>NC_138229.1:38950113-39572613 GCF_964197995.2 Scardinius erythrophthalmus
TATAGAACAGGAGCTTCTTTGTTACAGAACTTTTTTTTTTTTTTTTTCTTGGTTAACATTTGATCATTCAGCCTAAATAGCCTATAATGCGGGAACTTTACTTTTTCAACGTTCTCTAAACATGCTGAAACAAGAATTAATAATAATAATAATAATAATAAAAATAACGATAGGCGAACTAATTAATCGTTTCAGAAAATGAGTCAAACGAACGGTGTAAAATAGCGTCTGGAGGAGTACTTACGTTCTATTAACGTCACTGGAAGAATTCTTCATAACTTTGAGGGAACCTTGCCAGAATGTTGGCCATAAATGATTAATAATGTGTTGTAAATTGTATGTAGGCTATTTTTGGTTCCATGTGTTTGTTTATTTTTGTTATTCTCATGTTGGTTGCTACCCATTGTGGTTTTTGAAAGTGCTTTAGAAATAAAGTTGAGTTGAGTAAATTCCAATAACGTCCCGTGATTTGAGAAGAATACAAGAATTACTTGTTTGAAATGAACAATAGCCTATATAGGCCTACTACTTTTTTAAAGTCATCTTAATAATAATTTCATTTTGTAGCCTACAATAGAAACTGTAATTATAATCAGTATGAAGGCACCCTGACCTGACAATGCTAAGCTTGGCTAAATGGATGCCAGCGTGTTTGTCCTGTGGTTTTCAGATGGTGATGTTGAGGTGCTATTCCTGTGATGTGCAGTAGGTGGTGCTGGTTGAGAGCAGGATGATCAGCAGGATGAGAGGTCTTCTTCTTCTTCTTCTCCAGCAGTGTTTACATGCACTCTGATCTCTGCTAATGACCCGTGACACGCGCTCCTGACGTCACTCATCTGCTCCAGCTCAGAGATATGAGGAGTCCTGCTTCCCACTTCATTCTTTTACTTCTCAGATTTATTTCCCATCTGATTAGATTTCTTAAAGGTCACTGGAAGATAGTAGGCCTAAACTATTAATGCCTATTAACTCTTAAAGTAAGGAGCCATCTCACCAAACAAAACATAATTAATGTCGGGAGATCTAGTTAATCTAGATGTTACATTTTAGTATTTATTAAATTGAATTATGCCACAGCGAGGTTTTAGAATATGTTTTATTTGACTAGTTTCTCACACTGTGCGTTAGCTTATCGCTGGTATGCGTCTAAAGGACATAAAACACGGCACAAGAAAATATCCCTTGAGTGAGAAGCTAGAAGCAACCAAATAATCAGACAAATAATACTTAAAAAAGAAATGAAGCACATCTTTTATATGCTATTTTTTTGCCTTTAAAACAACATGTCGGGTTGTGTTATTATATATTATTTGGTTACACCATAGCTTACACATATACGACACAACTGTTGTAATCCAGCACTATAAGGGGACAGCATAACTGAACACATACATCAGATGCTTAATAAGACTATCACCTATTAAACATCCACTCTTACATTCATTTAACTCAATAGAAAGATAATCCATATACAAATTACAAATAAGAGGTGACAATATTCTTGCCGAACCCCATTTGTCATATAAAAGTGAGCCGATCCATTCCTGCCTTGTATGGATTGATGTACTGTATATCCTAATCAAAAATGAGGAACCCTGTCTCTGTCTTGTAACTTTATAAACAGCTTAGTGTGATTAATGCGATCAAATGCCTCTAAAAACACATAAACACTGTAGAATTGTGCCTATTACACTTAACTAAGCACTTCCTTTAATAAATATATGCATAAATCAGTTCCATGCTTTCTTTTAAAACCAAACCCATTATCCGTAGTTATCTAATTTCCATAAGGATACGCTCAAATACTTTTGGAATTATACTTGCTAAGGCAATTGGCCTATAATTTCCTATACACTGTAAAAAGTGATCAGTTGCCTTAAAATTATTTAGTAAATAAACTTCATGCATAATTAAAAAAAAAAAAAGTTATGTGGAATTGTCAAGTTCAGTTACACATGTTGTTTATTTTCTTAATAATTTTAAGGCAAAGGGTTTCCTCATTTTTTTAAGTTAAGGCAACCGATCACTTTTTACAGTGTACTAGATATTTTACCGCTTTTATCTTTAATTACTGGCGCTAATAAAACTGTTAACATAGATTGAGGTAACATGTATTACGAATCCTGTGAAACACAAAGCAAGTAACACTAAAATATTTTGACCAGCGCACTTCAGATGTTCCTCTGTTATTAGATCAAGGCCACATGCTTTATTTACGGCCGCTTTCTCAATAGCGTAACTGACCTCAGCAGGTTTAATAATCATCATCATTCATAACATCTAACTTCAAATTCCTGTCTCTCAACACAATTCAGAATATACACGACTTAACAATATTCTTAACCCAAACAACCCCACCAATACTAGTTGACAACGGTACTTTACTATTATTAATAACCTTAACTTCTTTCCAGAATTCATACACATTATTTTGATGAAATTTCATAGCCACTGAGTTTGCTTCATTTCTTTTAATAAACCATACAGCATATTTAACTTTAGCATTTGCTTGTTTCTTTATCTCATATTCTAAGACATTTACCTGAAAGCATCTCTAGCCTCCAAACACATATTCATTCCATCCAGCCCTAAAAAATGATCAGTTTTAAGTACTTTTCAACTATTTCATCAGACACAAATCATTCATATGTTTAGGATTCTTACAATTAACCTCATCGCACAATAGTCTCAGTTGATACTCTTATATTACTTAAACTCTTCTCTGTTGATAGTTTACATTGCCAAAGTTCATTTGCAGTAAGACTAGCTCATAATTATCATAATTGCTCATCTCAGGTAAACTTTTTCAGCATTTAACATCATAAGACAGGTATATGTTCTGTTCATAATATTATCTCAAGTTTCTCAATAACTCATGTGCATCAGCTGTGCGTATACAGTGATCCAGGCAAGACGTTGTTTTACTGGTATCACTTTATTTGTCTTTGGTACACGTTACATGCAATAACTATAAATTGTGCATATGCAACTAACCCTAATCCGAACCCTATAGTTAGTACATTAAGTTAATTATTACTCAGTAAAATAAAGTGTAACCCAAAGTTACTTGTAGTCAGTAGAATGTCTGTTGAGGAGCATCACAATAAAGTGATATTAATCTACTAATACTCTAATGAATGCTAGTTGACATGTAGTTGCAAAGTTACTTACATTTAGTAGTATGTTTAAAGTGGACCATCGAAATAAAGTGTGTTTTTTTTTGCGTCACAGTCACAATCATAACCATCCAAGTGGTCTAAAAACATTGATATGTTCTCATGGCTCCAGAAAAGCCCCGCTCTACACTCACTCCACATTTCAGTGAATCGGCTGTATATTTGTTCTAGATTCACAAGTTAAATACAAGCATTCACACGTGACCCCGAGGGCACGATGTGGAGGGTAAAGGGTCAGAAGGTGCCGGACGGGGTGAAACAAACCATCAGTCAGCAAACAGTGTCTGGACGTCCTGCATCTGAACCACTGGAGAATGAAAGCACCACTTTCATCGCTTCGGGACCGGCAATCTTAGACGGCTAAATTGTTAGTCTCTTGACTTCACAATGAAGGAGTGCATAAACTAACCATTCAGCGTGCAATCCTGTTGATTTTGTGTAGGTGTGTGTGTGTGTGTGTTTATCCATCACGTGAAACAACGCAACACTGAAAATGCTAACTCTTACCATTTTAAATTAAATGTGACACTAAATATAGATATAGCAATATGTTCTGATTAGAAAAGAGGGATTCTTTTTCCCAATCTTGCTGGTAATTTCATGAATTATGTAACTGATGTACAAATATTCCCTTTATTAAAGAAAATCAGTAAGAAATAACCAGATGTGTCCACTGATACCGCAATATTAAAATAATATATGATCAATAAGTTATGACAACATATGTTTTTACATTGCTTTAACTCATCAAAATAAGTTAAGCTGTTTTTAAGCAATTTTTAAGTCAGTTAAATATAATTTAAGTTGAAATGACTTAAACATTCAAGTTGATTGAACTTAAAAAATGCACCTTTTTTTTTAACAGTGCACATTCCACGTTTTTTGTGTCAGTATTTTCAGCTCTGAGACTGAAACACACACAAATATGCACCCAAGACAAGAATGACTCACAGAATAAAATTCGTCATTTTTTTATAGCTATTTTCATAAACACAGCTGCTTGGTAGTTCACGGTAAACCATCTTAGGATCGAAAACACAACTAAAAATAGAAAAGTGTCCCTTTTGAAAACCGGCAGAAACACCTTGTGAGCAAATGAGTAAGTCATGTTTAGTACGCGCTCTCATGAGAAGTCCATTAGACGCTCTTTGAACTGTAATTCATTTAATGTACATCTCAACAAAATACAATTCACTCAGTGTTTTATGTAAACACGCATTCGTGGAAAACACCAGTGCGGGTGCGCGTAATGAAACATGGCCTGTGCGGCGAGTGTGCGAGTCGGGGTTGTGTTGCGTGCGAGGGGCCGGGGCCGACACACACTCTGTGTGGTCTGACTGTGTGGTCTCCAGCTGACAGACTGAGAGAATGAGAAAAGTCAAGGGAGAGGGAGAGAGAGAGAGAGAGAGAGAGAGAGAGAGGGAGAGAGAGGGAGAGAGAGAGTGTGTGTTTACTTTAAGGAGGCCTGAATCTGACATCCTACAGCCGCTTCTGAGAGCCCAGATAGAGCGAGAGCGGCCTCATACATCACACACACACACACACACACACACACACACACACACACACACACACACACACACACACACACACACACACACAGAGAGAGAGAGCTGTGTATAAACAAATATCTGCACAGAGGCACAAGGAAATACGTAGAGTATTTTGTAATTTGTACAATAAGGTATCATTTGTTAACGTTAGTAAATGCATTAGTTAACATGAACTAACAGTGCTGGGTAATAATCTGGATTATGTAACCTGATTCCAAAAATCTACTTGTAATTAGATTAGATTACGTTTCAAAATACAGATTTATTGATTACATGTTATTCTCACAATGGCAGTAAATTAATAATTCAATAATTCATTGAATCTCCCCACTACTTCGTTTTTGTCTTTTAAATTTTCCTTTTTAAAAAAAGCCTGCTCATATCCGTCCCACTGAAAACTGAGCAAAATACAGCATTTGATCAGTGGATTTACAGAAATAATCTCTTGAAAAATTCATGTTGTTCAGCGTTGCAACATTGAATATCTTATCAGCTCCTGACGAACACATTCATTAATTATCTCTCAGTGAGTCATTTAATGTATGACTGTCTTTGGAAGTCTGGCTTTTGTCTTTCAAACACATTAAAATGTACAAATTCACGTCATATTTCATATTTACATCACTGTAAAAAAATAAGTAAAAAGTTGCTGCCTTAAATTAAGTACAATCAACTCATTTTAACTTAAATTACTTTAAAAATACTTAAAAAATTGTTGAATCTTGATTAACTTATAAAATAAGTTGAAAATTGCCTAATTTATTTTGATGAGTTAAAGCAATGTAAAAACAAATGTTGTCATAACTTTTTGATCATAGAATTGTCCTAATATATTTACTTTTAGGTCAGTAAGAAAAGTGTAAAAGTGAATAATAATAATAAATAATAATAAAATGAAGTTCACGGTTCTCTGATGTCAGTTATTGGTCACATGACCTGCAGGTAAACAAATATTTCTTTATATATTTTTGTTTTTATTTTTAAATGATTTATTTTAATAACAAAAAATTGAATTCATTACTTAGCTTTTCATTTAATTTTTGAACCCCAGTCTGGGAAACCCTGATGTATTGTCATATTTAATAGATGTTGTTGATAACAAAGAATGGAATATATTTTTTTCCTCTTTTGTATTTTTTTTTTATCAATATGGTGCAAGATTATCCTATTCAAATTAAGAATTTGGTCAAAACTAATCTAAAAAGTATAATCTAAAAAGTAGTCAGATTATATTACCTTCAATGTGTAATGTAATGGATTACGTTACAAAAAATGATTTGGGCAGCAATGTATTTTTAAAGCATTTATTAATCTTTGTTCATGTTAGTTAAAAATATAATTGTTAATTGTTTGTTCATATATAGACTGAGTGCATAGAGTAATGATAACAAATACAACTTTGGATTTAATAATGTATATGCAAACATTGATATTAGCTTGAGCTAAGATTAATAAATGCTGTAAAGTATTGTTCATTCTTAGTTCATGTTAACTATGTTATCAAATGAAACCGTTACCGATACACTCTTGCCATCAATGGAGCTACATAAATATTTATACTTTTAATAAATTTTCACTTTAAACAACAAAACAAAGTACAGTATATTCCTCCAGAATACCTCCACATGCTGCAGGTCCACACGAACACGTTACACACACTTTACAGGTCGTAAAAAAACACTCTCTTTTTTTTCTTAGCATGAGGAACATTTTAATAATCCATTTTCACCATAAAGAACCATTTTCCACAAGTAATAAAAACTATTTTTAAATGGAAAAGTTCAATGGATTTTAAAGGTTCTTCTTCGATGCCAATAAAGTGTGTTTGTATTTATATCCTCCACTGTATAAACTATACGTGGTAATATGTGTATACTGTGTTTTGAAATATGCATATTGAAATGTGTGTAAAGTGCCAGTGAATCACAGAGATTGTGTTTCTGAAAGAATCCTCATTAGCAAACAGCTTTTCCGCTAGCAAACATCTGTATCATGTTTATATTTCAAACTGTCCAGTAAAAACATCCAACGGCGAACTGTTCAAATATAGGTGTGTATGGACAGATTTACTGTCCGTTGATTGAATGAAACGTGGTGTGGACAGAGACAGACATACACAAACAAACACACCAGAGCAAAGACAGTGCAAAACGTTGAGTTTTTCATCATGTGTCATGGGAACAATATTTCTATTCATGCATAATCATGCTAAACTTTAATGCATGTAAATATTACTTACATTTAATTCAATTCATACAATTAATATAAATTGCTTACTGATATCAGTTTCAATCTAAACAAGATTGAAATAATGCGCACATTTCTTTTTGAAACTTTATGCTCTTCAGAATGACAGACTCTGAATATGACCATACTTAAAAAGCTATAGTTTTTGCCAGTTACATTCATAGTCATTTCTGCTAATAAAATATGTTCTTCATTACTACTGTTTTTACAAATGTTATTTGTCGTTAACATATATGAACGTATATCGTATACATTAGTTTATGAGTGTTGCTGTTTGCTCCTTAAATACAGTTTCATTAGTCATTGTTTCAGTGTGAAGTGCTTGATAAACGGTTTAGATCTCACTTACAAAGTGCATGAAATCATTAAAAACCTACCGACAAGTGGAGTGGTAATTTAAACATATAATATTTAGGCCATTCAGATTTACAGTAATACATTTGTATTTATAGTAAATGATTAAGTATTGCATTTAGTGATATTTTTAGATCCCATGCAGATTTCTTTTTAGGTTTGAGGAAATAAAATGGTATAGATATCTTTGTGATATAAAGCTGAATTTAATATATACAAACATCTTAATTCAGACATCATGAGACAAATTATCAAATTCAATTTATTGTAAATACTTTTAAAAGTTTGATTACACTTTATTTTAAGGTGTCGTTGTTACAGTGTAATTATGTATTTAAGTACTGAGTAATAATAAGTAACTACATGTATACTATAGGTTTAGGGTAGGATTAGGATTTGGTTGAGGGTTAGTTGCATGTAATTATGCATAATGTACTGTTATTACTATGGTAAGTACATGTAACATATGTAACAAGGACACTGTAAAATAAAGTGTTACCAAACGTTTTTTAATATGCAAATTGAAAGACAATGTTTGCACTAAATGTACAAACTGATCCATTCATAAGGTATTATAGTCACAGTAATTCATAATGTCTTGTGGCCGTGTTGACAACAATATTTATTTGTAATCTCTTTATTGGTTCTACTTTAAAGAGAGTTATACATCCACATAAAACTGAGAAACAATGTGTTTTCAATTTCCAGCAATACTGACCACTTTAAAAGAACAGTAATAATTGTCACCGGCTGCTGTTTTAACACAAATACACATCTCCAATAGACATTTTCTGTGTGAGTTTTGAAGAAACGGGACAGTGTGATGTTTGGGTGTCGGGACGGTCTGGAAGGACTGTTCCCCTTCCTCCCCAATCCCGACTCCGCTCCCTCCCGTCTCCAACGGCTCTCTTGGGACGGGCCCAGTAATGCTGCACTGCTGAGAAAGCGGTGTGCAAATGTTAATATAACCCACCGTTCTTCAGCAAAGTCAATAAACAGGGCCACCCAAATATCTAATTAGTGTGGGTGTGGAGGACAGGAAATGGATTCGCGAGAACAACCCCTTCACCATCATCACCAGCCCAAAGGCAGAGGAATGAGGGAACATGGGACAGGGACAGCGTCAAGCGCCTGAACCAATCCAAACAGCCGGAACACATGCTTCTCATGACCTCTAAACGCTCGGATCTGAAGCTTCTGCTCAAACGCTTCAAATACGTTTCGCAGGCGAATATATATTGTGCCACATTACATAACTATGTATTTATTTATGCTTGACTTGGAGTGGATAGTAAAGCAAACTCCTTCAGCAGTGTTTAAAAGCATACCAGGATGCAGTTCGTGAAGCTTGAGCTTGAGAATGTCCAGATAAAAAAAATAACATGCTCAAATGTAGGAGAGCATGTTTAATTTGTTTAAAGTCACCATGAAATCAAAATAGACACTTCTTATTTTTTATTGAATATTGCAGTGTTTTACACAGTGTATCCGTATTAAATTCATGTAAATGCCGCATAATCTTTAATCTAAATAACTTGCAGCTCTTCTCTTCTCTGATGATGAGGGCGGGGCAACCTGTCAATCACATGAGATCAGCCAATAGCAAGCCACAACCATCCAATCAATTCCTCAGGGACAAAATCAAGCCCCGCCCTACATTTGTTCTTGTTTGAGAAGCCGTTTCACTCGGATATACTTCACGATAGGGAAGAAAACGCGAGCTCAACTTCAGTTTCATGACGACTTTAACTTTTGGTCAGTGACTTAATATTATACGATGATGGGCTGTCGAAGGTGTGTAATATTAAATTCTACAACTGCATTATTTCTTTGTACAAAAATGATAGAATAGAGTAAATAAAAAGAAAGATGGCTTTCAGTTTCTGGTGTTCAGATTAGAGCGATCAACACAGCAAATGCATGAGACATTATCAACCGGTATCAGTGGTACAGGGAAGACACTTTGAATCTGTATATTGTTTGAAGTAGTTTTAAAAGGGAGTTAGATGTAAAAAAATATACATATTTTCCAGTTTACAGGAACTTTTGAGTCACAAATAAGAAATGTGAATGCAATGCAATCTGATTACTTGAAACTCAAAACTTGCTGCATTGAAAATGTTCAATTGTCTCAAATAAATAATGTGAACTCAATGTCATTTAACACTGTCACTTTGGTAGTTGATCTAACTGAAAATTTTCAATGAAAGAATCAACATTTTGAGTTTTGACCTCCAAAAACTTTTTACAGTGCATTGTTCCCCCAACTAGTCAAGCACAGTTGTCTGAACAATAATTTCAAATCGAACACTATTGCTGAAATATAGGCCTTGTGTCTAACTAAACATTTGTTGAACAGGAATGTAGTTGCCTCAATGAATTCATTGGCTGAATGAGACGTTTTGTAATTAATAAACAAACAAATTTAACAAAGTAGTGTTACTTCGGACAATTTTTAAGAGAGAACCTAAAAATCTGACTGCATCAGGTAGCATTGGATAAGTTCTGAACAATTCATTTTTTAGCAGTGTAAGCTACTCCAAAAAATGAAGGTGGAAATATTTACATAGCCTACACAGATAGACTTTGATTTTGTCTAGACTATTTATCTGCCACAAAAAACAATGAGCATCTCTAGGGTGAAAGCATTACACTTGAACAGAAAAACTCAACTAAAAAACGTCACATTTCTACAAATAAATCAAAATCATAGAACAGCAGGATTTTATAGCCTATGCTAAACATTTCAGTAAAAAACAGACACGTGGAACAAAGCAAAATGATTCGTTCTGAACCTTCAGGCTAGAATAAATCTGACTTACACTCTTAAAAATAAAGGTAAAAAAGTAGCTTGCTTCTGGATAGTCTACATTATTTTGATATGAAGGAGTGCAATAGTCCTCATTTCTGGCGCTATCCTCTGGTATGCACTTAAACGGCAACAACTGGACAGCCGTTTTTAATTCCCTTGACGCGACGTGTTCGTTCGCTGTAAATGAAGCGTTCGCGCTGCGCTTCCACTTGTTCTGGGAACGACATATCGTCGATAACGCGCGTCCACACTTTGGACCACCCAGGCTCGGTGTGTGTGTGGGTGTGTGGATGTTAAACTCAAACACTCGCAAGTTCAAGACAAGAGCCTCTCTGATAAGCGCCAGCAGTTTGTTAGGATACCTGGGAGCTGAAGGGCTTGGTCTGATCGCTTGATGAAAGTTATACAGGACTTGATTGGTGCTTACCTTGAAAGACTAGTCGATTCACGACTGCAGTAAGTGGCTGTACATCAAGGGGCTAGTTAGTTAGCATAAACACTGCACTTAGCAAAATGACCTCAGGGACACACACGGGTATTTGGGGGAAGATGTTTGGTGGTGACGCTCAATAAACAACGCAACTAATGACCTCATGGTTTTCTGGGAGCCGAGAGCGAGGTTTCAGCTCTCTTGTTGCGAGTTTAATGTGGCCTTGATAGTCTGGCGCTACACCTGAACAAATATTTGCACTCGTGTTCTTTCCTCTCACCTGTCTGGTCTGTATAGATTCAGACCATACCGGATTGTTTTCGGATTCATGTTGGCTGTGATAGTGGGGTACAATAATTTACCTGTGGCTTGTTATACTCACAAGGGTAAATTCCTGAGAATCTAGAGAGCTAATCTCGCCAGAACACTCAGATTACAGCTGTTACTGTGCTAAATTGGCTCAGCTCATGTTTAAAGCCAGAGCCTTCAAAATTAAAGTCTACAGCATTTTCAACATTCCAGTGCTTTTCCCCTCATTTCTCATAATGTTCCGTTTTAGCTCTCCATCCTTAACGCTCCACAAACACAGTGTAATTTTTTGCAAATGTCTTTGGTTTCTTCAAGCTAAATCCAGCAGACTTTTTAAAAACAGCTTTAGGCTAAATCTACTGTGGTATGTTCCTTTAATTCTGCCTGAGCCCGTGTGTCTCTGTGAACGACAGGTAAAGACGTTTTCCTCCTTATAACTAAAAAGATTACTTATGGGGGCAGTGCATGGACTTGCATATATTTAAAATAATCTAACCCTTTAAGAAAAGTTTCTGCATTTTTACAATCTGAAAATGTTCCCAAAAAAAGGGTGTGGGAGATTATATCAGATTTAAATCACTTCTGGGTACAAATTGGGTACTGGGGGGTCTCGGTCTCTCTCTCTCTCTCTCTCTCTCTCTCTCTCTCTCTCTCTCTCTCTCTCTCTCTCTCTCTCTCTCTCTCTCTCTCTCTCTCTCTCACACACACACACACACACACACACACACACACAAACTTAACTTGGCTAATGAGCACACAATCTAGATGTCTGATGTTTTTATAAGAAATGGTATGGGTGACCCTTAACACTAACAGAATATGTTTTATATTTTTTGAATTTAACATGTATCAGCTCAATTACACTGGATATTTTGAGCAAAGCAATCTTTTTGCCATGTTTCTACTAACTATCATCTAGCTATTTCTGTCTAATGTTAGCAAATGTATGTACCTTGAGTTCCTTACCCATTAGCACTGATCTTTTTACCTCTCGTTTCTGTTTGGTTTTATCCCCAGATTTGCTGTCAGATGCAGGTTTTATTGTCTTTAAGCTTGCTTTAATGCATCTCACTGGCTGCCAGTTATGGTATCTAGAAATAAACAACGGCCGAGATCTTAATCCCTAGTAATTCCTGGACAAATTTGAAATAGGGCTTTTATCTGTAGAAAAGCCAGCTTTATTGATCCTATACTTCAAAAGGCTGGTGCGTCTTAAGACTGAGACTGTAAAATTGAAGTGTTTTATAGGTTATATTTTGAGGTTTAGTGATAATGTGTACCTTAATATGAATGAAAGATGAAATGTCTAAAAGAAAACACGTGCCTGAACACAAGAGACCATTCGAGCATTTTTCTCTTTTTGAATGTCCAAAATGACATTAAATGTGGGCTTTCAAATGTTAGTCTATAATGTACAATAGTTTGAGAAACTTTGTGTTGTTTAGTTGGGGAGATTTTCATGTCGTCCTTTAAAGGTTAATTCCAACTATTAAAGGATCAAACATCCTCTAATCGTCCATATAAAGGCAAATGAAAGGTCTCCTCATGGGTTGCGTAAAATGAATTCACACCTAATATGAATTTTGGATTAATTACTGTTCACTTTTATATGACGCAAGACAAAAATCTTCAACAGTTGAATCTAAATATTGAACAAGGAAACATTTGAGATTTCTTATTAATTAATTAATTAACCCTTAAATGCATGAATGTTTCACCAATCATTAATACATATTCAGGTCTTTAGCGACCCGGATCTATATCTAACATGGATGGATCCCTATAAGGTAACACTCTATTTCGATAGTCCACTTTATACATTCGACTAACTATAAGTAACTTTGCAACTACATGTCAACTAACTGTCACTAGAGTATTAGACTGTCTGCTTAATATCTACTAACTCTTTATTTTGTTGGTCCCCCAACAGACAATCTACTGACTATAAGTAACTTGGCAACTACAAGTCAACTTATTCTCCTAACCCGAACCCTTACACCTAACCATAACCTAACAGTCTACTAATACTCTAATGAGAGTTACTTGACATGTATTTGAAAAGTGACTTATAGTTAGTAGAATGTCTAAAGTGGACTATCGAAATAAAGTGCAACTCTCTATAATATAAAACTCTCCAGATATTAGAGTTACGAATAAAATAAAGCATATTTTGTTACCTCTTGGATCTTGGAAGGGTTTAGTCTGAGCAGATGTTTTATACCATCATCACTTTCCTGGTCAAAGCTCATCTATTAGTACATTCAACATCTGGCTCATATTTGCCATCTCAGATATATTCACACAACTATCATTTTCAACATCTTCAAATTAATATTTTGACCACTGACAGCTTCTTCGCCAGATCCACCATCAAGTGACAGTGACACTAATATTTGATAGCATTCAGTACTTTCAGTAAATACCTGAGCCATTTCAAGTTTTGCTGATGATACTTCATATTCTTTTGTTTTCTGCCTGCGGTAACTACAACCTCACTCGTACAAATTCGTATGATTTTTGTTCAATTGTACGTATTTTACGAGTTGCCCAATTCGTATGAATTCGTACAAAATAACACACCCCTGACCCCGCCCCTAAACCTACCCATCACTGGGTTTAGACAAATCGTACGAGTGAGCCACCTCGTAAAATTGGTCGTGAGATAGCGTTGGTTACACAGCTCTGGTCGTTAGCGTCCCTATACAATTTTTTACAAACATAACAGGTCTTATTTGATCATTTTTATACATTTTTTTTCTTGTTATATTGTTTATAATGAATTGATTGAGGAATCCTAAGAAGGTTGATGTCTAAATTAAAAAAAATAAATGAAAAATGAACGTCCCAAAAACCCGAGGTATGCGTTCAAAGGTTAATTGTGTTTTGTTTGAAGGTCTTTTCCTCTACAGTACAATGTTAAACATGTGTAAGTGAAATAACATGTTATATAACAGGTGTTACGAGATTAAAAAGTGTCTTGAAACTGGAACTTGCTTGATTTGAGGCAGCGCTGCTTCCACACACATATCGCAGCCAGATTTTTGTGTTTTTGTTTATCAAACAAAGATGTTCTGTGGGAGAGCAGTGATTTGTCTCGTGTTGTTACGGGCTGAGTGTGAACTCATCACGAAGAGAAAGAGTATATGGAGATCAGCTATAAACACAGAGACCTCCTTCAGCGTCCAGTTCAGGGTCGAGACGGAAAACACTGTAGCCACAGGACTGGAAGGTACAGCACGTAATACTGTCACATTAAGACCTAACAGCCCCTCTGAGAACAGTTCTTGTGAAATGTTCCAAATGAAAAGGACACGGCGCTGAGCTTGCGCTAATATTGTGCTTCCATTAAGCGAGGCTTACGGGCTCGGCCGCGGTTTACGGCGGAGGAGGGCGGTACTAACTCCGCCATGTTTTCACAGAAACGCTGAGATTTTAACAACCTCGGTTAGAACAATAAGCCCAGCACCTCGTGTGGCACTGGATGAGATGCTTCAGAGCTTTTCCCTCGACCCAAACGCTGGTGGGAACTCGCATCGAAACGGGCATTAGCACATGGTTATCATTACATTAATGTCCCGGGTGTTTGCTTACATTCACTGGCTGTGCGATAATCTCACAGATTAGGAACGAGGCAGATCCTGATTTCATATGACTGATGGCTCGCTCTATTTTTATGGGCTGAAGCTGCATCAAGGTATTTGACATCAGTAGGGGAGTGTGGATTCACTTTACATTCATGCATGGTAATACTGGACTGATTTAGCAATGACAAAAGTCCTGGTGTCTCTTTATAGGCTACAAAAAAAAAAATTAAGCAGTAGACAATTAGATTAGTTTTGAATTGAAACTCTGTGCACATTTTAATGACATGTAGAAGCAATTATCAGTAGGCCTAGAGGATTAAAACGTAAATTAATATTAAAAAATGATACACCTATTAATCTAGAGATTTAAGGAAGTCACAGTAGCCTTTAACGTTAAGAGATCATGTGTGAATGAGACCATAAAAATAAATAGGTTAAATAGGTTCTGGTAATTTACGTTACTGATGAATGAAAGGTCTCTTAAAGTCCCCCTGTAGTCAATAATTTTATACCTTAAACTCATCTTTGATCACCAAAATTACATATTTAAACGTTTTTTCCTTGAATAAAAATTCGTCATGCCTTAAAATATCTTGAATGTAACTCGACACCCTTGCCTCATTTAGTATACGCGGTTCTATGAATATGTAAATGAGCCCCACCTCCACTCACTCACTCAGCTCAGAGGTCCACTGGTTGACGATCACACGTTGATCTGATTGGTCACAAGGTAGTTTGTGACGTCAGAAACACCAGCGATTTCAAAGCGTGTTTTTGAGACTGTCTTTGGTTCACTGCAGTTTTAAGGAGAAAATACTCAGCAATGCTGTCGACTTATGAATTTACACATGGTTTGTCTTAAAGCATATTAAAAACACCACATAGACACATAAACAACATTAAAAGCTGGATTTTCACCACAGGGGGACTTTAACGATAAAAAGCCAGTTAATGCCGTTGCTTGTGTGAACAGCATATTTGTGTATTCACCGGTAAAGTCATTCTGGTCATTTTACAGTAATTTACTGGGATTACTGTGTGGAAGGGGTGGGTAATTCCTGCAATTTGGTAATAATGAAAATGAAACGTTAAAAGCTCTTCACAATATTTTGGTATGTCAATTATAGTGATTACAAATAATTTTTGCATTTAAATCATTATCATATTAAATCATATTCAATTTTATCATTAAATGATGTCTTATTTCTATCTTACACCAAAATAATTAACAAAATATGCAGTGTCTATATATTTTTTGGCAATATTGTAATTATTTATTTGTTCATTTCTTGTTAAAAAATAGTTTTCTAAAAATTGCCAGATATTTTATAAAAACAGACTAAAGTGATGTCCCTCAGTCTGACATCACACCAACTATTCTTTGCATATAATAATTTAGACTCCACCCATATGTGACATCAGTTACCAGAAATGACATCATTCAGGTCTCTTTAACAGGGATGCAGAATATGGTAAGTAGCATCATACTTTTTATTAATATATATTATAGTCTATTAGGCCTATTATATAGGCCTATTTATAGTCAAGGGAGGGTACTGTCAAGCTAAACAACTTAACCCATCACATTAAAACATAAAAAAAAATATTTTTCTACATTTTATTTTAATTCGTAAGGATATACAATATAGCCTATTTCATTGCTGCCATATATGGTCTACTCTCCTACACTACAGGAGGAGCAGTGGCCATTGTGAGCAAAAAAACTCAACTCTGTCACATGTTTATTTCTCATTATTGGGGGTTAAAAACGTGTGACACCAGGTGAGTTTTTCACTTCGTGTATGAATAATTTAAATACAAAAAATATAAAATAGTCATGGTTTCATTAAAGATATACTTACCAAAATCATGACAACTCATAATTTTGTTATGAATAGAATATTTGATGTAATGTGTCCACTTACACTAACAAGCATCCTATGTCAGAAATGGCAGCCACATCAACAGCAGAAAGACAGTGTTGTAGACATATGTTGACCCGGAAAGAAGAGCACAATATGAGAGAGAGAGACAGAAGTAAAAATATAAAACTGAAGGCAATGCCTCCCTTCAAACCGGTTACAGTCTTTAACCCTGTCACGCTATTCTCAACCTTGTCACATTAATATTTTTTTGGGGGGAAATAGGGAAGACAATTACAAATTAATGCATTTCTTGCTTAATGCTGATTACCTCCTGACATATTAATTGTGGTTTTAGCTAAACATCTAAATTCAAATTTTTCCTTTTTCTTTTTTTAAATAAAGAAACCACAGACATAGTCTATTTTTAACTTCAGTCCCATAAAATTTGAAAACAACCATAAACATATTGTAGTCTTTAAATTGTCATGAGGGACACATGAGCAGTAGGTAGATGTTTGTTTTATTACTAGTTATAGAATAAGTTTTAAACCTATTCCATTTTGTATATTACAGGGTTGAGAATAAAAAGTGTTCAAAAAAAAAAAAAAAAAGGCAGGAAAGGTTGGAAAATATGATTTGTTGGGGCTTTGATATGTATAATGATGGGGGTATTTAGAAAAAAAATTGTATCATATGTAGTTTTAATAAAAAATCCAAGTTAAAATATTACTGAGGCTATAGCCCGGCTATAAAATCAATCTTTTTCCTCCAAAAACTGATCATATAATTTGTAATAAAAAAAATAAATAAAAAAAGCCTATTTTAACTCATGATCTCAAAACATCACTGTATACACAATGGAAAAAATGGTAACATCTAAATGAACTGGTGCTATTCAAAAGTTAACATCACTGAATCAACCTTCATACATTAATTTATACCAACAAAACTCAATTTTATGAGTTAGATCAGCTAGAAATAGCTCATTCAGATAGGAACAACTCTTCCCGTGTATAAATATCACGAGGTCTGTGTGTTTCCAGCAGAGGGCGCACTGCAACACACACTTCTGTTTGTGTGAGACCATCCTACAAGTCAGCAGAAATCAAAGTCTTCGCTGTCATGATCACTGCTCATCTGTAGGGCAGTTACATTGATCTGTTATTAATCTATTATTACGCATCGTAGCTCTGACAAACAAATAATTACCGAGCATTTGTGTGCATGGATCCACACAGACACATAACGTTGAGCATGAACATATGTGCATTTCGGACTTGCATAAATTGCATGTGACCTCAGATGTCGAATGATTGTTGGCTAAGCACATAATTGCAGTCTCCCTGTTTGTCTGAGGCACCAGGCATGACCGTGTGAGTCTGAACTTTGACCCCCATTCATTTTCCCCTCTTCCTGTGTCTGTGGTTTGTTAGACTGGAGTCCTCCGAGCAGGACAGGGTGGTTTTAGGACACTTCATCTGTGTCTCTGGACCTCGGCTGAACTTGAGGTCCTAGTCCTGAAAACGTCCCGTGTCAAATTCCTCGCATTCGCACAGAGAGACTTTTGAATTCAGATTATCCTGGTTTGTCATAATAGACATGAAGTACAGCATGCATCTGACGCTTATCAGAATAATCGTCTGTAGTATTTATACTTCTCTACCTATAAATTGCTGTTAATGTTGGGGCCTGTAGTATTTATTGAGTCTGTAGGCAGGAGCAGACCACCCTGTCACAGGAGTCCACTACCTAATGCACACGCAGAAAGACATGCCCAAAGCTCTCGGCTGTCCCGAGCTGCTCTGGACTCGTGATTAGCCCAGGGTCCTCTGGGACAAACTGTGGGAATGTGACTTTTTTGTGTGTGTGTGTGTGTTTGTGTGTGAATCGGATAATAGCTGCATCTGCTTCATTCCTCTGACAAACTTAAGATAGGAAGAACTATATCAGTTTTATGGTTTCTCTTTAAATGCTTTTTATTTTGTTCAAAGGGGACGGATATACGATTTGAAATGAGTAAAATGAGGCAACTACTGAATTGTTTTAATCAAAGAATATCATAACTTGGTGCCTAACCAGAAGATACAAATTCATATCAGATTAAAAAGAAAAAAGAAAAAAAAAAAGAATATATATATATATTTTCTTTTTTTTTCTGATATGAATTTATAAATAATATATGTGTATGTATGTATGTAGATATATACACACATATATTATATAAACAAACTTTTATGTTAGGTGCGATTAATCCCAATTTATCGATTTGAAAGCACTAATATATTCACACTACAGTAATAATAATGGTGTAAAATAATTCATTGTATTATAGTATATTACTGTATTACAGTAATATATACATAGATAATAATAATAAAAAGCACTGAAAAAAAAGAGTATTCCCTTGAAGAAAATGTTCTGATTCATTATGAAAGAAGCAATTATGTATCAAAACCAAACCTAAAATGTGTTTCTTTTGGACTTATTCTGGATTTCCTTTAATGCGTCAAGCTGTTCACTATACAAAAAAGAAAATCAATGACAGTCTCTGTCAATATTTAATCTGCTTAATGTTCAGAAAATAATTCAAAAACCGTTATGGTGCTAAGAACAAACATTCATTTGACACATTTTAAAGGGCTTTTGGCATTAAGTGGACCTGGGTATGTTTTTGTCACATTTTATGAGGAACAACTTTTAGGGTCCAGTTGGACTCAAAGGAATTAAAGAATATGTAACATTTGCTGAAGTTTTGAAACACTTTATTGTGACACTAGACATGACAGGCTAAGTATGTTTTCAGTGCGGTGCAGAGCAGTTTCGCCACATTGTGTGTGCATAAGCCATTTTATCCTTCTCATAACAAGCTTTTATGCCCGAGGGTTTGTCCACTGTAATTGTACGTGCTTTGTGGCTTATGCATGTGTGTGCTTGTTCCTACAGTAGATGCCCTTTATAAACAAGGTCTCAGGATTTCACATTAACATTAAACCCAAAATGACTCACATCTGCATAAAAAACAAAAAAAAACAATGCAGTAAACCAAAGATAAAACATTAAAACAATGTGCATTTCTTTAATCATATTATATAATACATATACTATAAATATTGTGATCGCACAATATTTAATCTAAAAATAAAAAAAGTTTTAGTAAACTATTTTACTGCACAATTATTGAGGTGCCACATTTCAACTAATTTGACTGTTTGTTGTATTCCTCACACAAAGCTAAACTGCCGTTTTAATGGTGTTTTTGTCATTATTGCAGTCTGAAATGTTTGCCTCGAAACAGTAATGTGATCCTCTAAATAAACTGTATACGGCATCGGAGTGAAATACATAATAATCGTGACGCCGGGATGATGTTTATGAGAGAGTGTTGCTACAGCACTCCGTGCCAGTCAAAAATAGCTGGAGAAAATCCCTCATCCCAGCTCCGTCCCGGGCACTAATAGTGATTCTGACCTCACAGTCGCTGTAATTAACAGAAGGTCAAGCCTCCCAACTGGCTTCGCCTCGTCTCTGAACGGCCCGCGTTAGATTGCACTCAGAAATGCTCGCGGACGGCCAAATGAGAGGCTAAGTTTGCTGGGCTTTTCCCTGCTGGGACGGGCCAGTTGGCCAGACCTCGGAATAGTGAAATCTCTGAATACCCGTCCCACAGTTGAAGGAATTCCTTTCTCATTACAATCTCAGAGGCATTAGTGAGAAAGTGTGCAGTCCTGCTCATGGTAGTTTGTTTACAGATAAAAGTTGCTGCCTTAAAGTTTTAAGTACAATCAACTTTGATGTTTAAGTAATTTCAACTTAAATTACATTAAACTGACTAAAAATGAGTTGAATCTTAAATAACTTATGAAAAAAGTTGAAAACTGCTTTACTTATTTTGATGAGTTAAAGCAATGTAAAAACATATGTTGTCATAACTTATTTATGATATAATTTTTTACAGTGTCTGCTCTGTACGAGACATGAAAGAATAAAGGAAAACAGGAACACTGCAAAAAATAAATTAAAAAAATTGTCTTTTTTGCCCAAGTCAGTATTTATTTTAATTATTTTTGTATGTGACTTTTATTTAACCAGGAGAAAACCTCACTGAGATAAAATAAAATAAATACTGGCGTGTTCAGGCCAAATAGGCAGATAGACATATACACCAAGTAACAACATGAAAATGTTATTAAATGAGACTTTTTATAGTAACATGATTGTGCAATTTAGGGAAATATAAATGATGCAAGCATACTGCAGAACCCGTGTGGTGCAATATTGGTTTTGTGAATGCATACATATTTTTAAAATGACTATACAGTACATATCCAAGGGAAGGCAACAACACTAATGTAAGGGAGGAGATGACAGCATTTCACTATATTTGCAATGAGGAGCATTTTAAAAACTACTGGTGGAACTTTTCTGTGAAGATAAAGGCTTGGGGGTTGTGATGTAAAACAATTTAGAAATGTATTTCTGTGTTTAATGTTATAATAATGTTCAAGTAAATCGAGTTTCAAACAATGTGAGTGAAAACTGGTCCGAGACTCTGAGTAAAACAGAGGTCTTTACTCTTTACTAGAACCGCCCACAATCTGATCACTTAAAGGGATAGTTCACCCAAAAATGAAAATTGCCATCATTTACTCATCCTTATGTCATTCCAAACCCATTAAACTTTTGTTAATCTTCGAAACACAAATTTAAGTATTTTTAATGAAAACTTAATTCCCTTGTCCCTCCAATGAAAGGTAACCAAAACCAAAAAGATAAAAAAAGGGTAATAAAGACATCAAAAATGAGTCCAAATGATCTCAGGTCAGCTTAAAGTGATTGATAACTTTATTAAAAAAAAGCAGTTAACGATGCCTTTTGATATAGGCATAAATTCCACAAATGGATAAAGATTATAAAATATTTATAAGGTACACTATGTATCTTTCTATTATTCAAACGACTTAACAAAATTTAAATAATGAGTCAATACACCATCCATCCTTCTTCCAAAACATGTTCTTGTCTTACCCTGATACACTATGGTAAGCCTATTGTAAGTGTTTATATTTTAGAGGATGGATTTTGCAGGAAATTGCGTACACAATTCATTCGCCAGTGCGTGTATCGTCATATCTGTAAATAGAGGAAATCTGTAAATAGAGAAAAGTTGCTCTGGCTGCTTTGCCACGTGTCTGGTCTGGGAGCAGCAGAGGTTAGTTGAGCGTGTGTTAGTGTGTGTGGTGTGTATGGCAGAGGTTAGTGTCACAACAAGTAAGAAAAGTTCAAATGGAGCCGCTAAATCTCCAAACTCAGGGGAATCACCCGTTTTAAACAAACGCTGAACAGAGGAGAGTCTGCTGGAGAAAGGAGAATCAACATCGGCTTGGTTTTTCAGAAATGGCGAGAACTGAGGGATTGAAATGTCGTAAAAGAGACGTGGAGATGGTGTTTTTATTACTCAACAGGTGAGTATGGTATTTTATTGAACAGATAAATTGCCATATGTAGCTTTAACAGAGTTCATTGTAAAGCATTATATATTGTGAAGAATAATATTCAACCGCAAAGTCACGCAGACTGAAGCACAACCAAAACAATGTTCATCCGCAAAATGAATGCAGTTTTGTTTTTTAACCACTATCATGTCTGAATTAGAGTTTCACACACAATGCATTATGGCGTTGAAAAACTGCTGGAAGGAAAACAATAGAATGAAACAGAATGCAGAGGTCTTGAAACTACTTACAACTTGACATCTTAAGGACACCCTAATCATGGCTAGGGACATCCATCTACTTATATCCGTTCAATAGTAATTGCACAGATGGAGCACAAGACGCTTCAACACTCCAACTGCTTCAACGCAATTATCAGCTAAACTGATTCGTAACATATGCAACATATGCTCACGACCTCCTGAGTTTCCGACCTCACACCTTGTACTAACAATACCTCGGACAGATTGTCTTTCTCAACTGCAAAATGGATTGCTGTGGGGACAGTCCAGTGATAGACTTACATACACACCCAAAGATATAGAACTAAACAAACAATACAATGATTTCTAAAGCCACTTTTTGTAAATGTACATTTTACTATTTTGTCTGCCTCAAAATGTATTAAATTTGAATGATCTTAGTTTGGGGGTATATGCAGTTAATTATGATTTAAGGTTACTTGATTAATTACCCAACATATAATTAATTAAATAAATTAAAAAAATAAATTTTCCTTGTAAATATACTTTTTTTTTTTAAAGTTTTGATTCTTAATCTGAATCAATAACCCCCAAACGTTTTAACATCCATTCCAGTATTTCATGAAGCAGATTATTACATCTAAACAATATATTGTGAAGTTTTGGTTGGTTGCTCATCAGTCAAGTCTTTCTAAACAATACTTCCATCACAGTACTTAAAAGAATCATACAATACTCCTTTCATTTAAACAAGCAATGAAATAGATAACAATAAGCTTATTATTTGAAATGTCAAGAAAAACAATAAGGAAGCTGGTTATGCCTGCTGGAGTAGTTTGGATAAACTGTAAAGGGTGAGTTGGATCATTTGCATGTTCCTGTAAGGTCACTGAGTCAGTCTGCAGTCATAACAGATACATAGGATTCTCTGCTATTTACATTTACTTGAAGGAAGGGTTCAATCCAAACATGAAAATGAAAATGGAATGTTCCCATAACAAAACCAATAAAAAACATTCCTAAAACGTTTGGAACACTGTACGTTTTAAACTTCCAGAGAGCACTCAGACATAACATTTTTAAAACTTAATGGGAATGTCAGCAAAACTTTCTGAAGATTTTTGTTAGCTGGCTTGATTATGACTATAGCCTATATATTTGAGTTGGGAGCTACAGTGGTGTTGAAGATTTGCAGGAAATCAGCATAAGTCATAATGAAACCTTTGTGCTGACTTTGTCAATTTGACATAAATTGTAGCCATGGTAATTCATATGGGTTGTGAACAACATGAGGTTGAGTAAACGATGACATGACAGAACTGTTCTTTAATTACTAATAGATAGACTTATGAACTCTCCTCAAACATTATGTGATAAATTAGCGCAGCAGGTTTTACCTGAGACATCTATTGTGCTAAGAGAGAATGGGATGAAACTACAAATGAAAGAGAATGCAGACAGTTTAAAGTGGGAAGAAATGTTTTCAGAAGTTGTGCACATGTTTTCTAGCTCCGGCTAACACCCTGAAGAAGCAGTAAACACTCGGGGAGTGTCTGAGCATGTATAGCGTGCCGTGGCGTTCACGCCCTCCTGGCAGCCAAAGCAAACCACAATGAGTCGTGTCCTCTGCCACCTTATGACCCCAGTGCTCTGCCAGAGTCACTATGGAGACGACCTGATGCCCGGTAACAAAAGTTACAATAACAGCCTGCATGTCAAAACCCCCCTGGCGAAAGAAGGAACAGCCTGTGGTTTTTAGTGAACTCCTCAGGTGCAAAAGAAAAAGCAAATGAGTTAAATCCGCTGTGAGGGTTTGCAGTGACAGTGCACAGTGTTTAAAAAAATGTTACACTCTATCGACAGCATCAGTAGCCGCGTTTCCATTACCGTTCAAATTGCGCAAATTGAAATTGCGAATTGAAAATACGCTTAATGGAAATACGTAATTTTCGCAAAAACTCCCATTTATCGCAAAAAAGTTTTTACGCTCACATGGGGTGGTTTTTCAGGCAATTCGAAAATGAAATATTTCGCAAAACTGCAATGTAAACAGTTTTTGGGCATTTATAGGTCACGTGACTTTAGATGACGTGGTGTGTTTGGACAGAATACAAGACCGAGTTCTTTATTAAATTCATATAAGACAAAATAATTACAGGAATAATGGATTCTAAACCTCAAATAAATGCCACAATCCAGAAGCAGATATGAGGGAGAAACACCCAGAAACACCTCATATGTGCTGCTCACAAGTAAAAGTGTTGTTTCTTACCATTAATGCTTGGAAAACACACATACATCTCCTTCGATTAATAATAATGGCTAGTGCAGTGGCTGGGATTAGTAGGCTACATAAACCTACCAACGTCCGTTGCCAAGGTTTTTGGAATGACTTTACTTATCGCGAGAGGAAAAAATGAAGTTTTAGTCGCATAACATTGGTTAATGGAAATGCCGTCATTTCGCAATAGTTTTTTTGTCGACATTTAGAAGAAAAAAAAAAAAAATCGCAAAAGTTTTGCGCAAATCTGTAATGGAAACGCGCCTACTGCTCTAATGTCCATTACCACAGAAAATGATCTGCATCTACGGCTGTGTTCACACTTGGCATGTTTGGTTTGATTAAAGCGATTTTGAACCCTGATGTTTACACGCACATCTCTTACTGGCCTATGCCCATTACACTCCCCCCACTAAACCTCACTCCCATTCGGGTCACGGCACCAAAAGCAACTTGTCCTGTTAGACCTGCTCCGAGCGGGATTTAAACCCCGATGTTTACACGCACAGCTCTTACTGGCCTACGTCCATTACACTTCCCCCTCAAACCTCACTCCCATTCGGTTCACGGCACCAAAAGTAACTGGTCCTACTTGACCTGCTCTGAGCGTAATTTGAACCCTGATCGCCGGTATGGGAGGCGAATGCGCTAACAAGGACGCTATAAATATCAGTTGCTAGCATGCCTCTTGAGGCCAGGGGAGTGAGGTTTACACACACTGCTCTCACTGGCCTTCATCCGTTACATAAGCAGGAAAACACACTGGATGTGTGGCCAATATATGACAGGACTAAGACATTCACACTCACACTCAAATAGCAGACATTTTGCAGCCATTTCACCCTCCCTGCATGTCTTTGGATTGTGGTAGAAACCAAAGCATCTGGAGGAAACCCACACCAAAACAAGGAGGACATGCAAACTCAACACAGAAAGGCCTTCGGGACCTGACCTGGGGACCTTCTTGCTGTGAGGCCATAGTTCTGTTTTCATAATTCACAAAAACTGTTGAAACGTGTTGCTTTTTGCTGTACAGAACAAATACAGAATTAACATAGGATGTTTATTGTCCTGATATGACTTTATCTGTTTACCAAAAAAAAAAAAAAAAAAAAAACTACATATGACTTTATATTTCCTATTTTCCACAATCAATGGTCGAAGACAATAACCCAATTTGGACAGTAATTGTTTGTCATGGGGACAAAGTAATTTCAACATTTACAGGTGTTATTCTGTGATTTTGTTGCTGTTGCTGTCCAAAACCACAATGTCAGTGTTTTTGTAAAACATAAAAATTCTCAGCCGAATTAACAACTATTTCTTTGAGAAACACCAAGGTCGTGTCGTAACGAGATCTAATTGCTATCCATATCCAATGAATCTTTGAGTTTACAAGAAGGGATCAATCCAAATGACCACCTTTGAGCCACTGCCAACACACTACTGTATACGCTACACTGTTTTAAAGATGGACACCTTCATTACTGAAATGCTGTAAACTGTAAAAACAACAACATCATGTAAACTTTACAAAATGTGTGGTGGCATGCAATATATATGTATTTTTTTTATATTTATTTTATACATTTATATAAAGTAGGGCTTGCACAACTACCCAGCAAACACATTTACGTTGTGGCAACGTCTCTGGCACTTTGCATTTCTGCTATGGCAACGTTGCTGTCTACGTGCTCGCAACATTGTAACAACGTAGAATTGTAAGACGCGACAGGGCTGTAGTACGGTGGCCGAGAGGTGCAAAACAAATCAAAATTACAAAAACAAAATAACAAATCCAAAAACACAACGACAATTCAGAAAACACAACGACAATTCAGAAAACAAAATAACAATTCAGAAAACACAACGACAATTCAGAAAACAAAATAACAATTCAGAAAACACAACGACAATTCAGAAAACAAAATAACAATTCAGAAAACACAACAACAATTCAGAAAACACAACAACAAATCATACAAAACGGAAAAGGTAGGTATATTTTGAGAATGACATACTTATCGCTGAATGGACGAGACACCTGGCAATAAAAAAATTTGTGATCAACTTTGTTTTGCTAAATGCTAAAATGGAACACAGTTTTGGATTTGTTATTTTGTTTTTGTAATTGTGATTTGTTTTGCATCTCTCGGCCACCGTACTGTAGCAATGTTGTTGCGCGACATTCAGCAACTGAGAGACGACGTTCTGACAATATTTTTATATGCTGCTATATCCCCCATTTAGCATTTTGTTAGATAATTATATACTTTTTATCGTTTATTGTTTATCTATTTTATTATTTAATGGGGCTATCAACACCTGCAAGTGTACACTTTGAAGAGTAAAAATGACAGAAGGTTTCGTTAATTCAACTTTATTAAAACTGCATCAAATTGCACTTCCAAAAGTAGGCTAATACATTTGTGAAAAAAAGAAGAAAAAAACCCCGAAATAAACGAATATACAAATTTATTTTAAGTATATTAAATAAAACATAAACAGCAAAGGTAGATCAGAACATTTAATGAACAAAACCAGGTCTGTATGGCAGACAGTAGCCGAAAACCGTCCGGTAAAGGTCGGTAACCGGGGAAACATCCACAAATCCTGAGCAAAGAAACGAATGAGATAGCGGAAAATCAAATGACAAACTAAACAGAGCAAGCGAGGCTACATTAATCACATTACAAATTAAAGTTGTAGGTTGTGTTTGATAGCTGAGGCAGGCTAAATTGAACGCAATACTCACGTATTGGGATTTAAAAGGCTGATTTTCGCGCTTCAGGGCAGTGACGACGAGTACATTATGTAGTCCAGTGGTTGTCAAGACACCGTTGGCACAACCTTAAGCAATGGCCCTGAACGATGGTTTAATGTCAACATTGTGACAACGCTGTAACAACCTTCACCACACAACGTACAGTATGTATAGCAACTGTGGCGAGTGGCACTAAGGGAACTGACTACGCCACCCAGGGAGTTTCACCCCGGGAAGTAGAGTTAAATTAGTTGGATAATTAAACCACCAAATTTACGACAAAAAAAACACACAGGTTCGATTCATGCACGAAGCCAGAGACGTAATTCCAGTAAAACAACAATTTTATTTATACCCTTAAAATGAACAGCAAGAATAAAATACCATTCACACTAAATAAAGAGAATAAAGAAAAAGGGGAGTGCTGAGGCCTTACCAGTGGAGGAAACCGGGTCAACGGTTTGGGATTTCAGGGGTTAAGGATTCCCTAATCACGCATAAACACAAAAAAATAACCAAACTCAAAATACACCAAAAGGGGAAAAACACAGCACACAGAAGGAAACACCACCACCGAGGACACCGACACCACCACTTCCGGCACTCAGCACTAAAAGAAAAACATTCAGTTAATAAAGAATAATGAAAAAAAAGACATCAATCAATGAAAACAAACACAAAGAAAATCTTCTTTATAAACACTTGAATCAAAAGAAAATATAAACTAAGCAAACGTCACTCCATCAATAATAAAGCAAATTTAAAGAATTAAACAAGAAACCATAAGTCAATGGAAACAAACACAAAGAAAATCTGTATAAACCCTTAAATCAAAAAGAAATATAAACTAATCATAATCAAACAACAAAACCCTCCCAAACACACACACACACACACACACACACACACACACACACACACACACACACACACACATTAATAAACACAGGCGGGCCCCAGAAAGGCAAAGTTATCTTCTGTGTAACAGTCACTAAAATACAAACAGGTCGAACGCCCAATTGCGCGTCGAGTCCCGCGCTGTATAGCGCGTCGAGGCGTTCAGAACCCCGAGGGGGCTCAAGCTTTCTCCGTTAACAGTCCGTTGTTGAAAACAAATTAATTGAGACAAAACACTCCGTAGAGACAAAACAGCAGCGAGGCGGGAAGGACGAGACTCGTGCAGATACCGGCGCCAACACGTGCTTCACCGTCCTGACGTACATAACAAAATCACATTTAATAACAAAGCACGATTAAACATACACGCAATGCCGGCTCGCATACATACATACCTATCAGGGAGCTGCACGTCTATAGGCGATATATATATACCCCAATCGTATCGTTAGTACAGCTACACAAAGCCTACAATACAACGGCCCATTAAACTCAGGTCATGCAAATGTTTAAAGAGGAAACGGATTCAACCTACCAGCAGCACAACACAACCCGGTTCCGTTGCAGGAAAGGTCGGGTTTATGACAGGAGAAACACTGCAAAAGACATTGCACATTGTAATGCCCATCGCAACAAGGTCTCTAAGCAGTAAGAAAGTTAACCACGCTATATTACCTGTCCAATAACCACAACTGCCCCACGAACGCGAGAGGACCCACAGCGGAAGTGCGCCTCTGACAACACCGTAGTGTCACGCAGGCGCGCAGATGGCACCCCGCCCTCACTATCCCTACGAAACGCGACAAAAATCGGTAAAACAGGGGATTAATCACTGTTTTCGCTATACATTATGTGTATACACTATAGCCTACATAAACGTGTTTTTGCAAAACGGATTTAAATCCGATCTTCAATTCCCACGCTTGGTCCCGCGTCTGTGACTTACTTTCACTTTTATTTGCGATAGTTTGCTTGATGAATATGTTCAGCATCTCGTCTGCGGCGATGCTGTTCCAGTAGCGTCGCCATATCTGGCTATAACATTACATATAGCCTATAACACGCTCTCACACGTTTATTTTTTAGCATTTTTGGAAGGAGTAAAATTTACATATATGGTTTCAACAACCAGATGCATTTACACTTGTTCAGTTTCGTCTGGGATGCGGTCCAGACCTCCTCCTGAAGTGGTTTGAGCGATCGGATTCAAATCTGTCTCGAATGCGTTTCGGAGGGCATTTACACCTGGTCTTTTCACGATCGGATAGCTATCCCATCACAGAAAACGCATGAAGTGGCCAGGTGTAAACAGCCCCTATTTCTGAGCTGAGCCGGTGATTTTCTGAACTGAAAAAAACTGACTGTATAAATGTCATATAAAGGCGATGAAGAGACAAAAAACAATCACCTCGTTTTTTCAAAAACCAAACAATTAGTATTATTATTATTTGCACATAGGTTCTTTGCTTTTTTGTTCATAATGATAGACTTTGTATGCTGAGATAAGCAAATGTTTAAAAAAAACATACTTTGCTAAAGACATGAAGTTTTGGTGGGTGATTGGCATACTAGTCAAATAACAGTCTGATCATGCATTGCTAGTGGTGATCAGGTAGGCTTTTGTTTACCTTTGGTCATTGTTGTTTATCCATGATTTCAAATAACAATCCCCCAATGGCTTTTTAATGCAAATCATTAGCCCAAATTATGCAAAGTTACTACTTGAGCACTAGTTAAAGCCCAATTACGAAAATAACGAATTGAGTTTAAATCATTTGCTGACAGCTTGGTCCCCCCCAGTTAAAAATTCTATCTGCGCCCCTGGTGTCACGAGTGCTCACCCTCTGCCCATATAGCACGCAGCTACGTCCTGATTGGTCCAAAGGGTGTGATGACAACACTACAACCAATCAACCTGCTACACAACCTTTTGGCTATGTTGATAAAACGTTGTTAGAAGGTTGGCTACGTTGTGCCAACATTCTGTGTTTGCTGGGTAGTCATTTTGCTACTTAAACATTTATGGTTACTGTATGTATATACAAGTTTGCTTTAACTTATTTCTGGTAATATCCACCATTTTGAGAGCTCAAATGTAAGTCAGAAAACCATTTAAATCATAGCTTATTATTAAATAGGATATTTAAATAAAATAATACTAAACAGAGCATGTGTAAATAAAGTGTTAGAGAATGCAGTAATAGTTCACTTTCCTTTTGCATTATGAGTGTCAGAGATTTTTACAATGATAGGTTGTTTCCGCCACGTAATAAAACAATAAAAAAGGTAATTGCTACTTTTTATCTCACAGTTGTTACTTTATTTCTCACAATTGCGAGTTTATATCTTGCAATTCTGACTGAACCGTGAAAGTTAAATTAAAACCCTGAATAAAAGTTACCACATATTTACCATACCATACCTCAAAGCTACCATATGTTTAAGGAAGTAAAATAGTAACTTTGTTGATGTTTACTTATACTTGCACACTAATTAGAAATCAATTTTGTTTGAATAATCACAGGTTTTTCTAACTTATATTTTAGTGTATTCAATTTTTGTTGAGTTTCTACTTAGGGGCCAGCATAATCTTTCCAAAGTAATTGATTATGGTTGTTCATAAGAGGAAGTACTCTACTTGTCAACTTAGAAGTAACGCAGTTATTGAAAGGTGATACAATTTTAAATCATTTGAAATTTGAGAAGTGTAATTTCACAACTGTGTCCTCGCTTCTGTTGTACGCTGTTTATATAAACGTTGTCACTGATGCTATAGTCCTACAGGTTTTTCACTTACTTGATTGTGAGGGGCTTGAAGTTTTCTCACTGTTTTCATCCACTAGCCTATCCACCATCATGGTTTATCGGTAAAATGTTAGGGATACCTTAGCAGTCGAATACCATCTCTGTCCTGACAGGCGCACTAGAGAAATAACCTTCCCACCATCAGTGATTTGTCATAAAAAGCTGCCAGCCAGCTGCCTTGAATGAAAAACAAACTGAGATCCAATTTTCCCAATGGTTTCGGCCAAGTAGTTTGGAATGATTGCAATGATGAATTTACAACTATATGAAACTATATGTCAGGACGAGAATCAAAAATATTCACAGAAATGCCCATGAGCAAAGATGCCATATGCAGGTCAAATCCTAGTATCTAGCCATTGTATTTTATAAGATCAAGTGTTTAACCTTGTCTACAGATACATGTATTTCACAGATAAAGATGGATGGAAGCCTTTCCTAAATTATATGCCTAGTAAATTGTAATAAAGTGATGAAAAAGCAATAAATCATAACTGGGCTGGTCACTCTTTTTTTCACAAACATGCATCTGTGAAAGATCAAAGGAGATAACAGCCTCGTTTTTAAGAGCAGCTTTTGAAGTAATTATAATAATAATAATAGTGCAGGCATGAATATGGGCTCAAATGATCTATTTAAGAACTCTTACAGTTACAGCACACTCCACCCTAAAATCCACCCGCAGCGACACCATCTCAGATGTCCTCTGCCTGTATTCAGCACTGCTGTATCTATAGGTGAGGAGTTGAAATTTCAGCTGCAAATATCTATCTATTAGTCTCTTGAGGTGCTGACGGTGTCTCCCGTTGCTCCAAAGACAATTCAGCCATATCGGCCATTATGCAAGAGCAACAGATCTGATGTTACAAATTTCTGCCATTGGGTGGCTTTTCACAAAAGATAAGCTGACGTCTGTCCGTACCTGATCTCAACATGTCTATTTTTGTCCTTGTTTTAAGACATAGCATTTGATCCATGCAGTATGATGTCAGACATGTTTCTTATCATTGTCCTACCCTAAATTATTGCTATAGTTTTCATTATTATTCTGTAAATGAGCCTTTGAAGTCAATATTTGGATACCCATAAACTTGTCAAATGTTAGCACACTAACCAACAACCTTGATAAATAGCTCATTATTTACACTGAAATATCAATGTACTTGTGCTTGAAATATTGTCAGCATAGAAGACATTGTGGTTGGAGTTATTTCTTCCTGTTTTTACACACAAAAATTTGTTAGCATATCTTAATGTAATAAAAATGAATTCAGTCACAGTAAATACAGGCTGTCAATCATTTAATCAAATTTAATATGTACAATTTTTCATTGAATTAAATGTCAAGGTGAGGAGAGGAGAGGTGGATCTTGGTGCAGCTTTTTACTTTAACAAAAATTATAATAAAGGAAAAAAGGTATGTTTACACAACAACGATATGAGTTTTCCACATACAGACGACACAATTGTTAAAACAACCCCCATTCACACGGATCCGCGGAAATGACTAAAAACCCTATATTCTGCTGCTAGACCATTAGAGGTGGAACAGTACATGGCGGAGCCTGCAATGGGAAGGAGGAGACGCTGGAGGGAGGAGCCAGGGTGTGACCCAGAGCAGAGCCATTAGGGCAACTGAGGTGGAGCTGTGAGATGTGGAGACCCAGGTGGAGCCGAGGAGACACAAACCTGGGGTAACACTGTAGGCCTGGGGGGCCTTGGAGGAGCCCCAGGCTCGCCAGACCATGGTGGAGCCTGTGGGAGTGATGTCAATGGTGAAACCCGAGTGAAGGATGGGCCTGGCTGAGCCAGAGGGGTGGAGGCTTGAGGCAAGGTTGAGAGACCCAGAACTCTGAGGCGAAGCCAGAGCCATGATGGACCAATGGATGAGGGAGACCGGTGGAGCCTGAGGGATGAGGGAGATTGGTGGAGCCTGAGGGATGACGGACCACAGTGGAGCCTGAGGGATGACGGACCACGGTGGAGCCTGAGGGATGAGGGAGACTGGTGGAGCCTGAGGGATGACGGACCACGGTGGAGCCTGAGGGATGAGGGAGACTGGTAGAGCCTGAGGGATGACGGACCACGGTGGAGCCTGAGGGATGACGGACCACGGTGGAGCCTGAGGGATGAGGGAGACTGGTGGAGCCTGAGGGATGATGGACCACGGTGGAGCCTGAGGGATGAGGGAGACTGGTAGAGCCTGAGGGATGACGGACCATGGTGGAGCCTGAGGGATGAGGGAGACTGGTGGAGCCTGAGGGATGACGGACCACGGTGGAGCCTGAGGGATGAGGGAGACTGGTGGAGCCTGAGGGATGACGGACCACGGTGGAGCCTGAGGGATGAGGGAGACTGGTGGAGCCTGAGGGATGATGATTTGCACACATTACAAGACAATACCGAACAGAGAACTGAAATAAACTCAGGGCTACACAAGATATAGAGCAACTCAACTACAAACAGGCGATAAACGTAATCAGCAACTATGGTAGCAAATGAGTGGGAACAAAGGAAACAGGAACAGAACACATGAAAACAAGGTGATACAAACTAAAACATGCAAACAAACATCATCGGCCACTGCGTCTCGCTGTTTTTTCGTCATCTCACACCCTGAGTGCTGTGTTTTTAAGTTAAACGAAGGTAAACTTTTAAAAAGTGTGTTCCCTGCATTCACTTTCATTCTGGTGCCCTCCATCTAGTGGTTTTGTGTAAACGCAAAGCTCCGTCTGTTGTTGGTGTGTGTGGTTAGCCTGCAGCAGTATCTGCCATTAAACAATATCTATTATTTAAAATTAATTTAGATGTTACGACACTAGGTTACCTGACAAAACATTTCTTCAGTGTGATTTCAGGGGTTAGGATTTAGGTAATGGTGCAATAAACATACATGATATAATGTTTTCATAATGTTTTTCATTGCTTACTCAGCAATGCTGTATCAATCCATTCTTCTTTTTTTAACTATGAAGTGTAAACAGGGTGCTAACAAAGTTCGAAATAACCTTTCAGAAGAGGGCTCAAGGCTCGAAGAGAAACCCATCCTACTTCGGCTTATTATTAGTGAGGTGGATCTTGAAATTTGAACAGTAATCATTTCCTTTCCCAGCTTTGTACAGAGACAGGTACCGTTTGAAAGGAATGCCGGAGTAGGTTACGCCCTGTTGAACTGATTAGGGTACAGCAGGTTGTTGTGTGCTGGCAAATACACAATGACTGCAAAGATTTCTATCTGGTCTTTGACTGAAATTTAAATACATGTACAATATGAGCAGGTTTTGTGATCTGATTATCTTCAGACAAGATAGCACTTTATATACTCACACGCAAGCAGCCTACACATGTGAAATATGTAGACAGAGCTCTGTCTCGGTATGCGCTGAAATGCTGACAGTTCTTGAGAGACGTAAGCTTTAGTCACCAGCGTTTCAATTTCGACATACCTGCTGTTTTGTTTAGTTAGAACAGCTTCAGGGCAATCACTGCTGTCTGTTAATATCCCAACAACACGAGAGATAACACGTTAGCTAACACTTTACTTCCATGGTCCACTTAATTTCGTATGCGTTTTTTCGTATTTGTCATTCGGTGGCTCTAAATTGTCAAAACACCTCTCAAAATACTTGCTACGGAAGTATGCGAAAAACATAGAAAAATCGAACCGATTCATATTAATTTTTTTTGATGGATGAAACTTTTGGAGGCAATGTGTAAACATGATTGACACAACGTGAGGTCTTATTTATTTTTTAACGTGCAAAAATTTCTGATTAAACGATTCATGTAAATACCCAAACTCTGAGTAACATGCAGTTTTGTGCCAAAACACCCTAACAACCAGTTCAGGCCTGATTCAGTACATTTTAAAAATAGGAGTGTGTCTAAAACAACCTGTGATGTTGAAAAATAAAAAAATATATATACGTTTGACAAAACAATGACAAAACAAAGACAGTTCACCAGAAAACAGGTTGCTAACAAAGAAGAGACGAAGCAACCCAACAGGTTTAAGAATTAGATGGGATTCCCCATGATGGGTTTGGCTGCAGGGTCAAAAGGCCATATTTGTCACGAAAGTCAAACACGTGCAGTATATAAACACACCAGACACTGATGTTTTTGATGTTTGATGCTGAAACATGCTTAATTAAAGATTCAAGAATCACAAGGGAATGAAAATAAAATGTGGAAAGATAGATTATAGTACTCTACTGTCTGAAACTTCCCCACTATTACTCAGTCCTATAGATTTTGTGACATGTGTTATGGAAACACAACAGTAACAATCAAAGCAATGCTCAGATGTTTACAAGACAGTCTACAGAAATCCCCTTAACCGGAACAGAGAAGAAAAGTTATACAAGAAGCATTTTACACACAAGCGGCGGTTCACTGCAATGTCACAAATACACCCACTCAAGAGGCCGTTTTACTAATTATTGTGCTTTTCTGACACCTAATGGGTATTGTTTAGATCAATGGATCATGGAAAACATAATCATTTGGAAATAAATGTTGTGATGTTATTTCCATCAAGAGGTGCATCAATTTTTGGTCAAGGTGTTGTATTGACAATGCAAGAGTCCAGCACTCTGTAAAGTCTCCTCCAGAACATCCCAAAGACTTTCAATGAATTTAAGTTCTGGACTTTCCATGCCAAATCATGTGTGAAAATGATTCTTCATGTTCCCTCCCAACCATTCTTTCACAATCTGAGCCTGATGAATCTTGACATTGTCATCCTGGAATATGGTCATGATGTGTCGTCCTACGGTTGTTTAAGAAATGAAAAGCTACACACTCCATCAATTAGGGTTAGAAGAACTGTTTTCAAACATATAACATGATAGAAACATAATAATCATTGCAATAATGATCCAATCATAGAGTCTTAAGCATTTACTTATTTAAATCCAAACAGAGACCCCCTTTTTTTTCGCCAGTCATTTTATATCAAGGAATTATTTTGGATTAATGTTAAACATATTCAAAGGTATTCATTGACATGTTGATGCGACCTCTCAAAATGTGTGTTTGTATTTGTGTCAACACCGTCTGATACAAAATTGTGTACTGCTAAAATCTCACAAACATCCACACGTTCTAGTATTCAACTTCTATGTTGTCAAGTAAACATTGACCTAATACCAAAAGGCGCTGAGACCTTGACCTCATGCATCTCAGCAAGTGTTATGAGATGACAACTCAAGAAGAGCACCTGCGTTCATAAGACTACCTGCTCCATGAGGAGGAATTTAAACTATGCAATGATTCCCTTAAACACTTAAAATGGTTTAAGAGCAATAACTTCTGACAAGCCTTGAGAAGTTTTGACATGATACTTGACATGATGCACGTTCAGCGAAGTGAAATCTCATGAAGGGATTCCTATGGCTCAGGTGTCTCCTTTAATGTAAATCTACAGGATCAGGATTTTCCCCCTCATTGTACATACGTGTATGTGTCTTTACATTATTAAAACCAAGTTTTAAGTGGCAATTTTGATTTTGTAGTACGCAAACATGTTAATTGCACTTGAAATAGTGAGTAAGCTAAATCATTGAATTGGATTGCATTAAAAACAACCTTGACTCAAACGAATAATGAGAATGATTTACTGCTTAATTGCTTGTTTTTGCTGGTGTTATACATGTACATTTTAGAAAGCTTTTTTTTTTTTTTTTGTGACGGCAGTTTGTGTCTTGGAGGTGCACTGCATACCAGAAACAAAATCCAGTTGAATGGTGTCATATTTATGGCATTTTTAGGTGCGCTGCTACAGGCTAGCAGGGGATGCCTTGTGTTTGTGTGTTCTGATAATCCAGTTCACTGTAATGAGAGTGTGTAACCCTAGTACTTTAGTAAGTGTATTCTCACCAAATCAAACAAGTATGTCTCTTTATATTTGCAATAGTCAATGTTTATATAGAAATAAAAACCTGAATAAACCCCTATAAGCCTGACACATGAAATTGTTTGGACTTTTTCAATGCTATGTATTCGGACATACTCTTTTGCCGTTCTGTTTTTTGCATATGTAGTAGGGAAGTATTCCATTTTGGATGCAGAAAACAATTTATTTATTGTAAAAATGTCAATAGCCGGACGGAAAGTAGTCCAAATGACGATGTGTTGCAGTCATAGTCCTCTCTGGTGGTATATTTTTGGTGAGGAACAGAGCAGAATTTAAGTTATTGGTCGCTGAAAATGCTATGCTGATTCACTTTCTTATTCAGACACATATCGAAGGAAACACGGCATGTCGAAATATGAGACGAAGCAGGCGAGAGCAAATGAGCATTTGATAATCACTGACGTTAAATGTATCGTAAAGCTTCTTGAGGTGGCAATTTTTTAATTTGACGTTTATAGTCGCTGTTGAGAATGGTGATGAAGATCGCTGAATAAAGGCTCGAATTTGGGTCTGTTTCCCAAAATCGTATGGATTAAGTTCAAATCGTATTAAGATTTGGATTACAAATAAATAAAATACAATTTTAATCAAATTGATTAGTGAATTTATGCGTTTTGCTATATTTTATTAGCCTGACGTCGTCATACTCAGATTCTAGTCAGAATGTGAGTCTGATACTGCTCCATTGCGCTTTGATTATGGGGCGTGTTTCAACCGAACCAGGAAGGAAAATGCCTCTGCACTCAAATGGATAGACCTGCAACCAATCAGAGCAATGGAGTAAGTGACGTATGTTTTTCATTCATGTTTCCGATCGACAAATGCCTTGATTTCTGTTCTCTGTTCCTCTTTTAAAATGAATGCGCTGTCGATATCTTCTATGCGATGGCGGAGTCTACACATGTTTTATAAACAAAGTTCGGGAGGAGCACGTTCAAATAATCAATCCAATCAACTTGTCATCAAACAATGACCGTCTACGGTCTACACTGCATGAGAGGAAGAATATATTTATTCACTCTGTCAACTCACCTAACATTCCTTGACAGTTTTCAGCATCCCTCCACTCACTCTCGGCTTGTTCTTCCGAATACGGGGGGAGAACTTTGGGTTCGGGCCGAATACCGAGCCCGGAGCCTCTCCTCGGACAGCATGCCAAATATTCATTTATTCTATCTGACTTATTTGTAAGTGTGAACTCGTGAAATCTCAATTCTCCAGCGGCAGTCATCTTTGTTGTAAACGAATTCAACCCAAGCGCTCGTTGGTGACGTGGATGATTACGTTACGTTGCTCATCTGTCCATCATCGTATAAAGCCCGCCCTGACAATTTGATTGGTCCGAACAATTTTTGTTCGGGCATAATAGCTCCTCAACGGATCAAGTCCAGACCGAACTTCCCGACCTAAAAATTTTGTGGGCGGGGCTAAGTTCGGCTGGCATCCAGGCTAATATTTTATGGTTCTGAAGTCAGTCAAAACATAGGACTATACTGAGCAAACGCCTTTTGTGTCCCACTGCAAACAAAATAAATATTGCAAAATAAAAAATAAAGTGTTAGCTGATTTTAAGCAGACAGACTACTAATACTCTAATGAGAGTTAGTCATATAGTTGAAAAGGTATATAGTCAGTAGAATGTCAAATGTGGATAATATCGAAATAAAGAAATATTGGACAATCGAGTAAAGCTAAGCTGCTTCAGTCCAGTAAATGTTCATCTTGAAATATTACTAACAATATAAAAGCTAGTCTTACATTATTTTATAAAAAATCAGTAAAGCTTTCACAGCAAAAAGACACGTGAACCATGACCTGGACGTTTTTAATTATACATATTACAATTAATACAATTATACCAAGAGGTCTTTTAGTTGTTAAAAAAGTATAAACTATCAATCAGACGACAGAAGGCATGTAGTAGATTGTGTGCAACGTTTTTCAGCAAGGTTTTGATCACGTTGGTAATTTACCGGCCTTAATTGTTTTCAATTATGATAGAGTAGTTTTATAGCACGGGTGCCAAGGACTTGATTAGGTTATTCAAGTGTTTAAGTTTAATATTTGGGTGAACTATCCCTTTAACACCACACTCTATGTTGTATTTGCACTATATTTACATTTCTTCATTCTTCCGCTTTGATGTTTTTGAAAAAGTCTTGACTTGGGTCGCTTGCTATTTGTCTGGCAGTTATTTTCAGATCGGGCCTACGTAGATCACATTAAGAATGGTATGTTTTGCTACTACACAGAAAGTGACGTCACAGGAATGACATTGGGTCAGAGAACAGGAAGTGCTTTCATCTGAACCGCCCCGCCAATGCGTACCATTTCCTCCATTGTTCAGGTTGGGGCACCAGCCTATTCTCAGAGTCCTGCTTTTTTATGTGCGTTACAAAATATTCACTCAGGTTTATTGGCTTGCATCTTAAGAGTCGGCTGAATGTATGCTGTATATTATTTGTGTCATCAGTTCAGGACGTATGCAGCAACCATAAGGTCAAAGGGAAGAGGTTTTTGAGGTAAGTGTGCATCATGGAGATGAAACTTCCTTCCCCTTCTTGCAAGCCTGCTCGTATGGCCTTCCTCTGGTCTCGTCACCCCTGGGTTGTGGGTCAAACTCACACCAAAGACCCCCTAGAGAGAAAGACTCCTTGTCTGAGGGACCAGAATAGAAAGTTCATTCGTCCCACAAGCTCCCCCCTCCTCCAGAACTACAAAAACTTGATGAGGAAAGGAAAACATCCTCTACTGGCCAGCACTACTGCCAGCTCCCAGACAGGTTAAAGCCAGGCCACAGGACAGGCTCTTTGACTGAACTTCCTTGTCGAATAATAACACAGAGGTGACTCAGGGGAGCTCCGTTTATCGCTTGCTCCACAGATGCTGTGGAGGATCTGGACTTTTATGTTTTTGAGGATTTCAGATGAAAGGAATTTACACAAAAAATAGAGCTACAACCGAGATTGTTAAAATACAAGGCACCTGCTATTTAGGTATTATATGCTATATTAGATCTCATATTTGGGACCCTGGACCACAAAACCAGTCACATGGGTACATTTATTTGACAATAGTACAATATTTGGCCGAGATACAACTATTTGAAAATCTGGAATCTGAGGGTGCAAAAAATTCGAAACATTGAGAAAATCCCCTTTATAATTGTCCATTTCTGTTCACGATTGTGCTGCATTCACTCACAAATAAATGTGCTATATATTTACAGTAGGAAATTTACAAAATATCTTAATGGAACATAATCTTTACTTAACATCTGAATGATTTTTGGCATAAAAGAAAATCGATAATTTTGACCCATACAATGTTTTGTTGGCTATTGCAACAAATATAACCGTGCTACTTGTGACTGGTTTTGTGGTCCAGGGTCACATTTAGGTTACACTTTATTTTGAGTGTCCCTTTTAGACATTCTGTTGACTATAAGTAAAGTTGCACCTACATGTTGCCTAACTCTCATTAGAGTATTAGTTGAGCATTAGTAGTGTGTTAAGGTCCTTGCACATTGAGTCCGTAATTTTCGTACTTAAAAAAATAAATTCTCACGTTGAGTCAATCATGTTCACACACTGCCACCGAAACTTTCGTCCGTAAAAAAAAATAAATAAATCGGATCGTGTTGAGTTTTATGCGTTTTTCACATCTGTAGCAAGCATTTTGAGAGGTGTGTTGACAATTCAGAGCCACCGTACAAGCACACACCAAAATCCATACCTGTTCAGGATCAATTGGTTCATGGAAATTGTTGGTCTTGTTTTTAAGATGTGGCTCCAGTATCGCTAGCAAAGCATCAAACTGAGCCACTGACATCCTGAAGTAAACTTTGAATCGTTGGGGATAATCCCGCAGCGCTCTCCTTCCTCTCTACGCAAGCTCAGGATTGGTTGGACCCAATATTTCCTTTTTCTTTTTCTCTTTTTAAGAAGAGAGAGGACAACAAAATCATCCTCATTGCTTGAAGACTCCATTTTGTATTGTTTTGCGAAATTTTCACAACTGATTAATTAATACGCATTGGACGCAGCAAGGTTTCTGTGCGTGATGAATTTTTATGATGACGAATGCGGAAAAAAACGCATACAATTTTTTTTTTGCATTAGCATTTGCGTTTAAATGATTTGAATGGTTTGAAAATGATTAACAGTTGAAAACATTAGTTAGAAATGTAGAAAAGTAATAAAATGTTATCAGTTACATTACTTTAATAAAGTAATTGAAATACATTTTAAATGGGATAACTTGTAATCTGTAACCTATTACATTTCCAAAGTAACCTGTAACCAGTAGTAACCAGTCCTAATTTTGTTTTTAGCTCAGTTTCGCTTGTGGGTCCTAAAAATGTATAGATATGTGTTATTGAATGCAATTGTCCATCTCGTAAATAAATGAATTGTGTGAACTTGAGTTCAAATACCGCTGCTGTTTAAATCTGGCCTAAAGACTCAACAGCAAACATTAGCAAACCACATAGTAACGCCTTGGCAACCACCCACAACACATAATTCACGCTTTTATCGAAACGGTGGTGGCAATTTTTACAACAAGAACCACTTAAAAAGTATTTTTATAGGCCTATGCATTAATTTGTTAAATTTGCTCAGTACTCTTTACTGTGAAAATTGAACAGATTCAAATAAGCCCTCAAAATATCTTGACTTGCAATGCAAACAAGTTGTTTTTTTATGGTATTGTCTTCATCCCCTTAACTAACTGGTCTTTTGTGGTGTTGGCTTTTTCCAAGCCGGCTGCTCTGTGCGTGAGACGACTGTTTGCCATAGCTTTGTTTTTGTTTCTTTAGTCTTGTCACTGAAAGTATGTGTTGTCAGACAGCGCTCCTTTCTGCCCACTGAATCCTTTTGGCAGGTGTTTCAAAGCCAGTTTCATCTCACTTACAATCTCACTGTGAAGATAATAGCTGGCCAAACATTCAGTCTTTTTTCAATACGGGCTGGGAATGTAAAAGCCCTTTCTACGTCATCATGACTCGGCCTTATTCTCCCCGTCTGCTGTGTATGTGTTTGCAAAAGCTTGCAGGAAGAGGAAGTGCCTTGAGTTGAGAGGACGTCACACACCTGCTCATCAAACATATTTTCTGACCTGTCTGATGAGATACGGGACTGATGAAGAACTGAACTCTGTCTAGTTCATTCAAAGTCCTGTCATCAGGGTGTTGCTGCACAGCCTCATTTTTGAAATGACTGCAGATGTTTATATAAAAAGTGATTTGTACCCTTCATCTGATAATGTTCATCTGGTAATCTGCAAGGCAGGTGGAATGATTGGTGAAATGAAGTGGAACGAGCTCTCACGCACCTCCTTAGCAACGACAAAATGAGTCATTACTCACACCTGAGGAGTGCGATTACATCAACAAACATTTGTGGAGCAGTGGAACAAAAAAAATCACCATTTACCAGTTAAATTTATCTCTGTAAATAAACACACAAGCATGTTCAAAACAGCCTCGATTGTATATCACTGATTATCTTCTAAATTCTAACAATGATTAATATCAGCAATATACAGTGTTTTAAGAAGCTAAATGAAGGACTGCAGCAACTATTGAATTAATATAAATGGAAAACAAATGTCAATATATCAATTTGTTTGAAATGTGCATTTACGCCATCATGCTTAACACTGGGATGTTTGTTTTTCATCATATACTGTACATATATGTATATATATATATATATATATATGATGAAAAACAAACATCCCAGTGTTTGAATATACAGTATATATATCATCCTGTTGTTGTTAGATGCAGTCCTATGCCCAGCTAACAAAAATATGTTCTAAGATAATTAGAATTATGAAAGATGAATTATTAAGTTATGAAAACAATATTTCTGAACATTCAAAACGTCCAGTTTTTTTTTTTTTATGTTTTCAAGTTTTTTTCCTGGTTATGCGAATATTAAAGAAACATGGACATTCCATTTCATCATTCGGCAAACATTATGGAAACATTACTTTTGAATGTTCTCTGTACGTTCTGAGACAAGTATAGTAACATTTAAAAAAAAAGAAACATTACAACGTCCAACTAAAATATTTTATAAAAACATTCTATGAACGAACAATATTTTTTAGCTAACTTTTTGAAAACATTATTAAACGCCAGATGACTTTGAATGAATGTTCTATTAACATTATTGGAAGAACGTTTGCTCATAACTTTGAGAGAATCTTGCCAGAACTGAGAACCCTCCCTGTTAGCTGGGTGACTGCCTTGGCATATACTGCGTGTAATGAGGGATTAGACAGCTTTGATCTTGGTATCAGTCTAGTTTTAGCAGCTATTTATGCAATTAACACACCCTAGAAAAGAAATTATAAAACAAACACCTCCAGATTGCACCACTTATTTCCAATTACACTTTTTATAATCACATGAGGAATTGCTTTGAAAATTACATTAAAAAATCCTTTGATTCTTACCAGGGATGTTAATTTACATAAATTGTTTAAATTAACTATTAATTGATTTATCTTCAACCATTACCTTTTAAATCCGAAACAGGGACAACAAAGTCATTGTGTTAATTAACCACTTAACCAAAACAAAATGTTGTTTTAAAGCTTGGAAACTTGGATTTACAGTGAACATAGGGAATATGACTAACATTTAACAAGTGCTTTTAAATTTGCTGACATTTTAGAAGTGCTCTACTCTCATAGCAAAAAAAAAAAAAAAAACAGTTTTACATGAAAATGTGATCTGTAAAATCATCGTACATACAAGATAGACTAGTGTCATATATTGTTGAAACGTTCTCACCTAGCAGAATACACCAAGCATATTTGTTTCAATTAGAGACCAAACAATATCAAGTATTTGTATGTAAAATAGTCGCCGACGTATGTGTAAACAGTACACACAATATGCTTTTGCGTCATGTTTTGGTTTGTAGGTTCGTGAAACATTAAGACATTAAGGTCTCATAAGACGATGGCTCAAACATTACATAAGACAATGGCTGCATCCTAAATCGCATACTTCCCTATTATATAGTTGGCGAAAAACAGTATGTGACAAAAGTAGTATGTTAGAATTCACAGTACTCATAAAAGAATAGGCAAAAAGTACCTGGATGATCTTCTACTTCTGGCGAGATTCTGAAGTTTGCGAACGATGGACACTTTACTATCCCATGAGGCCATGGGAGAGGATTTGTGAATGGCAGTGATCAACGCAACTGACGCTGGTAGGTCACGTGATAATGACAACATGGCGAATGTAGAACGTCCGGATTACATTCATACTACACTGAACACACTTTCTTTTAGCAGATGTAGAGTGATTACCTATTGAAAATAAGTACCTAATCAAGAGAATATGCGATTTTGGACGCAGTCAATGCGTAGTGCATTGACATTCTGCTCGGCTAAAGCGATAGGACTTCCAGAATCTGATAACGTCGCAATCATGCTTCAATTGACAAAATTATGAAATGGAATGTTCCCTAAACCTTCACATAAACACTTTTCAAACCTTTAAAAAAACTAGACGTTTTGAAAGTTCAGGGAACTTAAAAAAAAAACAACGTTTTCATAACTCGATGGGAATGTAAGAAATATGTTCTTAGAAATATGTTCTTAGAACGTTTTCCAACGTCATGTGAAAGTTCAACCTATGGAAACTGGATCTCGGGTGTGACCAATCGGACACTGTTTTATAGCTGGAGCGCGCTTGGATTGGTCTGATCGCTCAGATTGTCAGGTATTGATTTACGAGCGCTGGAAGATCCTCACTCATCTACCAGGGTCTTATTACTTGTTTATTCTATACTTTTATCGTGGCGTTTACACAAGTAAGTAGTTCTTATATAAAGTAATATCACTTGTTTGTTAGTTTGGACCCTTGGTTAATTATGTTTTGAAATAAACGGCGTGGCTGCCCAATCCATTGCATGGCTTGACCAATACAAATTTGTGATGTTCTTCTCACATTAATGTTTCCACAGTGGCCCGAGCTGAGGCTGTTGATTCGCTGTTGTCTCTGTTCAGCTGCACTCCCTTCGTAATGCTGAAATAAGAGCTGGTTTTTAGGGGCTGTTCAGAAACGCTCCTGGCATTGAATTCCCACCTGTGTTCCAGTATAGACCTCGATCTGTTAACCCCATGTTCATGTATTAATGTTCATCTCTGGAATCCAGGACATTTCTTCTGAAATGTTACGACGAGTTAATCACCAAATCAGACAAGACTTACTACAGTAACTTGCATCATCACAAAATCTCAGTCATGTAGAACCACACAAAAAAACAAGTATGATTCATGAATAAATCTTTGTATTTTATAGGGTGGCTTATAAATATTATTAGGGTTTTGTAATAGCTCTTACCGCTTCAGCTGAATAAAGTTTTGCACATGAAATGCAATATAACTTGTAACAGTAGTGTCCTGTGTGTACATAGTAAAAACCACCCGGAGACTGGCTTAAAAAATTGAATGGGACAAAAGACCATAAGTCAATAAGGCTTTTGCAAAGCCTTATAAAACCTCTATTATAAATAGCCTGTCCGTAAACCTGATCTAATGTCAACACCCAGGTGAGAGTTTACAGCACCAAAGCCGAACTTGAAATCCATTACCTGTGTGGGTGCATTCCTCATGCTGACGTCCATTTTGACATCAAACACCTAGCTAACATAAAGCCAGCCATAAATCATTTGAACTTATTAGATTGTTGATGTCGATTGGGTGGGGGCCATCAGTAGCCACATATACAATCAGTGCCTATTTTTAGACACATGTAATAGGTGACTGACAAAAGGTCGTAATATGACACAGTTCAGGTGGGAAACCCAAATACACATGAGATGAATCACGGCACTAGACACAACCAACGTATGAGTGAACATACACACCCTAAACACACACTCAGTTAAACAAACAGAAATTGAACCACCACAGACATAAACGGTTTGGAGACAGACACAAACATCACTGATACAACAGTTTTTAGCACAAGTGCAAATATATGTTCTAAGAACATATTTCTAACATTCCCATCGAGTTATGAAAACGTTTTTTTTTAAAGTTCCCTGAACGTTCAAAACGTCTAGTTTTTTTTAAAGGTTTGAAAAGTGTTTATGTGAAGGTTTAGGGAACATTCCATTTCATAATTTTGTCAAATATTATCGGAACGTTACTTTTGAATGTTCTCTGAACGCTCTGAAACATTTAAAGAATATTACACGTCCATCCAAATAAAAAGTTTATGAACATTGATATATAATGTTTTTGTGCTAACGTAATGACAACATATTAAAGACCAGATAACTCCAACTGAACGTTTTATTAACATTACTAGAAGAGCGTTTGCATATAACTTTGAGAGAATGTACAACAAAAAAATCCCTACTTTGACTGTTCTGTGACTCTTTAAATGAAACCTATAAAAAGCAAGATTTGAAATCTCTTTATTTTGAGTAGAAGTGTTTTTTTTACAAGCACATGTCCTTGACTGCATGGTACTATAAACTAAACATAGCCTACTAAAGTACTAAAAATGCATGTAAACTATTTAAAATCCCTTCATGTAAACTACTAAAAGCTACTATAAATATTACCAGTAGAGATGGAAAGAGAGTAAGATAGGTTAGAGAAACTCAAGTCATCATGTTTAGGTTCTCTTCTATAAAATCTCAGCACAGGATGAGAGCAACAGCAGATAAACAACTGAAGGTGTCATTATGAGGAAATGACCTGCACTGACACACAACTCTCTGTAAGCAAACAGATCTGCTGTCAGCACAGATTCATGGCGTGTCTCGAGAATGATTCACAGACAGTCTCAATGATGTATCAAAATAATTCAAAAGGGGAAAAAAAGACATTTATGTAATTTTTTAGATAGGAAGGTGAACGTTTAGAATGGATGGTTTTAGAGAATTCAAACAATTAATTAATTCTGTAACCGTTTATTTAGGATTTTGGCCTAAAGGGATTAAAGAATTAAAGGACTATCAACTAATAACTAATAGATATCAGTATAAACAACTCTACGTTACTCACAGCAAATTCAGACAACTGTTTTGTATTACAAGTTTACTGAAATATTATATTAAATATGCAAATTATCTAATTAAATCCTTGGTAAAGGTGTCTAATGACATTTTACTTTGGCATTTAGAGTATTTGATTGGCATCAAGGGTACCGCCTTAAAATGGTTCAATTCATATCTTAGAGACATATTTTAGATTCCTTTTCTTATGGTTGGGTAGGTTTTCCTCATCTTCAGCCCCTATTATTAGTGGTGTACCTCAGGGCTCCATTCTGGGTCCTCTTCTCTTTAATTTATATATGCGTCCGCTGGGAATATTATTAGGGGGCACAATGTCTCTTTTCATTTATATGCAGATGATACCCATTTGCACCTTCTATTATCATTTTTAAAAAGAGGCTGGAAACGTATCTCTTCTCCCAAACATTTTAATTAAATTTTAGTATTTTATTTTCTGTCTTCTATTTAGTTTTATTCTGTTTTATATTTAACTTGCCTTACTCTGTTCAGCACTTTGGTCAGCTTTGCTGTGTTTAAATGTGCTATATATATCAAATTGACTTACTTGCTTACTAAATGTGTACTAATTAGCAGCATACATTTCCAGAACAGAAATCTGAGCATTGGAGAAAGCCAGGTTCAAAACCTTTTTCTTCTTTTTTCTTTTGACATATTAGAGTTTTTACAAAGCGGATTTTGGATATCTCTTTTTATCACTCTTAACAACCAGAAAAAGAAGAAGAAGAAAAAAAAACCATTTCACCATGTTTTTAGGATTAAACTGTTAAAGTATTGTGCTATTATAAAGGTTTCTAATTTTGTTTAGGAGGTCTGCTACAACAAAGTTACATGCAAAGGTCAAAAAACATGTTCAATTTCTCATAATATACATTGTAGATAACCTCATTTTGTCAAGAGTTTGAAACAATTCATTCAAAGATTCAGTCTTTCTAATCCCCTCTTTTCCGGGAGCCTACTCTGCTAAGATTGGTCAGATGTCCAGTCTGTTGTGATTGGTCTACTCTGCTCTGATTGGCCAGATGGCCCAGTCTGTTGTTGATTGGTCTACACTGCTCTGATTGGCCAGATGGCTCAGTCTGTTGTGATTGGTCTACTCTGCCCTGATTGGTCAGATGTCCCAGTCTGTTGTTGATTGGTTTACTCTGCTCTCATTGGTCAGGTGGCCCAGTCTGTTGTTGATTGGTCTACTCTGCTCTGATTGGTCAGATGGCCCAGTCTGTTGTTGATTGGTCAACTCTGCTCTGATTGGTCAGATGGCCCAGTCTGTTGTTGATTGGTCTACTCTGCTCTGATTGGCCAGATGGCCCAGTCTGTTGTGATTGGTCTACTCTGCTCTGATTGGTCAGATGGCCCAGTCTGTTGTTGATTGGTCTACTCTGCTCTGATTTGTCAACTCTGCTCTGATTGGTCAGATGGCCCAGTCTGTTGTTGATTGGTCTACTCTGCTCTGATTGGTCAGATGGCCCAGTCTGCTGTGATTGGTCTACAAAGCACAGAAAATGGCTTCTTCTCCTCATCAACAACTCAAACCAAACTCTTCTAGTCTCAGCTATACAACTACAGTGTTGGAGAGCAGGACAAAGAAGTTGTTGTTCACAGGAAGCCAATGAAAACCATAGGCAGGCATTATGCAACTTTGAGAGCTGTGAAACAAAGTGAGATTGGCATTGCTGACGTCTCATTTCGGCAGTACAGAATTGATTCTTTCTTTTAGGAGAAAATAAATGTAAAACTTTGCAGACCTTTTACATCCACAAACAGCTATATTACACATTGCATAAAATGTAATATTTGAAAATGCATAAAAGGGGCACTTTCAGTATATATTTCAATATATTATTTTCATCATCATATAAATCATAAAGGCTATTCACTTCAAAATGGCCAAATTTGACAAAGATCCTTTGCATTACTCGACATTACTGTCAGTCACTTAATATTTCTATCGTTAAACAGCTGTCAAACTAAAGCATTGCGTTGGAATTTGCACTCATCTTCTGTGAACAGTAAGGCCCGCCTCCTTTAATTCGATCTCCATCTCAATCATTTTTACATTAACAAGCGCTGTTAGACTGCTGAAGCAGACCAGCAAAAAAAAAAAAAAAAAACTCTTTAAACTTGTCATCCAAAGAAACAAACAGAGCAGAATCAAGTAATATATAAATATTGTGTGGGACAATTTGACCATTTTTAATCATTGTCTAATTATCATCTATTATTTCTGTTAGTGTCTATAGTGGTTACAGCTTTGACTGTTAGTATCTATTGTGATTATATAAATATGTTGAGACAGAGAAAGACATAAGTCCAGTGATTGAAAGGGAAACACCCTTCATTTGTCAGAGTGCACAGCATGTCTTCAGTAACTGATGATTTACTCCCTTATGTAAACATCAAAGCATGCAGCGTGTTCGACTGCACAGACGAGGACCAAATAATAGAGAGACATGCAGACATATGACACAACGTCCTCACAATTATATTGCACTTTATACAAGCAGATTGTTGCGAAGCATTTTTACGTTAAAAATAACAATGTTAAGGTTGCAAAATCCATCAATTATGAAACAACTTAAATTTCAGCTGTAAAGCAGCTCCACTGAAGTCAGTAGTGTCATTATTCAGCTCAAATCAGTTCAGTATTGATTCACTTCAGCTCAATGACGGTGTCGATGTTGCAAAGTTGGTGCATTATCTTATCCAGATCAATTCAGTTTAAGCGTAACATACACTTCAGAGTACAAACGAATGCTTTACTGGGGTGTGTTTCCCAAAACCAAATATGCTCACAAGTTCCAGTGAATTGTGTTGGTAATGACAGAACTTGCTACCGTAGTTGGCTTTGGGAAATGCACCACAGATCATGGGTCATATAGTTCCAACATGTCAAGTCAGGTCAAGTCATCTTTATTTATTTAGCAATTTTTACAATACAGATTGTTTCAATTTTTACAATACAGATTGTTTCAAAGCAGCTTTATAGTGATAACTGGAAAATAATGCAACAAAGTTGGTTTTCCAGAAGAAAATATTGTCATAGTCCAGCTTAAGTTCAGTGATGTTTCATTTTTGTTGGAAAAAAGTCATTAATTTAGTTCATTTATATATATATATATATATATATATATATATATATATATATTGCCACTCTTGAGAAAACCGTGATGTCATCGTCCAGCTCAGTTCAGTTCTCATATAATGGTGTCAATGAAGGCAGAATAACAATATTGTTGAAATTAAATGTCCCCAACTAAGCAAGCCAAAAGCGAAAAAGGTGACATTTACTCAAGATTATTCCTATGTTGCTGATGTTCATTACACTTTCTGAAAAAAAAAAAAAAAAAAACTATTCAGTTGGAGTCATGGTCTAGGGGTTAGCATGCATGCAAGTTCAATTCTGATCATTCTGATCCCATTTCCACTGTATGTAGTATTAAATAAGAACAGGTAAGACTCTGCCGTTATGTAAACTCACTGGATTGCATGTTTGGGAAACCTCTTTGAAAACATTAGTGTAGTTCAGTTTGGTGACGCCAGTGGCGCAGAAATGACACTCTTCAGCTTTAACACACTAAGCGCTCGCAGGACCTGGCTGCAGTTGGCATGCGGAGAGGAAATAAATATTGGCAAACTGGGCTGTCAGCTTCGATTGCATCACGCTGAACACGCTGCCATTGATCAAACCCAGGGGCCGCTTGCCGCCTACCTCTCAGCAGACATCTGCTCGCTCCCCCTCGGACCACCAGCGAGCTCTGTTTACCAAAGCCTGCAGCAGACACGCAGCCATCCTTCCTCGGCGGCTTGGCTTTCTTCAGTTAAGAGGCAAAACAACGACTCGTTTTTCCCCAAACCGGCCGATGACTCAAATGTCATAATTCACCCCTGTTTTTCACTTATCTAAATTTGTAGTGACAGAGAGGCTGGCTGTTAAAGAAACTGAGAAGGGGGGGGGGGTCTGCATGACTGTTTCTTTGACTGGAAATGCGATCATTAAAAAGACAACGAAGGCTGCAGGGGACTGGGTCAAGCAAGTTCAGACCTGCCAAAGACAACACAAATAGCGCTCTAATATGCATACGATAATCCGCATATAAAAGCATCAGGTTCACGGTTCCGATCTGCGTTGTTACCAAACATGCCCCTCGAGTGACTCTTGTTTTCATAAGCCATCTCGCTCGAGCACGCACACCCTTCACCTAAGTGTGAACCATTGAACCATTTCTACGTATGTGGCCGTTTCGTGCAAAGCCCGTGTTTCCACGAGCTCACCTGAAGGGAGTTCCTGACGCTGTTTGCACGCAGGCCTCCTTTGTTGCTGCGGCTGCATTTTTTTCCTTGTGCTTCTCCCTCCCCTCGCATTTTGAAAATAACCCAAACAGGTTCTGCGTGTAGTAACTGTGATATTATCTAAGCCACCTTCACCTGCAGGGGATCCCAGTTGAGTCTGCACGAAAGACGCCCGGGGCAAAACAAGAGGAGCAGAACCGAGACAAGACCAGCCCTGCTGACACCTCCGACTCCCAGCCACGCTCTGTGAATGCTTCAACAGCGAGTTTCACTCGGCGATGGTTTGCGGTTGGATTCTGCGATTGACAACCGAGCAAACATAGCAAAAACAATAGTCATCTTTCAAGCTCAGAGCATTGCTTTGGCATGTAAAGGGTGTAAGTGTTTACTTTGATGACTTTGGGTTTTGCACCACAAATAGATGAGCTTGGCCAAGAATGTATAAACTCAAGGCTTTTAGGTGCAGTACCTGTTAAAGAAATGTACTTATGTTTAAAATCACAGCATATCAGTGGTCTTATGCCCAGTACACACTGAATGATTTTGGGCCAGGATGATACAATAAGGTAAAGAACAAGCTGCTGGTTCATGGCGTTACATTTTTGAAAAGTATAAGTATGGTAAAGAGTGTCAAGTGTTATGTTACATTCATTTTTGTGGTTTCTACATCCTATATGAATCCAAGCAAGAAAAACTCAGCATGAAGAATCAGGGAAATACAACAAAATGACCACAACATTACTTTCTAAGTGCTATTGTCAGGAATTTGGCTCAAACGGATCTTTAATAATGCAGGAAGATGGCAAGTGGATGGAACAAGCACAGTGAGGAATAGCACATTTACAGGGATGGGATTAGAGGAGGACCAGCAATGATGAGTATAGCCTGAAAAACAGATGTGTAGGTGGACTGCCTGTTAAAGAAATTGCACTTATGCTTAAAATCATGTCATAACAGTGGTCTAATAAAGCTGTTTTATGTGGAGTAGGTCACTTCACGGAGATCACACGATTAGTTGAGTACTACTTAATGTGGTAGCTCCCCTTTAAACTCAATAATAAATAAATTACTTAATTTAACTAAATGAATTCAATTAGATTCATAATGCATTGATCATGGCCATATCTGCAATGGATGAATCCACATTACTCTAGGGCCTGGTTTCACAGACAGGGCTTAGATTAAGCCAGTACAATTAGGCCTTAGTACAATTAGGGCATTTAATAATCTAAATAGCGATAGATGTTATTGGGACACAACCTAGTTATGATTCATTCGGTGGAGAAAATCCAGTTTTTGTTGACTGTAAAGCAGCCAAGGGAGGATCGTTGTGTGAACAGATTTCATACTACTCTCTGACATATAACCATAATTAATGTAATTTGCTTTGATGGTTGTTCGCTGTAGCATTTCTACCCCAGGTTATCGGTGATTCATGAAAATATGCTTGGAAGTCCCAGAGATTTTCACTGAGATACCATTCACCGAGCAGACAGAAAACAAGCGTTCTGCTTTGCATTTGCTTCCCTTAACTGTGCATTTGAATGTAATTGACATTGCATAAGCTGCCGTGGTTTGGGAGATAGATAAGATTGTTGGGGTATCATCGCATGCCTCTTTCAAACTGTGCATTACGATTTTGCCATAATGGTCGACATTGTGACACTTCAGCATCCAGACAACTGTATGCAAACAAGATTGGACCGCAACGTTCAACAGGTCACCGGGTTTGACTTTGTCTTTTGAACACAATAGCTCACCACACCAACAGAAGAGAACTAGCACAATCAAACCCAAAGATAAAACGCTTTACTTTGGCAATTGCAGTTTGCTTTTATTCAAATCGCCTGTTCGTCAACCATTTTCTCTCGTTCTCATTTGTGGCTTCGAACCTGCAAATGAACCTTTCAACCCTGTGAAAAATAAATGGAGATGCTGTAAATAACCTGGACGGCTTTGTGTGGAACAGGCTGCTGCCTGCTGAAGTTTCTATTTTGGTTGTGTTGTCTTCTCACCTCAGGGCTGCGGTAAACAATCTGTCAGAGCAGGTGGAAGCAAAAATGCACCGGCACAAGCAATTAAGATTGCAAGAAACCAAGTTCACGTACAGGTGAGGAGAAGCACAGTGTTCCCTCCTTCATTTCTGTGCCAGCTGTAATTGTTGTCTTTGATGAGCTTGCTTTGAAGAATGGGGCATGACTGAAAAAGAGTAATCTGCACACAAAAAGATAGGTGCAGAATACACAGTATATCGATTGTTGATTTGCATTCATCTTGATTTTTCAACCAAAAACCTCTATTCAAACACTGAACACCTAAAGACTGACTGAGATTACCATGGTTGCACTGCAATTATTACACAGTAAAATTAAGCAAGCACTCAGCAACCATCTGGAACACCTTAGCGACCACACAGCAACACGTTAAACACCTTAACAACCGAGCTGTGACAGCTTGGCTCACCATACGATGATGATAAAGTCAAGTCACATTTATTCAAATAATGCTTTATAGCAGTGGTTCTCAACCCTGGTCATGGAGGACCAACACTGCGCATTGTGGATGTACTCTAATGCCCGGTACACATTGTATGATTTTGGTCTGTCCCAGACTAAATATGACCAATCGTAGTGATTTCTGTGGTAGCAGCTCCTAAATGCTGGTCCAGTCGTCGTTCAGTCAGAGAGGTTCAAAGACGGCCGTTGTCACGGTCTTGAGACCAAAGATATCCTTCGACAGTGTCATAAATTTAGCATGATCTTCTCACAGTGTGTTTGCTGCTACGACCTACGTCTACTGACTAGCCAATAAATATGCAGCATGAAACGGCATACTGATCAACACGACATGGCGCTAAAACTTAAAACGACTTACCTCAAGCTCCATTTGCAAAAGTGGCATGCCAAGTTGTCCTCTTTTCCCTATCCATGACCATATTCTCCTCTTTTGATTCCTCTTTTTTTCAGCGGACATAAAAACCACAATTGCCAAAGTACGATTCATCTCGCTCTATTTGTTTACCACTAGCGCATGCTGATGACGCTTTATTCTTCTAAACTTACTTGGGTCGTAGCCTACGATTCAGTAGGTGTCATCATCGTACAGTCTACATACATGTCTTACCCAAGTTTATTAGATCAATGTCATATACAATGTGATTTGTAACGATCTTTTGAAACTCAGAAGACACCTCTATCTATTTGACCTATTTTAGGGGCTGTTTACATGACACTGTTATCAACTAAAACAAATATTTTTTTATTCTTTTTAATTTTTGAAAACTCTGTGTAAACAACAAAAACGCAAATCACTGAAGACGATGACGTCATGCACATGCGTATTACATGTTCAGTCTATAGTGTTTCATCAAGCCTGGAAGCAGAATACAGCGTTTTTAGTTGTTTTCGCGGATACGTATGAATGGGGATCATTTTGACAATGTATGCAGAAAACTCAAAGAAAAAACGTACTCGGTTACTAACGTAACCTCGGTTCTCTCTAGAAGAGGGAACGAGTACTGCGTTTTATCAAAACGCTACGGGAAAAGTCTCTTTTCACGAAACACTGAAGCAAAAAATTATCCTTTAATTTTCATATATGTAAAACGCGTTGCGGCAGCAGCAGACAGCTATGGCGAGACGGCTTGCTCGCTCATTGGCTGCTCTGCGGCAACTGCTTAAGCCTATCGAGCGAGGCCTGGGATGACATCAGGCCAATGAGGGCGCTTCGCGCCCTCCTCGCCACTTCCCGCCGAAACGGGCGTGGCTTACCTCTATAAAAGGAGCTCGAGAAGGCTGACTCACTTGATTTTGATCGCCGAAGCGAACCAGAGTGAACCGTACGCACGGCAGAGAACGCAGTACTCGTTCCCTCTTCTAGAGAGAACCGAGGTTACGTTAGTAACCGAGTACGTTCTCTTACGAGAGTCCTCTCGTACTGCGTTTTATCAAAACGCTACGGGAACCCCTTGCAAAACGCCGTGCGTGCTGGGATAAAAACACTGATCACCGGAAGCTTTTTCAGGCATACAGTGCATAATCACCAGATTGACTCACACAGAGTCAGGGAATAAGGGTGAGAGCCTTAAATCCCTAAATTTTAGCGTCGTAGAAAAACATGTCCACAGACGCAAGTATAATCATCACATAGACAGGGTAGGGAACCTGAACTAATGTGGAAAATGTAGGTCTTACACAGTTCTGCCCAAGATAGTCGGTAGCGCATAGCGCATGAGTTTCAGCGGTCTGATTAGACGGCTGAACAGATTACACCGACAAAAGCTTAGCCTGCAAGGCGGGAACCTCTAGGTTATAAAACCTGATAAATGTAGACGGCGAGGCCCAACCTGCCGCCGTACATATATCCTGTAGGGAAATCCCGCTGGACCAAGCCCACGAAGAAGCAACGCTTCTCGTAGAGTGCGCTCTGACTCCCAAAGGGCATGGAATGCCCTTGGCAGTATAAGCCAGCGCTATGGCGTCAACTATCCATCTGGATAGACTTTGTTTCGAAACAGCCATTCCTTTGGAACGTCCGCTGAACGAGACAAAGAGCTGCTCTGTCTGTCTGAAGACAGCAGAGCGGGACATATAAGCTCTTAAAGCCCTAACAGGGCAAAGAAAACTCGAGTCCCCTTCCTCACTCGATGCCGGCAGGGCAGCCAGGGATATAACCTGAGCCCGAAAAGGCGTGTTGAGGGATTTCGGCACATAGCCATGCTTAGGTTTGAGTATGACTTTAGAGTCATTAGGACCAAACTCCAAGCACGCCGGGCTCACAGAGAGCGCGTGCAGGTCGCCTATGCGCTTCACTGAAGCGAGAGCCATCAAAAACACTGTTTTGAAAGACAAATGTTTGAGGCTAATAGACTGGACAGGCTCGAAAGGGGCACCTTTCATGGCCGCTAGGACCGTAGAAAGGTCCCACAAAGGAACTGAAGGAGGTCTGGGTGGATTCAGTCTCCTAGCTCCCCTGAGGAAGCGGATGACTAAATCATTCCTTCCCAGCGACTGACCCAGCGTTGAACCAAAGAACGCTGAAATAGCCGCCACATACACTTTGAGCGTGGAAGGGGATCTGCCCTTATCCAACAGCTCTTGTAGGAAGGAGAGAACCTCCGTTACCTCACATTCGAGGGGTGAAATGCTCCGAGCTGCACACCAGCCGGAGAAAACCGACCACTTCGAAGCATAAAGCCGCCGTGTCGACGGTGCTCTAGCCTGAGTGATGGTATTCACGACTCCCTCTGTGAGACCAACGGGTATCCGTTGAGCACCCACACATGAAGGGACCACAGTTCCGGGTGTGGGTGCCAAATCGAGCCCCCGGCCTGCGAGAGGAGATCTCTCCTCAACGGCAGCGGCCATGGAGCGATATCTGCCAACTGCATCAGAACTGGGAACCATGTTTGGTTCTCCCAGAACGGAGCTACAAGCAGGACTGGGCATTTCGTTTCCCTGACCCGTTCCAGCACCTGTGGCAGGAGGGAGACGGGGGGAAAAGCGTATGACGGGCAGCGCGGCCACCTCCGGGACAGCGCGCTGTCGGTCTTTGAAAAGAACGCGGGGCAGTGCGCGTTTTCGCGGGACGCGAAAAGGTCCACCTCCGCTCTGCCGAATCTCTCCCACAACAGCCGGACTGTTTGTGGGTGTAGAGACCATTCGCCCGGGGGAACATTGTTCCTGGACAGTCTGTCTGGGCCCACATTCTGAAGCCCAGGTACATGCACTGCTCTCAGCGAGCGTAAGTTGTGCTGAGCCCATAGTAGGAGGCGTTTCGCCAGCCTGTACAGGGATATGGATTTCAGACCGCCCTGGCGATTTATGTAGGACACCACAGCCATGTTGTCCGAACGGACTATGACGTGTTCGTCCTTGATGCGGGGACAAAAACGTGTCATCGCGTTGTGCACTGCCAGCATTTCTAGGCAGTTTATGTGTAGGAGCTTTTCTCGTTCCGACCACAGGCCGAAGAACGGTCTGCCCTCGAGCAGAGCTCCCCATCCCGAGGTGGATGCGTCTGTCGACACCATCCTCACTCTCGAGGAAGTCCCCAGGCTTACACCTGATTGGTACCAGTCGTCCGCCGTCCAAGGCACCAGGGCTGAAACACAGCTCTGATCGACCTTGAGGCGTAATCGACCGGCCGCCCACGCTCTGCGCGGTACCCGCGTTTTCAACCAGAACTGCAGCGGGCGCATGCGGAGCAAGCCCAGCCGGAGAACTGACGATGCTGAAGCCATGAGACCCAGCATCTTTTGAAACTTCCTGAGCGGGGTGACAGCGCCGCAGCGGAAAGACCTCGCCGCGCGCTGAATGATCAACACGCGCTGTGGTGACAGCCGCGCTGTCATAGACTGTGAGTCCAGAACGACGCCCAGAAACAAAATCGTTTGACTGGGGTTCAATGAACTCTTTGTCCAGTTGACTGTGATACCAAGATTCTCGAGGTGATCGAGTAAAATGGTTCTGTGCTCCACGAGCTGTGATCGTGATTGAGCTAGGATCAACCAGTCGTCCAAATAGTTCAGCACTCGCATGCCTCTGAGTCTGAGAGGAGCGAGCGCTGCGTCCATGCATTTCGTAAATGTACGGGGTGCTAGGGACAAGCCGAATGGCAGGACTGTATACTGGTATGTCTGACCCTCGAAGGCGAATCTCAAGTATCGCCTGTGGTGTGACGCTATTTGTATTTGAAAATACGCGTCCTTCAGATCTATTGACATGAACCAGTCTTCTCGGCGAACATGCGCGAGAATTTTGCTGGTTGTGAGCATTTTGAAACTGCGTTTCACCAATACTCTGTTCAACCGTCTTAGATCCAGTATGGGTCTGATACCGCCGTCCTTTTTGGGGACTAGAAAGTATCTGCTGTATAGCCCCCCTTCGCTTAGAGCTGGGGGAACGCGCTCTATCGCCCCTTTGCTTATCAGTTTTGATATTTCGGCTCGAAGTAGGTGAGCTACTTCCAACGAGACCGTAGTTTCGACGCGAGCTATGAAGCGGGGAGGGCGTCGACAAAACTGTAGCGAGAAGCCTCTCTTTATAATGCCTAGCACCCAGTCCGAAACCCCTGGGAGCGCTGCCCATGCTTCTGCATGGCTGGCTAGGGGCTGGATACGGAGCGCACTCTGATCGCCGTGCGACAGAGGTGCTTCGGGGGATACAAACATAGGCGTTATGCCTGTGGCATTTGAGGCGGGGCGCGCGCTTAATACAGCGGGCGAGACGCTCGTCCTCGACCTTACTACAGTGCTTAGCTGAGTGAGGGAGGACTGAGAAAGTCTCATAGGACCCATGTGAGCGAGTAGATGTGGGCTGGGAGCGGGCACATTTACTGCTTTGGGCGCGGCGTCTGCCTGAGCAGAGCGCGCGCTCACAGTTCTCGTTTTTACAGAGAGCCTGTGATGTGTTAGACATAGTGTTCGTGGGCACTGGGAAGTGGGCACTCTCACTATGCTAGAAGCGCAACCGATCTGAGTCGATTTTATGTGCGCGGGCCCTACGTGTAGGGCTGTGCTTATGTGTAGTGATGGGCACTGAGGAGTGGGCATCGAGACTACATTTATAGCACCATCGGCCGTGGCCGGGACACCAGAAAATACACTCTTTTCGAGATTTATCTGGGTAGCCGTGAGAACGGCTTTTGTGTGCAGGCAAGCGGGCGGCAGTGCAGGCTTGCTCTCTGCAGAAAACACTGGAACAGTCGCAAACCTTGGGACTGAAACAGCGGGGCGCTTGGGTGGGAGGCCGGCCGCAATGGGACTCACACACCTGCGCTTTCCCAGGCTTGCTAGGACTTCTTCGGCACTTCCGGTTTTACCACAACCCTCGATCGCGGCCCGCGCGAAGAGGGGCGCCGGGCGCTGGACCGAGAGCGGGGCCTCGAGCTGCGCTGTTGTGGCTGCTGCGAAGAGGCGGCCGAAGGCGGGGGCTGAGGCTGAGAGCTCCGCGGGGTCCGTTTGTCACGAACCGCTGCAGAACCGGAGCGCTTCGGTAGGAAGTGCTTGAAGGCTTGAGACACTTTCTGGGCCTCGGTAAATCTCTCCACGAACTCGGAGAGAGAAGAACCAAAAAGGCCGGTGGAAGACAGCGGGGCATCGAGAAACGCAGTGCGCTCGGAATCGGCCATCTCCGTGAGCGTCAGCCATAAGTGCCTCTCAGCGACAGTGGCGGAAGCCATACACCGTCCCATGGCTTGTGCGGCGGCTTTAGTAGCTCGGAGCGTGAGATCTGAAGCGCTCCTTAAATCCGCGATGCAGATAGCGTCAGGTCCCATCTCGTCCAGCTTACGGAGGAGATCACCCTGGTAAATCTGCAGCGTAGCCATGGTGTGTAGCGATGACGCGGCCTGCCCAGCGGCGGAGAAGATTCGCGCGAGCAGCGTCGACGTCATGCGGCAGGCTCTGGAAGGCAACACCGGTTTAGTCCGCCGTCCAGCAGAGGGCGGGCAAAGGTGGGTCGCTATCGCCTGTTCCACCGGCGGAAGAGAGAGGTAGCCTCGGTCACTGGCATTATCCAGAGAGGAAAATGCGGGTGACACAGATGAGCGCGTCCGCGCAGAGTAGGGCGCGTTCCAAGCCTTCGCAACTTCTTCGTGTAACTCAGGAAGAAAAGGAGCGGGCTTAGATTCCGGAGAAGTGCGCTCACCAGGGAGGAAACTACCATCCAGCCGGGTTCGAGAGGGGGGCTCCGGTGCAGACCACTCGAGGCCGAGGCTCGCCGCGGCCAGTGCGAGTACCCGCATGAGCTCCGTCTCAATGTTGGCTCTCGTTGAGGGCTTGCGGGCAGGAGGCGCGAGATCCTCAAAGCTCGCCCAATCCTCGCTGCCTGAAGCTAGCAGAGAGCAGGAATCCTTCTCCCCCGACGCGGCCTCTGAACCGACTTCCTCTGATGAAGCGGCGGCAGACTGCGGGCGCTGAGCATCAGGAAGTGATTCGAGAGAGGCCGGTGAAGCTGGCGGGCGAACCGGCGAGCTTGGTCGGGCTGGAGCGGGTTCCGGGACCCGCTGCGAGCGGCGCTTTTTACGGCGCGGCATCGCGGCGGTGAATGCAGGCTTGGAAAAGGATGCCAGGCGAGTCCTCAGAGTCACCATCGGCAAAAGCTCGCAGTGAGGGCATCCGCCGTCAGCGAGCGCGAGCGCTGCATGGTCCTCACCCAGGCAGGAAACACAGATGACGTGCTTGTCTCCCTCGGTGAGTGGGGCTCGGCACGAGCTGCAGGAAGGCATCTTGAAAAAGACGCAGCTCTTTTAGGGGTGAGTGTTGCGAAGAACACACACACACACACACAGAAAAGCAATAATATGAAAAGGATATAGGCGTCGGAAAGCGCAGCAGGTACGGCTGTAGAAGGCGGCGTTGGCCAGCGGCTTCGAGGGCTCGTCCCGCTGATGTGCTTGCTTCAACGACGCTGCTTCCGTGATCCAGCGATGCGTGCGCTTCGCTGAAGAGATTAAAATCAAGTGAGTCAGCCTTCTCGAGCTCCTTTTATAGAGGTAAGCCACGCCCGTTTCGGCGGGAAGTGGCGAGGAGGGCGCGAAGCGCCCTCATTGGCCTGATGTCATCCCAGGCCTCGCTCGATAGGCTTAAGCAGTTGCCGCAGAGCAGCCAATGAGCGAGCAAGCCGTCTCGCCATAGCTGTCTGCTGCTGCCGCAACGCGTTTTACATATATGAAAATTAAAGGATAATTTTTTGCTTCAGTGTTTCGTGAAAAGAGACTTTTCCCGTAGCGTTTTGATAAAACGCAGTACGAGAGGACTCTCGTAAGAGAACTTCTTCCACTTACAGATGACACCATTGTCAAAACGAAAATGCATAAAAAGTTGTACGGTTTTAGTTGAAAAAGGAGTTGTGTAAGCAGCCCCTAAGTGAAAACGGTGCAGACTGAAAACGAAAGTCCAGATAGTGTGTGAGTGTGACAGTAACGACTAGACGGCTGCTCAACAGTTCTGCATACCAGCTTGTGAATGTCAGTCAAGGAGTAAACTATTAGCACCCTTGTTAAAAGCTGCCATTATACAATCAGCTGCATGAAAGCTGGTTTAAAGCTCTCCTGCTTCAGTAAGTTACACTAGTCTCTGCAGGCTCCTGGCCTGTCATGGCTTGCTCCACATATCTCATATGGGGCAAGTTGTGTTCGAAATATAACATTGATAAGTAAAGCGAACAAATAAAACTCTAGAATCCTCTGACTTCAAGGTCTCTGCACTGAAAAAGCAAAAAAAGGTTTTCTTAATCCATATTTTTTTCCTTTCAATTATTTTCTGAGCCCACTGGCTTTTTTGTTTTGTTTTTGAGCATAAACTCACTTAAATTTGATGCATTTTTCAGTTAATAAGCCCTGGTTTCACAGACAGGGCTTAGATTAAACCAAGATTAGGTCTTTGTTCAATTAGGACATTTAAGTAGCTTGTATGTGCCTTAGAAAGCATTACTGGTGTCCATCTTGCGACAAAAAAAAGACACTGGCATGGTTTAAGATATATCAGTGCAAGTTGCTATCAGTTAAGTGTGTTTTATATGTGTAAAAGATGAACTGTTTCTGTTTTGGGTGGGTTTTGCACGTGTTTAGTTTCCTGTGTCTCAGTTTGTTTCCATGGTTTTTCATTGATTGTTTGAGTAGTCACACCTGTTGTTCATTTCATTGAATAGTTTGCATGGTTTTTTAAGCCCTGTGTTTCTTTCTTTTCATCGTCTGTCCATAACGGATATTGTTTGGTTGTTCTTCTCAAGTTTTTCTAGTATTCTGAGTATTTTATTTTGAGTTTGTGTTAAATAAAAGAATTGTTGCGCCTAGATCCTGCCCTTTTTTAATCACTGCTGCAATCAGACGCTGACAATATGGTGACTTGCTGCAAATATAGGCTATATCTTTCTCTGAAACATAAGAGAGTTTCTGAAAGTTTAGCTCTCAGATCATCTGTTGCCTGACGTACAAAACAGATCTTAACCAGACAGTCAGCAATCACACAGGGCTCTTACAGTTTTTTTTCCCCTGCTAATAGAGCTGACTCATACCATTACAACAAGAACACAAATGTACTGAAAAAATTTTCTCATTCAGTATTTGTGTTATTATTTCCCAGCAACAAGATACACCTGGGACACAAAATTGCATATGTTTCCAGTGAACATATCTTGAATTAAGTTTATTTTTCTTACCCTAAAGGCAATATGCAAACGATTAGTTGAAGGGGTACAAAAACTTACTTTTATCCAATATTCCCTAAAAAAATGTATGCACTTTTGCATTTCTTCTCTAATAAATCTATTTTTACTGAAAAATAAGAGAATAATAATTTATTATTTTGTATTGTGGAATCTCTTTTTCTCTCAGAGAGGAGCAATAATAAATGGAGACATTCTGTGATATTTCTTTGGATGATTCTCCATAGAAAAAGGTGTCCTCTGAGTTTCACAGATTTCAACAGTATCTCAAAATGTGCTCTGATTTGCCATAATAACAAAGTCTGCAGTTAAAAGTGAGAGATCTCAATGTGAACTCAAACATTTCTTCTCTGTTCTCAGAGCTGCCGACAACAATAATGTATACCTCTGTTGTCTTACAATAATAATCTCAGTTATGCATTTGTGTTTCTCAGAAGGAATTCAATGAAATGAAATGTCTCCTAGACCATGTAAAGAAAAAAAAGAATCCTCTGGGCGTGAACACATGAGAAGATAAGTCAACAAACAAAGTGGTTTTCCCTTGTTTCTGTCATCTTTAATCTGAGGACAATTACTCTTTCAGTGCTTCTCTACAGAAAAGCAAAGAGTGTGCGAGAGATGGCAGTCAGAACAGACTCCGATGGGGGAGGGGACGGCAGGATCGCACATCTCGTGCAAACCCCATGCGTGAGTAAGTTGTTTGGTTCTTTTTTCAAGTTTAGACAGAAAAAAAGAGCAGTGAGAGCAAGGGCGAGAGGGAGGTGGGAAGGTTAGTGTGGATACTGCCAGGGGAGTGGCACAGCACGCTCACTCCATACTGTGCAGGAGAGATACCACTGGCATTCTGGTAGGATGAAAGAGAAAGGGGTGAAAAGAAATCTCTCGTTGTTGTTGCGTCGGTTCCAGCGATAGTGGGTCAGTCGGCTGATCAATCAATCAGTCCATCAATCCATTAATCCGTTAATCCACCAATCAATCATTTTGTAGTGCTGCAATATATAGCTGAAATTGATTTTGTTTCATAATTGATGAATTTTACAACATTAAAGGCTTGTTCACAACAAGAACGATAACTATAATGATAATGACTTAGATATTGGCTAGTTCTAATAATAGTTCTGAATATAAAAGAATAGCAGACTTCACATCACAACTATAACGATAATGGCACAGTGAAACTATATAATTGGAATCACTTTCAGGGGCCTGTTTCAATAAGGAGGTTCAACCAACTCTGAGTTAAAACTTGAACTCTGAGTTGACTTATCCTGAGATGGGAAACTCTGAGTTTTTGGTTTCAGAACAGCTGAAATTAGTTAGTTCAATCAACTCTGAGTTGACCTACTCTGAGTTAAGCGCGTGCACCACAACTATAAAAAGGCATTATCAATGGAGCACAGATATTATGAGTCACCATGGCAACAGCGCCAGACAAAAAGAGGTCTTCATATTTCCCACCAGTACAAACATTATTACTGTAATTTTACAGTATTAGAACATTAAATGTATTAGTATTAGAACTGTAAAGGGATTACTCTTAAAGCTGCCGTCGGCAACATTTTTTTTTATCATATTCAGTGAAATCGACACTATAATCCAACAGAACAACATAAATAAAGTGGATTTAGAAAAAACCCGAGCTTCTAACTCCACGTGGAGCGTGTTATTTGTTTTGCAAAAATCCACCGCTCCCGTCTCATCGGGTCCAATCAGCGCTGGGGGGTGTGAGATCTGACTGTCAATCACATCGTGCACACGCCACAGTCACAGATCCCCTCTCCCTCGCGGCTCGCGCACGTTTCAATATCACATGCACAGGACACGCCTGAAGTTCGCCTGAGATTGTACGAAGCGTGATGGCGGAGAGAAAATCTACTAACAAGCTTCCAATTCCTCTGTTATTGCTATCTATGGGTAGATTAGCCAGGGCAGCCTACCTCTGAGTCCATGGTGTTGATCGATGCTGAAGAGACGCGCGCGTTCACAGAAAATCAGGTACACACGCACTGACGAACACGACGTTTATGGGAGGGTGCTCGTTGGTAGTGGGGGAAGGGCATGAGAGTTGTAAACATTCAAAATTTTGGCTAAGTCAACCAATCTGCCAGACTTGCCGACTGCAGCTTTAATTCTTCTGTAATTTAAAGTAAAATCTGATGTAATTGCATTAGACTATAGAACAATTCTGTATATTTAACATACATTTTTAAAAGGTATATTTTAATGTAACCTTCTCCCTCTACACAATTTGGTCAATTCAAGAATAGTTCATGCAATTGTATATTGTTTATTTGAAAGCATTAAAAGTGCAGTTTCTTGTCTCTCCTTGTATTGTTCAAGTGGTTGAGGTTTATATGGGGTTTAGTAGTAATAAGTAGACCAATACTTTCTAAAGATTGTCATTATTACATTAATCTAATTACACTGTTGAAGATGTCATTTGTAGTTAGTAATACAAGTAACTTACCCAACTGTTATAATATCAGAGGTGAAACTGGAAGAACAGTATGTTATTCAACCTAATTTTAATTTTCATGTAGGTGCAATCCAACAGGTATTAAAAAAACATGTCAGCAGCTGAAAATTAAATATAAAAACATAATTCAATCAAGTAAGTCTTGAGCATATCATGGGTGTAGGCTACCTGACTTTACATTTGACATATTAAATAACTAAATAGCATCCAGTGTCTAGCAGTGCAGCAGCATTTTTGGCTGAGGGAATTCCTGGAGGGACTTCATCAGAGCCAGTCACTCCTTCACAAAATGTAAGAGGTTTACATATGTGTTATTTTTGATATTTCCATTTATTTTACTTTGGGCTGGGTTTTTTTGTTGGTCCCAACAGATTATGATGGTAATATCTCTGTCTTTTGGAGCCTCCTGTCCCGACAGAACCCCAGGCAGTTGTAAGCCGCCTACTCAATACACCAGAAATTATGACAAATAGTGTTAATAAAGTTGATAAATTAATAAAGTTGATAAAGTGTACTCGACCAAATGCTCATCTTCACAGGACGATGAGGATAAATAGTTTCTGTTGCCAGAGAGGCCTACAGAGGTAATGTTAATATTATGTGTCTACACATCAAACAATCTACACATTCAGATTTTTTCACATTTTTATGTGGAGAATCTAAGTTTAAATCTAAGTATAAACGGGTATTCTTATCTCTCCCTCCCTCAGAGTGTGGAAGAACAGCAGGAGGACGGTCCATCAACTTCTGGTGCACAGATGAACACAGTTCAGTGATTTCCAGTAAATGGCACAGTTTAATTCTGTAGAATTTGTTCAGAATTACATTATGTAACTCTAATCTACTACTGTATTTTCAGTTGCCAGTTAAGGAGTTATATAGACTTCATCTTATTAAAAAAAAAAAGAAAAAAAACTGCAGTAAAAATAGCAATATTTTATTTATTAATAAAAGATTAATTTTATTAATAAAAATGTACTGTAAGAATGAATGAGGTGTTTAGACACTACTTCCTCTTTAAAAAAGGGGAGGAGACCAATAGAAACTCTGGGTTTACTGACGAAAACCTGCTCCCGACCAGATTAGCTCTCTTTCAGAAACAGGCTTGACTTACTCTGCTTTCTCAGGTTTAACATACCTCCCATTCTGAAACAGAAAACCCAGAGTTTCCCTCATTTCAGGGTTAACATACTCAGAGTTTTCACTTAACCTCCTTTCTGAAACAGGCCCCAGAACAATAATTTTTTCAGCTGGAATAAAAACATTGACAGCCAATCAGAATCCATCCTGCCTGAAAGCACTCAAGCATTTAAAGTGGCAGGCGACAAAACTGCAGCACATACACTAATATAGTTAATGTTATTGTCATCTTTATAGTTGTTGTTTTTGGTGTGAACAGGTCTTAACATTGTTATTTTCCTGTTTATAAATGTGAAGCTGAACAATCTGTTGTATACCTTATTTTGCAACGCAGATGTAAGCTTCCTGATAGCAAAGTACTGTACATCACTGAGACGTCTATTTGATGTGCATGTTTTCATCTGGAAGACTTGTTTTTTAGAGTGTTTGCTGCAAGGCGTCTATGAGACGTTTCTTCTCAAATGTTAAATAGACATTTAGGCCCTGTTTGCCCCTGGTATTAAGATGTGTTTTGGACCACAAGTGGACGACACTAAATACAGGTGTAAACGGAGTCTAAAATGTTTTGAACTTCCAGAGGAAGTTGAAAACGCATTCGACCGGATTGCTTTCATAGTGTAAACACTCATGTGATCGAATGTGTTCAAACAGCCACTAAACACTGTCTGCTCTCCGTCTAGTAACATTATAGGAAGAGCTCTAGCCAAACAGGATTTAAACTTTGTCGGCTGGAGATCCAAGTTTGGTTTAAAGATGAAAAATGTCCCAAGCACAATGTTCTCTCACCATTCCTGATTTCGAACACACACTCGCAGCATTCGGCTGGTCTTGTGTCTGTCAGAGCAGAAACTAAAGCTGATGCTCTCCGTGTGGTTTTCCCGTCGTCTCCAGGCCATTCATATGTGAAACACCAGGTGTAAACGGGAATGAGTCTCCCTCGTCTACTTATCTCGTATCCGATAAACCAAAACACATCCTAATACCAGGTGAAAACAGGGCCTTAGACACTTTCTTTAAGATGTTTATGATTTAGAATGCATGTAAAACTGACTTTTTAAAGACGTTCATCAGATGTTTGAACACAGCTGATGCTTTCCAGACAAAGTGCTCTTTAAGACGTACATGTTCTATCTGGGCTATTTTCAGTCAATGTGCTGTATGATAGGCTACATTATATGCTATAGGTAAATAACAAAGGTGAATAACCTTAAGTAAACGTTAAAACTACAGTATTTGCGTTACCAGTGTGTTTATAATTACAACCACACACTGAAATAATTTAGTGAGAATATCAAGCTGCATAGCCAGCTGTTTTATTTTGAATGTTGTGGGTGATGAAAAATCTTACAACTGTTATGATGAGTTTTGATGTAAAATATATCTCAGCTAAATATATATATATATATATGTATAGCTCTGTAAGTGATTGGTTTGTGCTGCACAAATAAATAAGTTACTAAATAAGTGTTACAAATAAGCACCTCAGCTCATTAAAATTCTGAATTTTGAACCAAATTGATTCACACTGTGTGCAAAATCCATAATGCAGCTCTTCAGTTATTGAGTAACTGTTCTCTGGTAGTTTCATTGGCAGTCTGAATATATTCTTTCTTCCATCAAGGTTTTATACAGTATCGAGGTGAGGAGACGTTGTTAGCAAAATAGATGATCCACAATGGGCTCCGCAGGTTAAGACCTGTTTCTGCACCAGTCTCTGATTTCTACCCCTCATATCAAAGAGCGTGAAAGAACTTGAACTTCATTCACGTTCATCCACTGATCCTCGTACTATAATTACAAAATAAATAAAATCAGCTAGTGCTTTGACAGACGCCACATATCTGCATTTTTGCAGTAAGTCTAATATTCCACTGCATCTTTCTTTATCATCATAATTATATCTTAAAATATTTTTTAATATTCACCATCCATTCCATGTAATGAAAGGGTTAGGGTTTTGATTCTTCATCATGTTTAAACATTTTAAAGTTTGAATTGGGAACTGGGGATAGTATTTATAGATGATCATCAACAAACAGGCCTAGGATAGGAATTGTAATGTCATCCTTGTAATGCATACACATTTCCAAACAACCATGCTTTTATAGGTATTTATGGAACAGAAAGTGCTAATGACTGTGATTATTTGCTTTATGAAATATTATGTGAAGAATGCATTGTACTACTGTATGTGTAAGAGGTGTAAAAATAACAGAATGATATGCTTGGAATTACAGGCATGTTCCCTTTAACGTGTTTGTCTCCCTGCTCTGGAATCTCTTACGATGTTCACAAACTCCTGGGGCTTGTACCATGATGGTAGTTGAACAAACTTAGCGTTACATGATTAATTTCAAGTTGACAAAACCAAAATAATCCAATCAGGCTTTGGTACCATGACACTGATCATCAACTTTCTCTATAAACTCAGGCTTTGATCCTGAGGTCATGAGCGTGCACATGAAAGTGTGACATCACTAGCGAACAGCCAATCATATGCCTTGAAACATAGAGAAACTGTGATTCAATTCTTGCTAGAGAGTCGGCGTGATTCAATTCTCTGTTCTGCCGAGATTGAAGAAAATAAAGTATATAAATGCATTTGCACATCAAGAAGAAAATATCTTGATATATCAGTGCAAGTGAAAGTTGTGAGGTTAGTTTATATAGTTGATAATAGATATACAGAGATTTGAACATGTAAACTCAAATGTAGTCATTTTTATTACATTTCTATTACATATTATCTGTATATATATATATATATATATATATATATATATATGTGTGTGTGTGTATATACACACATTTATTTAAAAACGAAAATTGCTCAAGTGCAATGGATTAGGGGTATAATATATTTAACATAATTTTAACAAAAAATTAAAAATCTTTTAATATGTAGTGACCTTTAGTGGATTTACTGCATCAGTCATGTGTCACTTTGCTCACAGCTGAACAACGCTAAAAGCCGAACCACTTCCATGGTGCCTAAAACTCAGGGTTGGCACCAAATAATTGGAAACATACCTTGTTTGTCAAGTAACATTGTTTGATCACACCTTGACAACATTTGACCTAATTTTCATGATTAATGGAAAATACACTGAATTTAAGCATGCAATACTTATCAAAGAGGCTGTTGGACTATGTGCCAACTGTTCCTGGATGATTTTAGATCTAATGTGACTGTGTGGAAAGAATCACTCCTGGCTTAAAGTGCTGTTTCTGTTTGAAATTATGAAAGTCTCTAGGCTGTGGAAAAGAGATTGCAAAAGTGGTTCGTCTACCAGGCTTAGAGTTTCATGCTCTTTCTTCAGTGACCTCCAAATGGTGTGGAGACACTTGTGCAGTTGATGATATACTGTAGATGGGTTTGGTGTCTGAGGAACATTGCAATGTAAACTTCATTAAAAGGTTACTGAGTCTGAAGGTCATTACAGTTGTCAGTACAAAGGAACAATGAACCAAAGACTGATGGAGAAGCAGAAAGAAAGCTCCTCTTTACTCCTGATAAATTTCTCAATTCCATCTGCATTGTTCAAGAAAAAACACCATCAGGATTGGCCTACACTCACGACTGTTTATGCTTGGGCCTGTTAGTTGTGCGCTCCAGATTACTGGAAACAATTTCATTCTGGAAAGCCACATATAAACACAGGAGGGGAAAATTAGAGGGTGCACATGCCTATAACTCCACTGGTCCATCATAATTCTCTGTCGAACCTGCCCTGCATAACGCAGCGCTGCAGACCACAGTATGTGCCATATTTATTTGGCTAGGCTAGTGTGGAGTAAGCAGGTCCAGGCCAGGCTTTCATAGAGGAATACCCGTTCCTTTTGGACTGGTGGAAGAAAAACAACTCTGCCTCTGACATTTCACATAATGTTTTTTGCCAAGTTATAATGAACTACTTTCACATAACGGAAATAACGGTATAAGATCCAAAATCTTGCGCTCATTAAAAAATGTAAGTAGAGAAAACGAGGTGGTGTCAAATCAAGTCACCTTTATTTATTTAGTACTGTATACAATACGGATGGTTTCAAAGCAGCTTTACAGTGATAACAGGCTATTGTTCAGCTGAAGTCAGTTCAGAAATGCATAAAAATGCACACAAAAATATGTCATCATTCAGCTCAGTTCAGTTCTCATACAACAGTGTCAGTACAGTCAGATCAATAATATTGTTGAATATTAGGTGTCCCAAACTGAGCAAGCCAGAGGCGACCCAGGCTCCAAACGGATGATAAAGACCTGACAGAATATCCATCAAGGGTTATTACGTGTGGAGGTTTTTGGTCCAATAATTAGAATATCTGTTTGTTTTTATGCTTTTTTAGAATTAAGTAGGAAATTACTAGTCATCCAAGTTTTTAAATCAGCTATGCATTTCGTTAATTTTGTGAAATGGTAAATTTCGTCAGGGCGCAAAGAAATATACAGTGAAAGCTAATGCCATGCTTCCTACTGATATCTCCCAAGGGTAGCATGTACAGAATGAACAGCAATGGTCCTAGTACTGAGCCTTGTGGTACGCCATACTGAACTTGTGATCGATAAGACATCTCTTCATTTACTAAATTGGTAACGGTCAGATAAGTCTGATTTGAACCATGCCAATGCAATTCCACTAATGCCAACATAATTTTCAAGTCTAATAAAAAAATGTGTTTATTAAAAAAAGTCCTGATTTAATGCAAATCTTGGTAGGACTTTGCAATAACATTTCATTTGTTAAAATGATTTACTATATTAGTTAACATGAACAAATGAGCAATACTTCAACAGCATTTTTAATATATTTACTAATACGTTTTTGAAATCAAAAGTTGTATTTGTTAATATTCGTTCATGCAATGTGAGCTAATATGAACAATGAAAAATTCGATTTTTACTAATTAACAAAGAATAATAAATGCTTTTAAAAATGTTGATCATTGTTAGTTCCTGTTTAACTAATGATTACAAATGGAACCTTATTGTAATTTGTTACCAAATGCCATTATTAGTGTTACTTAGGTTCATTAAAAACAAGCTGTGCATTTTCTGTGGTGGAAGATCTCCGTATGACATTTGCCAGATTTAATTAGCTCTTACTATTTGCTTTTCAGAAATGAGTGAACCTTGAAACCATATTTACAAAACTTACATTTCATCATTTGAGTCACTAAATAGACCAATCTTGCCTTTTGAATTGTAAAGGTGAGCTCTAAATAATATGTTGTGGACATTCAATGGAACTTATTATACTTGATTATCTATTTTAATAAGCATGTATGCCATCATGCTTTTTTCTGTCACGCCCTTTAATTGTTTTCACCGTCTCATAGCTATTCAGGGAAAGTCTGTTTTGAAGGGAACTCGTGACGAGGTACTGCAGGTACCAGCGTTCTTGTGGTCGCACACAGTATGGAAGCAGAAAATTACTACTTCGTCCAATTGGCCAACTGTGAAGAGTGTGTGGTAAACCTCTTCTCACACATTAATGAATATCTGCATAGCACTTCATGAGAGATTTCTGTTATCTAAATATTTAAGTTGCGGTTTAGACTGCCCAGGCAGCTGGTAAGAGTGCAATTCTTTAATGGCACACCAACCTCACACATGAAACCTGTGAGACCAAGCATGGCACTGAGTCTTAGTGCGACAGGTTAAAGGAAAACAATGGGCAGATCTTCAAAACGGTGAGATTGGAGCATGATGTTGTGCGGCTCGGGCATCCAGCAGATTCTGTGACTTAGTAAACTCTTCATTATAAATATGTAGCATAATAAACTTGACAGTAGGTCTTTTCCTCTCTATGGTGCTTGGCAGAGAAGATAATGCATCAGAAACCTATAATGATAATGAAAATGACTGCATTATGGCTCTGATTCTTGAGTACTAGGACAGTGTATCAAACCATTGCATTTTCTTCATAAAAATGTGTATACTTCCTATAATTCCTATGAGTCAACACCATCAGATACAAAAATGATCACATTTCAAATGCTTATTATGTATAGACAAATCTAGCACTGAATGAAACCACCGCTTCATTTTTTTAACTGTCACCACAGTCTGACTGAAAGCAGATGGTGTTGACAAAGTCTCAGGCGTATTTCACATATCACACATACAAAATGCAGTATCCATATTGTTTTGTGATGTTGCTATGTGCTAATAAGACCTGCTTAAAATCACACAGGTTGTCTGAAAACAAAATCCCAAATGGTTTATTTAGACTTTTTTTTTTTTTTTTTGATGGAATAGACATATACAAGAAAGAGAAATTGAACTACTTAGGTAGTTGGTGTACTTAGGTTCACATTAGGTTTGGTTAGATTAAAACGAACTCTGTTAGTGCGGTTCATTCGAATAAGTGTGAACGCTGCCATCCGAACCCTGATGCGCACCAGCGCTGAAAAGATGGTTCTCGATCCGCTTCCAAACAAACTCTGGTGTGGTTAAAGACATCTAAACGAACCAAAAACAGGACATGATGTCACAAGATGCGACCGTAAAAAGGACAGAATGCTCAAGCATACCATATCACGACCAATTCGTACGAGTGAGTGTGTGAACTTGAACTTAGAGCAGGTGAGATATAGAGAAAGATGCTTTTCAGCCTTTTTTTAGACTTTTCTTCATTGTGATACACAAAGAAATCAGGAAATTTTAAATGTAGCCTACAAATTATTGATCCTATCAGACCGTATACTCATATGTATTAAATGAATACATGTTTTCTTTTAAATTAAGAGGTCTGGGCACAAATAATTGAGTGTCATATTAAACGTGTATCTTTGTGTAACTGAGTAACTCTGCTACTGTGTGTCACTGTTATCTGAATGATGTCAGCACTTACAGAGGTCCTGGTTTAGTGTGTCAAAGAGTCAGTTATATCTAGCTTATTTCCAACTTAAACACTAAAAGAAAAAAAAAAGCTCTATATAGAAGTTTTTCTTTCTCTCGGGTGCTGTAGGGGTTCCCATCATTGTACCATTTTATGGATTTGGTTTTAATTAATTTTGTTTTGATTTATTTATAATAAAAATGTATGAATTAAACAGTTTGTAAACGTATACTTTATCACTGGGGGGAATGAAATAAATGACTGCATGATACTTTCATGTTTAAAGACATTTCTCCTTATAGAACCTTTTTTGGCATAAAGTGGTCTTTAAAATTAAGTCAAGAACCCTAAGGTTCTATATAGAACTCCAGAATAGAACTCAGTTTTTTCTTTTTGCACACATATGAAACCATCACACCTGATTCCATAATTATTCTTGCTTATGTAATAAATGTATTTCATTTGTAGACACACAACAGAACAAAATTGGTCCATTCTCTGTTTTACGAATAAAATCTTTGCAATCTAACTCGAGTTCAAACCTGCTGGCTAAATGTTTGAAAATTAGAAGACAGATAATTTACACGGAATTCATAATTGGCATTGTGCGTCTTATTTACATCATTAATTCAATATATGTGTATGAGTAGGATGCTAAACAGGATATCACTTTTAAAAAGAGACATTGTTTTAAAAAATGCATCCGTCTTTACTGTAATCAACCAGTTGTTCTAAACTACTAAACTGACATAAAAAGGTTGGGAAATTATTACAATATGTTGCCATTTATCAAATACAACACCATAAAAAGTCTAGCAAAGATCACAAACAAACCAGGTTTGTCGAAATGATTAAGTTCTTAGCATCAAGACTGTACTGCATCCTAAAGGTTTTCTATGACTGCACTGCGCACAAGATGTGTGATGTCTGATAAACGCACGCCACCTGGTTTCCCGAAGTGAAACTCCTCTGGGAGTGCGTGGAGTAAAGGTGAGCAAAGACGCAGGTGAACCCACCTTACAGTGACGAAACCCGTTTCACGTCAACAAAGCAATTCATCACGAGTCTAAAAGCGATGTTTGTACATACGCTCGACCGCTTTATTTCAAAACAGGGTGTGCATGGTCCTTGAGTGTTTTCGTAAGATTTAAGATTTTTTTAAAGACTTAAAGTCAGCTCCCGAGGCCCCGCCCCCTGTAGGCTTACCCGGAGGTGAGCTGCTATATTAGACAGCTGAGCGCGCGCTCGGGATGTGAAGTGCTTTATCTTCAGCAGGTACAGCTCCTGTCACTCTCACACTCGGGATTGTGTTTGACAGCGCGCGTGGCTATTCTAGCGCTTTTTTGGGGAACTTTTTTTTTAGCAGAGCGGCTTTTGCGCGAACAGTTAATACTGTCACAGAATGAAACTGGAGGTTTTCTGCGGGGGTCACTACGACTGCAAGCCCGTGGAGCTGTGCAGCGACGCCGAGGGCAGCGTCCCGTCGCCGATGTCCGCCGAGGACGAGCTGGGCTCGGATGGAGACTGCGTGGCGCACAGTCCCGCACCTGTTCCCCCGGGCGCCGAGAGCAAAGCCAAGCCTTATACGCGGAGACCCAAGCCCCCGTACTCTTACATCGCTCTCATCGCCATGGCCATCCGGGACTCGGACACAGGCCGTCTCACTTTGGCTGAAATCAATGACTACCTCATGAAAAAGTTCCCGTTTTTCAGAGGCACCTACACCGGCTGGAGGAACTCAGTGCGGCACAATCTGTCCCTGAACGACTGCTTTCTGAAGGTGCTGCGGGATCCCTCCAGGCCGTGGGGAAAGGACAACTACTGGATGCTGAACCCGCACAGCGAGTACACCTTCGCGGACGGAGTGTTTCGTCGGAGGAGAAAGCGCATCAGCAAAAAAACCGGCAAGGAGCCAGAGGGGCCGAGCCAAGCTGCTGCAGGGGGCACATGCAGGGACTCTATCGCGACGCCTCCTTCCAGCGTCAAGTTCACGAGCTCTTTCGCCATTGACAGCATCCTCAGCCGACCTTTCAGGAAAGAGGAACGCCCTGTTCACAAACCTGACACCTGGCAGGGGGGAGTGGACATGATGCCCTTTGTCATGCGTGGCTCCCCTGTCCGATCCTATGGGTCTCCCGAGAACCCTGCGATCAGCTGCCGTCACCAACGGGACTTTTTCCCTTTCCTGCCCCCATCCGAGTGCCTCTCGATCCCGCGCACACCCGTGCCCGCGTACAGCCCGTTCAGGATTGAGTATTTGTTGTCATAATATTGCTGGTCTAGGGTGGGGAACTTCGGCACTTTCTGAGCACTAGTGACTTGACACAGACATTTTTGCAAAACACATTTCACCCGCCTGCATAAAACGCCTTTTGCTCCGGAAAGCTTTATGCAAAATGGAAAGGAGTGAAAAGACAAAGTTGTGAACTATTTAATATACTATCTATTTGTTTGTGCTACTGAACGGTTGTGTTGTTCTAAGTTGTTTTCAATGTATTTATTTGACTTTAAGTGTGTTGAACCGGGCGCCTCAAAAGATTCTTATGAAAGTTAAATATGATATTTGTTTAGATTTGCTATTCGAGAGACAAACTCAGTTTATGATGAAAGTGAGGCTCCTGCATCAATCTCGTTAACTGGAATTAATGTTTACTATTTTACTGACAGATTGCATGCACATTTTATATTGAATAATAAAACATGCTTTAAAATTGAACACGAATTGATTCCTATCAGTCATTGGTTTTTTAAAAGATATTCTGTGAGTTCTGTCATGTGTGCAAATAGTACATTTTCACGAACCATCATAAAATGAGGTTTTATTAACAAAGTTCGGGAGGAGCACGTTCAGATAATTAAACTTAATTAAATACTCTGGGTTACTCTGGGTTCTGGCCAAATTCCGAGCCCGGAGCCCTCCCCCGGACAGCACGCCAAATAGGCTACTCTGTTTATATACGATGCAAGTGTGAACTCGTGAAATGTTCATAAATGTAAAATATTATAATGTTTGCAATAACCAGTGAGTTTTATAGCTATAGTTTTCATACTTTTGTTTTGTGTGTTTCCACACTACCAAAATGCTTCAAACTTGTACAGTAGGCTATATTAATAGCTGGGCACTCTGAGAGCGTGAGACTTTGGTGAAGGAAAACAAAACAAGATAAATCAGCTTGATTTTGCGGCAGCTGTGAATATTAAATAAAACAAATCAATGTAAAATCCTGGTAGGATGCATGGTGGAAACGTCCCACACGAGCTGTCCGCGGTCCTGAAGATAAGATGACATGACTCAGATTTCAAGGCCAAGTAGTGATTTACCTACTAACATATTAAAAGCCATATCAATTTAATTTATAAATCTGAAGCTGTCCTTATCCCTGCTTTAAAAGCCTGCCTCTTAAAAACTTTTCATCGTGTTAAACAAAATTACCGTGTTCTTATTATTAGTAGCCTACTAGCAGTTTTGTTATTCTTATTATTGTTAGTTTCGCTCGTCTTTTTTAATTTATTTATTTATTTTACTTTGTTTTGGGAAAATAGTCACGTCTCAATAGATAAATCAATACATATACCATTTTCCTAAAAAGCAGCCCGTTTCAAAAGCAGGATTTTGGGGAGCTATGATATCAAATGCACGATCAACTGGCGAATTTTAAGTTAAAGGGGTAGCCTAAAAAAGTGAATATTAGCATGAATTCGCGTGCGCAGTAGGATGGATAACCCACACAAGTAGATCAAATGTCCATATATTTGTGTCCTTAATATAGTAGGATATAATCAAATATATCTTTATTGTTATTTTCATTAAAACAACGGAAGTTTAGCAGCTCACAAGGATTGGAAAAAATAGAAGAAGCATAAATATAAAAAAGTGACGTAATGTATACAATAGTTTGTGCAAAATAAAACAAAAACAACCAATATAGTGCTGTGACTATATGTAGAGATACATATCCATATGATATATAGACATAACATATTTATGACATTTATGACATTTAATAAATGTCAGACAGACAGAAATATATATGGAGAGAGAACGATCGATCGATCAGACAGACAGACAGACAGACAGACAGACAGACAGACAGACAGACAGACAGACAGATAGAAAGATATATGTAGAGATAGATAGATAGATAGATAGATAGATAGATAGATAGATAGATAGATAGATAGATAGATAGAAAGATATATGTAGAGATAGATAGACAGACAGACAGACAGATATATAGAGAGATAGATAGATAGATAGATAGATAGACAGACAGACAGACAGACAGACAGAAAGATAGAGAGAGAGAGAGAGAGAGAGAGAGAGAGAGAGAGAGAGAGAGAGAGAGAGAGAGAGAGAGAGAGAGAGAGAGAGAGAGAGAGAGAAATAGAGAACTATTCACTGAGCACTAGTTCATATAAATTAGTCACAAATGTCGTTATTAAAATAACTTAAATTGACATCATGTTATGTCTGCAACACTCATCAAACAGCCTCCTGGCAAAAGTTAAAAAAAAAATCGACCTCAACTTCTATGTATTATGTTATATGACGTCAATGAGAAAGTCATTACAACCAATCAAACTGACAAGGTCTGCTGAATGGCATTTGAAGGGCTGGAGAGACTATACTGCAACCTACAGGATACAATGTAGGCCTACAATATCGTCTACTAGCCTACATAAAGAAAATCAGGATTATTAAAGTTAAATTTCATTCACATGGTCAAATGATTTTATATCATAAAAGATTGTGGACTACATTTTAAATAGGTAGGCCTATTCATATGTTTCCTTAAAAAAACATATCAAAATGAAGATGCAGGGAAAATTAAAACCCACGTCATCAATTCCCCAAAGAGTGTAATCTTTGTTATTATCATGCAGTTTATTTGTTTGATTGAAACTTAAACAATTGCTGAAGTTGTTGGGCTCGCGAGGGGGAGAAACATTCGTCATTCGTAGGCGCCTCGAGAACTCAGTGCTTTGTTTTTTTCCTCGCTGAGTTTCCCCGAGAGCGGACACAGATATATTTAGCCATTCAATATTTATATTTTCTGCCCAGAACTGCAAATATCCGTCCCCCTGTCACGCGGAGAGTAAAAACCTCTAGTATCGACATCTCTGCCAGTGCCAGTCGGCCTCAGAGACTCCTCGTCAGTCGGGCAGCTTCAGTGTAAAGGTCACGAACAACAGTAGAGGAATCCTGCAGTCTAGTGCAACAACGAGAGTCTCAGGCGTTAAACCTTCAAAGTCTTTCACGTATTTTTCTTTTGCACCGAGCACGGTTTCTGCAAGCCAAGCGCGCATCCTGAACGCAGCAGGGACAGCGGGTTTGATGTTGCCGGGGATTTTTTGAGGCCGATTATTTTCTTTTCCCTTATTGTTATGACGAGGGCTGATTTTATCTTCACATCCTTTTGTTGTCTTTGATAAAGATGTGAGGCTGCTTGTTTCTGCCTATGAGACATGGTTGTGAAAATTGCCTTCGGAATCGCAGCATTAGTGCGCGTGTATTCATGACGAAGCCAAATAATAATAATAATAATAATAATAATAATAATAAAAGACAAACTGCAGTGTTGGCCTAATATTTCAACTTTAAGAGGCTTTCACCATAATATATTAGTTTACAGACAAGTAAATATAAACATCGGAAATTTGTTTTAAATAATCATTGTTACACGTGATAATAAAACAAAATTCGTTAATTATAGAACCGTCTACTTAGATAATATAAAGCAGGAAACATGTTGTTATTATTATAATTATTATTATGGTACAACAAGGCTAAAGGCGCACCAGGGTAAAAGGTACATTTAATTTTATTTTCCTCTAAACCACTAGATGGCACAAAAACTCGCCGCTGCGCTTTCCAAAACATCCGCTTTTCAAGATGCACGTGGAAATTTGTCTGATCCTTGACGCAAAGTTTGATCTAACATTTTATGTTTTTTTTTTTAATGGTGTAGATTTAAGCACCGCTAAAATTATCGAATGTATTTTGAGACAAAGGTCTTGTTAATGATTTTGAGTTTTGTTCAAGCTAATTAAAGCAACAGTTTTTCAATAAAGGAAGAATATGTAAAAATATGGTATTTGGGGTAAAACGCGCTCCTGCTGTCGGGGTGAAAGACACAATAATTAACATGATAATAAATAGCTGGCTGACTTTTCCATTTGTTGACGTGAAATGGTTAGTAATTTATTAATTTGGCCCACCTTAGAGATGATCACCATGTTTACAATTAAACAAAATAATATTATAAATAATAATATAATGATTTAAAAAAAAACATTTATTGTTACTATTGTAAAGCTATATTAAATTATTATGGGATCTTCTTCAATGCTATCAGAATCTTTACTTTTCAAAATAATTTTGTTTCTGTATTTTTTTTAAGCTAAATATATTTTTGAATTAACATTTTTTAATGACTGTATATTTATCGAACAAAAACGAATTATTTTATTGATCAAAATTGTTATTAAAATAAGCAGACAACAGTATTTTGCTAAAGTAATTCTTTTGAACAAGTATTACTTTAGATATTTTTGAAAACAAATTGTTTTAGCTAAAGTGTATTTGTATCCTTTTTGTATCCCGTGTGTCTTTGTGGGGCAAAAGGACACCTCGTACATTTAAGATTTTTAAGCAAACTAACAAACAACTTTTATGATTCATTTTCACACAAAATCAATACACACATATATTTATTCTGCAATTGTACACGATGGTAATAGTGAAAAGCCCATTATTTCTTAAGGTGTGCCTTTAGCCCCGTTGTACCCTATTATTAGCCTACTTTTATTTTTATATTATAAATCGATATCGATTTTATTGGAAATTATTAATGAAATCGTTAAAATGAAGTCAAGTGACTTTTTTGTGTTTTTCTTTCACGCTAATCATGGATGTTGGAGATTTTTTTTCGTATGGCCAATTAAGCTCACTTTCCACAATTAATTAGTCGTCCTCTCAGGGGGGATGATCGGGGTCCGGGACGGTAAACTGACACTGCGCTGTGTGTGGTATCCGAGCACTGGCGCAGCGGCTGATGGAAAAAGCCTGCTTCCACTCATGTCAAAATCATTTATCCAGAACAGCCCTTTACAAGAACTTGTATACACTTGGAGAGGGACTTTTTTCGCCCACCCCCATGCTTAACTTGACGAGATGCTCAACCAGGTCACTGCCTTACGCGCTCACATTCTTCTCTCTTTGGCTAAGCAACGAACCTTTACTTCGCACGTTATCCGGCTGTTCTTTCGTTGGTCAAACGCGCGAGCAAAACTCGCAAGAAGTGCGTTCCTATTTCAACCTCCCATCTATTAGTGCCAGAACTCTCACCAAAACACGCCATTAATTACTGGAGGTCTGACAGCGTTCGCCCCGGTGTTTGGCGTGTGGCGCTGTTGATTGAAATGTCGGACTAGGCTTGATAAATGGCGTTATTGCGTGTATTTAGGTTGTCAGAGGGGAGGTGGGGAGTCTCTCCACTCGGACTCTGCACAGCCTCCTGCCAGACCGATAGCTGGAGGCATGCCAGACATGGAAAGGGGTGGGTCTCCACAGTTTGAGGAGATTTCTTGGGAGGAATTTAGTGGGGATCTAGGGGGCAGAGAGAGATTTACGAATTGATAGGTGGTCGCGTTTTGTTTGGCCGCACGTCTTTGCGCCAGAGGACTCTGGAGCATTGAGTTTCCTTCTCTTAAAGGATTAGTCTTCACGATGGCCACCAAGAGACTAAGGAGGGGTCGCTATCCTGGCGACACACAGCTGGTGGCTTCAGCGAGGAGCGCGTCCTGCGAGCAGAGCACAGTTGTGGCGCACTGACCTCGGCCGCCTTGAAGAGGAGTCACTGCAGGCTTTTAACAGAGATTCTTGGAGTATACCTATCGTTTCTCCTTTCTTTTCTAGCCTGGGGTGCGTTTGACTCATTTTTTTTTTTTTTTTTTTTTAAAGACTGACCACGTCGTTTTACATCCATTCAGCTGCAAGGCTTTAGCAATGACGACGGAAAGCCCTCAGCAACAGCTTGACCCGCCGCCTCCCCTCAGATCCAGCCCGGCGTCCAGCGGCGCGATGCACTCGGCGCTCCAGAGCACACAGACCGCGCTGGAGAGCACGACTGCGACCGGCACCAAAGGCAAAAAGTCCAACTCGGGCATGAGACGCCCTGAAAAGCCACCTTACTCCTACATCGCTCTTATAGTCATGGCGATACAGAGCTCTCCGACCAAAAGGCTGACGCTGAGTGAAATCTATCAGTTCCTCCAGGCTCGCTTCCCGTTCTTTAGGGGTTCCTACCAGGGCTGGAAAAATTCCGTCAGACACAATTTGTCTCTCAACGAATGTTTCATCAAACTTCCCAAGGGCCTCGGGCGGCCGGGCAAAGGCCATTATTGGACGATCGACCCCGGGAGCGAGTTCATGTTCGAGGAGGGCTCTTTTCGACGCAGGCCCCGCGGTTTCCGAAGGAAGTGCCAGGCTCTCAAACCCATGTACCGCATGATGAACGGGATCGGCTTCGGGGCTTCAATGCTGCCGCAGAACTTTGACTTCCAGTCGCCCTCCTCGTCTCTGGCCTGCCACGCCAACGGCTATAACTTGGACATGATGACCAACGCGGTGCCTGGCGTTCACGCGGGTTACGATGGCCTCAGTGCAGGGCATCATGTCTCACACATGTCATCGAGTCCGGGCTCCACGTACATGACGGCGTGTCAAGTCGCTTCTAACGGCGAGTACGGGCCGGACAGCAGCAACAGCCCGCTTCACTCTCCCCCGGCGGCCATGAGCGGCTCTCTGGAGTGCCACTCGCCGTATGGAGCCGCTTCTGCACACTGGGCTTCATCAGGAGTGTCTCCTTACATTAAACAGCAGCCACTGACCTCCAGCAGCCCGACCTCGTCTGGATTACACTCGAGCATGCCTCCGTACGCCTCTCTGGAGCAGAGCTACCTGCATCACAACGGCAGAGACTCGGCCGACATCTCAGGTGAAGCGCCACTGCACACATGCTCGCTTTAATATACGCATATAAAGTTAATCAGGATTTATGTACCTGCTGTTATTCTAAAAAACAATTGTGCCGCTTTATATTACAGTGTCCTTGTTACATATTACATGTAGTAAATTATGCATAATTACAAGCAACTAACCTTTAGCCAAATCAAACCAAACCCTAATCCATGTAAACTGTTAAAAAAATGCTGCCTTCAATTTTTAAGGACAACCAACTTGGATTTATAAGTCATTTCAACTTAAACGGACTTTTCAAAAACGAGTTTCACTTATTAAAAAGTTACTAGCTAGAAAATAGCTTAACTTATTTTGATGATTTACAGCAATGTAAAAACATGTCATAACTTATTGATCATATAATATTTTACAGTGTAGTTACTTAATATTACTCAGTACTTAAATGTATAATTACAGTGTAATAAAGACACCTTAAAATAAAGTGTAACCAACTTGTTTTTTCTTCTTCTTAAATAAATTCTCATTTAAAGAAAGTTTGTAGGCTACAAAAGCACGTGTTTTAATAATTTACTCAAGCCTATATTTTTTCTCGATGTAGCAATGTAGTAGCATTGCGTATCGAAGCACTTCATCAGTGTTTTTAAATAGCCTAGGCTATACATTTTTATCACAATTATTGTTTCCGTTATAGCCTACCTATTCATCCATATTCATTTACAAAAATAATACAATATGTTATTTGAAAAAGCCACGAATCACATGTACTGTACAACTATTATTGATTTTATTCCCTCAAAGTAGGAAAAGTATAAGTAATTTATTTTCAGAGGCCTAAAAAGTGTTTCGGGCCCGATGTTATGAATCAAATTTTGTGCATGGCAATTAAGAAGTGGATTTTCCTGCAATTCTGTTTAGGAGAAACAGACTAATTAGGAAAATAGCAAATGTCTGACGCAGAAGGCCTCAGTGCGTTTTTTCCCAATCATTTCTTAAGGTTACGAAAACAATGCCGCCTTTGCCAGTGGATTGGTAATGAAAACTCAGTCTTAAAAAAAAAAAAGGTTCCAAAATGAGGTTTTCGCAGAATGCACTAGAAGAACCATTTTGGGTTCCCCAGAGAACCTTTCAATGATCAGTTCTTAAGAAATGACGAATTTCAGAGTGAAGACCGTTAAATAATAATAATAAAAAAAAAAAAATAATTCTAAAGAACCTGTTTCCACAGTAAAGATCATTTTGTAGAATGGAAATGTTCCATTAATGTTCTTCATGGAACCATCAATGCAGTAAAGAACCTTTATTTTTAAAACTAAAGAGGTAGATAGGTTCGGACTGTATTATATGCGATGCTTCTCTTCAGGTGACCCAGAAATATGTTTTTAAATTCTAATAATTGAACCAAACAAAATAGGGAACTGGAAATTGATTGAACAGCAATTTACTATTATTTCAATTTTAAATATTATTATTATTAATTTACAAATATTTATATAAAAAAAGGCCATTGTTCTTTAAAGACATAAATGACAATACATCGTTTGTGTGGATAAAAAGCATGTCTTCTAAACATAAAAAAAAAAATATCCAATTGCTGTAAACTGACAGTGTGACTAATAAGAAGATTGCAAGCCTACTTTCGTTGGCGATATTATATATTAATAATTGTCTTTGATTTTCGTCAATAGGAATGTCTCGATACCAAAGCCACTCATCGCCAGTCTGTGACAGAAAAGACTTTGTGCTGAACTTCAACGGCATCACATCGTTTCATCCCCCCAGCAGTGGATCCTATTATCACCATCAGCTGCATCATCACCAGGGAGTCTGTCAAGATGTCAAGCCGTGCGTTATGTAATTTTAATCATAAATCCTCAAGTGCGGACTGAGCTCGGAAATGACGAGATTGTGTGTGTGCTTGATGCACATCAGTTATCGGCGAAGAACAAATGATCTCACTGAGAGAAACCATGAAGGAAGAAATGAACTGATCGGAAATGAGGACTCCAGAGGGAGTGATGGAAAGTTTATGAAATATATTTACTATCTTGGAAAAACCTCGAAACTTCTGCAAAAACGGAGACACGAAAAACGGGTTTTATCCCAGTCCATAATCGATAGCCAAGTCTTTTGTATGAGTTGAGCACATTTGCAACGAGGATGAGAGGGGAATATGTTCAATAACTGAGCATAATGAAGTCGTAGTAAAATGAAACCTTGTTATTTTAGATGCACTCAGCAACACCGCGCGCGAAATGCAGAATTGACGGAATTCAGTGGTGTGGGATTTGATGCGTGTCACAAACCCACTTCAACACAAATCATCTTATTTTGTCTAAATCTTATGTGTGTTTCTTTGCCCACCTCTTATATGTTCAGGGGTGAATGTGTGGATCTGTGGGTAATTTCTTGTGTAAAAGGAAAGAGGCCTACGGAAACCATCATAGAATAATAATGATTGCACTTTTAGTAGTTTAACAAGTTGCCAAAACAGTTATGTACAGTACAATAAAACGATGTATTCTCAAAATCAGTAAGTGTATTTATTCATGTATTGCTTAATATTTCAATTCCTTGTTTGTTTGTCTGGATAAAAAAACCGCAAAACATATTTGAACCAGCAATATTTTTGTTCATTGTATTTATTTATTTATGCAATTGCCTTTAAAAGTACATTTTAGACATAAAAATAACTGGCTTCTTCACACTGAAATACGCACTTCAGGAGAAAAGAAAACGTCCTTCTTGGATTGTTGTAAAAATAAACATGTATAAACGGATACAGTAGAGATAATAAACCACGAAACTGGGTTACGACAGTTAAGACAACATAACTCTGACAAACAAAGAAAGTGACTCTTTCGACCAAATTATGACGAATATAATCACAGTCATTTTGTAAAACTCGATCGAAGGCGCATTCTAAATGAAGCCTACACATTATAAATAAAACGGATAAAAGCAAATTTCTCAATTCGATCTCAATAAACTAAAGCACGGAATCTTAGTGCCATAAAATCAATAACAGTCCAATAAAATTATATCCAATTCTTATAGCTGAATTTGATTATTAATGATCAACGAGAAGAACGAATAGAGAGAGTGAAAAAGCGCGTGGAGGTTTTCTCTGCTCAAATGTAGGCCTACTCAAGTTTTAAAAGTTAAACATGGTGCAATGTCGCCATCTACTGTTACATCAAATACTGTGTAAAGTCATAATTCATAATAATGTGTAATCCTTGAATTATGTTTCAGTCTTATTAGAAAATATGTTTAGTGTGTATACTTTATGTAGGCCTACATTCCTTTTTTTCTCTCAAAATCACACAACTAAAACGACATTTTTTTCTAGTATTAAAAATGCTCCTCTCTGATAAAATAAAGAAAAATATAATAACACTTCAGTCGTCCAACCCTAATCCTTTTTTTTTAAGTAAATATAATTACTATCCTATAAATGTAAATTTAGTATACTGCAATACACGTCCATGTCTTAGGATATACTTTACTCTTAAAAAGTACACTGTCAAATAATTTTACAAGTGGTAGGCTATTTTTCCAAATAATTCTTTAATATTACGTACAATTTTACTTTTTTTTTAAAGTGCATGAATTTAAAGTCTTACATAAGCATATTCAAACAGAATAATTATCAAGACACTTTAATAGCAATGCGTTCAAAAAAATAAAGCGTTCTAAAGAATAACGCAAGTTTTCTAAGTGAAAAACTTTAGAACGCTTTAGTAAAACTTGCTTTCCAATACAGTTTGAATCGGCTTCAATGTCCTTAATGTAGCCTATTCTTTAGTAACCGTATTCAAAAGTAGCCTATATACACCGTGTCTGCTGATATGCATGTATTCATTACAAATTATAATTCAGTTGATGGAAATAGCCATTCAATGACGCAATGAGTTTGAATAAACAACAAAGCTAATACTTAGTAGCCTTGATTAGCTTGTTCAGGTGTGTTTGGTTATAGTTGGAGTTACATTTCGCCGGAAAGTGGACCTCGAGGGCCAGAGTTGCGAATCAGGCTGTTTTCTGCAGTTGTCATGTTCATTTCAGTTGATCACAGTGAACACGGTTGCTGAAGAGTTCAAGGCTTACGGACGCGCCACAGTGGACACTTAATGATTTTTTTCTTCTTTTCTTTATCACGTTCTCCACATTTAAAGAGGGAAGGACAATGTCTTAAGAAACTCGTCTCACCTGCCAGCTGTTTTTGCTGCAATATCGCGATCGTCGGACAAAGTTTTCTTCACATAGCCTACAGATTTAAAAATATGACAAAATAAACGATCAAACCGGTAGACTAATGTGAAGCTCCCCGAAATAAAGGATAAAGACTAATTAATTGAGTGAATTTAGACTGATTGTGTGTGATGAGCATTTGCTGTAAAAAAAAAAAACAAAAACAAAAAAAACATCTGCACAAAGAAATTTGTGACTGTGATTCCCTTACGAAAATGAACCATGGCTTTACTAAGTAACTGTCATTACAAAAGGTGTTTTCGTCAACTGTCCTCTCCACAGGGCTCTCTGATTGAATGGTGGATGTTTCAGGCCTTTGACTCAGTTATTGAACTTGTTGAATCTGCCGGCTGACAGCCCCCCCTACCGGCCGGAACAAGTATAGTTACAATCTGGCGCCTGCAGCTGTAGTGCCCAGACTCATCCATAAAACTATTCTTATAATTAATATTTCGGGGTCATGACCCTGGTAACTGGTTTTAATATTCACCAAAAATCACAATAAGAAAAATAAATGGAATATTGTATTATATCTAAAATATTGCAAACAGGTCAAAACAATATTATATTATAACACAATTATAACTTTATAAAAACATCCAAGTATGACACATAAATATACAAAAATAAAACAAAATAGACATGAGGATATAAAAAAATATTAAAACATTTTTTTTAAACCTTTTCTAATTGCATTTACAGTCACCATGAAATCAAAATGGACAATTCTTATTTTATTACAGAATATCAGTGTTTATCATTAGTTTTTTATTTTTTTTATTAATGTGCACTCCTAATCTTCAATCAAAAATGTTAACCTCCCCTCTCAAACACCATAGGACTGTGTTTGAAATCGGCCCCTCATTCATTATTCCATACATTGGTCTAATATAGTTCACTTGAAGGAGTGAATGAAAACAAGTGAGTGAATTTGGACACTGAGTGTGCCGGAAGGGCTGATGCTTTTGTATAGTTTGTGCTTTCTGTTTAATATTTATTTGAAACTTAGGAAACTGGCAGCTGCACTAGTAAGATTAAACTATTTATCTTAAACTCTGTCAAGGAAACTATGTATAAACCTTAATTAAACAATTTAATAATAAATTAAAAGGGAATATATGCCTACCTGTATGATATTGGGTCATTCCTGGGATTCTGTGACTTTATGGCCATCTTAAAATAGATAATCAAACTCAGTTTTCAGAATACATTATTGTGTAGTCATGATAGGGGGATGTAAAACATTTGAAAAATTATTTTGGTCAAGCTCAGGGTAAATAAATGTAACCATTGATTAAACAAAATAAATGAAATGGAAGATAAAAAATGTCCACCCTGTCAGGGACAAATGAACAACATTTCAAATAATTATGTTTCTAATTAATGATGTACCTTTGACCCTTTAAAAAGCATATCAGTTAATAAATGACCAGAAAATATAAATATTTGTATTGTTTAAATATTGTATAAATATTGTGTCAATATAAATATTTGAATTGTACTTACTTTCTCACAATTTAACCTTTTTCCCTTTAAAAAAAAAAGAAGCTTAACAGGGTGGACAAACTGATAACAGAGTGGACAAAATAATAACAGGGTGGACAAAACAGTAAAGGTTGGACAAGAAAATAACAGGGTGGACAAAACAGTAAAAGGTTGGACAAAACAAATAACAGAGTGGAAAAAAACAAATAACAGGGTGGACAAAACAGTATCAGGTTGGACAAAACAAATAACAGAGTGGACAAAACAAATAACAGGGTGGACAAAACAGTAACAGGTTGGTCAAAACAGTAACAGATTGGACTAAACAGTAACAGGGTGGACAAAACAGTAACAGTTTGGATAAAACAGTAAAAGGTAGGATAAAACATTAACAGGTTGGACAAATCAATAACAGGGTGGACAAAACAGTAACAGGTTGGACAAAACAGTAACAGGTTGGACAAAATAGTAGCAGAGTGGACAAAACAATAACAGGTTGGACAAAACCGTAACAGGGTGGACAAAACCGTAACAGGGTGGACAAAACAGTAATAGGCTGGACAAAACAGTAACAGAGTGGACAAAACAGTAAAAGTTTGGACAAAACAATAACAGGTGACCCTATTATGCTGTAGCCATATTGGACCAGCGGTTTGGAAAATGGATGGATGATTCAGCAGTGGGCGCCATCTTCTAGTCAGATGCGGGACTTCATTCGGTGTGTGACTCTCACGGTGCATTATGGGTAGTATTTAGCCGTTGGGGGTACATAGGTTGTACATTCATTATTGTAGTGCCTTGTGGGATTGAATGAGTGCACTTGATAAGGTCCACTATAGTTTTTGTAAGAAAAATATCCATATTTAAAACTTTATAAACGGTCACGGCCACACGCGAGTCAGTTGCGGCAGAAGAGTGACCTCTGAATGAATTGTTCTCGATTGCCTCTGGCCTTTCTTATGACAATTAATTCTGACATTTAAGATGTATGTGGCATTAAGATGAAACAAACAGTAAAATATCTTGGCATTTTAATTAGCAAATGTCCATCTGAAAGAGTTTAAACTAATTTCTCCAAGTGTTTACACAAAACAAAAAATGTGCTTAACATGTGCTTAGATATTGATAGAGCCTTAAGTTCATTTTGAAAAACTGGACTGAATATGTATAAAAGAAAATAAGATTTTTCAAACGTTTGTCAGACTTATTGCTCTTGATTTCAGTACCCTTAATATCATTTTTAAAATCAATTGGATAAAACATTGTTTGGCCCAGGAGAATTCTATATGTTTTTTTATAAATTTTATAAATGCTGCTATCAGAACTTCCCATTAAATTGTCTTTTCATAAGCAATTGCTAGAAGCTTGGAAATGAGCTTTTAAACAAAATCTCTCCACACTCATGCATATACTGTGGAATAACCAATATATGTTATCTAAGTACAAGACTATATTTAAAAAAAGAATGGTTTGATAATGGAATTCATTTTGTTTTAGATTTGCTAAATAGTAATGAGGTTCACATTTATCAACATTTTACTTCCTTCTCTGGCATATATTGAGATAACCATTTGCTTGTGAAAAGCATCTCATTTAAATTGCTTCACCTTGTGAAAACACATCTCCATTATAATTATTATATATATATATGTGTATAGGCCGCTGTCAGTAGCCTAAAAGAGGCCTAGAAATAGGGTTTCGTTCCACCAAGTGGGGCACTAAATTTTCTTTTGCTCAATATGTTCAACGTTAATAAAAGGTATCCAAGCAAAAAGTTCTCCACGCATTTTCCCAGTAGCACCTCAATGCAGTACACAAGATCCGAGGGGAGGAGTCGGATCTTATATAAGGGGTGGAGATTGGTAGGTTTAGGGGTGGAGATGGGTAGGTTTAGGGGTGGGTTTAGGGATCAGGGGGTGGAGACGGGTAGGTTTAGGTATATGTAAGGTGGGAGGAGTTGGATTTTATCCAACTCCTCCCCCTGGATATTGATTGCGTATTGAGACGTCTAAAACGGTTGAGCTCGATTTTCAACCAATCAGCATCGAGAATGTAAGTAGGTCACAGCCGAAATCAAGCCAATATCACTACGCACATGTAAACAGAGGAGGACGTAAGCAGCGCATCTTCATCTGATAGCGGCGATCAAGCTCGATTAACACCCGTAAAGTGTATTCTTCATGTCGGAAAAGATGGTGGGAAAGGTCCGCAGCCCTTTACTGAAGTCCGATGGGAAAAAATCAAGCAATGTGCGTAGGAATGGCTCAAAACGTCGGACACTACGGAGCTAACGTTAGCTGTTGCTAATAAACATGTTGCCCTCCTGGACAAACTGGTCTCTGATGTCCCAACAACTACGGGTTTCACCCGGCCTGATATCGGCGTTTTATAGACAAAAAAAAAACGCTTGACTTGTGTGTATGTGCGTGATGGGTAGGTTAACGTTAAGGGGTCGGGTTAGTGTGTGTGTGTGTGTGAGAGAGAGAGAGAGAGAGAGAGAGAGAGAGAGAGAGAGAGAGAGAGAGAGAGAGAGAGAGAGAGAGAGAGAGAGAGAGAGAGATGGGTAGGTTTAGGGGTCAGGTTAGTGTGTGTGTGTGTGTGTGAGAGAGAGAGAGATGGATAGGTTTAGGGGTCAGGTGAGTGTGTGTGAGGAGAGAGAGATAGGCCGCTGTCGGTAGCCTAAAAGAGGCCTAGAAATAGGGTTTCGTTCCACATATTTAATATCAGAAATATATATGAGATTCCTTAGGAAAAAGTTCTCCACACACAATCTTGCAGTTTTTGAGAAAAATTATGCTAAAGGTGCCCATTTTGAAAAAAAAAAAGGAAAACATAGGGAATTTTGCACTTTCAAACCTGTTTATCATATAAACCCAAAAATGCCGAATTACCACTTGAAGTACAAAATAAAATTTTGAGATTTTAAAACAGTTTGAAATGTGTGATATACCTGAAGTTGCTATCTAGGGACAGTAAACATGATAAGATTATCAAGAAAACTTCTACTGTAACATTAACATCCCAATTACTTCTCATTATGTTGTTCCAATTCAAAGGTAATATTTGAGGTAAAATCTGAATAACAAATAGAATTAAGCCAAAATATAATAACAGAACTCCCAACTCTCACGCATTCACCGTGAGACTCACGCAATTGACACTTTTCACACGCTCTCACGCCACACATCCATTCTCAGGAAAGCCATTTAATGACCATAATATAGGCACGTTAGTTGGCTAGAAAAAGAGCTATAGAGAGTATTTTGCTAAATATGTGTACTATATTACATATTTATTATATTTGTACTTATATCATTAAATAAAGTTGTTGTTATAATAAAAAACACATTATATTTAATTTGAGTTATTTTTAACCTCAAATAATACTACCAGCTGATAGGGCTGTCTGTGTGTAGCCTATTTTTCTTGAGAAAAATGAACGCCTATCTTGTGTACCTAATATTTATCCAAATGAGTCAACATTAAATCAAATCACAAGAATTGAATTAAAAAAGTGAAATTTCTTTAAGAAAAAAAAAAAAAAAAAAAAAACTTAGCTTACCAGAAATTGTACCATATAAACATTGTAACATGTTGTCAAAATTCAGTTTAGTTACTAAAATGTTTTGACAATCACAATACACTTATTGTGATGCAAGTTTTTTTTTTTTGCAAACCCCCCCCCCCCATCTCACTCCAAGTTAAACTCAAAAGTATACAAAGAAAAACACTTTTAAAAATAACACATTTAATGGTGAATAGTTAATTTGCATACACGAGCAGTAACTGCACTACATGTACATATTCACAGGGATGATTATTGTAAACAAGATTTAATTTTGATTTATTTACCTACCCATCTCTCTCACACACACACACACTAACCCAACCCCTAAACCTACCCATCTCTCTCTCTCTCACACACACACACACACACACACACACACACACACACACACACACACACACACTAGAGGATGACACGGGAGTGGATTTTCACTCCTGTCCCGTCCCACTCCCATAGAAAGAAATCTTGTCCCGTCCCACTCCCAGACCAAAGTTTTAAAAACAATCCCATCCCATCCCGCTCCTGGTAAATTGACTCCCACTCCCATCCCGCTCCTGTTTAAACTGACTCCCGCTCCTGTACCGCTCCCATATATTTTTTTCTTCAATTAGTGTTTAGTTAATACATAATTTGATTTAATCTGCTCTCCATACTGTTTTAGACCAGCTGCTGAGCCCGTTTCTAGATTTTCTCCAGAAAATGTAAGACAGCAAATAAAAGAAAAACAGTACATAGTTCACACCATGTCTACAATAGTTTAATAAACCCAAACAGCACATAAAGCTGCCTTTTTCTCATTTATTGTTGAGTAAACAATACATTTATAGTTTACATTTATAGTTTTTTTTAATTACATGTTAACGATTTTCATCAATTATGCTCTTGCATAATGAGTCCAATTATGGGTATAAATTCAATAAATATTATTCCTGTCAATAGAAATCTGATGTAAATCTATGAGAATCTATCAATATTTCTCAAAATCTGCACATTTTTGAGCTAAAGCCCTGAGGGACGTTATTTTGTGTATCGCTGTCATGACGACAGCACGGGAGGTTTTTTTGTGAATGAAAGCGGCTGACGCGCATAATTCATATTAAAGGTATCGACGCATTTTTTTCATTTCATAACTCCTGACACAAATTAAGAAATAACTGTCACTATAAGTTTCTCAGAATACAATAGTGGTCAAATACTGAAACTTGAGTATTATATCTTTTTAATGATGTAGCCTATAGTTTGTCAATGTATAACATTAAATCTGATAGTAACTTTGAACTAAATAAATAAAATAAAAAAAACGCTTCAGTGCGCCGACGCACTGGTGAGGCTTAACAGGTTAAAAGGAAACTACAAAATGGTGCATTTACTTTTTTTTTTTTTTTGTCGTCTTTGCTATTGGTTGATTCCCGCTCCCGTCTGCTCCCGTTAACCATTTATCCTGTACCGTCCAAATCCCGTGATTAATAGCAAAGATGACTCCCATCCTGCAGGAATCCCACGGGAATCCCGTGACCCGTGGGATTCCCGAAAAAATGTCAGCCTCTAACACACACACACACTAACCCAACCCCTAAACCTACCCATCTCTCTCTCTCACACTCACACTCACACACACTAACCTGACCCCTAAACCTACCCATCTCTCTCTCACACACACACACACACACTCACACACTAACCCAACCCCCAAACCTACCCATCTCTCTCTCTCTCTCACACACACACACACACACACACACTTTTTTTTTTTTTGTCTATAAAACGCCGATATCAGGCCGGGTGAAACCCGTAGTTGTTGGGACATCAGAGACCAGTTTGTCCAGGAGGGCAACATGTTTATTAGCAACAGCTAACGTTAGCTCCGTAGTGTCCGACGTTTTGAGCCATTCCTACGCACATTGCTTGATTTTTTCCCATCGGACTTCAGTAAAGGGCTGCGGACCTTTCCCACCATCTTTTCCGACATGAAGAATACACTTTACGGGTGTTAATCGAGCTTGATCGCCGTTATCAGATGAAGATGCGCTGCTTACGTCCTCCTCCATGTTTACATGTGCGTAGTGATATTGGCTTGATTTCGGCTGTGACCTACTTACATTCTCGATGCTGATTGGTTGAAAATCGAGCTCAACCGTTTTAGACGTCTCAATACGCAATCAATATAGTGCGCCAATAAATACACTTTTCTCATTAACTGCAGGAAAATGCGTGGAGAACTTTTTGCTTGGATACCTTTTATTAACGTTGAACATATTGAGCAAAAGAAAATTTAGTGCCCCACTTGGTGGAACGAAACTGAACGATACAGCTCACGTACAGCGGCCTAATATATATATATATATATATATATATATATATATATATATATATATATATATATATATATATATATTATTATTGGAGGTATTAATATTTTGGATAAGAAATGTAATAATTTTTACATTAGAAAGTATCTCACTTAAGATCCTAGTTCTTACCCAAAAGCACTTATAATATGGTCAGAGAGAAATAAGTTTTTATTGCATAATTGCATAATAAATACGTTCATTTTAAAATACTGCATAGATGTTATCCTTGCGATGCTTTTCTTAATAAAAACAAAGAAGACATATCACCACAATGCTCTTCTTGCAACATTGAACCTCAAACTCTCACACATTTATTTTGTAACTGTAACTATTCTGCAGACTTTTGGAAACAGATATCTATGATGATATTTGATATATTTTACAAACGAGTTGCAATAGATGACATATGGTCCTTTTCTTAGACTGTTATAATTGACAACACATCAAAGTTAATAATTCTCCCTGGGAAGTTTAATTTACATAAAGCTAAGTTAGTCTATTTGAGTTTATATATTTTTTGTAAATTACAAGAAATAAGAAATGTATTTAAAAAAAATCCCTTAGTCTGAAAACAAGTTATTTGCAGAATCTAATGCTTTACCTTGTATGAAATGTTTTTTTGTCTTCTGAAAACATGTGTATGAAGATATAGAAAGATCTGTTACATGTATCCCCCATGTCTGTTTATTGTTAAATGGTTTTTGTAAGTTCCTAGAAAAAAAATATAAACCATTCCATATGTATGCACATAAAAAAAGCACATGATGTGAATACGATGACGGTTTATTGTTACTAAGGAATGGCTTTAAATAAACCAATAAAAAGCAATTTTATTGTGGGAACACCCAACTTCCTTTGATCCATGCACCAATTCTCGAGGAATGAAATCCATTTTTTCTCATTCCAGAAATAATTTTCACTCAAAAATGTCACTATAGGAAACTTTACTTTAATACTTTTAATATTTTCACTTTCACAAACTGAAAGTTTAGTTCGACAATGTAGCTTGCAGCTCCCTCTGTTGGTGAAATGAATCACCATACGATTGCTCTGGTAACCAGCAATCTATTTTGGTCTGGCTTTTTTCCCCCTTTTGGTGTCTTGTCCCAGAAAATGTGTACAGAACCAAGTCTTAACAAATAATCTTTCTTGTTTGATAAAAGGGAAAAAACCCTCTGTGCAATACCCTCAGACAGTGCCGGAGTGGGCCTGTTTTTATCCGGGTAGTTTAATGTCCAATACAAGCCATATTTGGATGTAATTTAATCTCTGCAAAATCTGGAAGTACACAGCAAAATTGACAGTGTTAATTCAACTCTAGTAGAGTTAAAATCACCTCCAAACGAGTGAACATATTGTCCCAATAGTTTCAGTGTTACTTGTTCAAAACTATGAGTGAGTTATATTTACACTGTGTCAAGTTAAAAAAACAACTCTGGTCCACACCACATGGAGATTATTGTTCCTTGACAGCAGTGTAAAGAGTGACAGTTAAACACTATTTTGATAGTCTCCTTCGAAAGGGAACTCACGCTGCGTCCTCTAGTCTAGAGGGCGCTATGGGGAATGCCTCTGGCATGACTGGTGTATAAAGAATGAGTCTAAACATGACAATGAATTGACATTGGCAGGCGGCAGCCTATGAAATCACCACTGGTGTGACCGTGAGTATAAAAGGGCACCCGTGAAATACGTCATCCTCTTTTTTGTATTCAGGAGACCACTTGTTTGTACATGAGTGAGGAGCACGCCCGTTTAGCTCTTGAGGGAGCGGAATCCGCACATTGTGAGGATTTCTCAACCTCAGTTCATGCTGTCCCTATTCTCAAGGGATGCGGGATGCACATTTGGGTGGAAAACTGTTAACTCTTCGATGAAGCTGGATATGCTAGGTATGATGCATTCCTGAGACTGACTACAGGAGACAGGTAAGGAGCTTTTTCCTTTCTGCTCTCTCCTGAGGGATAGTAGTTAGGGTTTGCATGAGCATGTTAGGCAGCCTCTCGCTTTAGAGAGCTATGCTGAGGTCTCAGTCCTCAGAACTCAGCTTGGCGGTATGCCAGGTTGTTAGGCTTTCTGTGAGCCTCCTTGGCTACTGCCTTTACAGTACTGGAGCATTGTTAGGCCACCTCTCATTAAAGAAGCACATTCTTCTGAGACCTCCACTCCCTAGAGCTCCACCCAGACAGCGAGTCTGAGTTGTTAGGCTTTGAGAAGACTCCTTGGTTAGCCTGATCTGAGCATAGGATGCAGATAGGCTTTCTCTTACTTTAGAGAGTCACCATATTCAGGCCACCATCCTTCGAGCTTGGCCAGGCAGTAGTGTCAAGTTGTTAGGCTCTCTGTGAGTCTCCTTGACTACTGCCTTTACAGAGTGAGGCTGAGTTGGGCATAGTAGGCCTCCTCTCGCTTTAGAAAGTTGTCATGTTAAGGTCTCTGTGCTTAGAGCAAGACTGGGATGGGGTGTCGGCAGGCCTCCGCTCACTATATAGAGCCTTCCTGTTTAGGCCTCCGCTCCCTGAGCTTGCTAGGCCTCTTATTAAAGCCTCCATTCTTCAGGGCTGTCTGAACAGAAGTTCAGAGTGTTAGGATCTCTGTGAGACTCCTTGTATGCTGGCCTAAATAGAGAACAAAGTTAGGCCTACTCTCTCTCTCAGAGTCCTCCTGTTGAGGTCTCTGTTCTTGAGATGCTTAATGATCTTAAATGTCTTTGATGATATTCCCTCAAAAGTGTTCATAGAAATACCAAGCTCTTGAGCTTGCCTGTAAGGGGTTTTATAGCTTGGTCTGTGGCCGCAGGGAATTAATCGCAATACTGGTATTCATCTTAGGGATGGGGACTCCCTTCCCTAAGAGTCTTTGACTTATGTCAGCCATTAAAGGCACACTATGCAGTTTCTGTTTTTCTCAAACAGCGACCCCTAGAGTCGCTGTGTAGTACTTGTATTTAACGTTACTGTTGTAAATAACACTCATGCAGAGCCGTCTCTGCACTCGTCCGACCGCGTTTTCTTCGTCGACTCTGCCATGATTCACGTCTGAAATGCGTGCTAGTGTCTTCCATAAAGGCTGCTTCATATGTTGTTGATGTATGTGACGTCGGGCCGTAAAGCAAGTCGGGATTCTCGCGAGATTTGGTGGGGTGCTACCTCTCAAACTTGCATTGCTGGTTTTGCCAGCGGCGCCAAGGCACTCATCCCTTCAGCATGGCAGTGAGGGTATTTCGTTCCCCATAGCACCCTCTATGGTACGCAGGTCTCAGGTTACGCATGTATTTGGTTCCCTAAGAAGGGGATCGAGACACTGCGTCCCTTTGCCATGCTTCAGGTATTCCTGTGCACGGCTCCTTCAGTCAAGAAGTGGATGATGTATTTCACAGGTGCCCTTTTATACTCACGGGCGCACCAGTAGTGATGTCATAGGCTGCCGCCCGCCAAGTTTGTTGTCGATGCTTCAGACACCAGTCATGCCAGAGGCATTCCTAATAACACCCTTTAGAGGACGCAGTGTCTCGTTCCCCTTTTCAGGGAACCATGGTTATATGCATAACCTGAGACAAATTTTTTTCCAGTGCAATGAGTTAACATTACAATACTTTACTCAGTGTTGATGGAACTAAAATAACTTTCATCTTCTATTATAAATGCATGAAGGCGCTCACCCATTCGCAAAATTTGAACACTGCTTGTTAAAAGGAAAACCTTCTTATCTTTCACAATAAAAAATGTAATAAAAAATTAAACACAGGAGTTTCACATTCAACACCACTGCAAACATACATACCAATATGGTACGCTGTACCGTAACCTTTTACCCCAAGGGGTTGTTTCAACATCAGAAAACATTGATATGTTGAGCTCTCTCACTGGTCCATATTGAGGCCTCTGAAAGTTAAAAGTCTCCCAGTTCAAAGCCACGTGTGATTGATGTATTTTAACCAATGTTTTTGTGAGGCTTTTAAAAAAGTTAATTGATTGTTTAAAAAAAAAAAAATGTTTTGCCTTAAATCGCATACACCAGACGTGTACAAGAGGAACAATGTTACGAATACACCTGGGGTAGTGGATCATAAAGTGGTGTTAGTAGATTTTTATCAGGAAACAGGGTTATAAATAAGTCAAGTCAAGTCAAGTCAACTTTATTTATATAGCGCTTTTCACAATACAGATTGTATCAAAGCAGCTTCACAGTATTAAATAAAATAGTACATCAGTGTTTGTTTCTGGTGTAAAACATCCACGTTTGGTAATGCTGATCAATAGCACTGTTGAATCGATTAATCAAATTAAGTATCCCCAACTGAGCAAGCCAAAGGCAACAGTGGCAAGGAACCGAAAAACTCCATCAAGTGACCTAATGGAGAAAAAAAAAAAACCTTGGGAGAACCCAGGCTCAGTCGAGGGGCCAGTTCTCCTCTGGCGTTTATGAAGTAGAGACTGGATTAAACTGTAAGATTAAAAATGTTATATAAATGCCTGGCTGAAGAGATGCGTCTTTAATCTGGTTTTAAACTGGGAGAGCGAGTCTGAGCAACGAACAGTATCAGGAAGGCTATTCCAGAGTTTTGGAGCTAAATGTGAAAATGCTCTCCCTCCTTTGGTGGATCTGGATATCCTAGGTATGACCAAAAGCCTCGAATTTAGTGATCTTAAAGAGCGCGATGGATTATAGGGCGATAGAAGATCCGTTAAATAAACTGGAGCTAAGCCGTTTAGGGCTTTATAAGTCAGTAGCAATACCTTGTAATTAATACGGAACTTTATAGGTAACCAATGTAGTGATGATAAAATTGGTGTTATATGGTCAAATTTTCTTGATCTAGTAAGAACTCTAGCGGCGGCATTTTGGACTAACTGTAGCTTGTTTATTGAGGATGCAGGACAACCAGCTAATAAAGCATTACAGTAATCTAGTCTCGAGGTCATGAATGCATGAACTAACTTTTCTGCATCAGAAACTGATAGCATATTACGTAGCTTAGCAATGTTTCTAAGGTGGAAAAAGGCTGTTCTTGTAACATATGAAATATGATTTTCAAAAGACAGGTTACAGTCAAGTATAACACCCAGGTCTTTTACTGTAGAGGATAAAGTAACAGGACACCCTACTATGTTAAAGTTGTATTGTGAGAGGTTTTGTGGGTGGTTTTTTGAACCGATGATTAGTACCTCTGTCTTATCTGGATTTAATAAAAGAAAATTGCGCGTCATCCAATCTTTTATATCTTTAACACACTCTGTCAATTTGGATAATTTAGCGTTTTCATCCGGCCGTGATGAAATGTATAGTTGAGTGTCATCAGCATAACAATGGAAACTAATTCCATGTTTCATTATAATATTTCCAAGTGGCAGCATATATATTGAGAATAATAGAGGGCCTAACACAGATCCTTGCGGCACTCCATAGTTTACTGGAGTTATGATCGATTTTTCTCCGTTTAAATAGACAAAATGGTAGCGGTCAGATAGGTATGATCTGAACCAGCTTAATGCTTGTCCTTGAACACCGGTATAGTTTTGTAGTCGATCTAAGAGTATTATGTGATCTATAGTATCGAACGCAGCACTAAGATCAAGTAAAACTAGTATTGAGATACAGCCTTGGTCAGAAGCTAAGAGTAAATCCTTTGTGATTTTAACGAGCGCAGTTTCAGTGCTATGGTGCGGCCTGAACCCAGACTGAAACTTTTCATAGGTGTCATTTTCTTGCAAGAAAGAGCCCAGTTGGGCAGACACAACTTTTTCTAATATTTTGGACATAAAAGGAAGATTTGAAATGGGTCTATAATTTGCTAGGTTATTTGGGTCTAATTGTGGTTTCTTAATGAGAGGTTTTATAACTGCCAATTTAAATGTTCTTGGAACATGACCTAAAGTTAAAGATGAGTTAATAATATTGAGGAGAGGCTCTTCCACTACAGGTAACACTTCTTTCAATAGTTTAGTTGGTATGGGATCTAATAAACATGTTGTTGTTTTAGAGGAAATGATAAGTTTATTTAACTCTTTTTGTTCTATAGTTGTAAAGCACTGTAATTGTTCTTGCGGGGTGATAATTGAGGCTGAATTATAAGGCGCGATTGAGGATTGAACGTTTACAATTGTGGATCTGATGTTTTCTATTTTCTCAGTGAAAAAATTCATGAAATCATTACTACTAAACTGTAACGGGATATTTTGTTCAGGAGACATCTGTTTATTTGTTAGTCTAGCCACAGTGTTAAATAAGAACCTAGGATTGTTTTGGTTGTTTTCTATTAGTTTGCGGAGGTGCTCAGCCCTGGCTGCTTTTAGGGCCTTTTTATAACGTGACATACTGTCTTTCCAGGCGATTCTAAAAACCTCTAAATTAGTTTGTTTCCATTTACGCTCTAAATTACGGGTTTCTCTCTTTAGAACACGCGTAGTATTGTTGTACCATGGTGCTTTAATTTTCTCTCTGACCTTTTTTAGTCTCATAGGTGCAACAATATCCAATTTTCCAGAGAGAATGGTGCTCATAGTGCTAGTTACTTCCTCAAGTTCATCTGTTTGTTTGGGTTCAGGCAGCAGCTGAGACATATCCGATAAGCAATTTGAAAAATTATCTATGGTGGATGGAAGGATTGTTCTGCCTAATCGATAACGTGGCGCAGCATGATATATTACCGGGGTATGTAATATGCAAGTTACCATGTAATGGTCAGTAACATCATCACTTTGCGGAATGATATCTATATCGGTTGGATCGGTTCCATGTGATATAATTAAATCGAGTGTATGATTAAGACGATGAGTTGGTCCGGTAACGTTTTGCTTAACCCCAAAGGAGTTTAATAAATCTATAAACGCAGCCCCTAACGTATCATTTTGATTATCTACGTGTATATTAAAATCTCCAACAAATAATACTTTATCGACATTGACCAATAGATCTGAGAGAAAATTTGCAAATTCTTTTAGGAAATCAGCGTAAGGCCCAGGCGGTCTATATACGGTAGCCAAGGCTAGAGATAATAGGGATGTTTTTCTTTCATCTAAGAGCGTAACATTTAGTACAAGTACTTCAAATGAAATAAACTTATAACCCGTTTTCTGAGTAACGCTAAGAAAATCTCTATAGATAGTTGCAACACCGCCGCCACGACCAATCAGACGGGGCTCGTGCTTATAGGAGTATCCTGATGGAGTAGACTCATTTAGACCGAAATAATCATTTGGTTTAAGCCAGGTTTCAGTAAGGCAAAGTACATCGATGCTATTATCTGTGACTATTTCATTTACAATAACTGCCTTAGGTGTGAGTGATCTAATGTTTAGAAGACCTAGCTTTAGAAATTGTTTTTGTTTACTAATAGCAACATTTTCTGTTTTAATAACAATTAGATTTTTCCTAGATCCTGCAGTAGATTTATTATTTGATCGCACTAAACGAGGAATAGACACAGTTTCTATGCAATGTTCTACACTAGTATTTATATCAGTTAATTTGGTGCAGCAGAGACTATGATTTGGACTTTTGGTTACTAGTCAAAAGGTATTTAACATTTTGGAGATGTTATCTGACAGAAGATCCGATCCGAATCTGTTTGGGTGTAAGCCATCAGCACGGAAAAGCCTAGGACGCTCCCAAAACAGATTCCAATTATTTACAAAGAGCAGTTTCTGTTCATTGCACCATGACGTTAACCATTCATTTAGCGCGAATAATCTACTAAACTTGTCATGTCCTAGACGGTACGTGGGAAGCGGTCCTGACACAATGATCGTTGTTTCAGGCGATGTTCTGCGTACAGTATCGATCAGATTCCTGAAGTCTTTCTTCAGAACCTCCGTCTGGCGCAGCCTGATGTTGTTCACTCCCGCGTGCAATACCAAAGTTCCGACGCGCTCGTTCAGAATCTCGGGAACGCGAGCAGCGATTTCAGAAACACGAGCACCAGGAAAGCAGTGACTGTGCACCTTATTTTTACCTGATGTAGCATGGACGTGCCGAACAATGGAATCACCGATGATCACAGCATCGCGTTCTGTTTCGCGAAGAGGGGAGAAGCGGTTTTGTGTGGATAACTCGAAAACCGGGAGGGTCGGAGAGGGTCTTGGTCTAGACTTGACTCGCGTCTTCCGCTGCGGAAATATCCAGGCTTCGTGGTGGCGTGTTGGAGCCGGAGTGAACGAGACCATGGCTGATCGCGAGTAACGCACGGAGTAGACGAGGTCGGAGTCAGCGGGTTAGTAACATTAATCTCTGATTTGTGAGCATCGGCGCGTGATGTTTCAAGAGCCAAACGCCGGTCTATCAGCTCGGCCTGTCTCACTAAAAGGTCGTGGATCAGTTTCTCAACAGCTTCCAGCTCAGACTGCACCGCGTGCAGCTCAAATGTGTCCTCACCTGCACCAAAAGGTAGACTACATACATCTGATATATTCGCCATTTTAACAGATGGACAGTAAGTTAGCAACGACACTACCAGTGATGCTATCAATTAATACTAATTTCTGACAAACGTCTTAGATATAATCCGTCTTTTTAGTGGTACGGGTGTAGAGTAGACGCACGATAGGTGAAAAATGTTTGTAAGTGAGTGTTGAGAAGAGGCGTTCAGCCGTGATCCCCGGGAGTAACCTATAAGAGTATCCAGCGTTGGATCACTAACAGGCTTGAGACACGTCTGCTCAACAGTCCGCGTTGTAACTATGAGGTTTGAGCAGTAGTGCTTCTCAGTGAGGAAAAGTAGAAAATGTTTGTTGTAAGTAAGTTTAAAGAGTAAAATCAAGAATTATAAATCAAATCGATGGAGCTCCAAAGACAACAACGCGTTCAGACGCGACGCATGCGCATTCGACATCAAGTCTCTGGAATGCTCTGGAATGAAAGTGTGTGATCATAAATCAAATGTTTAAGGCAGTATGTCATACCATTAGTTAATCTGGGAGAGAAAACAATGTTTACAATCTGTATAAGAAGTAAAAGAAAATTCCATACCGGAAAAAGTTTTGTCTAAACATCAAAAAAAAAGAAAAAAAAAAGAGGAGTATTGCGCAACAAGCACCATGATTGAACTGCATTCAAACCAAGATCTTTACTGTCATATATTTTAAGTCCACGTGGCCAGTTTTTTCTTTCAAGTAAACCGTAATTAAAACTTTGAACTCGTTTACTTAACTCTTTAACAGACAACACATTTTTAACCAAATGCTGGTAAACAAGTTTCAGTTCATACTGTGCCACACCTTCCAGTATAGCATGCATTGTCAGCTGCATAGCTCTCAGAGGTTTTGAAGAACTGCAATAAATGAAGCAAACTTTTTTTTTCACTCCATTATTTGAGGTTTCTAGATCTTCAAGTATTGCATTGCAATGAACTGCATGTAAATGTTTTGAACGAAGAATCAAATGTGGGTCATCTTCAGTGAAAACAGTCTGAAAGTCACTTTTCACAGTTAGGCAAAATCAACAGCAGTAATGTTGCACTAAAAGACTCCACAAATCCAAATAGTCCATCAAGAGCCAAGTTTTACCCTGTTACCTGTACAATGGTCTCTCTTAAAGGGGTGTCATATAGAGCAGAGTGAATTATTTGAGTGTCTAAAATCATGAGGTCATCAACAAGAGGTTGAAGAACAGCATCAAATCCATTTTTTTTAAAGTCTTCAGAATTAAACAAAGAAATAAAATGGATGTTCATCAAAACAGAGTTACATTTTGGTGGAAGATTCCGTAAAATAAAATAAATGCAACAGAGTTTATGAATGCCCTTTTTTGATCCCAAGAGATTTGCTGTCTCAAAGTCATCATAGTACAGCTGAAGCTGTAATGCATGTTTGCCTTGTGAATGAGTTTTGATGTATTCTCCATCACAAATGTCTTCATAAATATCCTCAGTGTATTTACTTGCTTGTTGAACAACTTGAACTACTTCCTTATTTTTAAACATGGATTGAAGTATTTTTAGAACTGGAACATATAAAAACTTATCCATAACCGGGACTTGGTTAAAGATTCATGTTGTTTTGTCTCGACGTAAATCATATTGCACACTCTATAGTACTTGATTCGTTTGGACTCAATTTTGAAGATGGTAAAGGGATTATCCATGTCATCAAATACGGCTTCAACTTTCTGACTGATTTCTTCACTACCCAGAACTGATGAAAAACCTGTTTCTCTTGTATTGTCTCTTAAATTGTATCTCTTGTATTGAATATCATTTACCAACTCCTCAATTGAAATAACTAAATGCTGAACTGTACTGTTAGCAACTCTTGATGCTTGTAAGCTGAAATTCTTGTTGCTTCAAGCACTGCTGTATCATGTTGTGAAGTCGAAGGTATTGAGTCAACTTCACTGACATTCAGCTCTAAAGTTTTCACAAACTCCACTGAACTCGCCCTTATTCACACCCACATTATGGACTGTTCCATCACCATGAACACTGATTAAATGCTTTTTGAAACCAGAGTATGTGACTCTACACATCGTTAACTCAAGAGCTTCCCAGGGTAAAATCAGTGTAGAAGTTTCAAACGCCAAAAATCAGAGAGGAATTCCCATGAGAAGTTTTACAAATAAAAAAATATGTAAACATGCTTTGACCCTGCCTTAAATCACTTCTTTCCACTGAGAAATCTTGCCCTCAGTTCTCTGACTCTTGGTCTTTCTTTGAAGGTTCCAGCATCTATGTTGTACACTGCCGTTTGAATGAACATGTAGAAGTTTGTCAGACTTTCATGGTGTGATGTGCACAAAGTGTGCTCAAAGTGTACCTTAAAGAGTTCATCAAATGCTGCTGCAGCCATCTGAGCCTTGCACGAAATGGTTTCATGTCGACAATAATGAAGAACCTCTGAATGCTTTTGGTATTTTATTTTGAATGAATGGATTTCTAAATAAATTAAAAACACATTAAGACACCTTAATAAATCTCAATACATGGTCAGCTGCCTGAAGGGGGCTGATCTTTGGTGCCTTCCTGTGGCATTTTGGAGTTGCGGGCAGCAGATACACCATCAACAATAAGGCAGACAGGTCACTTTCCTACTCTGTTGAGTCTAAAACAGAGACCAAGAAAACACTTTGTTCAGTGATTTACATTTAAATATATAAAATGACCCTGCCATTTACATTTAAATGATAAATTGATCATTAATAAAGTATGAAAATACAATTATTAAACACATTATAGATATGCTTCTAAGTCAATAAAAAAGCATTTATAGCTGTATTTATAAACTGCTTATTAATGTCTATTAATGCTTTATAAATTATGAATTAACTGTTTATTAATGCTTAATTAACGATTAATAGCGTGCAGTTATTATAAAGTTTTACCCCATATTCAAATTATTTGTTAAACCTTACCATCCCCAGGTTCACGCTGAGCATCTTTGATGAGTTCCCCAAGGTGATGATTGGAGAACAATCCTTTGCTGTCATTAATTATTCTCAGTTTGAACTAGGTTGGCCACTTTGCCAGAAACTTTCCTGAGATCTGTTCTCCAAACAGTAGCAAAAACTCTTGTTTAAGTAAAAAATAATTACGTAATTAAGTACATAAGACAAAAAAAAGCACAAATATTTTGTCAATTTTAAAACATGAAGTAGGTATGACATTACTTTGTAGGTCAAAACGCGGAAGTGATTAAGCATCTTAGCTCTTCCGGTTTCATCGTCCGAAGTCAATGGGTTTTTTGAATGTGGATTTGGTTAAATGGCTGGAATAAGGTCTGTGGTGAACACAAGCTCAAGACACTTTCCCGTTTCATTCTACGGCATAAAATACATCAGTATTACCCCCAATAGTGATTTTTTTTAAGCTGTTACGTGTCTTGAACGTGTCTTACTGGCTAAATGGGACTACAGAGGCTGTCGAGGAGATTAAACGCCATCCTAACCTGTCAGTAGCATCACACATGATTCTCCATTCCGGGCCGTGGATCCGGCGACTCACATCTCCGGCGGCGCGGGAATCCCTCCACGCTCCCTTTCTGGAGCCACGAGGACCACAGCATTTGGAGTGTCTCGAGGAGAGGCATGCTCAGCATTTAACAGCGGTGGTGATGAGGCTTCATTATCTTCAGGTGTGCTTCATCACACGCCGCCAATTCTCCTCTTCAGCGCCCCTCCTCTCCAATCACACACACTCCAGTCAGGAACCTAGCGATTGGTGGCGAATTAAGAGACGGGGAGGCGCTGGTTACCAGGGAGAGGCAGTCGATCTGTCATAATATATACACAATGTGAAAAAGAGTCTGAGTTCAGTTCAGGCCCGGGTTTACAGGGGTGCTTGAGGTCTTTAAAAAAAAAGTAACACATTAAGACACCTTAATAAATCTCAATACATGGTCAGCTGCCTGAAGGGGGCTGATCTTTGGTGCCTTCCTGTGGCATTTTGGAGTTGCGGGCAGCAGATACACCATCAACAATAAGGCAGACAGGTCACTTTCCTACTCTGTTGAGTCTAAAACAGAGACCAAGAAAACACTTTGTTCAGTGATTTACATTTAAATATATAAAATGACCCTGCCATTTACATTTAAATGATAAATTGATCATTAATAAAGTATGAAAATACAATTATTAAACACATTATAGATATGCTTCTAAGTCAATAAAAAAGCATTTATAGCTGTATTTATAAACTGCTTATGCTCAGCATTTAACAGCGGTGGTGATGAGGCTTCATTATCTTCAGGTGTGCTTCATCACACGCCGCCAATTCTCCTCTTCAGCGCCCCTCCTCTCCAATCACACACACTCCAGTCAGGAACCTAGCGATTGGTGGCGAATTAAGAGACGGGGAGGCGCTGGTTACCAGGGAGAGGCAGTCGATCTGTCATAATATATACACAATGTGAAAAAGAGTGTGAGTTCAGTTCAGGCCCGGGTTTACAGGGGTGCTTGAGGTCTTTAAAAAAAAAGTAAAAGCACCCTCAGATGAAATTATTAATAGCACATATGTAAACGAGATTATAAATGACAATAAAAACACAAACAGATTCACATACTTACATGTATTCACAAAATAAATCCATTAACACAATTTTTATTATTATGACGAAAAAATGTATGCTTCCATGTTTAATGCATTTGATTGGTTGTGTCCTTTTGCGATTGTGATGTGCGTAGATAAAGCTATCTCTTTAATTGCCCACTTGTTTGTGCGTCCCGCTCAGGAAATTTGTTAACTGAAAAATATTCACTGTCCATGTTGCACTACCGTATGAATAATTCTCATTATGGACAAAAGAAATTGGCTAAAGAAAGCCCAAACCTCCACATCCAAAGACGTTCAAATGACACCGCCTGCCGATGACAGCAGCAGCAGCGTACCCCGCCCTACGACCTCACTCGTACCACACAACACCCCTGCTCACATGGGCCACAAACCCCTGCAAGTGCCATGGCCGATGGTGTTGAGTGACACTGGTGATGAGAAGCCCTTAAAAATACCCCAGTCGATCATTTAGCAGCAGTGGAAATAGCCATTCATTTAGTAACTCTTGATTAAAAATTTGAGAGTGGCTGGAATATTCTGTTGAACGGGATGCTGCATTTTGTTATGTGTGTCGTAAATTTGACTCAGCTGGGACAGATGATGCATTCACAACCACTGGCTACAATAGTTGGCACCATGCCCTAGTTCAAAATAAGGGACTAAAAGGGCATGAATCCAGCAAAGAACACATGTCAGCAATGGTGCTGTGGAAGGAGAGGCTCTCTAGAGTCAAGAAAGGAACTGGGATTTCATCACTTGTTAATTCACATCAGCTTGAAAGCAACCGTGCCTATCTATCAGCTATTGTGGACATAATCAAATTCATAGCTGTGAACCAGCTGCCTTTTCGTGATCTGTAAGGCTGTGGAATTTTTGTTTTGTTTTGATGGAGTACATCAAAGATCACAATAACATCAATTCATAATTCAGCACAATACCATTCAATGCCAAATACAACTCAAATAATATCCAGAATGAAATTATTGAAAACATGAGCAAACTTGTAACAGAAGAGAAAGTCAAAGAAATTGGAGATGAGTTGTACATATTAAGAATGAAAGGCACCAAAGATCCTATTGGATGTGAGAACGTTTTTAATTGTGCTGCGTTATGTGGACAAGACAAACTGTGTGAAAGAGAGGCTTGTTTCAATGGCAACGACTCAACACTTTGATGCCTTGTCTCTGACCAAGTTGGTCTTATCACAACTTAAAGATATTGGATTGAGCACTGACAAAATTCTAAGCCAGTGCTATGATGGGGCATGTCGTGTCAGGAACAAAAGATGGGATACAGAAACTCTTGCCAGAGGAATTACAGAGAAAAGTTAAGTCAAGTCAAATCACCTTTATTTATATAACACTTTTTACAATACAGATTGTTTCAAAGCAGCTTTACAGTGGTAACAGGAAAATAATGCAACAAAGTTTATTTCGGCTGTACAGCAGATCTAGAAGAAAATAGTTACATCATGCGTTGTGGTCATGTCTAGGCGCAGGTCCACCATCTGATCTGGATACGGCCCAGATACGGCTGACTACAGTAAACTTCAGGACAAACAGAGAGACTGATATTAGCGTAGATGGCATTCTTCTTATGATGTGACGAGTACATCAGGTGTTATGGGAAGTGTTCCTGGTTCTGGCTGACCTAGTTTATGCAGCTTAAAAATCATTTAACTGAAGTTCCATATTTGCATTGTTTTAATCACCAACTCCACATGGCTATTGTGCATGCCATGTCTTCTGAAAGTGCACTGGCAAACTTTTTTCAATGTGTACAGCTCTCTTATAGTGGCTGGAGTGTACACTGTACAAAAGTTGAAGCTGTTGCGAGAACAGCGCTGGACTGGACACCTGTCGACGGTCACTGTCATCATGAAGTCCTTTAACAGCATTATTTCCCTGCTACAGCAGCTTGAAGACAACCAAACCAGCAGCACAGAAGTGAGGCTCGAGGCCACAGGGCTACTGAAGGTCATCACACAGCCAAGTTTCCACTTTATAGCCTGTATAATAAAGTACTCTCCAAGCACACACACCACCAACCTATACACTGGTGTCAGTGTGATTCAGAGTGCACTCAAGCATTTGGTGGAACTGAGATGTGAGAATCATTTTGACATACTTGGGAGGAATTTAATAAACAGAGAAAGAATGAAATGAAGAATGAAGAAACCCCCACCATCCCTGCACAAGAACAACGGAGAGAAGTGAGCGCACAATGGAAAAACTATGTGGTGGGTACAACATTTGATCAAAACAGAATGGAAGGAGAAAAGACAGAATGTGAAAGGCTGAACTTAATATCCTGGATGGAGTAGTTGGAGAAATGTCCACCACATTTAGTGACACACTGTAACAAATTTCTGTAGTTTCACAGCATTATTACTGTAAAATGAGCAAATGCTTACTGTAGAACCTGTATACAGCATGTTACTGTAGATCTGCAAAGCATCATGGTCAATTTTCAATGGTGGGTAAATTCTACAGTAAACATATTTTTTTTTCTGTGAATCACAATACGGCAATTTCTAGAGGATTTATTTTTTCAGCCATGGAAAGCTGAAAAGCTACGAGATTCCACACTTTCATCGGAATTTTATCTTCAGAAAGGTAACTTTGCTGATTTATTTCCACAGTTTACTCTTGTAAAGTTACCTGTTTGTTCAACTTTAAGAGTGCACTGAGAGAGAGAAGTAAACGAGCGGTACACTTCCTAGTAAACTCGTGTCTTGTGTGCATTTTATTACCAAAAAATAAATAAAAAATCGATATATTTGCGCATAATTTCGATAGATTTTCTAATCTGGTAACATTCGATAACATCATCAGTTTAGAGAAGGATAGCATTGTTGAATAAAAATTAAATTGGAATTGTGTATGTGATGTATCTGTTGGTGCGCTAGCCGGAAATATGATCACCGCACACTTGGATTTTTCTCTTGCCAGCTAACGTTAACTGTCACCGCGTGCGCGTGAGGCAGTGAAGCCAGTCGACAGAAAACGCAGCTAGAGGTAAGACTTACATTTTTCATAGGATCATGATTTTTCTGAACTTCATCGCAGGTCAAACCGCAGAAACAAGATTGTTGATAGCCTAATTTGAAGTGCCATTCCCGACTTGTGGGATACTGTATTAAGATTTGTCTTATCTGGCAACATTACGTTTTTAACGTCTTCAATTTGATTAAAGAGTAACGTTTAGCATTGTTGAATAAAATTAATTTGAAATTGTGTATTTTATGTATGTGTTGGCACGGTAGTCGTTTGAATAATCTCACTCGTTTTTTTTTTTTTTTTCTTGCTTAATAACGTTGCTGAGGAATCAGACATTTAAGCAGGCCAATTCAAATTTATGTATGTAGGAGTTTTATTCATGATTCGTGGAAGCATAATAATATACTCACACTGTATTAAGATTTTTTGAGATCTTACTTGTTCTTTTATTTACCATTTGGTTCTTTTCTTTCAGGTTGCAGCAAAGAGGCCTCAACAATCGTTCCAGGTACATAAGTTACATGAACTAGCATGCATACAATTTTTTTCAAATGCAAAAAATATTGTTTCTCTTCAGACACAATCCCTAGATATATCAAACAGGTTAAAGTGCACAGAAACCGTGCAAACTTCAGGTATCCATGTGGGATTTCCAAATGTCCTTGTAATTTCAAGATATTTTGTGCGTTACAGACACACATGTACCGAAATCACTCAAAACCTAAACCAGCTAGATCTCAAAACTGTGTGGATTTGAATTGTCAGGTTGAGGAATGCACTTTCAAATCTTCACATCTTTCAAGTCTCTGTGAGCATTTAAATATGCATATTAGGGATGGGGAAAAGATTGTTTGCCCTATCAGCACTTGTCAGAAGCTCTTCAGTGTCAGATCTTCATTCACCTCACATTTAAGCAGGAAACACGCAAAGGATTTGGTAGCATGTAGAGATGGAGGTGTGAACAATGATGACGCAGCTATGCATGATGATGCTGTTGAGATGGGAAATGATTGTGAGGAAATAACAGGAGGATGCAAGATGCAAGTAAAAACTCAGTTTATTATTAAATGGTCAGATGTAGACACAGGTCGGGGACAAACACTCAGGTGGAATTGAAGCAGGGACGAGATGGCGATCCGGTGGTGGTGCAGTGAACAGCCAGGAACCGTGGAACATCCAGACGACACGAAGAAACTGACGAAATCTAAACGAAGAACCTTGCAGACGAGGCACAGGAACAGGACACACACCGAGGAACAACCACAACGATCTGACAACATGAGAGGGAATTTACTGGGCATATAAAGGGAACTGGGATTGATGACAGCTGGAGACACTAATCAACACAACGAGTAACCACACCCACACTATTACATTCACACAGACACATCAGCATGAGACAGCCGATTCATGAACCGTGACAATGATGACATGACTGAGACTGTAGAATTTCCTGAGGTTAGTAATTATTCAGGAGATGTTGAGAGAGACAGGAATGTTTTTCTTACCAATTTGGCCCTTTTTTACTTGAGAATGCAAGCAAAGATGCTTTTACCTGTTTCCACAATATCCACTCTGATAGAAGAGTTTCAAGAACTATGCACAAATTAGGGCTGGGGTAAACGATTATTAATTAAACGATTAGTCGGGCGATTATTTTATCGATTAGTCGACTAATCTAACGACTAATTTGAATTAATTATCCTGTCTGTTATTCGCATATCTCTGTGGAACCGTTACTCCGATGGATTTCAAACTCGACAGCTGTCTTGGCACGAGTAAGTGCAGTGCCAAGTTTGACGTTGTTTGGATGAGAAATGCAAAATATATTGTTAAATATATCAGTAAAAGAAGCACTTAGAAGGTTGTGGTTCAAAAAATAAACATTCTGACATAAACACACTACAATGTTTGCTTCTGAATAATATAGTATAAACGTGATAAATCCATTTTGATTAATTTGAGTAAAAAATGTGTTTTCTTTACCAAGAAAGTGGCAAGATGAAATCCACTATTTTCTGTTTCAAACTTTCACATAGCATCTTTAGGTTATAATAACAAATAATTCAAATCCAGATTTTGATTTTCAAAGATTTATTATAAAAACAGATTTTCCCAAAAATGCAATAAATTCATGACACGTTTTTTTAATGCAATTAATCCATTGAATCTATATAAAAGTTATTTTTCATATTGAAACTGTTGAAAATACACAGCAAAGTAAATTGATCCACATATGACAGCCTCTGAACTCGGTCAATACTAATCTTATATTTAGCACGTAACGTTACTGGACTAAACATAGGCTACATTCAATCAGCCATCGCTAAGAAATACCTTCTGAACTTTTTTGACGGCGATCAGTTGGAAAATGGCTTGGTCCTGCTTGGTTTTCGTTGACTTTGAGTACAAGAATTGAAAGTTTTTTAAAAGATCCCCTGGGGTTAACGTGTCAGCGTGACAGAAGTTTGATGCTGTCGTGTGAGAACGAGCAACAGTCAGCATTTCTCTTCCTCCCGCGTGCCTCATCTTCTTAATCTCCTCACGTAAATGATTAGATTTCAATGGCTTACGTTTCTTCCCTACGGCAGAATCCACCACAGGTTCATCAATGCCGTCAAATGTATTAATTTTTTTGTTTGTTTGTTGATCAAAAAGTGCAAAGTAGATAAGGAAAACTAGGATGCCGGCCGGGTGTATTCAAAGCGCCGCCGTTACTGTTTACAGTGCGTGGAATGGTGCGCTGTGATTGGTTGAGCGGATTTATCACATTCTGCAGAGAAAGGAGACTGGCGTTTGTCGCGGTTTGGAAAGAAAGGGAGAAAACATGACAGAATAACACGGCGGGCGGTATGTGTGTGGCGAGCTGTACCTCCGGGAATGGTGCAAAAAAAAAAAAAAGAAGCGTTGACGCAAAAAATATGACGTCGACGTATTTTTGACGTCGACGCGTCGACATAGTCGACGCACCGCTACAGCACTAGCACAAATGCAATGTCACAGTTGTTTGTTCGACTTCGTGAAGAACTGTCAAACCTTGACATTCCCGATGAAAGGATTTTTAATATCATAGATGGACTGTCAAAAGATAACTTATTAAAGATGTATAATGAGGGCATGTTCAGATCAGATACAACCCGGAATACATATTTTAAGAACAATTTCCGTTATGTTGAGCCCATACAGGTTCATCTTGGTTTTGATGCTTCTGGTAAAGAGCGGTTTTGCCAGTATGTCCCAGTGAAAGACACTCTAAAAGCCCTGTTGAACCTGCCATCAGTGAGAGAGCAATATAATGTGTCAACAATGCACTTGCCAGAAGATCCAAATGTGCTTGAGGATGTGAGAGATGGCAAGACTTTCAAAGAAAATAGCCTTTTACAAGAGTTTCCTTCTTCAGTTTCTGTTATCTTGTATCAATATGCATTTGAAGTAGTGAATCCTCTTGGATCTGGCAGATCCTAGCTGTGTATATGACACTGAGTGAGATATTGCCACAGAACAGGTCATCCATTGACCCAATGCAATTAGTCATGCTGTGCAGGGAGTCTGATTATCAGTTCTTTGGACAAGAGAAAGTTTTCTTCTCCCTTGTGAAAGATTTAAAAGACATTGAGCAATCTGGTATTACTTTGGAGACAGGCCAGATTGTGAAGGGGGTAGTAATTGCAATTGCAGGTGACCACCTGGGGTTACATTCACTTGGAGGTTTCACTGAGAATTTCAGCAAGAGCAAAAACTTCTGTAGATACTGCCTTAGCCAGAGACAGATTTGAAAACAAACCTACTAAGCTAGGCCCAGCAAGGACAGTGGGAAACTAAAGGAGCAGTGTGGCGAAGTTGTCTATGGGATCTGAAAACTGTGTAGGTGGAGTAAAAAAAGACTCAGTTTTCAATTCTTTACAGCATTTCCATGTATGCCAACCAGTACTTCCTCCATGCCTTGGTCATGATCTTTTCGAAGGGATTGTATCTGTGGATCTTCAACTGTATCTTAAACATCTTGTGGCCATTGGGAAGCACTTCACATTTGTGCAGTTGAAAAGGATGGTCTCTCAACTAAAGTTCAAAGGTAGTGATGCTAATAACCGGCCTTGTGTGATTAGAGCTGATGGAGAGAAATTGGGAGGAAGTGCAGCACAGAACTGGAGCTTGTTGCGTCTTCTCCCTATCCTTGTTGGTAAACGTATCAAGAATCCACTTGAAGATCAAGTTTGGCAGTTGTGCCTCAAGCTGAGGGAGATAATAAAACTTGTCTGTGCTCCCAAAATCCATACCAATCAGGTAGCCTATCTGAAGCTACTTGTTGAGGAATATTTGGAGTCTAGAGCAGCTATTTTTTCAGATAGACCATTAAAGCCAGAACACCACTTCCTCCTTCACTATCCAGACCTTATATTTAAATTTGGCCCTCTAATTCGCCTCTGGACACTCCGCTTCGAAAGCAAGCACACATATTTTAAGCAGTGTGCACGGAAGCTCCATAATTTCAAAAACCTATGTAGCACTTTGGCAGAAAGGCACCAATTACTACAGGCCTATTTACACTCAGGGAGCTTTTTTCCAGGCATTCTTCAAGTAGGCCAAGCCAATGAATTTGATGATCAAATGTACAATGGTGCCATCCAAGAAGCTGTTAGACTAAGTGGTATTAAAAAAAAACACAGTAGAAACAGTTTCTGCCACATACAAGGGAACTACCTACAGGAAAGGAATGGCTGTACTTCTCAATGTTAATGACAGGGGTCATGAGCTTGGTAGGATTGTTGTTCTTCTGGTCAGCGAGGAGGTGGTTTATTTTGTTTGCGAAAAGTCTCAATCAGTGCCAGCCTTGGATCTTGGTGTTCACATCTTGCAGCATGACACAGACACATTATGTTTGCATTAGTGTGGACACCCTTGCTGATTATTACCCACCTCCAGTTTACAACTTTGATGATCACCTTGATGTTTTTGTGCTTCATCATTCTGGTTTTTCAGGTGAAGTATAATGGAAGCCAGCATTAAAAGTGTCCTCTCCTACCTGGAAAATGAGTCGCTGGAAATGATTCTACGACATTTGTCAAGCATTGGGGTTAGAACAGCTGATGACATGGAATTCATAAAAGAAGATGATTTGAAACACCTCCTGACACCAGTGGACTGCAGGAAACTACTGCATGCCTTCAAAAGAAGAGGTAAATTATGTGGTATTAAAATTATATTTCACCAAAAAATGTAAATCATCAATTTAAATCATAAAGTCATCAATTACTCGCTCATGTCGTTCCAAACCCATAAGTAGTTTGTTCATCTTTAGAACACAAATGAAGGTATTTAAAAATTTCTGTTCCTTCATTGAAAGTCTGCTTATCCAAAACTCATAAAGCTTCATGCTTCAAAACTTAAAATAAATCCAGATAAATGGGGTGGTTCAATTTAAGTCTTCTGAGGAGACACACTGGCTTTATATGATTAACGGATTTCATTTAGAATTTTATTCACCTATGAACGTTGATTAATGAACATAGAGCACTCAAAATTTGTAAACATAAGCTCAACTGTACTTGCTTGATGCATGAGAACAAACTTCGTTGGTTCTTTTGCATCATCCAGGCATGCTTGAGCTTCTGTTTACCAAATTTGAGTGCTCCATGTTTGGTGATCAATGTTTTTGTGTGAATAAAAGCCTAAATTAAACACATAAAGTGATTTGTCTCTTCAGAAGACTTGGATTAAACCACTAATTTATTTTACCATCTCTTTATGAAAGTTTTGGGTAAACAGACGTTCAATGGAGACATATCTCACAGATTTCATTAAAAAACTTCTTCATTCATGTTTCAAAGATAAAAAAAAAGTCTTATGGGTTTGAAACAACTTGTGGGTGAGTCATTTATGACAAGAATGTTTTATTTTTGGGTGAACTATCACTTTATAATTTCGGTTAAATAATGAAATCCATTTTAAAAAATACAATGCAAATGAATTCCAAAACCAGCACTCATAAAATATTGACTATACACATGTATTAGATACAGCTATGTAAAAAGTTTTTGACAAGATGTACAGTATATGTTTTCTTAAAAGCCTTGAATTATTGTGGTAGCTACTCCATGCTTTTTCTATTTTAGATACACAGCACAACACTCAGCAACATGACTGTACCATGGAAACTTCCGAACCTGACATTTTTTGTACCTTATCCTGAAACCTCACCCAATTCAGAGCTTGCATTGGAACCTTCAAGACATGTTTCTGTGCAGAATAGCACTTGGGTTTCAACATTTTCTGTGCTGTGGGAGAAAACACATGAAAGCTTGAGAAGGTATCTTGCACAGAGGAAACGACCAAAAGCTGCAGATAGACGGCATATGATGAGAGTCATTGAAGAAGCAATAAGGACCTGACCCCCATTCAGGCAGTGTGCTGAACTGGCTAAGAGCATTGTGGATAAATATCCTGAGTCTTTTGAAGACCTTACAGAAGAGGGAGAACAGCTTGGCAATGGATATTACACTTTAAGCAAACAACCGAGGATAAGGATCGATTTTTTTAAACAGAGACAATACCCTACACACAGAAAAATAGGGGTCTCATTTCTGTACCTTAAAGTAGATTTGCCACGAAAGTACCCTGTAAGGTACAGGAAATGGTCCTTAAGGTGACAAAGCTGAACCTTTGTTTTAATTTAAAGGTACAAAATCAGTTCTGACAGCAAAGGGTACATAAATGTACTTTTAACAAGCTTAAGGTACAAATTATGCAGCAAATCAGAGATCAATTTTAATTTAAATAGAAAGTTGTGTTTATTTAGGTAAAAAGGTTACTGGTAAATGTCCTTCAATTCTTGACCAGTATGGCCTATACTGGTCAAGATAATGACCAGTTAAAAAGATAATTTTAACTGGTCATTAAAGTTATTAATGGTTTCATTAATAACTTCCAGCTAGTCATCATTACATTGCATTGTTTTTATGCAAATTATAAATGGATAGATTCAATGTAGGATCATGATATGGCATATGGTCTATTCAAATACCAACAATATAATCCTTTATACATCCTTTTATACACACTGGTAAACTCCCTGTAAATTACATGTGAACAGGGCATACACAAATACTGGTAAATTGGTTCTGGCAAAGATCTATCAATCTTGTGTGAACAGCACATAAAAAAAAAATATATATATATATAAAATAATATATATATATATCATTTACTGCAGATTACTGGCATTACTTTGTGAAACAGGCTTATCACTCGCACTTCATTGTTTTTGAAAGAACACTGTTTCCATAGCAACCAGAGTTTTTTAACGGCAGCTGCGATGACGCGTTTACTTTACCAATCAGCGATTGGCTCTTCTATTGAGAAGGCGCAATATCAAGTGGTCGCCAATCGCCATAATGCCATAATGCAGTTGCGCTTTCTCTCGTGCACAAGTAGAGTATGTGAAATAAGTGAAAATGTCGATTAATTGTCCATTTCTGTCGAGTTTGTCCACGGATGAACTACTTCAAAAAATAATTGAAGCTGGAATACAGATCAACGAAGAAGAGGCAAGAAAATTCAGGGGTAAGTAAGTTAACGTTAACCATGGCTGTGTCCAAATTCAGGGTCTACATCCTTCGGAGTACTCATTTGAAGGATGTTACGTCACAGCGCCGCGACGAAGGCTGTCCAAATTCGTAGGATCCTTCAAATGCGGCCCACAAATACGTCCTCCTTTTCCCCGAATTGGAAGGATGGGTGTGGTGGATCCTTTCCCGCCCTACCTATCCCATAATTCTTTTCGGCAGAGCGTAAGAGCGTAATGGCGGACGAAGCGAGCGGTAGCGGAGTGGGAGATGAGTATTCTTTTCGATGTAAGTTTTTTAAAGGGTTAGTTCACCCAAAAATGAAAATTCTGTCAGTAATTACTCACCCTCATGTTGTTCCAACCATGTAAGTCTTTCGTTCATCTTCGGAACACAAATTAAGATATTTTTGATGAAATCTGACAGAATTCTGACTCTTCCATAGGCTTCCAGTGTGACCGAAACTCACCGACCCAGAAAAGTTATTAAAAACATCGTTAAAATAGTCCAAGTGACTCCAGTGGCTCAATCTTAAGTATATCAAGCGACGAGAATACTTTTTGTGCGCAAAAACAAACAAAAATACCGACTTTATTCCACTAATCAATTCCTTCTCTCTGGGCCTCGTAGTGTTTTTGCGCTGCGCGTCTGTGTTGCACGTCATCACGCATCACACACATGACCTGCTTCGGCCAATTGTGAGCCTACGTGGTGACGTGCAACACAGACGCGCTACGCAAAAACACTACGAGGCCCAGAGAGAAGGAATTGAATAGTGGAATAAAGTCGGTATTTTTGTTTGTTTTTGCGCACAAAAAGTATTCTCGTCGCTTGATATACTTAAGATTGAGCCACTGGAGTCACTTGGACTATTTTAACGATGTTTTTAATAACTTTTCTGGGTCGGTGAGTTTCGGTCACACTGGAAGCCTATGGAAGAGTCAGAATTCTGTCAGATTTCATCAAAAATATCTTAATTTGTGTTCCGAAGATGAACGAAAGACTTACATGGTTGGAACAACATGAGGGTGAGTAATTACTGACAGAATTTTAATTTTTGGGTGAACTAACCCTTTAAAAACTGGCTTTTCAAAAAAATATATATTTTTAGCGGTTGTCTAGTTAGGCATGTTTTTTAGCGTTAAGCATTTTTTTTTTTTTTTTACATTTGTACGTTTATATGTACATTTGTATATGTACATTTGTACGTTTATATGTAAAAAAAAAAAAAAACATTACTTTCATAAACTAGCTTCTTCCTTACTGCTGTGTGAATATCCCCTTACACACAGCTAATTTGTTAGTGATTGGAGCTGTTTTTAACGCTTCTAGGGACGAAAGAGCAGACAGAAGGGTTTATAAAGCTCCGGGGAGAGAACGATGAGCTCTTCACCGGAGCAAAGAACTCTGCCACTGTGGGATGGAGGTACAGGAATAAATCTATTTAGAAATCCCATTGTAATATCAAGGCAGTTTTGTTTCTTTTTGTTTTGTGCAGTACAGATAACATTTCCTGCAGTCATTAAACAGCTGAAACATTTTCTTACTTCTTTTGTTTTGTCATTTTGTAGTATAATGCCGCGTTCCAGGCAACCTGTAACCCGTGTTATTTCAACTCGTAACTGGGAGTACATCGATCTAGTACGAGTTCACGGGTGGGCAGAGGTGGACAGTAACAAAGTACATTTACTTGAGTACTGTACTTAAGTACACTTTTTGAGTATCTGTACTTTACTTGAGTATTATCTTTTCTGGAAACTTTTTACTTTAACTTCACTACATTTGAAAGACAAATATCGTACTTTTTACTCCACTACATTTCTGTCAAGGCCCTTGAGTAGAAAGTAGTAACGTCTGTCAAGGGATGATTTTGGTTTGGAAATGAAAGTCGGGTTGACGTCAAAACCCGACGTCAGACAGACATTGAATTTTGGTTGGAAATGAAAGTCGGGTTGACGTCAAAGCCAAAAAACTAAGCCAAGGGCACTATTTGAGGGAACAGCCATTTGGGTGTCCGAAACCATTGTAGACGTTATTGAGTACACTTATTCAATCTCATATTCAATCCCACTACTGGAACTGTGTTCTAGAAATAAATGTGATATTGATATGAGGGTAGGCAGGCATAAGGTACTGTAAGTATTACATTCAACAATGCAACAATAATAAAACAATGCATTGACATTTACTTTTACTTTTGATACTTAAGTACTTTTAAAAACGAGTACTTCTGTACTTTTACTTAAGTAAGAATCGGTCTTTACAACTTTTACTTGTAACGGAGTAATATTTGACCAGTAGTATCTGTACTTTCACTCAAGTAAGGAAGTTGTGTACTTTGTCCACCTCTGCGGGTGGGAAGTCACGGGTTTGACTGCCGTTCCAGTGCACTTTCACGGGTATAAGGTTGGAAAAACACGGGTTACAGGTTGCCTGGAACGCGGCATAATTCTGTACAGTATTGTTCCACAATTGTCGTTTTGATATCTGTGATTAACACAATTCCAATATTTTCTCTTTTTCTCCTACATTAGGATAGTTTTGGAGAAGATGGGCCTGTCTGGTAAAGTGACACCAGCCCAAGCAAAGAAAAAGTGGGACAATTTAAAAAAGAAATATAAAGTATGTCCATATATAGAAAATAATATTTTTGTTAGTAACAGTTAAAAAAATCCTAGGTTTAAGCTTACATGTTTTGTGAACAGTTTAGATTTTTACTTGTCTTTAGGAATGCAAGTATCCAGGGTCAGGAGAGGGAGTGAGTGGGAAGCCCACTGCTGCTACTTGGCCCTGGTTTGTCCAAATGGATGAGGTTTTAGGACAAAGGCCTTCAATTTGCCCCCCTGTCCTTATTGCCACCATCCCTATGGACACTCCAGGGCCAAGTGCAGCAGTGAGTGACCAAGAGGAGAGAGAGGAAGAAGAGAGGGAAGGAGATAGGCAGCCAGCAGCGAAGAAGAGGAGAAGGGACAGTGACCAGGAGCTGTTAGACCTCATCAGGGATGACATGAGGCAGCAGAGAGAGGCTGAAGAGAGGAGAGCAAAGGCTGAAGAGAGGAGGGCACAGGAGAGCAGCCAGAGGATGGACAGGCTCTTCTCCATTCTGGAGCGTTGGGTCCCCGAATAAATTTTATTTTTGGGGTGGGAGGGATTACATTTTTTCCATTGTTTTTTCCATTGTTAGATTCAGTTGTTTGAAATAAATTGAAATAAATTGTTTGAAAGAAATACTTCTCATTCATTGTATTTCTTTTTTATTTTCCATACTTTTCAAAGTAAAAGGAACATTTTTGTAAAGAAAATTAAGTGTATAATAACATTCAGAAAACAAAATTGAGGTAACAAAATTCAAGAACATACAGAAACTATTTACAGAACTATTTACAGGACAACAGATTTTTACAATAATAAAAAAAAATAGAAATAAAACAAATTAATAACTGTGCAATTAAAACTACAGAACTATTTACAGGACAACAGATTTTAACAAATCACTGCAGGATTAATCTGAGTGACCAGGTATTGGACCATTTTTATGTAATTACAACGGGAGTCCCTGGCAGTGTTGCTGGAGCCGCTGAAAGGATGAGAGACATGGATGGAGTGCAGCAGGGATCCGTGGCTGGTCCTCTGGTTGGCGAGTGAAACATCACAGGGTGGTCTGCAGAGAGCTTCAGGATGTCTCCTCCCATTGTCCACTACATCGTCCACCAGCAGGGTTAGCAGAGCGACTCAATCAACGGCTGTCACATCTGTAACATGCATTAATAAATATGTAAACAGGAGAAATTGAATCCAATCCTTTCATGACAAAGTACTTTTCAAATAAGATATTAAAGTTATTGTTTACTAACTTGTTAAAGGTAGTCATGACCTGGTGGTACAACCTCCAGGGCAGACACCTCAGCACAGAGTTGGTCCCGCCACTGAGCACCGCTGATGGCCTCCATGTCAGCCTCCCCCTCATCTTCCTCCACATCGTCCTCAGGCTCATCCTCAGGTGCCAACACATCTCCGGCACTGAGGCAGATGTTGTGGAGGATGGTGCATGCTGCCACAACCTGCAATAGCATATATAAATTTAGTATATTGTGATATTGAAAAAAAAAAATTTAATATAACACTGGCTGGTAACTTACATGAGGAGCAAAGGTGTGGTGCACCTCCAGCGCTTGCAGGAAGATGGACCGGAACCTTGTCTTCATCATTCCAAAAGCACGCTCTATAATGGAGCGTGCCCTGGAATGATGGCTGTTAAAGCGCTGGGCTCCCACACCTTGCACCTGCCTCTTGTAAGGAGTGATGAGGGGGAGAGGCCGTTGGAGGCATGGATATCCTCCATCAGCCAAGATGAAATGCCCTGGAGGAGGGTAGGATGACTGAGCGTACAGTGGGCTGTGGCGGAGTACCCTGGAGTCATGCACCGATCCAGGCCAGCCCACGTACGTATCGATGAAGCGGCCCTGATGGTCACAAACAGCCTGAAGGATTACAGATGGAAAGAGTTTCCTGTTTCTTTAGCACTGACCATCAGGGCCGCTCGGAGGCTTGATGCGTATGTGACAGCCGTCGATGGCACCTGCAGCTTTGATAAAAGCTCTGTGGCGTGCCAGCCCTGCAAACCCGCGGGACACTTCTTCCAGGTGCTCCGGGGTCTTCAGGAGGAAGATGACATTGTGGCGAATGGCCACCACCTCCTCAGTCACTCGGTGGACAATGTAGTGGACGGTGGACCGGGGCATCCCAAACACTCTTGAGACCACCCTGTAGGATGCTCCACAGGCCAACCAGAAGAGAAACACCAGGGTCTCTATTGTAGCACCCCACCCATGTCTTCTCTCCTGGTTCAGGAGGTTCTGCAACACTGCCAGAGACTCCCTGCTCAGCCGAAAGTCTGGTCGGGGATCTTCCTGGCTGAAGAAACGGTCCAAAACTGGGACACTCAGGTTAATCCTGCAGTAACGGGGTCTGGTCTGGTTAAGGAAAAGTAGAGAACAAATACATAATAAAATTAGTACATTAGAATAAGTGTTTAACAGATAAAAGCATTATTCTACCTTAAGACAACTTTAAATTTTAAAACTCCAATTATTTTTTAATACAATGCACATTATATTACATGAATAATTATATACATATTATTGATATAAATATAAAATTGATATATATATATATATATATATATATATATATATATATATATATACATATATGAAGAGTTCAGATGCAAAAGCCTCTAAGTGCCATCTGAAATTTTCGAGCTCATATAGTAATTAAGTTCAGTAATTTCACTTAAATGGCAATGAAGATTACCTATTAATTGTCATCTAGTGAAATTACTGAACTTAAATATATGAGCTTGATAAAAATGATCATTCTAGAAGAAAATTTCAGATGGCACTTAGAGGCTTTTGCATCTGAACTCTTCATGAATCATATCATTAGATAGATAGATAGATAGATAGATAGATAGATAGATAGATAGATAGATAGATAGATAGATAGATAGATAGACAGAGTTTCTCTGACAAAACAAGCTAAAGTTTATGCTTCGGCTCAATGAATTTGTAGAGGAAACTAGCAGAATACTTAAAAACATAAATAAAAATAGGCTATAATGGCTTACCTGAATATGACTGTCTTGTAGTCTGAAATAAAAAACTCTCCGACAACGAGCAAAGAAAGTATTTAATGTATTTAATTGCTTTAATTCTTCCAAAATAATTAAAATGAGGAGAATAACTCGTTGTTTGTCCATTTTCTGGCTTTTTTGCTTAGCGTCACGGTTGCTAGGCGACAGGATATGAGCAACGGGTAAGGGAGGGAACTGAATGAAGGGTAGGCTGTCCAAATTCACAAACACCGACTTCCGGATTTTGCGGTCGTCGGAGGACCCCTCCTCCTTCAACCGGGTAGGAAGGATCCTAAGGAGGATGTAGACCCTGAATTTGGACACAGCCCATATCTTGGTTTTTCTGTTCATGCTAATGTTACTGTTAGCTATTGACAACGTGCTCAATCCTGCACAGTTTATCTTCAACTCTAATCAAACACAACTGCCTCTAATTGTCAAGTGATCCTAAAGACCTTAATTGGTTGCTTCAGGTGCGTTTGATTAGGGTTGGAGATGAACTGTGCAGGACAGTCAATCGGCAGGAACAACTAACGTTACACCAACGTTATGTAAGTTATGGCTTGCTGGGTTAACATTACATAGTTATTTTGTTGATTTATTTAAGTAAGTCGCTTAAAATATTTCCACTTGTCGCCGCCATTAATTCATTTAAAGCAAGAGCCCCTGCAGTCTTGGGCAGTACAACCCATTTTTTTTCCCGCGTCGAGCGGTCTGCTGTCGACTAAGTTAACCTCACATGATGAGGGAATCCTTAATCAAAAACTGCACAAATTAACATTTGTCAATTCAGGAACAAAATATGACATGACCTGTCCCATAGATGTTGTTTCTTATGTTCAAACCGCGATAAAAATATTATTCAGGCTAGACCAACCAAGGCGCATGTGCGATCTTCACACATAGCGCGTTTTTCTATTCCCACTCGCACCTTTTCAAATGGTTTTCGATGCAATCAGGCACTAGGTCGAGGTTTATGAACGTTAAAATCGTGTCTAAATGCAAAGAAGCATTCTGTGTGAACGGCCCAAGGCGAGACACTACAGGTAAAATTTTTAACTAGCAGATATCACCATGAAACTTTCCCAGTTGATTACCTAAATTAAGATGAGAAAAAAAAATATTACACGTTTCCTGTAATTTAATGTTTAAATATGCAAATTAGGCAATATCTAATTAAATATGCACTAATTTGCAAATATTTTAAATCTGAGTATTGGATAAAGCCAGGTAAAATTTTTTTTCGTTGTGTTCACATATTAAATGGGGAAAAATACAGAGGGATTTCTACTTTTGCTTTCCTGTAAATCAGAAAATTCTGTCAATAGCCTTAAATTTATTTTCATGTTTTTTGGTATAAAGTGTGATATAAATCAGGCTAGGAATAATGTATTTACAAATCCCTCTGTAAATGTCTTCATAATATAACTAGGTACAAGACTGGAGAGTTTGGTGTATAAAAGTCATTTTGAGAAAACGGGCTTTAAAGATTTATCATCAGCCAATGAGATTGCGCATTCAGCCCTTTTACTTTCACGATTGGTTGCTGATAAAAAGGAAATTACCATATTTGGATCCGACAGGATTGTACAGGAGAGAGAGAGAGCTTCCTTACGGTGCTGCGATAGCAGAGCAACTTTTGTTGAATTTATGAGAAATCTACAGACAAAGTGTAGTAAAATAAAGACCTAAATGTGTATTTCAGACTTTTTTTCACCACAAGTCTGAAAGAAGACATGTTATTGAAGACAAATATCCAGAAATCTCAAAATTGACCAGTAAAAAAATCCCGATGTTTTTGCCTTGCTGTGTCTCGCCTTAATAACACGGTTTCTATAGCAACCGGAGCTTCAGTGGCAGCGGCAGTGAATGATAACTTAATCAGTCATGGATGGGTATTTATTTAGGTGTTTTGGACTTGCCCCCATTTTGCACTTTCTCCAATTCATAAGTAATGAGTGCACCGTATTTGGTTTAGCTCATTTTAGCAGTTGAGCAAAACTGCCATTTTCTGTCGATTCTCGTTTTCCACACATTTGGCCGTAAAGTCACTTAATTCTGTGTGTGTTTTACAGTTATCAGTGTATAACTGTAGTAATTTTGCGTTTGTTCAGAAAATGACGTGGATGGAGAAACAGTGGACTGTGGACTCACTGAAGCCATGGTTGGCTACCTGTTTGATGGTTCCTTCAAAAAGCAACTAAAATTTCAACAATTTGTACGCCAATATAAGGAGTCTGTGATCACTGTTGTATTAGAGCCCGTACTAGAGGTCTGCTACCCGACCCGAGCCCGACGGGTCCCGAAAAATGTGCGGGTTTCGGGTCGGGTTCGGGTTAATTTTTATTGAACAGCCTCGGGTTCGGGTCGGGTTCGGGTTTGTAACTAAGAAAAACGAAATAGGCTATATAGTTTGCGTGCCGTGTGCTTTGCCTGCTTGCTGTGTGTTGTGGTGACCGACGGCACGCGAGAGAGAGAAAGTTGCGTGCGCAGATGTGCAATATATACTGCACATCTGCGCACGCAACTTTCTCTCTCTCGCGTACCGGTCACCACAACACAGCAAACAGGCAAAGCACACGGCACGCAAACTATATAGCCTATTTAGTTTTTCTTAGTTACCACCCAAAACCTGTATATATTATACAGGCTACGCAGACCACAGACACACAGGCTCTCTCTCTCTGTGTTGCCTATGCACACATTGCACATCGAGAAGAAAGCGAAAACATTGCAAAGCGAAACCGCTCTAGATGAAATGTGAATTTCAAAACAAATTAAATGAACAACAGCAATAACTTAAATAAAAGTGCTTTAAAAAACATTTCGTTTGTATAGCCTATATAATATATACAAACGAAATGTTTGTTAAGCACTTTTATTTAAAATATTATTTTAAAATATTATCGAGAAGAAACCGTTCTGGGTGAAATGTGAATTTTAAAACAAATTAAATGAACAACAGCAATAACTTAAATAAAATGCTTAAAAAAAACATTTCGTTTGTATATATATACACGGGTTTCTTGTATACAAACAATACCGGATGCGCGCGCATCCAGGAGGCAGAAAACCGCTATCTGTTATGCAGAGTTCTGTAAAAGAACATTGTAATTAACGTAGATTTCGCATTGTTTGTAATTTCTTGTTGACTCAATAATAAACTGCAATTTCAGAGTTGGATCTGTTTGTTTGTGTCTCATATTTAAAACGTCCAACTGTTTACGAATCAAAATCCGGACATACTGTGATGCATGTATGAATTATCATGTTAGACTAAGTTAGTAATGTAATAGCCAATGTTAGCAGTGCAGCATCTCTAGAGCCCGAATTTGCTTTTAAGTTAACTTTGTTTACGTTACTTTACGACCTGCAACATTTCATGACAAATATAACGTTTCTTTACTGTAAATCAAAGATTTGACGATGGATTATGTGGGAACCATTAGTAGGCTACCTCCGACCGTGGCGATTATAATCTATAAATATTAAAAAACTTAATCTCAGCAATGGTGAGATCTTGCCGGATCCCTAACGTTACGCAATACATGACGATCTTTGGATTGTGGATGACAAGAAGTGGCCAGCAATTGTATGGCCTGATATATAATTATCTTATTCAGACACCAAGTGTGCATACAAGAGAAATGATTAGAGCGTACAAGTCCCTTGAAGCATACAACTACGTGCTATGTGGTCATGTGCAGCTCGTCAAATTATGAATAGAAAGAATATAACATACAACTTCCTCCTTCTGTCCCACTCTTCCATTCGCCAAGATTTGGAATTACTTACAACACGTATAATTTAAATAAGCAGATAAAACACAACAGATAGGCCTGCATGTAAAAAAATTACGCAACAACTCCTTGGCATTTTGACTTAGCGACAACACTACCACTTTGTTACTAGCCTCCGGTACGAAGACCGCGGGTCTTTTGCCTCTTGGTTGCGTGCGCAAGCAGTGATGACGTCGCCGAGAAACCCATGTATACAAACGAAATTATTTTTTAAAGCACTTTTATTTTATTTACTGTGAGATATAGAGTGCACCTCGGGTTCGGGCTTAACATTTAAATGTAATTGTCGGGTCGGGTCGGGTCGGGTTAGATGATCGCGGGTACGGGCCGGGTTCGGGCTTCAGTTTAAAGCCCGTGCAGACCTCTAGTTGCTATGGCTGGTACCATTGGGAATGTGTGAACTGGCCAAACATTAAAGTGGTTTAATTTGCCCTGGGTACCAAGGCCCTTAATTTGCTACTCTCTTCCACAGCATGATGTCAATGCTTTGGCAGAAATTTTACTGTGTGCCAAATAAAAACAAAACTAAATGAATACATTTTCTTGAGTTTTTTCTCTGTTTTATTAAAATTTAGTGCACTTAACTTTGGAATGGTAGACGCATTGTTTTGAATTATGGACTTAAAAGTGGGCTCTTCCTGATTGCTGATCAATACACACAGCATGCCTTCAATGACCATCTCTCACAAACTCCTGGAAAACATTTTCAACCACAAGTTCCTATAAATGGGAAAATATGTACAGCGCAGTTTGAGCTTAGAGGTACTGTACTTTCATGGAGCAAATCCTAACCCATAATGTAATATAGTAATCATGTCACCAAACTTAGCTGTTACTATAATGAGGTCAGAAAAGGGAAATATTACAACAGCAGAAAATGCAAATAATAAACTATTATCAAACCTATTTGTTGCATAAATTAAGTATAACATTACTTTAGTTGGACCTTGCTTTGTAAATGTACACCAGTGCGTTTGTGTTCACTTATGAGAAGTATGACATGAATGGATGAGCTTTAATTTGTTTAGAGGTTAGACATCAATACAATTTAAATAATTATCACTTAATTTGACATTCTAAAGCATTGCTACTGAATACAACCTGTCATGAACTGCTCTAAAACAACCGGGTTGAGGAAGCAAACACAGTATTTATTAAAAGGCTAGCAAGTAAACGGGACGATACGGGCTCCACTTGGAGATTGTAGAATCTCGCAAATGTGGTAAGTGTTGCCCAGCTTGCAGCTCTGCAGATGTCTGTTAGCGAGGCGCCATGCGCTAGAGCCCAAGAGGAAGCCACACTCCAGGTTGAGTGGCCTTCACATCAAGAGGACATGGTCGACCTTTCTGCTGGTATGCCAAAGCAATAGCGTCTACTATCCACTGAGACAACCTTTGCTTGGAGAGAGCCTTTCCCTTCAGCTTTCCACCATAACAGACAAAGAGCTGGTCTGAGGTCCTGAAACACTGCGTTCTGTCTACGTAAGCACGGAGGGCGTGTACTGGACAGAGCAGTGCCAAGGCTGGGTCTGCCTCCTCCAAGGGCAGCGCTTGCAGGTTCACCACCTGATCTCGAAAGGGAGTGGTGGGAACCTTGGGTACATATCCAGGCCGGTGTCTCAGGATCACGTGAGAATAGGCTGGCCCGAATTCCAGGCACGTTTCGTCAACCGAAAATGCCTGCAGGTCCCCTACCCTCTTGATGGAGGCCAATGCAACCAGGAGCGCTGTCTTCAATGACAGGAACTTAAGCTTGACTGATTGCAAAGGCTCAAAGGGAGCACTCTGCAGGGTGGATAGAACCACTGCAAAGTCCAAAGAGGGTACAAGAGGAGGGCGTGGAGGATTTAGTCTCCTCACTCCTCTCAGGAACCTGATGACCAGGTCGTGCTTCCCAACGGACTTACCTTCAACTGCATCATGATGTGCGGAGATAACGGCAACATACACTTTGAGTGTGGAGGGAGACAGCCTTCACTCCAACCCATCTTGCAGGAAGGAAAGCACGACACTGATCGGGTATTTTCTGGGGGCTTCTCAGCGAGAAGAGCACCAGGTGATGAAGAGGTTCCACTTCAAGGCATAGGCATGTTGCGTGGACAGTGCTCTAGTGGAAGTGATAGTAGCCACCACTGGAGGTGGTAGGGTACTCAAACCTGCCTCGTCCCATCCAGAAACCACATGGAGGTTCCATAGATCGGGACGAGGGTGCCAGAGGGTGCCTCGTCTCTGAGAAAGGAGGTCCTTCCTCAGAGGAATTGGCCAGGGAGGGGCTGTCGCGAGGACTACTAGTTCGGAGAACCAGGTCCAGGTGGGCCAATGAGGCGCAACCAATATGACCTGCTCCTCGTCCTCCCTGATCTTGCACAGGGTCTGTGCAGCGAGCAGGCTGAGGATTCTGTGCCGACGGCTGGGTGGAGGCAGCAGCAGGCCGTCGGGGCAGAATGTGTTTAATAGCCTCAGTCTGCTTCTGGGCGGTTGGGAACTGTTGGGCGAAGTCCTCGACCATGCTGCCGAAGAGGCCAGCCTGGTACATGGGAGTGTCGAAGAAATGAGTTCGCTCGGCATCTCTCATATCGGCCAGGTTGATCCACAGGTGTCTCTCCTCGACCACGTTATTTGACATCACCTGGCCCAGCTCATCAAAGAGCCCTGGGTCAGTCTTGCCTTCGTGCATGTCCCTGAGCATCCGTCCCTGATAAACCTGCAGGATGGCCATGGCAGGTATTGGGGGCGGGCGCTGACGGGAGTCTGCACTCACAGCACCCAAAAACCAATTGTCCAGCCGCTGCCTACGGCTGTGTTCACTCCACCACTCACTTAGCTTTATCAGGAAGTATATAGTGAAGTATATATTTACCTGTGACAACAAACCTGGAAAGAGACGCAAGGATTTGAGGAGAATAATGAGAGATTCTTCGTGCATTCCAGTGAAGTATTAATGGAATATATCGTAAATTAAATTCGGGAGAACAGACCACAAATGTGCAGCTTTGTCCTTTTTCATACTTTTACAGCGGATTGCAAAGGGAAAAAAGAAAACAATCATGAGGAAAAGAAAGCATCGACTGAAAAGAGCTCTTGCCATTGATATTTTTGTTATAACATGTCACGTTAAAATACCAAGTGTTACGTTATCCTCATCATGTCTGAAAATAAATCATGAAGGAAAATTGACAGCTCATCCAGTCAAACTGACGGATCAGCTTTATTTGTAGGGCAACCTTATGTGTATGTAGTCAATAATGCTTTTTAAAATGAAATGAATAATACAGTATAAAAACAGCCTTCAAACCTTCCTGGTGAAACTGATGATAGTTAAATTCCCCGTCAGTTTCAGGGAACTTAACATACTTCTGGGCTCCTCTGCAAATCACCTTCACTAACATGTTTACTGAAATGTAGTAACAACACTCGATTAAGCACAGCACGGCCATGCATAATCTCAACCCTTCAATATCCTCCCAAACATGCAATAATTTGCCCTTTGCTTTTTATAGGTTTAAGCATTCGCTCTACTTTTACATGTTTGTCCTTACATCACATGCTTTGGTAACTAAACTAACAAAATCTTAAAATAAGCTAATAGAGCTGTGGATTATAATAATTTTACGAAACATCACAATGCTGATATTCTGCACTGAAGCAAATAAAAATAATTAATTTAATTGGACAAAAGTCAAAAAAACTTTTTTTAACCATGCCTTTATTACACTACGTTGTTGTTGTTTTTTTTTTCAATGTATGGATTCAACCCCCCCGGCCCCCAATATATAAATAGGCCTATCTTAAACATAAATATAGAATTTTAAACATTAGAAATGTATCCATTACTATTTAACTTTTTGGAAATTATGATGATCTAAAAAAGGAGTAAAACAAACAAATCCTTTCAATATTTACTTTATTAAAAAAAATCTCTTTTTTTCTAACCTTATGACAGCTGTCCCAGAGTTGCAGCATAAATAGTGCTTGATGAAATATGAAAGGTGTGAATAAAACAAAGGAAAATCAAAGTACTGTATTTATAGTATATAAACTACTGCATCTGATAGTAAAATATTAGCAATATGTTACTTGCAAAAAAAAAAAAAAAAAAAAACAACAGTATTTCGTTAGAATACCATGTTAAGCAGACAAACCTTGACCCTTTTGTTGCGCTAACAGTCACAGAGCTTATGTGGCTGTCACGTGATGAACGAATGACTCGAATCCGAAAGACTGGAGACATGTACTAATCAATTCTGTATAAAAAAGTATTTTATTATATATTATTATATTCTGCTGAAATTACCGAAATGACTTGAAAAAAGATTCAAAGATCCGAGTCAGTAAAATGATCCGAACTTCCCATTACTATCACGTGTTATGGGGCAACTTTTAGCACTAGCTCTCATGTGTCTGTATGAGGCTGACACCTAGTGGACATTTTTATTATCTGGAAATTTACAGACACGCCTGTTTTCAACCACCTGTTCAGTGGAGAGAAACCGAAACTTAAGTACTGTTGGCATAAGCATATCGTTGCAGTTTTATAACCGTGTGCACATTCAGTAAAATGGCGGAAGCCAGTATTTCAGAGGACCAGTTCAGCTGTCCAGTGTGCCTGGATCTCCTGAAGGATCCAGTGACTATCCCATGTGGACACAGTTACTGTATGAGCTGTATTACAAACTGCTGGGATCAGGAGGATCAGAAGAGGATCTACAGCTGTCCTCAGTGCAGACAGACCTTCAGTCCAAGACCTGCTTTATTCAAGAACGTGCTGTTTGCTGAAATGTTGGAGAAACTGAAGACAACTAAACTCCAAACTGCTGTTCCTGCTGGACCTGGAGATGTGCAGTGTGACATCTGCACTGGAAGGAAATATAAAGCTGTCAAGTCCTGTCTGGTGTGCCTGTATTCTTACTGTCAAACTCATTTTGAGCGTCATGAGGAGTTTCACCCTGGTAAACGACACAATGTGACCGATGCCACTGGAAGACTGCAGGAGATGATCTGCCACAAACACGATAAGATTCTCGAGGTTTTTTGTCGCACTGATCAGAAATGTATTTGCATGCTGTGTATGGTGGATGAACATCGCAACCACGACACTGTCAACTGCGTTACAGAGGGCAGAGAAAGAGGTTAGGTTTGAAGAACTGCTCAGAAACTTATGCCTAGAGCTGGGCGATTTTTCCCCATAAAAAAATCTGCGATTTTTTTATAAAAAACTCGATTTACGATTCGATTTTTTCCCCCCATTTAAAACAAAATAACTATAAATATATTTTAAATATATATATTTATTGTATTTAATTAAAGTGCATCAACATAAACACATTTTTGTTTGTCTGTTACGATAGTCACTGTCAGATTACACGATTTTGTCTCCTAAAAATCTTGTCATGTCGTGGACAAGAAACATGTCAGACTACACGTTGTTTTACGACCAGTCATCGCGAGCTCGAGCCGTCTCACACACTCATTCACTCGCACATATAGGCTACACAAGCTCACTCACATAGCCTACACAAACACACACACACACACACACACTCACTCGCACATACACACACACTCACATACACGCACGCACTCTCTCTCTCACACACACACACACACACACACACACACACACTCTCGCACACACACTCACTCACTCACTCACTCTCTCATTCGCGCGCCGTCGTCGTGGAGGACCGTTAAAAAATTAAACATGCTCTTTTTGTCGTGATATCGTGAAGCATCGAGGGCTGCGCCGCAGGGAGCGTTCTACGGAAACCCTGAAGGAAGATTTGGCGAATGCAAAATGTATGTATTGTATGCTATATAGAAGAGGGGGAGAAAAAATCTAGAAAATCGATTTTTTGAAAATATGAATCGATTTGACCTACCAACTCGATTTTTAAATCAAATCGATTTTTTCCCCAGCCCTACTTATGCCTTTTGTTAACTTTGTAAATTAACCAATGTTTAAATGTAAACCAATAGATTATTAACAACTGAGTTATTTTACTATCACTGAATTCACACAACTTATTACATGACAATTTTGTGGTATATTATGTAACGTTTTTCAGTATTTTTTATTCTCTACAGAGAGACTTGAAGGACATGCAGATAAACTGGCAACAGAGAATCCAGCAGAGAGAGAAAGATCTTCAGCAGCTGAGAGATGATGTGGAGTCTCATAAGGTGAGTTTTGAGAAGAGAAGTTGGAGATGTTTGGGAAGCTATACTCAGTCCCGCTGACGCCACTGTGTGATTGTGATGTGTGTGTAACAGCGCTCTGCACAGACCGCAGTGGACGACAGCGAGAGGATCTTCACTGAGCTCATCCGATCCATCGAGAGGAGCCGCTCTGAGGTGATACGGCGGATCAGAGATCAGGAAAAGAGTGCAGTGAGTCGAGCTGAAGGACGAATGGAGCGACTGCAGCAGGAGATCAATGATCTGAGGAGGAGAAACGCTGAGCTGGAGCAGCTTTCACACACACAGGATCACATCCATTTCCTGCAGGTAACAGAGATCTAGAAAAACACCACATTAAGATCTCATTTTACAGGAGACTTTCAGTAAATTTGCTGAAATTTGGATCAATTAATGTGTATCATTTTATAAATATTATGGACATTTGTTACATTATTAATGAGTGCATAAATGTTGTCAGGTGATGGTGAACAGAGAGAAATACTCTAATATTTCTTAATTTATTCACCTTTATTTTGATAATGGTGTTTGCTTCTGTTTGTGTCTCTGTAGACTTTGCAGTCTCTGTCTGATCCTCTATGGGAATCCACAGACTGCACAGCACTGCACATGACTGTCGCTTCACAGCTGTCTTTTGATGATGTAAGAGAAACCGTCTCTAAAATGAGCAAGGAGCTTGAGGATTTTTGTAAAGACAAAATAGACATTATATCTGATACAGGTAAAATGTAGGACATTTATTTTCACTCTAAAATATGATTTAATGTCAGTAATATAATGTAAAATCAGTGCAATACGTTGGATGTAGATGACCTGTTTTAAACTGAAAATGTCTACTGTTTCCATAGTGAAATGCGTCGAGATCATTCCCTCTCCTCACCCAGAGACCAGGGAGGAGTTCCTACAATGTAAGTTACTATGAAGGCATACAAGCACAGATAGCTGTGGGTTTAGAAATCTGAGACCACATTGAAAATCTGGGGTTTAGAACTCTGAGACCACATTGAAAGTAATTTACATTAGTAACCGAGACATTCCCTATCAGTCAGTCACGTTTCAGCGTTACGTCAGAACAGATCGAAGAATTGGGATCCCTAAGAAAAAAGGACAGGGAGTGTCGATCACTGCTGTTTCTTTTTTCACCCTGTACAGCACGACTAATTGGATAACACTTGGTAAGTGTGCCTATTCCAAATGGAAACGAATGCTACGGAGGCCGTCTCTATTGCATCATTCACTAGTAGGATCTAGGGCTGAACGATTAATCGTAACAAAACCGCACGCGATTTGCGATTATTTTGTGCGCAGCTTGTCAGTGGAGTGCCGCTGATTGGTAGTAAATACTGCCCCATTTGAACGCCAGAGGGCACTCTCATGCAAACACGATAAATATGCCCCACCACAGAAGTACAATAATGCGCATCATTCCAGGGAATCCCTATCGCTGTAGCTGAATAAACAGAAGATTGAAACGCTTTGATTAAACATGACTTATAAATACATGACTGCCTTATTCTGTGTAAGAAGGGACATCATCTCACAGAAGGAGGATCTTAGCTGTCGTTATGAAGTGAGTTTGGAGTAAATGCATGTTATTAAATGTTGTCTGTTGTTGGACGAGGTTCATAAATGCTTCTCATGTTTTGGAAAGATGTTTGACACGTGTTGTTTTTTCAAATGCACGTTATAAGTGACTCAAACTCACAGTGCTTTCAGATGGAGCAGCGTTTACATTGCCGTACATCAATGACAAACTGTGCATAAAAAAAAAATAATCGCAGCCTTTGCGATTTTAAAATCGCGATAAGCCATCTCGATTTAAGTGCGATTACATGGAAAGTGCGATTAATCGTTCAGCCTTAGTAGGATCCCTGCCTTTATACTAGGGCTGGGGTAAACGATTATTAATTAAACGATTAGTCGGGCGATTATTTTATCGATTAGTCGACTAATCTAACGACTAATTTGAATTAATTATCCTGTCTGTTATTCGCATATCTCTGTGGAACCGTTACTCCGATGGATTTCAAACTCGACAGCTGTCTTGGCACGAGTAAGTGCAGTGCCAAGTTTGACGTTGCTTGGATGAGAAATGCAAAAGATATTGTTAAATATATCAGTAAAAGAAGCACTTAGAAGGTTGTGGTTCAAAAAATAAACATTCTGACAAACACTCTGTCAGCTACAATGTTTACTTCTGAATAATATAGTATAAACGTGATAAATCCATTTTGATTAATTTGAGTAAAAAATGTGTTTTCTTTAGTGGCAAGATGAAAACCACTATTTTCTGTTTCAAACTTTCATATAGCATCTTTAGGTTATAATAACAAATAATTCAAATCCAGATTTTGATTTTCAAAGATTTATTATAAAAACAGATTTTCCCAAAAATGCAATAAATTCATGACACGTTTTTTTTTTTTTTATACAATTAATCCACTGAATCAATATAAAAGTTATTTTTCATATTGAAACTGTTGAAAATACACAGCAAAGTAAGTTGATCCACATATGACAGCCTCTGAACTCGGTCAATACGAATCTTAGATTTAGCACGTAACGTTACTGGACTAAACATAGGCTACATTCAATAAGCGATCGCTAAGAAATACCTTCTGAACTTTTTTGACGGCGATCAGCTGTAAAAGGGCTTGGTCCTGCTCGGTTTTCGTTGACATTGAGTACAAGAATTGAAAGTTTTTTAAAAGATCCCCTGGGTTAACGTGTCAGCATGACAGAAGTTTGATGTTATCGTGTGAGAACAAGCAACAGTCGGCATTGCTCTTCCTCCCGCGTGCCTCATCTTCTTAATCTCCTCACGTAAATGATTAGATTTCGATGGCTTACGTTTCTTCCCTACGGCAGAATCCCCCACAGGTTCATCAATGCCGTCAAATGTATTAATTTTTTTGTTTGTTTGTTGATCAAAAAGTGCAAAGTAGATAAGGAAAACTAGGATGCCGGGTGTGTTCAAAGCGCCACCGTTACTGTTTACAATGCGTGGAATGGTGCACTGTGATTGGTTGAGCGAATTTATCGCATTCTGCAGAGAAAGGAGACAGGCGTTTGTCGCGGTTTGGAAAGAAAGGGAGAAAACATGGCAGAATAACACGGCGGGCGGTGTGTGTGTGGCGAGCTGTACCTCCGGGAATGGTGCAAAAAAATACATAATAAATAAAGAAGCGTCGACGCAAAAAATACAACGTCGACGTAATTGACGTCATCGACGCACCGCTACAGCACTACTTTATACCCCTATATGTAGGAGTGGCTTGCGGTGCAAATCTCACTCACCAATGTGCATTGGCTTGTTTTGTTACCTCTCAAAGGTGATTGGGCTCTCAGGCGAAATCCATCCATCAGGCTGTTCTGACCTTAAATGTGACTGACTGAACTAAGAAATTCATGTGCATTTTCAAATCTAATTTCACTCATGTTCATAAAATATTTTTTTAATGAGTAAAAAAAGAACAATTTGAAATAAAAGCACTTTCACTAGTGTAACCCCATCATCTCACAAGGGATGAGGAGAACTCAGAAAGGGCCACAACCACAGTGTGTTTCGTTGCAAATATAGCAACATTTATTATACAAGATTCACAAGAAACACATGGGGTAATCAGATGGCAAAGAGAATAAAAAAAACCAAACAAACAAAATTGTAACCGTTACAGACAACAGGGTTCCCAATCCTATCCAATGGAAATTGCTCTGAAACTATGTGCACACTCACAAGTTCAATAAACACACTTTCACTCCAAACTCCACAAGTGTAAAGTAAATCAAAGCACTTCCATCTGTTCCCAAAACCTTACAGAGTAAACCACATACAAGAAAATGGGAACCCCACCGTCAGTTGTAGGTCCACAACAAACAAAACAAGAACCAAATAAAACAAAACAAACAAAGACAATTTCACAAATAAAATCAATCCCTTTGCCACTTCCATACACAAGACCCAATTCAGCATTAAAGTCATCTCTTCAGACACCAAATAAGCCACCAATGCGTTCACTAAAGTAAACGGCAATCATGCATCATCTGTAAAGAAAAAGAAAGAATACACATTGATGATTGCCCTATAAAATATTTACAAGGATTAAAAAAACCTTAATAATTAAAACATAAAACACAAATATAAAATAAAACTTAAAACCAAATCTCCCTATTAAATAATTCAATTAATATCAGTACCTGTATTCTCAAATATATCTGCTTAATTCTCTGAGGCACCAATCAACACCATTCACATAAGAACACTAAAACAGAAAACAAATACAAACATGTTAAAACTAGACAAACTCACTATGGTCTCATAAATCAACAACCCTTACCTTCCCACTTCAGTTCTATAAATCAACTTTTTTCATCTGCTATTACACAGCCTTGAAAGACACCAAACAGCTTTTTCCTGTTTGCCACATGGTACCACAAAGAGGAAGTCTAAACAGTTTGGTTTCCCTTTATAGTATCTTAATTCATGGGATTTGTAGTCCATCCAATTTGTAGTCCTTCCCCTTCTACCCCATTACACTAGTATTCACATACTTTTGGACCCCAGTGTATATAAAACACTATAGAGCAATATGTGGACATTTTTATTTATTTGTGCAATATTCTTTCCTTTTAGTTGAAATATTTGCACATTATTGAAAGTTGAAACTTGAAAGTCTATTTCACCACTGAAGCAAGGTTAGTTGTTCAGGGAAGAAGGGGACAGGAACTGGTGAACATTCACAACTTTATCATAAAATGCATAAGCACAAAACAAAATAAAGCAGCAGCCTCTCACAGACAACTGCAGCATAGAAGCTTAAAAAAAAAAGAACTGCATGAGATTGCATTACAAATTCAAATGACAAATTAATACAGTATTCAAATGTCAAAGGCTGGTTCAGGTCTGGGCTGTGTTTCCCAAAAGCATTGTGAGTTAAGTTGGTCGCCAAATACGTATTGTGCACAAATTGTATAAACTAAATCACAAACACAACTAATCTAAACACCACTCACAATCACACATACATGAGTAAAATGGTGAGTGACAAAATGAAACCAGAAATGGAAAAGGGAATGAAACTATGGAAAAGATTAATTTAGCTATGAAAAGAACCATCAGCTTTCTTCTTTCAAAGCACCTCATTGACCCTGTGGTCCGGATCTGAGGTGTTTTCTGGGTCCTGGAGGTGTTATTTTTATGAGAGAATGCAAAGAAGGGAATGTCGCGACAGGCAGGATCCATTTGCAACATTACCATAGTATTTAATAGTAATATTGAGTGATATTGTATATGGTCTAAAGAAAGTATAAAATACAGATGTTTTCTTTCTTTGACTATCAGTTTTTACCAGTTATGATAAGACTTGAATTGTAACTGCATGAATGCATATGACACTGATATTATGCATTTTAATGAATAAAGGCAACGTGAATTTAATTACAAATGATGTTTTATTAACAAAGTTCAGGAGGAGCAGGTTCAGATAATTAACCAAATTATGCACAGCTGGAGATTAATCAGTAATCAAATCAATGACAGAGTATAAATTCACAGCAGACCTATCTCAGTTCATTGAAAGTTTGTCAGCATTTGGCTGCGCCCTATCTTCCCAACATGTCCGAATCAAGCTCTCCCATCCGATGAAGGAATTTTCTGTCCTTTTGGAATATTTGCCAGAATCTTCGGGTATTATATTGCGGGCGTCAAGCCAAATAAACGGGTCATTGCCACCACGGGGAAATACCAGCGATCTTCTTCCGCTTTTTTTCTAAACCAGATCATTTCGGGCAATGCCGCCCTCTTCACGCGAAAGAACGGGCTTCTCCAGCAGCTCTAGGCCGAAGCCGCAGGCCCTCAAAGAGCAGCGCCACAGATTCAGTACCGGTCGGCAAGCCTACGCTCTCAACCCTGTTGGCTGAACTCCGCGAGCGCTCCGCTCCGTGGTCAAATTTCGCATCGCATTCAGTTGTTCAGTTATAACGAGGGGAACACGTTTTAAATGGTGTCGGTCCAAATTATTTTCTGTCATTAATGCGCTGCTTTCTTGTGGCTAAAACTCACAAGTAGGCCTACAGTAGCTCGCAGCCTCGTGCATTACGTGCTGAACGCATGTGCTCAGAATCTTTAACCTAACTTATATCATTAACTATGTCCTGCAATTTATCTGCATAAACCGCGTAGAAACTTAGTTATAGCATAAATGTTTTTATAAACGGTTACAAGCAATGTGCTTCACACCAATAGTTTAGTGATCCTTAAATGAAACAAAATTAAACTAACACAAGTGTCATGTCATAATGTCATCTTCGTCCGCTTATCCGGGGCCGGGTCGTGGGGGCAGCAGTCTAAGCAGAGATGCCCAGACTCCCCTCTCCCTAGACACTTCCTCCAGCTCTTCCGGGGGAACACAGAGGCGTTCCCAGGCCAGCCGGGAGACATAGTCTCTCCAGCGTGTCCTAGGTCTTCCCCGGGGTCTCCTCCCAGTGGGACGCGCCCGGAACACCTTCCCGGGAAGGCGTCCAGGACGTCCCTAGAGCTAGTTTCCGTGTCCAGGGATCGTGTTGTCGAGGCCCCCGCCTTTGACTGCCGCCCGATCCTCTCAGCACCGGCCCCTTAAGGTCCCTCCTGCAGGTGGTGAGCCCACGGGAAGGCGGCCCCACGTCGCTCCTTCGGGCTGAGCCCGGCCGGACCCCGTGGGGGAGGCCCGGCCACCAGGCGCTCGCATACGAGCCCCAACCCCAGGCCTGGCTCCAGGGTGGGGCCCCGGCTGCGCCATACCGGGCGACGTCACAGTCCTTGATTTAATTTGTCTCATAAAAGGTATTTTGAACCACTCTTAGTCTGACCCGTCGCCTAGGACCTGTTTGCCTTGGGAGACCCTACCAGGGGCATATAGCCCCAGACAACATAGCTCCTAGGGTCATTCGGGTACTTAAACCCCTCCACCACGTTAAGGTGGCAGTTCAAGGAGAGGCACAAAACACAAACACAAGTGCCTAAACTAAATTCATGCAAAGCATCGTCTTTTACGTAAGCTGTCTCCTTAGAAACCAGCAACAGATAAACGAACAATCGCTATCTAAATCAGAGTGTACTTTGACGTTGTTAATCATCAAACATTCAATAATTGATCTTTCAGCCCTGCACAGTTTGGCTAAGCTCTGGATTCCAAACGCAAGTTAAAACCATGGGTTCAGCCTCATCGAATCCTGGCCATTAATTTGAACACAGTTGATCTCCAGTCCTCACGGCAAAGAATAAATAAATAAATAGGACTTTCGGATCTCGTCCACCTCTCAGACAGTCAATATCGTTCTAAGCAAACTGATATCTGTGCTCGGCCACTTAAACAACAGAAATGCATAATCCTGCAAGGATTTCATCTCTATCCTCCTCTTCATCGTGTCTTAGATTAACGCACAAAAAGATGACCATCGGCTCTCCAAGCCCCACTCTCCTCCTCCCTTTGCTCATCCGCACACTGCAGGAGCTCATTTCCTGGTTTCATGTTACTCTGGCTATTTGCTCCATTGCCGCAGCAGTGATGTTTTCTTCTGCTACCACAGGTTTTATCTTACTCCGGATTTTTCTCCATTGCTGCAACAGTGATGTCTCCTCTGCTCCCGCAGGAGCTCTGTTCCCTTAGCTAATCTTGTTTACTGCCACTGCAGTGTCTCCCCTACTCCCACAGGATTTCCGTTTCTCTCGCTATTTTTCTCCGGCTAATTCTCCACTGCTTCAGCAGTGATGTCTCCTCTGCTCCTGCAGGTTTTCTGTTACTCCGGCTAATTCTCCACTGCCACAGCAGTGATGTTTCCTCTGCTCCCGCAGGTTTTCTGTTACTCCGGCTATTTTCTCCCCTGCCACAGCAGTGATGTCTCTGCTCCTGCAGGAACTGTTTCTCCGGCTAATTCTCCACTGCTTCAGCAGTGATGTCTCCTCTGCTCCTGCAGGTTTTCTGTTACTCCGGCTATTTTCTCCCCTGCCACAGCTGTGATGTCTCGTCTGCTCCTGCAGGAACTGTTTTTCCGGCTAATTCTCCACTGCCACAGCAGTGATGTTTCCTCTGCTCCCGCAGGTTTTCTGTTACTCCGGCTAATTCTCCACTGCCACAGCAGTGATGTCTCCTCTGCTCCTGCAGGTTTTCTGTTACTCCGGCTATTTTCTCCCCTGCCACAGCTGTGATGTCTCGTCTGCTCCTGCAGGAACTGTTTTTCCGGCTAATTCTCCACTGCCACAGCAGTGATGTTTCCTCTGCTCCCGCAGGTTTTCTGTTACTCCGGCTATTTTCTCCACTGCCACAGCTGTGATGTCTCGTCTGCTCCTGCAGGAACTGTTTCTCCGGCTAATTCTCCACTGCCACAACAGTGATGTTTCCTCTGCCCCCACAGGTTTTCTGTTACTCCGGCTATTTTCTCCACTGCCACAGCAGTGATGTCTCCTCTGCTCCTGCAGGAACTGTTTATCCGGCTAATTCTCCACTGCTTCAACAGTGATGTCTCCTCTGCTCCTGCAGGTTTTCTGTTACTCCGGCTAATTCTCCACTGCCACAGCAGGGATGTTTCCTATGCTCCCGCAGGTTTTCTGTTACTCCAGCTATTTTCTCCACTGCCACAGCAGTGATGTCTCCTCTGCTCCCGCAGGAACTTTATTTCTCTGGCTAATTTTCTATACTGCTGTAACAAGGCTGTCTCCTGCTCCTGCAAGAGCTCTGTTTCTCTGGCTAATTCTCTACTGCCACAGCAGTAAGGTTTTCCTTCGCTCTCATGGGTTTTCTGTTACTGACTATTTTCTCCCCTGCCGCAGCATTAATGTCTCCTCTGCTCCCGCAGGAACTGTTTCTCCGGCTAATTCTCTACTGCCACAGCAATGAGGCACCTTTGCTCCCTCAGGATTTCTGTTACTCTAGCTACTTTCTCCCCTGCCGCAGTAGTGATGTCTCCTATGCTCCCGCAAGCTCTATTTTTCTGGCTAATTCTCTTCTGCCACAGCAGTGAGATTTCCTTTGCTTTCATTTCCTTTTACTCCAGTTCATTTTCTCTACTGCTAGCAGGGATGTGTCTGCTCCAGCAGGAGAACTGTTTCTCCGGCTAATCTCATCTTCTGCTACAGCCTTTCTCCGTCCAGCGAGCTTCGGTCTCCCAGAGGATGTGCTGTAGCATGCATCTAAGTTTTCTCTTCTGTCCAGCGAGCATTGGTCTCCCAGCGGACACTGCATGTATCCATTTTTCTCTCTTCTCTGTCCAGCGAGCATTGGTCTCCCAGCGGACACTGCATGCATCTGTTTTCTCTTCTCTGCAAGCATCGGTCACACAGCGGAGGCAGTCCTTCCGTCCAACCTCACAGACTGCCCAATTAATTCTGAACGCGAATTCTTCTCGTCGATCGGCCACCTAAACCATGCTATACACATAATTCCGCAAGGACGCCCTTTCATCACGCACCTCCTCGCCCTAAGTTTATGGATAACTTACTCTAATCAGTGGAATGGCTTAACCTTTTTCTTCGATTACATCTCTCTCCCCCTCGATTTAAGCCGTTGACAGCTCCTTCCAATCGTCGTCACGGCTTTCTCGGGGGGGGGAAAGTGGTCAACTAACAGAATCCTGGTCCATCGCGACAAACTAAACTATGCACTGCATCAACAAAGGTCGTTCTTACTCACCCGCGTTAATTGCCACTCAGATGCCTCATCTGGAACTCCGCTTGATTAGTTTGTAATAACTGCCAAACACGTTCCAGGAGAACAAAATCAAATCGCTGACTCTCTCCCATTACTCTTTCCAGAAATTCAGGACATTGGTGTCAGAAGCATAAAAAGCTTAATAGAGCTATCTAACCAGCATTCAGTTTTCAATAAATTAGTCTACGGTAAGCCTGCCCCCGCCATAAATAAATCTCAAACATCCCAGCTCATTAAAGGATTCAAGAACTTATCCCACTCGTCCGGATACCATTCAATCTATTGCAATTGACATACTCATCAAATGTATTCCAACACTCTGTCTCGCATACCATTCCACCAACTCCGTCTGCGCACTGGAAGCATGTCTGTCCTAGCTGTCTTCCGTTTTCTTCACCGCTCCGAATTGACTATCACATCTAACGTCGACTCAAATACCCATCCTTCAATCTCAGATTTACAGATCATAGATATCGAAACCATATTTTCTTCATTAAACAAGTAGTAAACTGACCGAGCAAAAAGGTCACTTTGTTTATATTTTCAATCCGCCAACCCCCATCCAACTGTACCACTCTCGTTTGATTTACTGCAGTATAAACATTCAATGTTGAAATCCCTACTCGGCCCACATCAGAAGCGTTCAAAACCTACATCAGATCCAGCCGCTTCCACATCAAAACGCTCACCAAGCCATAATTAAATCATTCATTTCCATCACCTGCTGCGCTCCATCCATTGTCACTCTCAGTACCAGTACCAAGTTCCAACCCACTTCCAGTATCATTTGGTTCGCTGCTTTCAAGCTCGATACAATAAACATCTACAATACAGCGTATTTTTTACAAACAATGGCAGGCTCACCGTTCGCACACGTAACGGCTCCTTGTTCAAGGGCTGGGCTCTGTCCCCCTTCCGAAGCGCTGATTGAGCCCTTCCGTTCGAATCGCAGTGAGAGTCTGCCCGTCTTAGTCGTCGTGGGACGGCCGCGCTCGTGTCGCTGTGTGGGCTCCCCATTCGTCGGGCCGCGAGGGTTCTGTTCCTGTGTCCCAGCCCCCTTCGAAGCGCCGGTCGAGCCCCCCGACAGAGTCCAGCGGGCGCCCTCCCTTCCGCTGGCGAGGCCTTCCCATCCGATGCCGTGAGCATCCAAGTTCCCGTCGGACGCTGCGAGGGCCCTCCCAGTTGAATGGCTAAACTCTTTCTCAAATCACGCTCGTAAAAATCTTGCGTCATCGAGTTGACAGTTCAACTGCCGAATTGGCTTATCCGTCCGATGCCGTGAGCATCCAAGTTCCCGTCGGATGTCGCGAGAGCCCTCCCGATCGAACAGTCAAGCTCGTTTTTAGTAAATACCTTCTCATGCCCTGCACTTTTTGGGGGGATTAATTCCACATCATTTTACGATTGCTGTCCTTGCGCTCACCTGGCTTTTATGGGGGGAGTACTCCGGGTTCGGGCCTAACTCCGAGCTCGGAGCCCTCCCCCCGGACAGCACGCCAAATACGCATAAACTTATTGTACTAATTATATGTAGATGTGAACCCGTGAAATGATGTTTTATTAACAAAGTTCGGGAGGAGCAGGTTCAGATAATTAACCAAATTATGCACAGCTGGAGATTAATCAGTAATCAACTCAATGACAGAGTATAAATTCACAGCAGACCTATCTCTGTTCATTGAAAGTTTGTCAGCATCCCTCCTCCACCCCATCTCCTCACTTTCAGTTCCATCTACACTTACCAACTTGGGGGAGTACTTTGGGTTCGGGCCTAACTCCGAGCTCGGAGCCCTCCCCCCGGACAGCACGCCAAATACGCATAAACTTATTGTACTAATTATATGTAGATGTGAACCCGTGAAATGATGTTTTATTAACAAAGTTCGGGAGGAGCAGGTTCAGATAATTAACCAAATTATGCACAGCTGGAGATTAATCAGTAATCAACTCAATGACAGAGTATAAATTCACAGCAGACCTATCTCTGTTCATTGAAAGTTTGTCAGCATCCCTCCTCCACCCCATCTCCTCACTTTCAGTTCCATCTACACTTACCAACTGGGGGGAGTACTCTGGGTTCGGGCCTAACTCCGAGCTCGGAGCCCTCCCCCCGGACAGCACGCCAAATACGCATAAACTTATTGTACTAATTATATGTAGATGTGAACCTGTGAAATATTTGTATGTTGTTTAATGAAAATAAATTAAGTTACATTAAGTGTTGTGTCTACTGCTGTGTGCATAATGATGATGATATAACACTTTGTCTTGAATGATGGTATACATTTTGTTTTAATGAATTAAATATGAATTAAATTACAATTAAGTTTTTAGTGTAATCTTAAATGTATTTTTTTGTGGCCTGCAATGACTAGTACTTTGCAGCTAATAGAGATATTCATGCTTTTTTTCCCCCACAGTAAAGCACAGTCCACAAACAATGCAGTTGAAATGCAATCCCCCAAAATTAAAATTGTCATCATTTACTCTTTTAAGTTGTTTTAAACTCGAATAAGTTTATTTCTTCTGTTGAAAATAAAAGTTATTTTGAAGAATGTGGCTAACCAAACAGTTGCTGGTCCCCAGTGACTTCCATAGTATATTTTTTCCTACTATGTAAGTCAATGGGGACCAGCAACTGTTTGTTAATGGTTAGCCACATTCTTCAAAATATTTTATTTTGTGTTTAGCACAAGAAATGAATACAGGTTTGGAACAACATTAGAGGGAGTAAATAATGACAGAATTTTCATTTTTTGGTGAACTATCCCTTTAAGGACAAGCGGCAGCATGTTTACTATTAGGCTATACTGTCTCTTTAAGAACGGCATGCAAGCATCTAATAAACGCATTATAACACGCACACTCAGGAAAGCGCATGTTAACAGCACATCAGCAGGTGGATGAAATGTTTAACTAACTTCACATGCAAATAATGAACTTTTGTGAATTGCAGTGTCCCGTGAGTGTAACTCTACCTCTGCGTTAACATGAAGTGAATGTACGCAACGTTGTACACTATGTTGAGACAGAGGCGCCAGAAGAACTGCAAATGGTAGAATGCACTGTAGTACGATACTATGATATTTCTTCAAAAGTAGATCGTGGATAATTTTTTATTGTCCACGATCAAAAATCGTGATATCAAACACCCCTATTGTTACCACATTATAAACATCTACGTTTGAGCAGATATCCACGAACACTTGTAGTTATTCATAACTACCGATATATCGGTATCGAATCGGTTTTGCCGATATATCGGTAGTTATAAATAACATTAGAAGGACATTAAAATCCTGCCAAAACTGTGTTTGATGTGTCAGCGATAAGATCCAGAATCTGCCCTACCTAAATTTAAGGTCAGGAGCCGCTAATGAAGCTTCCCAGATGGGGAAACTAAAAGTGATTTATTTTATATCTCAGATGTTTCTGCTAGACATATATGAGGTTACATTAATATCAAATGGAGACTTTTGCTTGAGTCTCCTGCTTCTCACACTCTATTTCTAACACTCTCACATGGGTCTCCTTTAAAGTTTTAGACAAGATTTCAACTACACCACACACTAGGCAAAGATTTTTATCCTTAGCTAGAAAATCTGGAGTTCTCACATTTGTTTCTTTTAAAGTTTAGTAGAAACCTCAACAACTTTACAAATTGTGCACCAAGTCAAGTACTGGAAAGGCACTAAAGTAAAAAAAATCCATACTCCATAAACATTTGACAATTTGATAAAGGTGCTTGTATACAAATTTGACTTTTTGACGTTTTCTTTTTTTACCAATGTTTTAATTTCTTAACAAAAAATGTATTTGCATTACCCTTGCAATACCACTGCGGACCCCCATTTAAAGTCCCTTGGCTTAAAAATAACTATTGTTCTTAAATGTTTAATAACATTTGAACCGCTAATCCAATCTGTATGCTTTAAAACAGTATTGTAAAGATGAGATTTCCGGCTTTTCTGTGGTATCGAGATTCTTGCGTTTGGACATTCAGAGACTCTGTAGTGAACATGATTGCGTCATGAAGTTTTGATCAGCATTTTAACCAAACAATATTCCTGCTTTGTATGTAAAACAGAGAGATTCAAGCAATTAAAACACACAAACATGAGATCCGTCAAGCTGAAGTATTGAACTCCTGTTTCCTGTTTTGTCTCCATCAGACTCCTGCCAGTTGACTCTGGATCTGAACACAGTGAATCCAGTCCTCCACCTGTCTGATGGGAACAGAGTGATTTCTCAGGGTAGCACATTCTATGACTATACTGATAATCCAGACAGATTTGATTACTGGGAGCAGGTGTTGTGTACAAAGAGTGTGTGTGGACGCTCTTACTGGGAGGTTGAGCGGAGTAAAAATGGTTCTGTGGAAATAGCAGTGTCATATAAGAACATACGCAGGAAGGGAGAGGTTGAGAGGAGGGAGTGCTTATTTGGATGTAATGATCATTCCTGGAGTTTGTGCTTCTCTTCCTATTCCTGTATATACTCATACAGTCATAATAGCATAGTGACTGAACTCCCTGTTGCCCCAACATCCTATAGAATAGGAGTGTATGTGGATCACAGTGCAGGAACTCTGTCCTTCTACAGTGTCTCTGACACAATGACCCTCATCCACAGAGTCCAGACCACATTCACTCAGCCTCTCTATCCTGGGTTTAGAGTTATTTATGGAACAGTAATTAAACTGTGTGATTTATCAATATAGAGATATTGTCACTTTATGTTTGGTTTTCCCTGTTTCCTGATTCCTTGTGATTTATTTCCTTGTTAATTTCCTGATTAATTACACCTGTGCCCCATTTAGTTCCCTTGTTTGCTTCTCTGTACAGTTTATATACTCCCTGTTTTGTTCATTTCATTGTCCGGTTTCGTCAATGTTTAAGTGGTTGTGTTTGTTATCTCCTGCGATCTCCAGTGGCCTGTTGCATGAGGCCAGTTTCACTTTCTACCCAGGTAAGTTTGAGATTAGTTTGAGAAAACACTGTTTTTTCAGGGCTCAAAAAGTGCGATTGGTTTTTACCATAGACAGTATATAAACTGGACACAGCGACCCCATTGGATTCAACGGAGGAAAGTGAAGTCAATTAGAGGCACTCACTTCCTGATGGCTGAGCGCACTGCGCAGACTCAAACTGAGCTTGACGACGTAGATGTGACGTGAGCAACCCGTCTGTCTTCTAGTAGCTGTGCCAAGAGAAATCTGAATCATTCCCTTCTGAAACTTGCAGAGACGGAGAGTGTGAGTAGGAGGTGTCCATGAGCTGGAGCAGGAGCAACTTTTGCTAAGTATTCTGATTAATTACTTTGCCATTTTGCCTCCAAAATCAGCTGTGAGTAAAGATGCAATAAGGCAACTCCCCCTGTATCTCATGCTCCAAATTAAAGCAGTTCATAGTGAAAGTTTTAGAGACAAAATTGCTCATCTTTTGCTTTGATTTATGAATTATAATTATGTATAATTCTTATAATATATTCATAGAATTATTCTATTAATTGACACTATTAACATTTTCTTTTAAATTAATATAAATCTAATACATGCATTAATATAAGCTTTTTAACAGATTAAGTATTCTTTTGTGCTATTTGTGAAACTATAAACTATTTCGTAAATGAAAACTGAAACTAAGACTAAAACTATTGGTCAAAAAACATTTTCGTAAACTGATATAAAATTAAAAATTCATAATAAATGAAAAACGAAACGGACCCGAAACTAACAACAATTACTGAAAAACTAACTGAAATAAAATAATAATTAGCAAAAATAAATAATCGTTTTCGTATTTTTCGTATTTTCGTTACTTTGGTGGAAAATCTGACCTGTGGCTGTTTATGGAAATGCCTGTATATTCACACGCGTTAAGTTGCTGAGGCGATTAACCGCTGTCCTGTGACGCTAGTCCTAAGCGGCTGTTCATAAAGGATGCGTCTGTGGCAGTGGAATGGGAAATAACTCAAGGTAATGAGACGTAAGTTAAACTTCTTTTAACTTGAGCGCAGCGTTTTTAGAATGTCATTTCATTTGCGAGACGCGGGTGCAACCCGTCGTCCGTCAAGCACAAAAATACCTTTAATGCACTATGTTTGAGATGTCATGTTTTCATGAAGGCTGACAGGCTGCAAGCTGCTGTTGTTATCTTTGTTTTTACAAAATATTTTCTGCTAATAATATTATGTGGAGACATGTCCCGGGACACTCTACACACACACACACACACACACACACACACACACACACACACACACTAACCCGACCCCTAAACTTACCCATCACACACAACTTTCTGCATTTTTACATTTACAAAAAAACTCATTCTGTATGATTTATAAGCTTTTGTACCTCAGTTTAGGTCCCCACAGTGACACAAGTCCCCATGAGTGTGTGTGCATTCAGGTTTAAGTCCCCACCAGGATAGAAAAACATGTACACACTCTCACACACACACACACACACACACACACTCACACACTACATAGATACTTCATTATTTAATCACCCTTTCTTCACAGCAGGTTGTCAGATTAATTTAGCTGATTTTTTTTGTTTTATGTACCAGTGTCACTCTGCTATATTGTACAACTGAAAAAAGTAAACTATGTTTAACAAGATTTCATCTTTAATATGAATTAGTTTGTCTGTATTTTTCATCGTTTTTTTCTTGTATACTTTTAAGTTCCATTTATTTGGTGCTTTGTTCAATCTCAAACCATTATTTTTATTTTTATTATTAAAGGGATACTTCACCTCTGGGAAGATGAATGTGTATTTAAAATAGGTCATTTAAGTAGAACATTTCTACTTAATGTTCTACTTAATGTTCTACTTCCATTTATTTGGTGCTTTGTTCAATCTCAAACCATTATTTTTATTTTTATTATTAAAGGGATACTTCACCTCTGGGAAGATGAATGTGTATTTAAAATAGGTCATTTAATAGGACATTTAAGTAATTTTTGAATTTGGAGCTTTCTAGACTGAGAAAAGCCAGAAAATGTATTTTTGGCTTATGTGGATGAAAGACAACAACTCCCAGAATGCACTTGCTTCGCTGCCTTAGGAGGCCACGCCTACTGGTTAGAGAGCACAGTTGAAAACAACAAGGCTAGCCTAAGTAAGTGATGAGTTTGCCAGGGATTTAGAGACCCAAAATGTCCGGGATTCGGCTTTTGCGTTCTACAGTCGCCATTCATCATGTTTACTGTGGCGAGCAGGACGAGGCTGACGGCCGCGGGAGAACGGCGCGAGGCCGGTGGCTTCATTACTAAGACGCGCCGGGTCTCGCATCTCTCACGGAGGAGCAGGAATTTTCTTAGCAATGTTAAAACACACATCAACCGATCACTTGTTTAGCGTTCAGGTAAACACCACAGTCAGATTCACCGATCGGAATTAATTCAGTTAGATTGAAACGAGAGGTGTGCATGTAAACAATGAATGGCGACCGCAGAACGCAAAAGCCGAATCCCGGACATTTTTAACAGTCTCGCCCGCCGGACAAGTCCGGGAAAAGGAAGATGGTAACCCCTACTTACTCAGCTTTCTCCTATTATTCAGCTTTCTCCACAGAACAAGAGCATGCTAGCTTAGCTTCCAAAGAAAGACGGCTGATACTGTGTACATTCTGTGAGTGAGATCTCACCCTCTATGGGCGGGTTGAAAACATGCGGAACAACGCCATCTACTGGCTGTAGTCTTTAGCCTCTGGACAGAAAATCCTCCGATGACGCAAAATGACGATTTTTGCGTCATCGGAGGATTTTTTCCAGACAAAAAATACATAAATCTCTCCTCTCAGGGGGATATGAGGGGGGAAAGCATGGTAATTGGAAAATACTACAGGTTTTCTACTAATACAAAGCTTAATGCTAAATCCTGAAGTAACCCTTTAAGATGTCTGCACAAGAGTTAACTGTAAACTCGGCAAACATTAAACTTTGCTGAAATTATGCGTCTGGCTTTGGTCTACCCTGGAAGTGTTCTGTTTGCTCTGCTAAACTATAATTACTTAAACTAAAACTGAAACTAAATAAAATAAAACCTAAATAGAAATGTGTTTGCAAAATAAAAACTAAACTAAAACTAACAAAACCATTAATACTACTACTACTACTAATAATAATAATAATACATTTTATTTAATGGCGCCTTATCATAACACCCAAGGTCACCTCACAAGCAATATACAGGTCACTGCATAAGACAATACACACAACAAACAAGCCACATATACAGATAAAGTGCATTAAAAAGACTCAATACAACATGTTATAAAAAAGCTTGTATAAAAAGATATGTCTTAAGACGCGTTTTAAAAGTCAAGCAATCGCTATTGGGAACATCAAGGGGAAGAGAGTTCCATAGGTGAAACTAACTAAAACTAAACTTAAATGTAAAGCAAAATTGAAAACGATATTAAAATAAAAACTAATTTAAAAAAGCAAAACTATAATAACCTTGATTCAGATGCATTGATACAGTCAGATATTTTCGTTCAGCTGCCTTCTCAAACTTTTACTGCAGCAGCAGTGTTTATTCCTGCCTTGTAAATGCATTTAATTTCATGATATTTATCATAACAATCTCTTAATCTTCCAAAGAGAACTACATTTCGCGGCTCTGGCGAGAAGTGAATCAAATCATGCTCTCCTCGTGTTTTGTGTGATTGGCTGTTTGCTGCACCTGTCACACTTTAAGGCGCATGCGCTTCAGAGTTCACAAAATCTGGATCAAACCCTGAGTTGCCAGAGAACTTTATACTGAGCATTGTGAGCCCATTGAATATGATCTAAACCAGGTTGTATTTGTATGGATTTGTCAACTCCAAACCTACTCTGAAACTCAGAGGCCTGTTGCATGAAGCTAGCTGAACAAACTGAGTGTTCTGTTGTGGATTTCTTAAAAACTGTTTTTGTGCCCTACTCCTTTCAGCCTCCATGACAGGTATTCTACCCATATTTTTTTATTAAATTACCACTTTAAGCTGCATTATAAAGGAGTAAAAATCTTTGTAAAACAAAATGTAACACAGTAGTGTCAAGTCAAGTCAAGTCAAGTTTATTTATTTAGCGCTTTTCACAACACAGGTTGTATCAAAGCAGCTTCACAGTAATAAATTAGAACAATACATCAATGTTTGTTTCTAGTGGAACGTCTACGTTTGGTAATGCTGATCAATAGTATCGTTGATTGATTAATTCAATTAAATATCCCCAAATATCCCCAACTGAGCAAGCCAAAGGCAACAGTGGCAAGGAACCGAAAAACTCCATCAGGTGACCTAATGGAGAAAAAAAAACCTTGGGAGAACCCGGGCTCAGTCGGGGGCCAGTTCTCCTCTGGCGTTTATGAACTAGAGGTCGGATTTAACTGTAGGATTAAAAGTATTATATGAATGCCTGGCTGAAGAGATGCGTCTTTAATCTAGTTTTAAACTGGGAGTCTGAGCAACGAACAGTATCCGGAAGACTATTCCAGAGTTTTGGCGCTAAATGTGAAAATGCTCTCCCTCCTTTAGTGGACCTAGATATCCTAGGTATGACCAAAAGCCTCGAATTTAGTGACCTTAAAGAGCGCGATGGATTATAGGGCGATAGAAGATCCGTTAAATAGACTGGAGCTAAGCCGTTTAGGGCTTTATAAGTCAGTAGCAATACCTTGTAATTAATACGGGACTTTATAGGTAACCAATGTAGAGATGATAAAATCGGTGTTATATGATCATATTTTCTTGATCTAGTTAGAACTCTAGCGGCGGCATTTTGGACTAACTGTAGCTTGTTTATTGAGGATGCAGGACAACCAGCTAATAACGCATTACAGTAATCTAGTCTCGAGGTCATGAATGCATGAACTAACTTTTCTGCATCAGAAACAGATAGCATATTACGTAGCTTAGCAATGTTTCAAAGGTGGAAAAAGGCTGTTCTTGTAACATATGAAATATGAATTTCAAAAGACAGGTTGCAGTCTAATATAACACCCAGGTCTTTTACTGTAGAGGATGAAGTAACAGGACATCCTACTATGTTAAAGTTGTATTGTGAGAGGTTTTGTGGGTGGTTTTTTGAACCGATAAGTAGTACCTCTGTCTTGTCTGGATTTAATAAAAGAAAATTATGCGTCATCCAATCTTTTATATCTTTAACACACTCTGTCAGTGTGACCTGATGGACTGTGCACAAGCTGATGAATTGTCCTGCGACATTAATGTGACTAATGTTTGAATTATCTTTAATTATTGTAATCATGAAATACTAATACTTTTTTTCTTTTTAAATAAAGCACATGCAAAATAACACTGACTGAAATTGTCATTGCTGTGTTCTGAGAAACATTGGGCCTGTTTTTGCACTTGAGTAGGGGAGAGTGTGGCACAACCTAACACTTTTATTTTCATTATTTTCACACGTCTAGTACAATTATGTGGTTTTGTTTCATTAATACAGTGTATACTTTTTTCTTGATATGCCCCAAAAGAATGGAAGCTAAATGTGACAGCATGCCCCATAGGTGGGGTTCATTGTAACATGTGAGGGGAACATTGTAACATGACCATACAACAGATAAAAATGTTATCTGATCTAATAAAAAATATATACAAGCCAAAAATATTTTGTCAATAAAATACAATTATTAACTTTTTACTTTATATAAAATAATGGCATATTTTAATATTTATATAAAATAAAGATTTTTTGAGTTTGACACCAACACACCGCAAACACAGCTATACAGCATATTTCAAAACATAATAATAATCAATAATTTCTGAACATTGACTGTCTTTATTCACCTTTTTCTCATGGTTTCTCAATAGAATTCATAAAAGTATAGAATAGTTGACATGTATGACAAAATGCCCCGCCTGCGCAACTGAGGTTTAAACCCTGCTCAGCATTAAATAACTATCTCAACTGTTAAACAGATATAAGATTAAAATAATATCAGATTTGTCTAATTTTAAATAAACACAAAAAACAGATTAAAAAAAATAACTTAAGAAATTTACTTTTGCTATGGTTAAATAAATGTTCAGTGATATCTTCCAAATATTTTTTTAGCGCAATTTTTTTTTTCTTCTCTATATATTGTTGATATGGCAACTAGTTATTACACTAAGTTTTGTTATGCTTGCATGTGTTGAATTTTTTTAACCATGTTTGTGCCCTGCTCACCCCTACGTGTTTACTTGCATGACGTATTTCTGGAGTGTTACGGCCATTGCCATAACACAAAAGAGGGTCAGCACGAAAGGCTCGGTCCAATAGGTTTTTTTTTATTTACAAACAATAATCATAATATAAAATTGGGGATAAAAAGGAATAGGGAAACAGAAACAAGGAAAACGAGAGCCACTCGACCGCTGCACCAATCCGCCTAGCAGATGTAACAATGGGGCTCCTTATATGCATGCTCCTCTTACATGGGCCACAGGTGTAGAGAATCTGCTCATAAGACGACACAGATAATAAACATTTTCAACCACTAGAGGGCAGACAAAACATTAAGAAAGAAAATAGTAACCAGTCCAACTACATGCACATGTAACACCTTTATCGCCCCAGAGAACCATCACCATACCCCCTTTTTAAATATATGTATATATATAGTTCCTTAAACCTTGAGAGACGAATGCTTGCCCTGTGTTTTTGGCCAATGTGGACGTCTGTTCGGAAAAGGCATTGATGCAGTAAAATCACACTACCCCTTTAAGGTCAGAGCAGGAGTGCAGCCATGGGAAGCTCTTAAACCAGCTCTCTGAAATATAAGAGTTTTGCTTGGCAACTTCTGAACCTAAATTAATCTGGGATCAGGCTGAAATGGTTCAGTTGTTGGGTATTTTTCAGGTGCCTGGTGTCCTGACTCTATGGAAGGAGTTGGTTGTATTGATTGCCGATCTCCACAGTCATGTTTTTCACTGCTGCCTTAGCCAAGCTATCAGCTGCCTGCCTCTGTAAATGTAAATAGTTCAAATTAATTTGAGAATTTTACATGAGCAATGATGAATGCATATTTTGTAAATAGTTGTTATATGTTAAATAGTTAAGTGCTATATTTTCGCATTTTCTATAGCTATTTTAAAAATACAATATGAATTTAATTTAAACATGACAAATTATAAGTGATTATGTGAATGATTTTCAGGTTTTTTTTTTTTTTTTGGAGTTGTGTATGCAACTGAAGTTATTAAAAATATGTTTTGCAACAAGAATTGTATTTATTTTTGTAGTCTACAATGTTTGTACTGTATTTTAGTCTTACCTCTACATTTTCTGCTTCCTGTTCTTGTTCTTTGTCAGGTACATTTGTCTGATTCTGGGACAAAATTGACAAGTTCAGCCCAGGATCTAAATACATTTGCAAACGTAAGCAATATATTGCCATTTGTCCATCATTGAAGGCTGAATGATATTTACAGCATTTTTAAACAGGCAAGTTATGTTATGACTGGGATTTTCAAATTTATAACAATTAAAAATGTCTCGGGTTATGTGTGTAACCCCTGAAGAGGGAATGAGACGCTGCGTAGAAATGCTGTGGGAACGCCTCTGCGTGATTGCGTCATGAAGCACGTATGAAACCAGTCCTATAAAGCACACCTGAACCAAACAGCGTCAGACGCAGTGTCACATTCCCTCTTCAGGGAACTAGGGTTACATTTCAAGGGAACTCGAGCTGCGTTGAAACGCTGTGGGAACTCTAATACCCACGCGACCATAAGAGGAAGTGTCCGTCTGTGTGAAATCAATGTGCACATCTAGGCGAAAGCACCTACACCCCTGGATTGGAGCCGAGGTCCAGCTAGTGAAGCCTCACGAATGTATGCGGTGAGGACTAGTCTGCTTCATTTTTAAACAAGAACAAGACCAGACATTGCTTATGCCAGTGGTTCTCAACTCCAGTCCTCGGGACCCGTTGCTCTGCACATTTTGTATGTCACTCTTATCTGACACACTCAGTTCAGTTCATGGAGTCTCTCTTAACGAGCTGATGATCTGATTCAGGTGTGTTAAATAAGGGAGACATACAAAATGTGCAGAGCTGCGGGTCCCGAGGACTGGAGTTGAGAACCACTGGCTTATGCCATAAACAATGTTGCAAGACTCTGTGCTAAACCCACAAAACATCATGGATGGCTGTCAAATGAATCATGAGATACCTGAATATGGCACTCTGAATCTAGGTGTGCTGTATAGCAAGAACAAGCCAAAGGAATGCATTGGATTTTCAGATGCAGATTGGGCTGGAGACCAAGATGATCGCAAATCTGTGTCAGGATTAGTGTTGTCAAAAGTACCCGTACTTTGGTACCAAGTCGGTACTGAAATTTTTCAAATGTGACGATACCAGCATTTTTGTAGTACCGGGTATATTCGGTACCCACTAATAGGCAACTGCTTTCAGTCACTTCCGTGTTTATCTAAGCGCAGAGCTCCAGACTAACTTTTTTACTAGGAGCACTGTAGCCGATATATATAGTGTCTGTGTATATTAAACCGCTAAAAGTATTAAGTATTTAAGTATTAACCCTGCATGTTCTGCTTGTCTCTGTGTGAATGAATGGCACAGATGCACGGTTTCATTTACCTCACACACACACACACACACACACTGAAGCACGAGTGACGCTCACACTGTTTTTAGTCTCTGCTGCCATATGATGACATGATGAAATTAATTTCCAGAGCCACTCTGAGAGTCACTTCATGAGCATTTTACCGTTTCACATTTGAGAAAAACTATCGTCATATCATACACACACGGAAACTGAAAGGTCTTTACAGCAACCCGTCAAAATAAAAGTTTGGTTTAACTTGAAGAAATAATTATATTATGTCTCCATGTTTTAAAAATACTGCTACTAATAATAATAATAGTGTGTGCATAGAAGGTTGGAATTTTGGTATCGTGACATCCCTAGTCAGGATACATGTTTCAAATCAGCGGAGCAGCTGTGAGTTGGAGAAGCAAGAAACAGACATGTGTAGCTCTCTCCACTACTGAAGCTGAGTACATGGCGTTGGTAAGCGCAGCTCAAGAAGTGGTTTGGATGCGACAACTGATGACAGATCTAAAGGTAAACCAAATAGGACCGACGTTGATGTTTGAAGATAATCAGTCTGCTATCTGCATGACAAAGAACCCTCAATTTCATGGATGTGCCAAATACATTGACCTCAAGTACCACTTCATTCGAGAGTAAATTGCAAGTGGAGTCATAGACTTGAAATACTGCAACACTGAAGATATGGTTGCTGACATATTCACTAAAGGACTGAGTGAAGAAAAGTTCACGATACTGAGAGAGATGGCTGGAGTGAAACCAGTTAATTAATCATTCTGTTTGCGAGTGAGAAGGAGTGTTGGAAAAATACACTCTTACCAGAATTGTTATTAAACTTGTGTGTATTTCAGTTAAAGCTATTTTTGTATTCTGGTCGTTTTTCACAGAGGAAGAGATGTATATATTGTTGAACACGCAGTAAAGTGTGACGCACTTTTTTGTTCTGTGTGTTTTACTGAGAAATGAGTATTCCAAGTCTTTATTAAAACCAACAACTTAGAGTACCAAAACAGGAAAAAAACTCTTGAAACTGCGTTCTCTGGCAACGACAACAGTAAAGCAGTGGAGGCATCTTATCGTGTAGCAAAGCTCATCGTAAAGGCTAGAAAACCTCACACAATTGGTGAAAATTGTATTTAACCTGCCGCAAAATAAATGGTTTTGTGATGTGTGGAGGAAAGGCCCGCAAACAGTTAATTCTGATTTCTCTTTCAGATAATACAGTTGAGAGAAGAGTAAATGAAATCCCACATGATATGACTCAGAAGTTGGTTAAAAACATTTGAGAGAGTCCCTTTTATGCCATACAGTTGGATGAATCAACTGATATAGCAAACCTTTCCAACCTCCTTGCTTATGTACATTATGTACAAAACGGAAAATTACAAGAGGATTTCCTTTTCTGTAAGTCACAGCCAGCTCAATCAAATGCTGAAGCCATGTTTTAAATTTTGAATGCATTTATTGATTCAAATAGAATAGATTGGTCTAAATGCATGGGTCTGAGCACAGACGGAGCAAGATCGACGGTGGGGCACTGTAATGGAGTTGTTGTGTGCATGAGAACAGTTGTGCCGCCCATGAGCTCCGTCCACAGCAGTTTACATCGGGAAGCACTTGCTACCAAGTAGATGCACACAGATCTCACATCTCACACACCCCTTCATCACGTTTGTTTCGACTTCTCTTTGAAAAAAGGATGGATGGAACCTAGCCTTACATTTGCAATGCATGCTAAAAAACTGATCAAGAAATGTAAAACAGGAGTAAATATTTTACGATGTTTATTTGGGGTTGAATGGGGAGATTGTAGATTATCTTTGAAAATAATATAATGTACATTAATCAGATCAAGTTTGGATTATGGAAGTATAGTTTATGGATTTGCATCTGAAACCACTCTCAAAAAGATTGAAGCAATACAGAATCAAGCTTTAATAATATGCTGTGGTGCGTTCAGAACATCTCCCATTGCAGCTATGCAGGTAGAAGTTGGGGAAGCTCCTTTAAACCTTCGTAGGGATAAACTAAGAATTAATTATTGGGTTGATATAAAAGGTCATAAAGAGAGTCATCCAGTAAAGGGAGTGGTAGAGGAATGCTGGGAACATGGAAACAAAAACATTGAAAGCTTTGGATGGATTGCTCACTGTCACACAGCCAACAACATCTTCAGCACCAGATCTCATCATTCCACCTATTCGATCTCAGTCACCAAAATTCTGATTCATCTCACCTGCTGCACCTTAATCAAGACTGTCCATAAATATCCACATAAACGTTCACACACTGTCTTGTCTCATCAATGACTACCGCTCATTGCAACCGACTACAAACCTGTGGATTCTACTGAACGACTTGTCTTCTTCTTCGTCGCCGCTCTTCCCTGCACCTGCTGATTGAGAACGCACAATTTTTTTACTGAGCTAAGTTTGCTTACCTTCTTGCCTGTTGATTTCCTTTCAATAAACCTCCTCAATGATCTCATGTCCCCTCTTCTGTGTGTACATGACAGAAGACCAAACCGTGAGTTATGGAACACGGTGCCACCGCTAATCCCTCTTCTGATCCTTTTGAAGAACTCGTAGCAGCGGTACGTCAAGCTCTCCATCCACCCACCAGTGAATCGACTTTGTCACTGAATGGTGTGGCAAGTCCCATGGCCCAACCAGCTCCATTCTCTGGCTTGGAGGAGGATTGCAGATGGGTTCCTCTTGCATTTTTCGCTGTATTTTGAAATGCAGCCCCAACGGTTTCCATCTGAACGATCTAAAATAGCCCATATCAACAGTCACTGACTATGCCCTACAATTCCGAACCCTCACTGCTGCTGCAGGGTCTTTCCCCATCCATTTGTCCCCAAATGGCCATCTATGACGACACTGTGGGATTGGATGTCTACACTCAGAAAGGATCTATTTTATGGTGCTGGAGGGTTCAACAGCAGACATCATTCTGGGACGTCCGTGGATGCAACAACATTCCCCATAAATTTCCTGGTCCAACGGTGATATCCTGCGATGGGGCAACCCAACCATCCCAACCGTCAGCCATCCCAAGGATGAACCCATCGTAGTCGTGAGTTCCACTTCCATCGAAAGCCCTGGGTCTCATCTACAAGTGGAAATACCCCAGAAATACCGGGCATTCCAGGATGTGTTCAGTAAGCAGCTTGCCACAAAACTATCACCACACAGGCCATGGGACTGCGCTATCGATTATAGACATATAGATTATATGTCCCAACTCAAGCCCTGTTTCACCTTGTATTCCGAAACTTCGGCATCCTAGAAGATATTGTATTCGATCCTGAGGTAAAACACGCCCCCTCATTACCATACAGACAAAGAAATGTAGAAATAAATAAATGGGGACAAAAATACATTTATACATAAAGAAAAAGTGGAAATAAAAAAAAAATGGACAAATATATACATAAAAAATATGGGAAAAATACTATTATACGTAAATAAGGAAATACAAGTATAAATACTCATTTATTTTGTTTTTTACATTTCTTTGTATTACATATATATTCATGCATACTTCATAAAAGCACTACAAAAAAAATAAAAAATAAATAAATAAATAAACAGACCACTAAAGAATCAAGACTTTCGAAGTTCTCTGGTGCATTTCTGTTCGAAATTCAAAAAAAAATTATTTTTTTAATGCTCAAACCAGTCTTTTTTTTTATGATTGCATCTAAACAAGTATTTGGGTTCCACTTTAGACATTCTGTTGACTATATAAGTAATGTTGCACCTACGTGTCAACTAATTAGTAGACTGGTATAGGGTTAGTTAGGGTTAATAGAATAAGTTGACATGTAATTGCAAATTGACTTGTAGTCAGTAGAATGTCTGTTGAGGTGCATCACAATAAAGTGTTAGAAGATTAACCAGACAATCTACTAATATGTTACTGATAGTTAGTAGAATGTCTAAATGTGACTATTGAAAATGTTTTACCAGTGTCTGTAATGTAATTATTATTAACTTTCTGAATCAGTAACACAAATGGAGTGCAAAACAGAGGACCATATCAAGCATTAGACATTATTTTTTTGATAAACAACCATTAGAAAATCAGTTTGAATGCACATTCAAAACAAAAAGATATCAAAAATTGAGTATTTGGTCAAATTCATACAACAATGTGGATATAGTACTATAGTGAAGCCATAACTGTCTTTAGATAGAACTGAAGTCAGGTTACCTTTTGCACTGTTGAATATGCTTCTCCAGTTCAAAAAGTGGAACAACTCCAGAGCACTCCTGGCAGACTTCAAAAATCGTTTACAAAAAAACAAATAAAAAACATTATACAAAAATAATTATGTTAAATGTTTTTGACAGTAACCATCAAATACTACGTATTATTTATGTATAATTTATATAAAATTATACTACTGCTATTATTTCAGAATGTCAGTTTTACTACTCAATTTAGGTTTATTGAATTTTCACTTAAAACATTAATCTTACTGTATCTTCTGTTGATGTTCCAGCAATTACGGATTGCAAAGAAAGGTTGTCTTGCAGTGTTGCAATGTAGGCCGTGGCTTTATTGAAGCTACGCTAGAGAGAGGTTATAGGGCAACATCCATTAAACTGACAGTTTTATTGCCATTAAGCCCCGCCCCTTTTTGACCGTGGGAAATTCCCACGCTTGCCCCGCCCCCTTTTTGACATGAGAACTTTCCCACGCTTGCCCCGCCCCTTTCTACCCCCCTCCCTCCCACCTCCGGACAGGTCACGTGACCGTGAGAATTTTCCCACGGTTGCTCCTCCCTTATGGGCGTGAACAGAACCAGGGAGATATTATAAATTAAATTATATATTAAATTATATATTTAATAATATATAACGTTGTATAAAAGTTAAAATACACATGTGTTTAGTGTTCTCACACATTTGTAAAACTGTTACATAAAACACAAACTAGTTTACAACATTGTTAAAAAAAGCCTTACATTTTTACATACCATTTGTTGAAAGAAGAACAAAAGTATTATTATCTCCAAAGATGTATCTGGTAGCAATAATGTTTAAACATCATATTGTTTAACAGATAACATTATGACAATGTATATTAAAACTGTTACAATAAAGACAATCAGAGATCAGTGTTTTTTTTTTTTTTTTTTTTTTTTATTAAAGAAGACACTTTTAAAACAATAATGAAATGAGTTAAATTGGCATTTTTCTCTAAAAGAGTTATTAAAAATGAGTTAGTGTTAAACATCTAAAACAACATTTTATGTTAAAACATAAATGTTAAAACATTGAAAATCAATGTTCAGTCATTTACAGAAAAGTATAACAAGTTAAGAGAGTTTTTCATTACAAAAAGATAATTTTTTTAAAAATGTGGATCCATAACTTTCACACATTATTTATAAAACGTTACATTTTACATAAAGTATCTTTAAAAGTGTATATTTTCTTAAAGATATAAAAATGCGTTAGCATTAAAACATCTAAAACAACATTTTATGTTAAAACATAAATGTTCAGTCATTTACAGAAGAGTATAACAAGTTAAGAGAGTTTTTCATTACAAAAAGATATTTTTTTAAAAATGTAGATCCATAATCATTTAACTTTCACACATTGTTTATAAAACATTACATTTTGCATGAAGTATCTTTAAAAGTGTATATTTTCTTAAAGATATAAAAAAAATGCTTTAGCATTAAAACATCTAAAACAACATTTTATGTTAAAATATAAATGCTCAGTCATTTACAGAAGAGTATAACAAGTTAAGAGTTTTTTCATTACAAAAAGATAATTTTTAAAAAATGTAGATCCGTAATCATTTAACTTTCACACATTATTTATAAAATGTTACATTTTACATAAAATACCTTTAAAAGTGTGTATTTTCTTAAAGATATAAAAAATGCATTAGCATTAAAACATCTAAAACAACATTTTATGTTAAAACATAAATGCTCAGTCATTTACAGAAAAGTATAACAAGTTAATAGAGTTTTTCATTACAAAAAGATAATTTTTTAAAAATGTTGATCCATAATCATTTAACTTTCACATACTATTCATAAAACGTTACATTTTACATAAAGTATCTTTAAAAGTGTATATTTTTGTCCATCACTTTTAAAACATTAATGAAATAAGTTAAAATTGCTTTTTTTCTCTAAAAGAGTTATTAAAATGAGTTAGCGTTATTTTAAGATGTTAAAATCAATAATTTACAGAAAAGTAAATGTATCCATCCACACATTATGTGTAAAATGTTACATTTAACATAAAATATCTGTCTCAAACATAAAAAAGTGTCTCAAACACATCATAATATTAAAACCACAGAATGCAAAAAATCACAGTATCTAAAAAATAGCCTTACATTTTTGCAAATCCGTTTGTTGAAAGCGAGCCAAAACTCCAAAGGTATATCCTAAGGTATATTCCACATTAAATGTATATCCGAAAGGTATATTCCACATCAAAGATATATCCAAGACCAAATGTTTATCCAAAAGGTATATTCCACATCAAAGATATATCCAAGACCAAAGGTGTAGAGATTTTAATTCCAAAAGTTACAAAGTCTCGTGAGGAGCTCAATGAAACACGTCCACACGGTTACATCCCAAAAGTTAGAATGACCTGTGTGACATCTGCCCTGTAGCCACAGGTAGACCACTCCCACCCTAGACCACTCCCACCCCCTAGACCACTCCCACACCAAGACCCCTCCCACACCATGACCCCTCCTACATCAAGATCCCTCCCAAGCCAACTATGTTTTGCTTTAATTAAAAAAGAGTTTTGTTTCCCACAATCATTTAAAAACTTTTTAAAAACAATGTATGTATAAAGTTAAAATACAACGGTTTAGTATTCGTACGTTTACAACGTTATCTGAAAAAAGCTAGGATTAATAGCTAGATTTTATTTAAAATTAATAGTTTAAATTATTAGTTAAGTTAGAGTTAATTCATGCTTTAGTTAAGTTATATTCACTAACTTACTGATTTATTCACTACAACCCAATGGAGAAATCCGTTCACTGTTTGAGAACACGTTTTTGGAGTAAAAAATAATGATTCTGTTCAAAACGATGTGCTTTTAACTTTAAAACTGTGAAACGTAAGCGGTAGGCAAACATTTTCCACACACATGTAACACTTTCACATACAACTTTAATAATAAAATAACTTTAACTTTAATAAAATGATACAGACCTTTAAAATACAGAGGTGTATAGACTAGTATTTAAAACGCTAGGCCTATCAGAAAAATGTAAACAAGAATGTCTTCTTACGTATACAGATTTTAAACCCTGTTAAAAACAAAAAAGTCAACGTTAAATAATTTAAAACAAGTTATAGAATGTCTTTCACGAACAACTTTTAAAGATACCAGAAAAATGGTCAATTATGTTTCAAACGTGAACAACATATCAAACATGTAAGAAAAAATGATGTGGGCATCGAAGATCTCAAAAATGAAGTTTATTACAGCATAGCAGTGGCAAGATACACAAAGCACCTTGGGTTCACCGGCGTCAGAATGAACCCCTAACACACCCAATCCTAAACCTTTTATCCTCTATTTCGTTTGTCTTCCCCCTCTACATGTAAATGAAGCTCTGTTTTTAAGTGTAATTTAAGAATAACAGATTTGTCTTCCCTCTCAGCATGAGGCTGAAACACTGTCTTAAATGTAAATTGAGGATCTTTCCTCTGTGCCCACATCTTTGATGTTCTGTGAAATCAGAACAGCAAAGGTTAAGGTGATAAAATCTATCTGAAGTGGATCTTCTGTTAAAACAAGACGGTCAAATGTTTAAGGTGACAAGCTATTTGAAGTCCCTGTAATCAAGATGGTTGTTGGTTGCCCTCTGTGATACTATTTACATATTACTGAGATTGGATGTAATTTTCTCCATATGATAATTAAACTCTTTTAAGTGAAGGAACATTTTGATATATATATATATATATTGGAGTGGAAGTTTTTGGGAACAGAACATAATTTCTTACAGACCCCCCTTTGATGCTCTTGGCCCAAAGTAGCATCACAACCACTCCCTTTTCGTAGATAACACCTCCCGAAACCTGGTGGGCAGGTGCCCCAGTGGCGGCGTAGCCCATGGCTTAGGTCGTTCCCATCTATGGCCATCAGAGAATCTTACCCGTCTTCGGGATCTACGCCTCCTGCACACTGAGTTATGGCTCTACTTCACTTGAGCAAAATTATCATAGTTTGTGATAATGAAATGTATTATTATTATTTATTTTTTTATTTTTTTTTTTTTATACGAGGTAACCAAGAACCATCATATCCACTTGGAACATTCAATATTGATCATGGAATTATCTATAATCTAACTATAATCTAATCTTTAAACATAGAACGTATACATCAATCTATAATCTAATGTTTAAACATAGAACACATAACAATGCATTGGCAAATAATAAGAAAGATACATACACATACAGCCGTTTTAAAGGTTACATTCCAAATTAAACCAGAATAGGCCATATCTCCATCATGCATTTGTTTTGCAAAAATCTTGTCTTTCTTCAAGGCCTTGTTGGGCTCTCACAATGTCAAATGTTCAGTGGTGTTCACATCAGTGATGTTAGCATACTGATTAGTTTTGATAACTCGATAACAATCAATAGACAATATTGTGTGTGTGTGTGTGTGTGTGTGTGTGTGTGTGTGTGTGTGTGTGTGTGTGTTTGTGTGTGTGTGTGTGTGTGTGTGTGTGTTTGTGTGTGTGTGTGTGTGTGTGTGTGTGTGTGTGTGTATCATTTTGTCCGTGTGGACATCCTTTATCCACTTGTTTTCCATCTGTGGAAAGACTGTTGTCCATAGTCTCAGAAATGGTTTGTTTCTGAAATCTCCTTTTCTTTCTCTTCTCATTGTCCATTCTTTTCCACTTGGACCATAAGTCCTTCTAGAAGAAGCAGTCACTGGTGTTGTTCGAGTCTGTGCCTCTTCATCAGTTCCTTCCATCCCATGATGGGTCTCAGGGTTTCTAAGTCTTTTAGGCCTGGAGTTCTGGATCTTGCAGGTCTGGATATCTCTATTCTTTTCTTTTTCTTGAGAAAATCCCCCTGGCTCCGCTTCCTTCTCGTCCTTCAAACGACCAGATCATCTTTCTCCAGGAGGTTACACTTTTCAGACAAACATCTCGATGCTTATATCTGAAACTATAATCAAAAGAAGAGGTTGCCCCCCTTTCCCCCACAAGAATCTTTTCACATTCAAACATCAAAGTCACAGAAGTTTCATCTCAAAATATCAAACATCGGTAATTTTTTTTATTATTATTATTATTATTATTATTTCTAAACATAATGTTGTAACGGAAAGCAGATGATCAGGTCTGCCTTTTTGTTGATTAATCAAATCTAATCAACAAACAAAAGGTACTGATTAACCCCTCAAGACAAAACACCAGTGTTAGCAGATGCTCGGTCAGGTCCCCTGAGTTAATCTCATCAACTCAAGAAGATATTCACACTGAAAAGGAAGGACAAAGTTCGCCACGCGGTTCCACGTGTGCACGACTCTGCATACACACACACAAAACACAGACTCCTTATCATGCCCGACCACTTGTGGTCAAAATTACCTTTTTAAAATGTTTAAAATGTATTTCTTGCTGTGCTTATGATCCTTATACCCGAAATACGATATCTATAAGCTTTATTGATATGTAATCAGTTTAATATGCATGTAATCACGAGAAATCCTGTTTCTTTGTGTTGTTGACTAACAGAATTGTCATTCGCGGTATTGTTTTGTTCAGAAGAACACAACGGTGTTGAATATTTAGCACAGAATATTAGAGGATGCATTATTTGATTAATACCAGTTTTATAAATGTTTATGAACGAAGTTTATTCCGCCAGCATTAGTTAGAAGAGGCGTGTACCTTTCCAAATGAAAGGACATGACCACAATATGTCCTCCCAGGCGATTGGGTCACGCACGCAAGGGGGCGTGACTTTAGCTCCTTCAAAACACAGCGGGCTCTCTCACCTCTCTCTCTCTCACCTCGCTCTCATCTTTCCTCCTCTTCTACCGGCGCGACGCTTTCCCGAGGAACATCCCGGAAGGCCTCGGACAAACACATGTTCGAGTCGTAGCAGCCGTTCTTTTGCAACTAAGTTATATTTGCCTCTTCCTTCACGGAAGATGAAGACGAACTTTCTCGGTAACGTTACATTTCAGTGAGCCTTTTCAAGCTTCCCGCGACACCGGAAGACGCAGTCGAAACAAAACCTCGTCCGCGCTTTCAGCATCAACCAAACAGAGAACAGACGTGCAAGTATATTTATCTGATAAAAGCTGCTTTTCTGGGGTCCGTCGTTTAGGTTTCTGTATGTAACAATTACTAGCTTTTCCCTTCTCTCTATTTCTCTCTTTCTTTCTTTCATTTCATTTTATTCTTATCACGTATTTTATTATTGTTTAAATGTTTGTTTGTGTTTATTGTTTGCATTTTTACGTACGTTTCTATTCGTAGCTCATATAATCTTTAGTCACATTTATTAAAATCCATTTATACTTTTCACTGTCTCTGTGTTTGAAAACCCACCATTCTAAAGTCAATGAAACAAAAGATCCAGCTACAAGCTCGATATTAGACTACATTCAGTAGTTTTAATTAATAAACTCATAAAGTTTACTGTTCGTGGCCAGAACCTAAACTTTCTTGGAGTTTGTAAAGAGATAACCCTTCTTAACTGTGATAATCTCACCTTTACTCGCTGGACGAATAACGATTAGATCAGTTACAGAACCAGTTAATCTCTATAATTGATAAAATAAATGTGCATGCGACTTATGAATTATGACCATGAGTCATAATTATTAATATTTCCAAAATTCCCTATATTCTTGAGCTAATTCAAATTTACCCAAAGTCGTATTCGCTACATTTTGGTGGAGAATGCGGGCAGTTTCAAACTTTATTTGGTGGGCAAAATTCAGTGTCAGTGAATGTGTATTATTGGTATTAATAATTGTAACGTTACACGCGCGTTTTGAATTGTGAGGTAAGTCGCTAAGGCGAACTCACCCAGCTGAAGGCAGGCACAAAGCCAGCTCAGCTCTGCTAAAACTGCAGTTCATGATATTACATTTGTCTCTGTAAAGACGAAGCAAAACTCTTTACAGTTAGTTCATGTAATACGATTTAAACCGACTAAATGAAGACGAAAGGATCTCTTTTAGGACGAAGACGTAAATCTGACCTGAGCAGTGACTCAGTTTTTCAGTCGTAATAGGCCTTATTATATACAATACGTTAACGATAAGCTCCTGGTCAGAAATTGGCCTCGCGATCCAATTTCGTAAACCTACGCATTATCATAAAGTGCTACTTTGATTAATGCTTATGGGAGAGGAGCAGATGCAATAATTCCTGTTCCTGTAATGAGCAGATGTTTAATTCCTGTTCATAGCTGTAAGTAAACAGAAGAAAAAATTCCTGTTCACAGCTGAAATAAACAGAAGATAATCCCTGTTTATTCAAACCGTTTCATGTATAATGTGTAAGTAAACCGAAGTCTAATGCCTGTTTACTCACAGCTCGATTAATTAAAAACGGAAGTTTTAATGCCTGTTTTATTTAAACCGTTTCATATATAATGTGTAATCAAATAGATGTGTAATTCCTGTTAGTCACATGTTATGAAACTCGTGTAATTTTCCGCATGCAACAGAGCGCGAAATACTCGTGATTTCCAAAGATAAAAAAAATCTGCTGTCTAAATTGCTGAATCACGTCACCGACACTAGAGGGCAGCCTCTAGGTGTGTGGCAGTTCTCAAATCACGCGCGCCCCACCGACGTCATCCTGCGTGAGTGTCGCCTCCCACTGACGTCAGCCTGCGCGAGCGCAACTACGCCATCTCGTGGCGTTATAAGATAATACCTGCTTTCAATTTCTTTTTCTCTCTGCATTCATTTTCTCTCTCAAATACTTAACTGCATTCAAGCTTAGCTTATGCTGATATTATTTGGAGTTAGACAATTCCTTTTTCTGTTTTTGACTGTCACACTTTAAGTTAAGTTCGGAAAAAAAAGAAAACTTTTCAAATTAAAAACTTAGATTTGATTCACTCAGTTCATTGATAGGTCCACCTAGGAAGAAGCACGCCACCGTGTGGCCATCTTGGGTCGACTTATCAATATCTGTTTAACCCCCAGTCTGCAATTGAAGTGCCTCATTGCTACCCTTTTCGTTTGATTATTTTTATAATCAATACTAATAACTTCAGTGTTATTGTAGGGATTATAGGAAGTCATTCTGAATTTCAGTTTAATTAATTTTAGTATTGATACATCACTGTCATCATTCTAATTTTCTTTCCTTCCTTATTGTTATTATTTTGAACCTCCCCTTGCATGCTTAGTTGAATTTCAATTCAAACTAGTTTGAATTTTAATTCAAAATTGTGTCTAATCAGCCAGGGAAGACCACTGAGAAGACATACGGCCCTCACCCTAGTGGCACAAACCCACTGCCGGGGCCTATCCCTCTGCCTGCGTCTCAAGCCTGTGTTGTTATTCACATTTTCTTTCATTGATAATTTTCTCTTTTTTTTCTCTTCCCTCTTTTCTCCAAAGGGGGGGGGGGGGGGTAGGTTATTCTGATAAATCACCATCAGTTATCATAATTTTCCTTTTGTTGTATCACTATTTTAGTAAAGCCTTTGCCTCGGACTCCTGCATACATATGTACTCAATTTGATGAAACCAGAAAGCCTTAATTTACATTGAGTCTAACATCTTAATCCCTTATTGTGTATCTATTGGCAGGACTCAGTCAGTGTTTATAGGCTTAGGCCTCTTTATTTTTATTTTATAACACTCCCCGTGTTATTGCTTGTGACATTTCATTGCAGACCAATTCACTTCCTTGGGTTGTGTTTCCCTTTGATCTTCCCTACCTTCAACTTTGTTTTTATTTTAATTTTTCTCCATTTCTGTTGTGATTTGTTTCTCTCATTTCACTGACAGACAGAACCTAAGAGAGACCCCAGGAAAGTGAATAGAGTAACGATCAGAGCCGGCGTCATTAGACGACCCCCAGGCTACCGCCTGTCAAAATCTCTATTGTGGGCTTTATCCATACCCACGAAATTGGCTCCGCTAACTGTCGGCATCAGTTAGCCCCGAAATTCTCATAAACGGCCTAGCCCGTATGAGTATTGCTCATTTGACCCTAAAACAAACTTGCATTTTGTCTCTTTTTGTGTGTGCTGTGCTTCTCTCGCCAACAGTGAGCCGAGATGTCGAGCTCACCCTGTCCTGCAGTCCGCTGGGATGACCTTGAGGCATGGCTGAGAGACATAACAAAGACCGTGCTGCCCCAGGACTCACATCGCTCGAGCCAAGAGCAACGGGACACAGACCTGAGCCAGTTCAAGTCCCATGATCCAGCCCAGACATACAGCCACGAGCAGCTGTCCAGAATCTTCGGAAACCTCGCACTCAAACTCGTCGTCAAGGCCCGGGTCAGTGAAAGAACCACCCTCGAACTGGAGCAAAAGACAGCCGCACTACAGCTCCAGGCCACAGAGGCCCTGGAGGACCGAGCACACACACAGAGCCGTCTAGACCAGCTACTCTTCCTGACCGAGGAAGAGGACGAGACGGACACAACGCTACAACAGGAAGTTGAAAGACTTCAAAATGCCCTAGACGATCTTCATCGACACACAGACCAAAGAGAACAGTTGGAGAGAAAAACCAGAAAAGAACTCAACGAAAGGCTCCAACAGGCTGAAGCTCTCCTTGAGAGAGCAAAGACTAAAATCCATCAGCTCACTCAGCAGAGACACGAGCTCCAAGATGAACTTGACACTGTTCATGCAGAACTAAAACATGCTTACAGATTGCAGAGTGTCTGGAACGGAGAAACACGCATCACAGAGTTTCTCCCGGTCAGCCAAACACCAAAAGCTGAAGGGGGCGGAGCTGTAAAGGGTCAGAATCCTCTCCAGACGGATTGGGCCCCCAGCAACAGCTCTCCTCCCAAAAGCCTTGACAAGCTAGCCCGCAACATTCCTACGTTCAACCCAGATCCTGCAGGAAACCATGACATTTTTGCTTACTTACAAGACATTGACTTTCACCTGCAAACTGTCCCCAACGTGACAGCTTGGGACAAATTGTACCTGCTACGAATAACCGCAAATAGAGATGTGCGTAAGTTTCTTGACCACACAGACCAACCACCCTCACGATTGCAGTGACTACACAGCAAAAACGAACTTTACCAACTACACTGCACGCCTCAGAGCTGCTTACGCTACCTCCGCTGTGTTAAAAGGTCATGCGGGCCTCTGAAGAACAGACTTTTTCTATGCCGCCACTTACCCCTCCACCACCCTCGCAAGCCATCTGAGCTCACTGGCAGCCAGTGCCTCAGACAACTGTCTGCCACCACGCACAAGCTGCGTTCACAAGACTTCAGTACGCATTGTGCACCTGTGCCATCACAGCGCCACAGCTTGTAAGGCCACAGCGCACAAAGGGGGGTCAGGCGTGCCGAGAACACATCATGTGCTGAACACCGCAGCACCAAACCCACGCATGGCACACCAAAGCATGTGGCATACCAACCTCAGCGAAGCAACAAGATGCCCTAGCCAACCAAGGACATCCATCGCTGAAGTTTTTCCTCCCTTTCTCTCTCTCTCTCTTTTTCCTCCAACAGGATGCTGTGGTGGTTCGCTAGAAAGCAGCCACAATCGGACATCACCAAATCCGGCATCCGGCATCGCATGGAGAGAGAGCAGCCCCGAGTCCTGATTACCAAAGCAGGACTCACACTCCGAAAGTGTACATTCGACTTAAACCCAGCAACGTCGAAAGAGCACATTACCTCAACGAAATGTGAACATCCACAGCCAAGCTCACAAAGCCGTGTCCGGCGGTTTCCTATGGAACCCCGAAAAGGGGGGATCCCACACTATCGACCCCCCTCAACCTCATTTGAGCTGAGTCATCAGCCTAGCAATCACCTGCCATCTGACCATTGTTACCGTGATGAGTCAACTAGGCCCATACACGCCCTATCAACTCATCAAGGGGGGACTGTAACGGAAAGCAGATGATCAGGTCTGCCTTTTTGTTGATTAATCAAATCTAATCAACAAACAAAAGGTACTGATTAACCCCTCAAGACAAAACAACAGTGTTAGCAGATGCTCGGTCAGGTCCCCTGAGTTAATCTCATCAACTCAAGAAGATATTCACACTGAAAAGGAAGGACAAAGTTCGCCACGCGGTTCCACGTGTGCACGACTCTGCATACACACACACAAAACACAGACTCCTTATCATGCCCGACCACTTGTGGTCAAAATTACCTTTTTAAAATGTTTAAAATGTATTTCTTGCTGTGCTTATGATCCTTATACCCGAAATACGATATCTATAAGCTTTATTGATATGTAATCAGTTTAATATGCATGTAATCACGAGAAATCCTGTTTCTTTGTGTTGTTGACTAACAGAATTGTCATTCGCAGTATTGTTTTGTTCAGAAGAACACAACGGTGTTGAATATTTAGCACAGAATATTAGAGGATGCATTATTTGATTAATACCAGTTTTATAAATGTTTATGAACGAAGTTTATTCCGCCAGCATTAGTTAGAAGAGGCGTGTACCTTTCCAAATGAAAGGACATGACCACAATACGTCCTCCCAGGCGATTGGGTCACGCACGCAAGGGGGCGTGACTTTAGCTCCTTCAAAACACAGCGGGCTCTCTCACCTCTCTCTCTCTCACCTCGCTCTCATCTTTCCTCCTCTTCTACCGGCGCGACGCTTTCCCGAGGAACATCCCGGAAGGCCTCGGACAAACACATGTTCGAGTCGTAGCAGCCGTTCTTTTGCAACTAAGTTATATTTGCCTCTTCCTTCACGGAAGATGAAGACGAACTTTCTCGGTAACGTTACATTTCAGTGAGCCTTTTCAAGCTTTCAAGCGACACCGGAAGACGCAGTCGAAACAGGACCTCGTCCGCGCTTTCAGCATCAACCAAACAGAGAACAGACGTGCAAGTATATTTATCTGATAAAAGCTGCTTTTCTGGGGTCCGTCGTTTAGGTTTCTGTATGTAACAATTACTAGCTTTTCCCTTCTCTCTATTTCTCTCTTTCTTTCTTTCATTTCATTTTATTCTTATCACGTATGTTATTATTGTTTAAATGTTTGTGTTTATTGTTTGCATTTTTACGTACGTTTCTATTCGTAGCTCATATAATCTTTAGTCACATTTATTAAAATCCATTTATACTTTTCACTGTCTCTGTGTTTGAAAACCCACCATTCTAAAGTCAATGAAACAAAAGATCCAGCTACAAGCTCGATATTAGACTACATTCAGTAGTTTTAATTAATAAACTCATAAAGTTTACTGTTCGTGGCCAGAACCTAAACTTTCTTGGAGTTTGTAAAGAGATAACCCTTCTTAACTGTGATAATCTCACCTTTACTCGCTGGACGAATAACGATTAGATCAGTTACAGAACCAGTTAATCTCTATAATTGATAAAATAAATGTGCATGCGACTTATGAATTATGACCATGAGTCATAATTATTAATATTTCCAAAATTCCCTATATTCTTGAGCTAATTCAAATTTACCCAAAGTCGTATTCGCTACAATGTCATTAAAACATTTATTATAAATTACAACTACATATCAATGCTAATAAAACATGTTTCATAAATCATAAAGAATCACCCCCCTTTTGATAGTAAACCTTTTTCTACAATGTGTTACTATCATAAAACTAATTCTAATTTGCATCAGCATTTGCTTGTGACTGAGCTACAGTCATGTTGCTCATGTAGTGATATGTTTGACAAGGTGTGAATGACTTCTTTATTTCCTTCCAACAGTGCCAACTGGGTTTCTAAATTGTCTATTTTCTTAAGCAAACCACGATAGCCCATCTTTCTTTTGTGTGAAAAGTAACACTGTCTTGCCTTGTGTCCCATCTTTCCACAAGCAAAACAAACAACTTCCTGATCTTCCTTTCTTTTCGCCAAACAGTGCCTTGCAATGTGACCATCCTTTCCACATGCATGACAGACAAAGTTTTGAAGAAGTCTCTCATTGTCTTGACAATGTCTAGCAATGTGACCAGCTTTTCCACATGCATAGCAAAGAATAACACCTTCAGAATTAATTCTTGCAAATCTCCTTGGTCTATGATGGAAACCATTAGACAATGTAGAACATTCTCTCTCGCCAAAGGCAGCAACTGGATGTCTAGATTTGACAGCTTTCATTTGACTATTTGCATTAGCATTATTGTTGTAAAACTGTGTCATTTTAGCAATAATGTCATTATATTCAGAGAGTGGTGTCACTAGCATTGTCACAGCAGACCGGGTGAGTGGGTCACATTTGTTAATCAAGGCAGACTTGAAACTGACATCATTCTTAGTAATATCAGGATTGCCACTGAAAGTTTTAAACATCTCCAATAATCGTTCTGAAAATGCTGCTGGATGCTCCCCTTTCCTCATGTGCATCTCAGATATCTTATCCCAGTTAACTGACATCACACCTAAGACTTCAAGCAGTGCCTTTTTCCTCTCTGACTTATTAGCATTTCTGTCCTTTACTTTCTGAGTTAAGGCTCCAGACAGAGTTTCAGGCAGGCACATTCTTAACAAAACGCATGCCTCACCATCTGTTAAATTGTAAACTTCAGCATATTCCTCCAAGTTTTTCAGAAAATTTAATGGATCTTGTTTGTCACGATCAAATTTACCAATATTCTTGATCACAGTTTCTAGTTCAGTTGGATTAAATCCTCGGACAGTGGTAGAAGTCACTGGTTCTTCCCTTCCTTCACTAGCACGCATAGTCGTAGTAGTATGAACTGGTGCCATGGGAAATCTGACTCTACAGTCAGAGTGTTGGCTACTGAATGACTTAGTATCTTTTCCCAAAACCTCAGTCCTGTCTTCCTGTAAATCTGGCATTTCTGGAACTGGGTTACACAATGTGACACCTAACAATGTCTTACTAGGGTTTGTCTCAGTTGTGCCATTCTTTATCATAAACTGACAAGTCGCCTTCGCTTCCTCCAAATTTTTAGACAATGTTTCCACAGATGATTTAAGCATACTATTGTTAGTTCTAAGAAGTGAAATCTCATTCTGCATCTTGACCTTTTCTTCTTTCCATATCGTTTCACTAGCCAGGTAATTTTTTGTAGAAATTACCCCAACACTGAGTCGCTCATTTTCAGCCTCTAACTCATCTACTCTCCTCCTAGTTACTTTGTATGAAGCAAAAAGTGCTTGAAGCGCATTAGCAATTTTCCCATTTTTGTTCTTAGGCATTTTGGGATCATTTTCAAACTTAGAGATAGCCCACTTGTACGGTTTATCCACAATATTCTCTATTCCGTCAAACATTCCCTGAGAACCGTGTTTAGCGATGTATTTAACAATAATTTCTTCCATTTTCAAAAGTCTTATCAAGCTTTAAAATATCTCGTGATCTAATAGTTATTCACAAAGTCTAATTTAAATGACTACACGTTATCTAGTTCCTTTAAGATATCCGTTAGTCTAATTATTCACAGCTCCAGTAGGCCTACTTCGGACACAAATGATCAAAATAGCCACACTACCTGAGGCTTCTAAACTTAACCACAGCCACAATCCATTGGTCCTTAAATTTCGTTACGCAAAACAGTTAAGAAATGCAACACTGTCACAGTACGTCGGACAAAACCACACTATGTCTGGTTTTATGTTATATTCTTAAAACAGCTTGCTTATCAGTAGCCTACTTCGGGTTCAAACTATATTTATGAATTTTAAAACAATGCCACAGTACGTCGGGCAAGACCACACTGCTTCGGGTTCTTTGTTTTAAACTTCACAAAGTCACGGCACATCAGACTCACTAGTCTAGCCTATAACACACAATAGTTGTGAAATAATTCTGTGACCACACTGCGTCGAGTCTATTCAATTACTTTAGAATTTCCTCAGAATTATTACAACTTCACAATCGGTTTCAAGTACATTAGAAACATACACATTTGTTTCAGTTACTTTAGAAACAACCAATCTAACATAACTCTGCCACCACACTACTTCGGGTTGATTCAATTACTTTAGAATCTTAACAGAATTATAACAGACCAACACCAAGTTTCAGTTACTTTAGAAACTTTACACTTAAGCACTTTGTTTCAATTACTTTAGAAACAACAATTCCAATACAACTCTGCCACCACACTACTTCGGGCTTATTCAGTTACGTTAGAATCTTAAACAAAATTGTACGGAATAGGCTTAAAACTCCTCCTGCTAATACTGAATAAACCAAATGCGATCTCTCTGTCCTTAATTTTTCTTTTCTAGATTTTTTTTAAAATGAGGAATTCCTTGACAAAAACAGCATAAATGAAAGAAAACAGCTTTTTCTTACCTTTTCCCTTTTTTGTTGGAAATCCGTCGACTGGGTCTGGCTCGCCAATGTAAGAAAAAATGATGTGGACGTCGAAGATCTCAAAAATGAAGTTTATTACAGCATAGCAGTGGCAAGATACACAAAGCACCTTGGGTTCACCGGCGTCAGAATGAACCCCGAACATACCCAATCCTAAACCTTTTATCCTCTATTTCGTTTGTCTTCCCCCTCTACATGTAAATGAAGCTCTGTTTTTAAGAATAACAGATTTGTTATTCTTAAAGTGTAATTTAAGAATAACAGATTTGTCTTCCCTCTCAGCATGAGGCTGAAACACTGTCTTAAATGTAAATTGAGGATCTTTCCTCTGTGCCCACATCTTTGATGTTCTGTGAAATCAGAACAGCAAAGGTTAAGGTGATAAAATCTATCTGAAGTGGATCTTCTGTTAAAACAAGACGGTCAAATGTTTAAGGTGACAAGCTATTTGAAGTCCCTGTAATCAAGATGGTTGTTGGTTGCCCTCTGTGATACTATTTACATATTACTGAGATTGGATGTAATTTTCTCCATATGATAATTAAACTCTTTTAAGTGAAGGAACATTTTGATATATATATATATATATATTGGAGTGGAAGTTTTTGGGAACAGAACATAATTTCTTACAAACATATCAAACAACAACAGTTAAAAAATAATACCTAAAGTGAATAGTTTTAAGCAAAACTTTTTAACATTACAATTCGCTATAAACTTTTGTATAGATCTTAGCTAAAATAGATCTTTCACTGTCTCGCAAAGCATCCTTGCGCTCCGAAAGCACAACACGAATGATAAATCGGTCTGTGAAGCGAGTCTCCGCCCACCTAAAAACTTTGCCAAAGCAAATACACATGTGTAGAGGTATAGCTACAGATTTAAATCTTGGTAAAAAAGGCTTAATCAAAACAACATTTAAAATTTTTGTACATTTAATTTAATTTAGTTATTAATCCGGTATTAGATCTTTCTAACCTAATATTGTTTGATGTGTTATGCCTAGATAACGAAACATAGTCCGTACATGTTGTGTTCGAGAAAAGTAATATTGATGTAATCTTTGTGAGATCATACCCACAAACGCAGAACTTTGTGTTGGATGCTCCACTTTACTAAAAGAAAATATTATGGAAGTCATTTTCAAACTGTAATTATACCATATTTTATGTATTAATAGTATGGTTCCATGTTGCTTTAAAGTTTTGTTTGTTTGTTATTAACTAATACCTTTTTTTTTAACTAACACTTCAACATCCTCCACAAATTAAAGAAACATATGAGCTAAGGAGGTAAGGATGTACATTAATCCCGAATAAACAGATAGTGGAATGTCTACAATCTACAATATACAGTTAGATATTCTCCTACTTCGTATGTGTGTAAATAGTTGCGCTTATGGACTAACTTTAAAAAATCATCTTTATACAGGAATCACGTGTGTCCAAACATTTGTGTAAGATTCAAAAGACCAAATCACTAGGGGAGACAACAAACACACCCCATCGTGAAAAGTGACCGTTCAGCACAGTGTCCGAACTTAAATGACATATACATTAACGGGCCAAAATGTGACACAGACTCCACCCACTAACACACCTCTCAAAGCCAGTGGCGGCTGGTGCTAAAAAAATTTGGGGGGGCACAACAAACTGAATTTTTAATTCAGGACTTGTTATGTTCGTCACTTATTTTAACAGCAATAAATGATGACTTGAATCACGAGATACAGTGAACAACTTCTTTACTGTTCAAGTGCAAATTCAAAACAAATCAATGCGCCAAAGCTGCACTCAACCGGAACTCTTAGTATAATGACAGTTAACTCAAATACAGAAAATAGTGCCATTTTACTTTAGGTATACTTCAGACATTTTGTATTATGTTTCCAAATACATAACAATTCCTCCCTTCCAGCTTTGAAGTACTGTACGCCAACAGCGAACAAAATATTCCTGCATGTCAAACATAAATAGGCACTCTTACCATTATCCAATTTAAACAAAACCAAGTTACTAAATAATAAAATATTTTTCTTTTTTCCAAACAAGTAACAGTTCCATCATCTGTTTTGGAGTCAACAATCAACATTCTCCTTTTAAGCAACTATAAGTCAAGTCTCTCAGGAGGTCTATGGTTCCTTTGAGGGTAACGCCGTTCTGGCGCTGCAGAGACATTTACATTCTGTTGTAGCATGTATGGTGTTTCTGTATGCCAGAAGGAAGTTGGCTAGTTTGTGTTGTAAAGGTACATCCTCCCTCCTGCTTGCTTTCATGGACTGTTTAAATGTCTGCACAAAGCGTTCTGCTAGTCCATTTGTAGCTGGATGGTGAGGAGCTGAGGTGATATGCTTTATGCCATTCCTCTTGAGAAACTGTTGAAACTCCTCCCCCATGAATTGACTGCCATTGTCACTCACCAACTGCAGGGGTAAGCCCGTGCGAGCGAAAAGCATCCGCAGGAGGTTCACAGTCTTCGCGGCAGTGGCTGTCTTGACTGGAAAGATCTCAGACCACTTTGAGTGTGCGTCGACCACAATGAGGAACATGTGATCTAAGAATGGGCCTGCATAGTCAACATGTATGCGTTGCCATGGTGTGGAAGGCCACTCCCATGTGTGAACAGGTGCAGGCTGCGGTTGGCGCTGGTTTTGTTGACAACCCTCGCAGGATTTAGCAAGGTTTTCAATTTGACTGTCCAAGCCAGGCCACCATACATAACTTCTGGCGAGGTTTTTCATTTTAACCACACCAAGATGGCCTTCATGCAGTGCAGTTAGTACTCTGGAGCGAAGCCTCGGCGGCACAACAACGCGTGACCCCCACATGATACAACCCTGGCACACAGAGAGCTGGTCTCGCCGGTTGGCATAGTCATGGAGTGGGATGTCTGTGTTTGCTGGCCATCCATTCACTGTGAAGTCATAAACTTTAGCTAGGAGAGGGTCATTTCTTGTCTCAGTTTGAACCTGTGCACTGGTAACAGGAAGCGGTTCCATCTGTGACAGGTGCATTACCAACGCAGGATCAATAACCTCCTCAGGAGTAGGCTGTGGAAGGCGTGAGAGCCCATCAGCGTTTCCATGACACTTACTTCCTTTATATTGGATGGTGTAAGTGTGTGCTCCCAAGAACAAAGCCCATCGTTGCAAACGTGCAGCTGCCATGGCTGGAACACCTTTTTGGGGGCTAAAGATGGAAAGAAGGGGTTGGTGATCAGTAATCAGGGTGAAATGTCTGCCATAAAGATATTGATTGAACTTTTTTACACCCCACACTAAGCTTAAAGCTTCCCTGTCAATTTGCGCATAGTTTCGTTCAGCAGGTGTTAAGGATCGGGATGCGAAAGCAACAGGTCTCTCTGATCCATCAGTCATTCTATGTGATAAAACAGCTCCAATTCCATATGGAGATGCATCGCATGCTAGACACAAAGGGAGGTTTGGGTCATAGTGTGTTAACACTTTATCTGAGATTATCAGCTGCTTGGCTGCTATGAAGGCCTGTTCACAGTCCTTAGACCACCTCCATTTGGTGTCTTGTTGCAGCAGTGCATTCAGCGGGTGTAACACAGTTGACAGGTGTGGCAGAAATTTGTGGTAATAATTGACAAGGCCCAAGAATGAGCGCAGCTGACTCACATTTTCTGGCGATGGAGCCCTCAGGACGGCGTCAATCTTTTCCTGGGTCTTATGCAATCCATGTTTATCAATCTTGTGTCCACAGTACTCAATGGAGTCTTTGAAAAACTCACATTTGCTCCTCTTAGCTCTCAGTCCATACTCCTCTAATCTTGTCAGAACTGCATCCAGGTTTGCTAAATGTGTGTCATCATCTGGCCCGGTAACAATAATGTCATCCAAGTAGCATTGTGTACCTGGTAGCCCTTGTAGCACCTGGTCCATGGCCCGTTGCCAGATCGCTGGGGCACTGGTGATGCCAAACACAAGCCGACTATACTGGTATAGGCCCTTATGCGTGTTTATGGTCAGATATTTCCGTGATGATTCCTCCATTTCCATCTGCAGGTACGCCTGAGCAAGATCAATCTTTGAGAAGCGCTCACCATGTGATAACGATGCGAAGATGTCATCTATACGCGGAAGTGGATATTGGTCTGGATGTATGACAGGGTTAACTGTCACCTTGAAGTCACCACAGATGCGTATTCTTTCAGTGTCCTTTTTGCCTACAGGAACTATAGGCGTCGCCCATTCCGACCAATCCACCTTTGACAATATTCCTTGGTCACCTTGAAGTCACCACAGATGCGTATTCTTTCAGTGTCCTTTTTGCCTACAGGAACTATAGGCGTCGCCCATTCCGACCAATCCACCTTTGACAATATTCCTTGGTCCACCAGGTGCTGGAGCTCTGCATCCACTTTGGGGCGTAAGGAATAGGGAACAGGGCGTGCCTTGTGGAATCGTGGCTTTGCATTGCCCTCGAGTTCAATCCGTGCTTTTATGTGTCTCAGGGTGCCGATGCCCTCATTGAACACTTGTGCATGTTTTTCCAGAATTTGAGTCAGATGTTCATCTGCACACTGTCCGTTCTGTTTCTTAGCAATTTGCATTGCTTTAATCTCATGCCAGTTGAGATGGATGTGCCTCAGCCACTGTCGTCCAAATAGTGGTACGCCACCATCCCTCAGTACATATAGCTCCAAGTTGCATCTCTGATTTTCATATTTCACATTTACTTTCAATTTTCCCAATGGAGTGACCCTCTCGCCTGTGTACGTTCTCAGTTTCACATTTGTGTGCTTCACTTTCAGTTTTGGGAATTTTTCATTGTAGTCTTTAAAGGATATGATAGACAGTGCTGAACCAGTGTCTAGTTCCATTTTTAATGGTACTCCATTTACTTTAGGTTTCAGCCATATCACACTGCTGCTGTCATCATCCTCTGTTGAGTACAACTCTAAGCATGACAGATTTTCTTCATTTGAGTCATCAGAGTCCGTTTCTGCAACTCCATATACTCTTCTGTCCTTCTTTCCCGTGTACTGTCCCTTTTTGTCACTGTATTTTGATTTACACATTTTCTGTATGTGTCCTCTTTTATTACACTGTCTGCAGTCTTTATCTTTAAACCAGCAATCTGCAGGGTCATGTGACTTTTTACCACATCTGTAGCATGGCTGTGTTTTATCCTTTTTCTTTATGTGTAACTTGTGCACAGAGCACATTTCAGTGTTTTTACCTTGTAACTCGCCTGCATCCTTTGCTGCAGTTTCCACTGATATGGCGATCTCCAGTGCACGAGTTAATGTTAGATTTTCCTCTGTGAGAAGCCGCCTCTGAGTGCCCTCGTTGTGCAGCCCACACACGAGCCTGTCTCTGAGTGCGTCCGACAGCCCCTCCCCAAACTGACAATGCTCTGCCAGTCTCCGGAGTTCTGCCATATACTCCGACACGGATTCAGTTTTCAGCTGATTTCTTTTATGAAAGCGGAAGCGCTCCGCAATAACCAGCGGCTTTGGATTTAAATGCTTCTGTAAAAGTTCCGTTATCTCCGTGAACGTTTTATCAGCCGGTTTTGCCGGTACGATGAGGCTGCGCAGCAAGTTGTACGTTTTAGCACCCATAACACTGAGGAGGACGGCCACTTTCCTCTCATCCTCTATTTCGTTTGCCACACAATACTGTTCAACTCGTTCCACATAAGTTGTCCAGTCTTCTACGGTGGTATCAAAACTGTCCATATGTCCCACACTCGCAAACATTTTGACTATGTGCCAGGTGATTTACTCTCGTCACATCCTCTTTTTACCTTGGCGTTGTGTGTACATACGTCCCCACCTCCGGGTAGCTAACGTTAGTCCAGCAGACACGCGGGCAGGCCGACGATATAATTCCACACAAAAACAAAACAAAAAACAGGACAATAGAGTTGACTTTCTCTACATGTAGTCCGTCCGGAACACGTAATGGGTCGATATAACCTCGTCGCCAATTCTGTTATGTTCGTCACTTATTTTAACAGCAATAAATGATGACTTGAATCACGAGATACAGTGAACAACTTCTTTACTGTTCAAGTGCAAATTCAAAACAAATCAATGCGCCAAAGCTGCACTCAACCGGAACTCTTAGTATAATGACAGTTAACTCAAATACAGAAAATAGTGCCATTTTACTTTAGGTATACTTCAGACATTTTGTATTATGTTTCCAAATACATAACAGGACTGAATGTAGGCTTATTGTTAAATAACAATTTAACAGTGATAATAATGTAGCTATCAATAACCTAAAGTTTAGCTAAAACTTCAGCCGGTAGGGTTGGGAAATAGCCAATTGCCAAATAAATCTGAATTTTTGGGCTAAATGGCGATGTATGGTATAATCTGAGTATTTAATTATTATTTTTCTATTTGAATAAAAAAAACCTGTATTTAATTTTTTTTTAAATATTTAATATCCTGATCAATATTGTCCTACAAACAATGTTCACATTGAAGGTTATAAAAACAAACATAGTGTAACCTTGCTGTCTATCTGCAGTCTATCCAAAAAAGGGGTCAAATCACAAAACAAAATAATGCTTTTTAAAGAAGTAGTTAAATTTACAAAAAAAAAAAAAAAAAAAAGCTAATATCATAAAAATACACATGTAGGTTTGAAATTCTCTAGCACATTTATGTTCACCACCACCAACAAATATTCAACAACAAATGTTTTAGCTAAATATATTTATAACTTAGTGGTAATGTATATTTTAGTAAGAATAATTGCGCTCCTATTCTATAGCGCTCCGTCTGTTCGGCTCGCATGCACAAGTGTGTAAGTCTATGGGAAGACTCTGGGCGATTCTCAGCCAGAGTGAAATCGCCCAAAAAAGAGGCGGTACTCCACAGAACGTGACTCGGCACTGATTGGACTATATCCAGAGGCAGAACAACAGTGAGTGACTGCTAGCGTAACTCTGTGGTTGAATGAGATAGTGATTGAAAAAGTTCCTTTCACACTTTGGTGGTGCGTCGCCCGATCGCCCTAATGAAGAAACCGCCGCTGCTCAAAGCTGAGAGGTCTGTTGCGATTTAAAGGCGTGCGTAAAAAATGACACCGATGGTGACATCACGTGGGAATTCCCTCCCTCAGCGTGACAGAGTTTAAAAAGGAACTCAAACACTACTAGAGATACTTCTGATTTTGCAAACCAGGCAACCTGCAATGGCTACTGCGGCACCGAAAACACCTGAGAGAAGGATTACTGATGCTATGGAGGATTTGACTTTAGCACCACGAAAAAAACGGGAAACCCATGGGCCTTGTTTAACGCGATTTCTTCACGAGCCGGCGGATCGTGTGGAATATACTTTTCACTTGTCTGAAGGACGTGCGTGTATGTACGTTTATGAGAAAATCAACAGAGAAGTCAGATTGGTTAATGTGGATAACGATGAGAGATTCACCATGAATTCAACGGATGATCCATTTTTAATATTCGAAGAAAGAGATTGGTTTTTATTCTACTCAAAAGTATGGAGAGATTCGAAAGACGGGATGGATACACCTCTCTTTATCGAGGAATGGTCGGCGATAACCATGGGAACGAGGTATCGGATTTTGGCAGACCAGATAAATAAACATTTGGACGACTATGTTTATATTCTGTGTAGCGACTTTGGAACGTACCCAGAATTCACGTGGCCGATATCTGAAAAAGATCATTTAAAATTATATGATCTGAAATTCATGTTCCAATGGAAGGATCTAGCGTTGTCCTTGAGTGTTTGTAAAAACGATTTTATATTTTAGGGATTATCAAGACTATATAATTTGTCAATGTAACCTACTTTTTAAAAATACATGTATACATTTACCTTTGTTTGGACAATATATAATATGTCCTTGAGTGTTTTGTAAAATGATTAAAAATGTTTGTAAAATGATTTTATATTTTAGGTGAATACATCATGGAGGAGAATTTTGAAATGTCTGTGAAATTTATTTTTTGTTTGTGTGATATAATTCACATTATACATGTTTTTAACTTTCTACTTACATTCTAATAAAATATATATATTTTTTTTGTTGTTTGGAAATGTTTTGTAACTTTTATGTAGTGAAAAATGTTTGTGACTTATATTGTGAAATAAAAAATGTTTGTGACTTTTATATTCTGAAATAAAAATAATGTACAACTTTGTAACATAATTCTTATTGATTGAAATCTGACTGTATTGACATGTCTGAACTAATAAAGATATTTGACTATCCTTCGAATTCTCGTGTTTTGTGGAGGTAAAGATAGATTAAAACAGATAGTGTTACAGGAATACGGTGTAAGATTATCAGATCTGTCTGCATACATGTATTCTCTAAAGGGAACGTCAATATTAAATATATTCATACTATTATTGATATTTTCTTGAAATGTTGATGGACAAGGTGTCACGAAATAAATCCACGCCTGAAGTAACTAAGACCATTTTAATATAACCTACCTGTAAAGTTACAAACAGATAGGGTGCAGAGTTTTTAATAAACACATATATCCCTAGTGTTGCACATACATAGTAGGCAATACACGTATCTTTTTCAAACATAATTAATGTATTTTCATTTTGTGAATCAGATTTAAGAACACACAACGACTACGCTTGTATGGTTTTATTTTACCATAGCAAATCGTCACCCTATAAACCCTATAACATTTTTGAACAGAATTTTACATTTTACTTTTGTCGGGTAGCCTACTCGTGATTTTTTATGTGAATTGTAACAGAAGACATTTATATGGGACAATCAGAGCATTTTGTTTTGTTCAATGTAAAATAATAATAATAAAAAATAAATAAAAACATATTCAGAGTAGTGATCATCGTCATTTATTAAAGAAGACAGTTGTAATTTCATTGCGTTAAAATACATTAGTCTTATAGCATTTCATTCATTATGTAAAATGTTAAAACACCAATGCAATTCACCTTATTCCGCCCCGCCCACTTTTAATACTTCGCACTTCCGCTAAACTGACACGGCACATCCGGTAGCTATTTCAGTCGTTAGAAGATTGTTTATAGTTAGCCAAAACTTTATCAAAATGACTAATAACGTTAATACCGTAAATGTTTTAAATTGGGAGCACGGAGAAAACTTCGTAGCTATCAGTTTGTCTCACATTGTCTCATCCATCGTCATTGTTAACGTTGCCAGAGGTAACGTTAACCTATGGGAATATTTAACTACGTCCTCCTGTCAGAAGGAGTTGATGGAGCAGCAATAAAAAAATATTTGTAAATAATAAGGAATTAGAATATTTAGGGTTAAGGATAGGAGATTAGGTAATTGGTTATATGAACGATTAAAGTTGAGTAAAATCAGTTGTAAGAAGTGTTTGATGTTTTCAGGAAGCTAGAGACACCTTCTACTGACCTTCATGTATAGAAACATTTTACCATTTAAATTTCATAAGTAATAAACCAAGATGGTATTCATTTGCAAACTTGACGTGACTTATTCCTTCTAACTATAAGACTTAATTCATTTAAGTTTTAAGGGGAATCTACAGAGCTCACATTATATTGTTTTATAATAAATAACTGACAGGTAAAATCTGGTCACATTGTAAAGGTTTATAAAAAAACTTCATAACAGGTAACATCTGGGCACATTGTAAAGGTTTATAAAAATAACTACATTCACAACAGGTAACATCTGTTTTACAAGATTGACAAGGAGGACAAGTTTCACCTTCCTTTCATAGAGGAGATCGGTAATGGTGAAGCCTCTGTCTGCCATTACTTCATTGCCTGGACGAAGTTATTAAGTTATTGAAGAAAAATGCGATATGCGATAACTCATTAAACAATGCGATATTCGATATGCGATATGATAATGCTTAAAGTATATAAAATTAACTTAAATTAGATTTAAAATTATATAACCTACATATGTGTTTCACATTCTTTTTGTAACAAGAAAACATCCCTTCAACTTGTGAAAGTGAACATCAGTGTTTTACTGTATATAAGATGTGTTATTTTTACATCAGTGTAAACCACAGGGTTCAGGTTATCCTAAATTAGGTCTATTTAACAACAGAAACTGAATAATCAAATGTAAAAGTAAAACACTGCTTAGTTTTTCACTGTATGAATTATATAAACGGATTAAAGCTTATTAAAGCAAAAAAAAAAAAAAAATTATGCATATTGCAATATATACATTTGCGATATTTTGATATATTGTGCTCTACATGTTGTGTTTGGAAACTGCTCTCTGAAACACTTCTCCTCCATGATGTCACGCAAACACGAAATCACCTTGCTTACAATGGACTGAGAAACACCAAACCTTTCAGCAAGATCACCCTGCAATAAATTAAAGGGATAGTTCACCCAAAAATGAAAATTCTGTCAGTAATTACTCACCCTCATATTGTTCCAACCCAGTAAGACCTTCGTTCATCTTCGAAACACAAAAAAAAAATGGAGTGAGACAGCTCTCAGTTTAATCAAAAATATCTTAATTTGTGTTTCAAAGATGAACGAAGGTCTTACGGGGTTGGAACAACATGAGGGTGAGTAATTACTGACAGAATTTTCATTTTTGGGTGAACTAACCCTTTAAGATGCAGCTTCATCAGAGCCATCAGGAGCTGATACCAAGTGTGTAGCTGAAAGCTGTTGGTGTGTGAACTGGGAAGGTGCTCGGCAACTGAGTGGAATGCATCAATGTCGACCCTGTGTAGAGCTGACAAAGGTGGTCGTTTCTCAGCAGAGTTATGTACTATGGCACTGCCTCAACGCATTGTGTGACCATTTCAGATGTAGGTGGCTTCAGGTTGAGTTGAGATTTTGAAGTGTAGTTGGGTCAGAGACGGATGGATCCTCCCATTGTGTGTCTGCATCACAGGTCTGGGGCGTGTGGCTGTGATCATCCTCACAGTTGTCCACTGCAACACTGACTCTCATCAATGCATCTATGGAAATAATATAACCATAAACATTATTACATTAGTACTTAAAATAGATCATGAGAATTAATTAATTTATGATGGCACTCATACTTAGAACAGTGTGAAAAAGAGAGATGCATTAAAAACGAGACAGTATACACACAATCTCCTAACTCTATGTAGGTCAATATCAATATCTGAATGAGAGATGAAGCTAGCTGGCCTCCTTACAGGAATAATGTGAGCTATTGTAAGACTGTAATGTACCATAATATATTGTAGTATCGTGAATATTCATTCATTCTTTATTTCAGACCCTTAGGTCCATATAACAAAGTAAACGAAATATAAGAAATATGACATATAGGTGGCCAATGGTAATCATGCAAGATTCGTTGTATTTTGTGAACGGCTCGTTACTAATCTTAAATGTATTCATAGAACGGACTTCATCTAACGTTAGGCTAACAAGCACATAGATAGGTAAGTTAGGAAACAACAGTTAGGTAGCTTACCTGAATCTGACAACCTGTTCAGCACCCGGCGGGACTTCTTTACCAGAACATCGTAGCCGAGCCTTTACTCGGGGTAAAAGGGTGTTCGTTCGTCAGTCTGCTCCCCGTCCATAAAATGGTACGAACACACATATAACACACATGGTACGAACACACAGCGCTTGGGTGAGCACTTCAAGTTTAGCGCCTTCCGCCATTGCCTCAGGTGCTCCACGTGTAAATCGTAAAGTACACCACAACATTCCGATCGCTTTAGCCTACATTGTGTTCGTAACACCGTTGGTTAAATTGTTTTATCCTCTTAATCCAATTGTTATGTCAGCCCCTAACTGAGCATATAATACTTAACATATTTTACCGTTACAACTATAGAATTATGCTAGAAACTAGCGTAGGTCCTTTCAGCCGGAAGTTGAAGTCCCTCTCAGCCGGAAGTAAGATGACAAAATGAGCGTAATGGCGCCGCCCTTGTTGTCATGGAAAATAAGGTGAATAAGTTAACACTAGAACTGTCGGAATTCCATAACAACTAGAACGACCATAGCCCCATTTTTAGCCTGCATCACAGCGACGCCACGTGACTGTGACGTATGCCAACAAAGTACCGCGAGAGCTGCACTGCTATGGTTTCAGGGTTGAACCAGAGAATGTCTAATAGGAAGAGAATTGGCACTCTCTGCTTATTTCCGGTTTCTGGACTGGCTGCAGTTCCGTTAGAATTCCACTGGAGGTGATCACGGGCGAGATGCATGCTGGTTAGTAAACAACCATGATGTATTGTTCTCTTTTAAAAGGTTTGATTTTAATAAAACACTGATATTATGTTTTATGTGTATACGTTATGTGGTAATATTCCCAAACTATCTCAGTGCGATCTCTATGGGTTATGCAATGTAATTTTTATAAAAAAAAAAAAAAAGAAAAAAAAAAAAACGATGTCTGTGTTAAAGAAAAAAAAAGACTGATAAACATGTATTTGGAATGGAATTAAATAAGTAGGCTACTTTCGGTGTCTTGTTCATTATATTTATTTTCATATAAAAGCAACAGAACTTAAATACCACCCAATTTATTAGCAACACTGGGGATATTTTGTAGTATATTTATATCGACTTCATCAGTCTCTGAAAATTCTTCATAAAGAAAACAAAGAATGGTCTTCTCAGTTGCCATAGATGCAACTCTTGCGTCACCAGAACAGTGTGTTCAACGCATAATTGTATGCATTTTAAGGTTAAATGCATCAATCTGGAGCGCTTTGAGAGGACAAATTAAGAGCTTCAACTGGCTTCAGTCCATGAACTGTGGACATTGAACAAAGAAAAAAAGCATTGACTTTTACTTGGACATTGAGTGACCTTGCACATTAAGATGAAATCGGATTTTTCTCCAGTCATTATTAAAAACAAGCTAACAAAGAATGATTGATCCTGATGGGTGCCAACTCTATGTGGGGGCCATTTTGCATCAAAATAATATTATTTTCACCACAACCATCACGTAAATAGACAGACACAAAAGTTAGGAAACTTCAAAAGCTTCATGCAGTTTAGGACAGTCCTGTTTGTGAATAAATCCAATAATCAAAACAAAATGATAGTCTACAATTGAATACGGTGTAAACCTTTCACGACATGCATCACTATACAGTAGCCACGCACGCACACGCACACACACACACACGCACACGCACACGCACACGCACACACACTTGGCGGCACTGTGTCTACAATGGGTGTTATGGTATCTCTACCATCTGGTAAGACACACACACACACACACACACACACACACACTGACAAAAGATAAGAGTTTGATGATAGATTAAAGGTAGATACGCTGAGGTTAGTTGTAACACGATAGGCTTGTTGCATAAATGGAACGTTCGATATTTCCGGGTTGTCACGGTAGGCCGCACGACTTCCGGTTACTCCTGTCAGAGCGAGTCTGACAGCGAGCAGCTGCTTGTCAGAGCGAGAACGTTAACGTCAACTTTAGTAAAACGAGGAAGATGGAATTTTACACACGATGCTTGCAGGACCTGCCAAGGATAACCGTAAACGATGTACATAGGATTATACAATCCTCAACATCAGCCCCAAAGAGCAAGCGGGAGAAGGGGTTTAAAATGTATATTTCCAGCTACATTGACAATTACGAAGGTAAGTTAATTTACTATGCTTTGTATTAGTCTAGCCTATGAGCTATCTTGCTAACCGGTAACGTTAAACATTGAATGAGCCTGACGAATATTATCTTGTTTTAAGTGTTTTGATCATAACATGACATTATTCTTAACTCAGTGTCAAACAAAGAGCCAGAGACAGGGAGAGTGAGTGTCCGCGCTACCTGCCATAGGTCACTGAGGAAGAATGAGAAACCTCACGACCTCAGAGTAGGATCAAAGATAGTTCAGTTGTTCCAGCCAGTTCTGCTCCAACCATGTCCTGGGGATTTTGTGTCGCTAGGATAGGCTCTGTATCAGTAAATTCGGCAGAAAGTAGCACTCAAATATCTAACCTAGCCCACATGAAAACCCCAGGAACTGGTTGTGACGGCTGTTATATATTATAATTTAAGTTTGTGTGTTAAGTTGTAAGTTAGTTGAAGTTTAAGTTATCTGTATGTTCAGTATTCATGTAACGTTTTTGACTTGTAATAGCCTACTAACATCTCACATATGTAATACTAACATAATGTTTAAAAAAACAGAACTAAAAACGACTATTTTTGGTCATTTGTTAACTAATATGACTAATATGATATGGTTAAGCCTACCATGACTAACAATCTGAAATGTTGATTTTTTTTCCATTTCCTGTGCCTGTACTATATTTAAGATGGTAATGGTTATCTGTAATATGATTAGTTTGTAAAATTGTCTCTCTTTTTTTTTTTTTTTAAAGATTACACTTGAGCACTCATTCCCGGTGCAACTGTTTGAGGCTGTGTGTTCATGTGTGGCTGGTAAGGCACTGTGCAATCACAATGTTGCACTGCTCTATCAGACAGCACACTACTCTCAGCTTCAGATCAGTGCTGTACCCCCTGTCCTTAGTTGCACTGAAACAGAGCAACGCTGGCACAAGCCAAGGTCTATGGTAAGTCTGAGACCACACTGTTTCATAGTGTAGTCAGCTGAATTGGTACACGTGCAAAGCTTGCTTTCATTAAAGACCATTACTATCAACAGGGTGTGAAGCCAGGCCGGGTCAGAGACATGGTCGTGTTGTCAGCCAAACCCAAGCAAAAGACGGTTGGAAATGGTGTAAGGTAATAATGTTTTATCTTATTTCTATAATTTAGATAAAACATGATTAAAATATGAAAATAAAATAACATTTGAAACATATATCATGTTCCATTTCAATTTGCCTATATGGTGGGAAGAGGGAGTGTTGATGCTGTTAACACTTTTAGCTCTTTATTGGTTTGTGTGTGCATATGTTGTATGTATGTATATGTTGTGTATCCAAGACAAATTTCCTGAAAAAGGACAATAAAGTATACTAACTACTAACTAACTATATACACAGGAGCACACTTTACAAAGCACTGAGGGGAGAACTGCCAGATGTGGACATGCTCAAAGTGGCTGAGGTGTATAGTGATTTCCCTGCGACCTTGGCGCCACTCATCACCACCATGGCCATTAGTTCTGATGTTCCATTAGTCCAGTCAGCACTAGGAGAAGTGCAGGAGGGAAGTGCCATCGCCTCTCAGCACCCAGTAGCACCCACCAGGACCATCCAGTTGCACTCAGATGCACCTCCACCTCCACTTCTGCCATTGGCTGATTACAGGTTGGAGCCTACAACCTGTCAATTTGTTTGCAGTGAACAACAACAGCTTCATCTGGTGTCCCTGCAGACAAGTATTGAAATGGCCAGACAGGTGGAGGCTTCCACACGGGACCAGAGCTTGTCTGCAGAGTGGCATCAGGTTCGTCGACCACGGCTAACGTCCTCACACTTTAGAGAACTGTGCCATGTTCGAGGTGAGAGTACAGCACAGCAGCTCGCTCAGAGGATTTTGAAGGGCACTGTTCAAACTGCTGCCATGAAGAGGGGTCTGGTACTTGAACCTGTTGCCATTGAGGAGTACTGCAGGGTCAAGAACACAAACTATTGGCCCTGTGGGTTTATCATCCACCCCGATGCCCCCTGGTTAGGGTCTTCTCCTGACGGGGTTGTATTTGACCCAACCGAAAACCCTCCCTATGGTTTGGTTGAGATTAAATGCCCAAATTGCAAGAGCTATGTTGATTGCAAGTACTTGAAGTTGCATGGCAACACAATGCAATTAAAACGGCAGCACAGCTACTACTGGCAGGTCCAAGGCCAGCTTCTATTAAGTGGAATGGAGTGGTGTGATTTTGTGGTGTTTGCAGAGGATGACATGGTCATCCAAAGAATCTACAAAGATGCAGAGGTTGCACAAATCATTAGGGAGAAGGGGGATCACTTCTTTTTTTATTTTTACATGGCTGTGTGTTTGAAATAGATACTGTTACTATTTACTGTTACTCTTAGAATAATTTACAGTAAATCAGTTCTAGTTTTGTATGTAAATCTATTAAATTTAATCAGTTCAGGTTTTATAAATTTGTAAAAATAAATCAGTTTTGTATAGATGTGTAAAATTTATGCCCATTTTTTTTGGAAAATACAGTTTAAAAACAAAACAATTTAACCACTAGATGGCTATTGTCACATTCACCATCTGTATTCTCAGCACTATACTTCCCAGTATCCTCCGTCATCATCATCGTTGTTATAACCGCCTTCACCTGTGTTTCACTCATCATCATCACCGTCACCTGTTGTCTTTGTCATTATCTCTGTGTATTTAAGCTCCCCCTGTTTCTCTGTTCACTGGCCGGTTATTGTTTGTGTTCATACACACAGTTTTGGTTGTTGGATTGTTTGCCTGTTGGAATATTAAACCTTGGTTATTTTTGTACTTCGAGTTCGCCTTGTTCATCTACCCCGAGACGTTACAGCTATAGGGCTCCATTATGCTATTTGCTATTTGACTACCTGAAAGATATCTTTTCACAAGTTGGATTCAGTTTGAGTCATATCTTAATATTTATGAAATCACAATTATAACAAAAATAAAGAAATTGTCAAAGTTTAGCATTTTTTTGTACAAAAAAAAAAAAACAGTCTCTCAATAATATTACATTATGATTAGAATCAAACCTGAACAAAATGTTACAATGAGAAATGTTGGAGTCTTAAGATGTTATAATTTATTCCAATCATCTATTACTAACTGTAACAGAACAGAAATGAACAATTATATTACATATATTACATATTGGGTAAAAATACATGACCATCAAAATGGAATGAATAGCAATAACAAATGAGCAAGTGTGTGTGAGTGCATATAAAAAGATATGTATAGATTTTTAAAAATGAACAATTAATAACATCACTACATTTGTGGATGTTTGTAAACATACAACATATACAGTAGCAGTTCAAGTTTTGTATAGATTCGTAAAAATGAACAATAAAACTTGAACAAAGAAATTGGAACTGATTGTAAACTGATTCATAAAAATTCTAGACCATTCATTTCTGTGTTGCCCATGCCTTAACCAGTGGTCCATTTTGGTAATTCACCAAGAGACAAGCGACGGTGAACAACTGGTCAATGCTCCCACACACTGACAGAGGTATTTCTTTATCAAACAGTTTGTTCTCTTTTACTCGCCTGATGCACCTCTCAACATGCACTCTCACACGGGCAATAGACTGTGTCTGCTGGACATCCTCTTTGGCCATCTGTTTGTTTCTTGCAAGGAAAGCAGGTCGGTAAACCTTTCCAGGAAAGAGATTGTCCACAAGAAAGCCTTTGTCAACCATAATGGCCATCTCTGGTGTGAGGAGTTTTGCTATTCCTGACTGCTTAAAAATTTCCCGGTCACTCATGGAACCTGCATACAAAGATGACACAAAGGTGATGGGACCATGAGGTGCAATGCCAATCATGGCCTTGAAAGTGGTGTGTGACTTGTATTGGGAGTAGACTTCGCTGTGCAAAAGAAGAGAAGAGGGAGTTTGGCAAAAGATTTCTGTGCAGTCAAGCACCACTTGTGTGTCTGGGAACAAAGCAAACTCAGGTGGTAGATGAGCCTTTACTTCCTCTGGTGGTATCCACAGGCGGATGGAACCCAGTAGATAATAGAGGAAGTGTGTCCACGATGTAATTATTCTGCTTGCTGTGGTGGTATGGATGTCGAATCGTTTGGCTAGGTCCCTCAAAGGCAGGCCCACAGAAAGGTGCATCAAGAAAAGCAGTAACTCATCTATCGGTGCTAGTTTCTGTTAAAAAACAAAAAACACATAACACACTAGAAATAACTTGTACTGTAGTATTATTGTATGTTGCCCTAACAAATCAGCTGAAAACACCCTTGATTAATACTGGAGCCTTTGACAGTCAAGATATGTCAAGTAAACTGTAACAAATATTAAAGGTACTATAAGCGATCTCGGTTGGCGTTTGTTTTTGCTGCAGTTTGTGGAGGCTGGGCTGTCTGCAGAGACTGTGTTTTTTTACAGTGTGTTCAGGGGACAGGCAGCTAGCGGATAGTGAGGAAATGTTTGCGGTATGTGAAAAAAATGTTTTGGCCTAAAAAACGTGTGAGATCGCTTATAGCACCTTTAAGACTAACAACATAACTTACTGATGGTCTCAGAAGGCTAGGTTCTTTGGAGGCATCATGGACACTGGTGATCCGTACCATTTTAGTTGTTGCAGCAGGCTCCACCAATTGCCAAAAGGCCTGGAAATGCTTGTATGATGTAAATCTGCAATGAAATTATAATCACTTTAGAACTTTATGTTCATAATAATACAACAGGATGACTGACATGTTATTGACTTCTGGCTTTTGTTGACAGAACTATGCTACGTGTATGGAGCTGTATGTGAGGCTTGGGCTAGTGTTGCTTTAAACAAGGGGGACTAAGAGCAATTTGCACCCCTGGAGACAGCCTTCACAACCCAGCAAGGGTGGGTAGTAACGGAACTACACTGAAAAAAATGATTTAAGCTACATTTAAACAAATGCATTAAGTTGAACTAAAATAAGTTCAACTTAATACATTTGTTTAAATGTAGCTAAAATCAATTGTGTGCAACCACTTACCATACATTTTTTTAGTAAATTCAATTAATAATTTTTTCAGTCTACTTGTAACGCACATGAGTAAAAAAGTAGTTTTTCAAGGAACGTGTACTCTCATATTCCTGCTGTTTTAAACCGTAACTATTTTACACTTTCCAGCACATCATAAAAATATTTGTAAAAATGGAACAACATACTTTTTCAAATTTTACTTAAGTTTCTCAAAAAGGAAATTTTACTTTTACTCGAGTACATTTTTAAGGGAGTAATTGTACTTTAACTTGAGTATAGATTTTCAGTACTATAACCCCCACTGCAACCCAGACACACAGAGTTAGGCTACTACATACAATTGCATAATTGCATGGACCAACCTTGTGTAAAAACGAATATCCTCATCGGATCCTTGGAGGTGTTGGAGTCCAAACCGAGACAGTAGTTCCAGTGATTGGACTTCTTGTTGTAGCTCCTCTACCTTCCTCCTCAGGGCTTCGTTTTCATCTGCCAGCTGATGTGTGACAAGTGCAGTAGTGGGGGTGACACAGTAGGCGTGATCAGGATGTACTACTTCCTTTTCTGTGACCACCTCGTTGTCAGACTCCATCGGTAGGTCAGGGGAAGGAGGCCTTGGCCGACGTTGCCAGACATTAAGCCGAGGTGCCGGTACGCTGAACTCATTCCAGGCAAACAAACAAGGGACACTGCCTTTCTTCAGTCGTTTCTCCCCCCCAGTCGTCGTTACAAAATCCTCAAAAAGGAAATGACAACTGCAGACACGAGTGCATTCAGTTGGAGTGAAGCTATCCCTGCGGATCTTGACTAGCCACTTTGATCTCACCTCAAGATCCACAGGGAAGCGATGAAAACTAATCGTTCCATTGTATTTCGACGAATTTCCACACATCGGCACACAACAGTGTAAAGACGATCGTCTGGATTGACGCTGAAATTTAATTCGTTTTTCTTTTACTCTTAAGAAACTCATAATTGCTGTCTAACTAAACTATCGCGCTCTCTCTGACTCTCTCTCGCTCTGACAGGGGATAACATCGACGTAACCGGAAGTCGTGCGGCCTACCGTGACAACCCGGAAATATCGAACGTTCTATTTATGCAACAAGCCTATTGTTTTAAATATTTCCACACATGTTTGGATGACGAAACTTTGTGTATTTACTAGTTGTCATATCAACACTATATAGAAAAATTCCGCCAATTTTTTGGTAGATATCCATAGTCATTTATTAAACCATAGCAAAGGTAAATTTCTAAGGTAAAACTTAAGCTAATTTCATCTCTATTTTTGTGTTCATTTAAAATAAGACAAATCTGATCATATTTTAATCTCCTAGATGTTATTTAACAGTTGAGATAGTTATTTAATGCTTCGCTAACTAGCAGAAGACCCTAGCAGTTTTTAAATATCGGTTGCGCAGGCGGTTTTATTATTTTTTTTGAGAAAACGTGAGAAAAGGTGAATAAAGACTGTGAGTCAATGTTCAGAAATTAATAAATATTTATTTGTTTTGAACTATGTTGTATAGCTGTGTTTTCATGTGTTTGTAGTCCAAACTCAAAAATGAGTTTATATTTAATATTAAAAAATTGTTGTTATTTTATATGAAAACGTTTTTAATTGTTATTGTATTTTATTTAGAAAATATTTAGTTTGTTTGAACTATGTTGTATAGCTGTGTTTTCATGTGTTTGTAGTCAAAACTCAAAAATGAATTTATATTTAATTATTAAAAATTGTCGTTATTTTATATTGAAATGCTTTTAATTGTATTTTATTTAGAAATATTTAATTTGTTTTGTATATTTTTTTATTAGATCAGATAAGATTTTAAGCATATGTTATGTTACAACGAAATCTACTAAATAAACTTATGTTATGTGTCGGTACCTACAAAGTTATATTTAAAAGTTTAGAGCAATGAGTTTTTAAGGATTTTTAAGCACACACACACACACACACACACACACACACACACACACACACACACGTGCACATACACTTGGCGGCACTGTGTCTGCATTGGTGTTATTATCCATTGTGTTAGCATTCACATATCTTATTTTTCTCTTTTGACGGATTTGTGTGAATTAGATTATTACAGATCTTATTAAACGAGATGAGATCAGATCCGTCATACGTATTTCTAGTCATACAATCAGCTTTCAGAATCTCTACCACCTACAGAGATAGACTCCCTTTGAAAATGTGGCGGGAAAAAAGGTGTTTTTAAAATGGCTGTACAGTCTTTAAAATGAGGCTGTCTAAATCATTTACGGAACTCTATGCGAACGAGACAGATCTCCGAATCGTGAGTAAGCCTACATTATGTCTGGAAATCAACGTGAAGCAGAAGTTTCATCGGATCAGTGCTATGATGAAGATTTATCACAAATTTTAAACGATCTTTGTAAGTATTTTCAACAAAAGGTTTATTAAATTTTTATGGAATGAATTTGTCAGTAACCCATGCCTAATAACGTTATACATCTTTGTTCGGAGATCAGATGACAGCTCATTCCCCGATGGTGTTTTACCCAGTGAATTTTTTCAAGGTGAGTGTTTATTTTTTAGTTATATCATTTTTCTTAACTTTTTAAAAAAGGATAAAACGTATACTCTTTACAATAATTCAACAGATATCTCAGAGGACACAGTGGCTCACAGCACTATCAGTGCTACGGAGTTATCACAGCCATCGATTGAAGGGCCCAATGTGTTAGTAGTGGGCAATGGATACGAAGACATCACGCGCCATGCTCGTCCCCCGAACAGCATGTTGGCGAACAATCAGATCATTCTCCGACACCTGAATGCATCGCGGATAATGTATACGAATCCAATCAGGAACCAACGTGTAGCTACGGGCCGATAACTTCTACCGAGCGCCTGAATTTCCGTGTATCTGGAAGAGGCGTGAAACGACTACACAGCAAAAAGTCCAGTGTTAAATTAACTCTCCTGGGAGTTTATATGGCTCCAGAGTCAGTGTTAAAATATGAGTGTTAAATTAACACTCAAGAGGGTTAAAGTTAATGAGCTCATTAAGTGATTGAGTGATGATTGAGCATTATTGAAGACACCTGATGTTAGCAAGCAGAATCACCAAAGGAGAAAATCTAATTTTTTAAGACACCGTTATGTAGATCAGTGTTTGCTTTAGTTGGGCTCTTGACCCATAAACTGTAAACATTAGATTAACTTTGGCTGTTGTATCTGAGTTATAACTCTCAGATGAACAAAGAGAAAGTTGATCCGGTTTTGTTGGTTATGTTTTGACATAATCATAATTTCACCTGAATCACTGATCTTATATAGAGTCTAATCTCTGACTGTATATTGTTGATTACAGCATCACTGTGATTCTACAGCATAAGATCTTTTTTTCTAACTAGTCTAAAGGATTTCTTAAAAGTTGTTCTGATAAAACAAATATTTATTTTAGGCACACACCGACATCAATAATTAGTGTATCAATCTCAACAATGGTGACAAACAGAATATTCAATTAGGAAAAGGAAATTACACATATAATTCAGATCATAATTTATTCATACCACAATGCATGATGGGAGCCATGAATGAGTTTTGATTGGTGGCACCCAGAATGCACTGCAACATGCTTTATTATTGTCACCATTGTTGAGATTCACAGGCTGATTATTGATTTCAGTGTGTCCAAATAAAGTAATTTTCTAAAAGTATTTAAAGTATTTTTATCAGAACAATTTTTAAGAAATATTTTGGATCATATTGATAATGATAAAAATCATTTGTTGTAGAATCACAGGCTGCTGTAATCAACAAGGTAAATCTGACTCGAGAGTTAGAAAGAGAGTTGATATTCAGGTCAAATTATGATTATCAAAACATAACCAACACCACCTGATCACCTTTTCTCTTTGTTCATCTGAGAGTTATAACTCAGATACAACAGCCAAACAAAATTTAAAGTTAAAGCTTTATGGGTCAAGAGCCCAACTAAAACAAACACTCATCACCATAATGGTGTCTTAAAAAATGTGATTTTCTCCTTTGATGATTCTGCTTGCTAACATCAGGTGTCTTCAATATTGGTCAATTATCACTCAATGAATCACTTAATGAGCTCATTACCTTTAACACTTTTGAGTGTTAATTTAACACTCATATTTTAACACTGACTCTGGAGCCATATAAACTCCCAGGAGAGTTAATTTAACACTGGACTTTTTGCTGTGTACGAGATGTTTACGGAGAATATGATGCGATTAATGGTAGCCAATTACACTATCCTGACGATGGTGCGCTATATTTAGACTATTTATTTTTGTCTTATCATAATATTTTTATTCTTTGAATTTTTTAAATAATAAATGTTATTTTCCAGAACAAAACACTCCTCTACAGTGTACATCCGTGCCTGATTACCATGGGGTGATCGAAAGTGCTTACAAAAGACCAAGTCTGGATTCACATTGCCTGTGTTCCAGTCCTTGTGTAAACTCTCCCGAAGATAGCGGTAAGTCACTATACATTTTTATTGTATTTTATCTATTAAACATTTCATATAATAAATTATTTTTATGTTTGGTCCTAGAACAAAATTACATCGAAAGAGAATTGGAAATATTCTTGGATTCCCAATCAGCAGTGTTATGTCAAGTCAACGACTCTGTGTCGGAATCGTCAAACTCCGATGAGGATAACTCTGTACGGAACGCCCCCGTTATTCGGCGAACGAGATCTTCACAGACTGAGTTATGATACATTACGTAGTATCAATAGAAATGTTTTGGGTATTTTAGGTAACGTAGCACAACCATTAACCTACCAGCAGATGGAGGAGATTACATCAGAGTCGCAAAGAGACATCGTAACGATTCTTCATAGAATGTTAGATCAGCAAAATCAACACACGAATGAGTTAAGGAGCTGTGTTGAATTTTTTGGGGTCTGCCATGAACAAATATTGGACGAAAACAGACAATTACGGAATGAATTATTAACCGTACATCAGGAGGTTGAACAGGTGAGAAGCGATCAACAAATGTTAACAATTGCATTGTCATTCATTTCTGAAAATCTAAACGTTGTTCGGAGAATATTGAGAGAATTACATGATCCTTTTATGAGAAGGTAAATTTCGTTGCTGTTTTTTTTTTTTTTTTTTTTTTTTTTGATTGTTGTTATTTTTAAAACAAACTCATTTGATTGATGTTATTTTCCATATGATTTCTGTACATGTTACGTGTATGTGTAACTGTATTTCTACTACATTTGTTGTGTGTAAACATTAGTAATATTAGACTACTCGTGACGATGTACATACATTTTAAATATAACAAATCCAAACACACATTCTAAAGACCGTACTCTTTTAGTGGAAAAGTATTATTAAAATGTTATTTACGCTCGTCACCATGTGTTCAGTTATTTTCAGTTCTAGGAGCTTGTTGAGTTTTACGTGTTCCTAATTGTCACCGCTTGCCACCCCATCTGTTGGATTATTGTGAATAAACTTTGTGGTGGAATATATTTGTCATCCTCTGCTATGTCAGTTATAACAAAAAGAAAAGTTGGTTCTTTTAAGAATTGGTCGTAACGGTTTATTTTAAGGTGACATATTTATACATTACTACATTTACTTAATAGTAATAACAATAAATTACGTTACAAGTAACTAACCATAAGTCAAATCCTAACCGTAACTATATAACAGTTACAATTAATGTTAAGCAATACAAGATTATATTGCTTAAGTTCTGTACATTCAGAATACAAAATGTGAAACAGGGTCATCATTTTTATGCTTTGTGCATTTATCGTAAACTATGCTTTTCACCCATCTTTTCTAGTGATTTGGTCTTTTAAATCTTACACAAATGTTTGGAAACACGTGATTCCTGTATAAAGATGATTTTTTAAAGTTAGTCCATAAGCGCAACTATTTACACACATACGAAGTAGGAGAATATCTAACTGTATATTGTAGATTGTAGACATTCCACTATCACTATCCTCCCGGTTTTCGAGATACCCACACAAAACCGCTTCTCCCCTCTTCGCGAAACAGAACGCGATGCTGTGATCATCGGCGATTCCATCGTTCGACACGTACACGTTACGTTAAATAAAAGTAAGGTGCATAGTCACTGCTTTCCTGGTGCTCGTGTTTCTGAAATCGCTGCTCACGTTCCCGAGATTCTGAACGAGCGCGTCGGAACCGTTGTCCTGCACGCGGGAGGGGCCGACATCAGACTGCGCCAGAAGGAGGTTCTGAAGAAAGACTTCAGGAATCTGATCGATACGGTACGCAGCACATTGCCTGATATAACGATTATTGTGTCAGGACCGCTTCCCACGTACCGACTAGGTCATGAAAAGTTTAGTAGATTATTTGCGCTTAATGAATGGTTAATGTCATGGTACAATGAGCAGAAACTTCTCTTTGTAAATAATTGGAATCTGTTTTGGGAGCGTCCTAGGCTTTACTGTGCTGATGGCTTACACCCAAGCAGATTCGGAGCGGATCTTCTGTCAGATAACATCTCCAAAATGTTAAATACCTTTTGACTAGTAAACAAAAGTCCAAATCATAGTCTCTGCTGCACCAATTTAACTGATATAAATAGTGTAGAACATTGCATAGAAACTGTGTCTATTCCTCGTTTAGTGAGATCAAATCATAAATCTACTGCAGGATCTAGAAAAAATCTAATTGTTATTAAACCAGAAAATGTTGCTATTGGTAATCAAAAACAATTTTTAAAGCTAGGTCTTCTAAACATTAGATCACTCACACCTAAGGCAGTTATTGTAAATGAAATAGTCACAGATAATAGCTTCGATGTACTTTGCCTTACTGAAACCTGGCTTAAACCAAATGATTATTTTGGTTCAAATGAGTCTACTCCAGCAGGATACTCCTATAAGCACGAGCCCCGTCTGAATGGTCGTGGCGGCGGTGTTGCAACAATCTATAGAGATTTTCTCAATGTTACTCAGAAAACGGGTTATAAGTTTATTTCATTTGAAGTACTTGTACTAAATGTTACGCTCTTAGATGTTCGAAAAACATCCCTATTATCTCTAGCCTTGGCTACCGTATATAGACCGCCTGGGCCTTACGCTGATTTCCTAAAAGAGTTTGCAGATTTTCTCTCAGACCTATTAGTTAACGTCGATAAAGCATTAATTGTTGGAGACTTTAATATCCATGTAGATAATCAAAATGATGCGTTAGGGGCTGCGTTTACAGATTTATTAAACTCCTTTGGGGTCAAGCAAAACATTACCGGACCGACTCATCGATTTAATCATACACTCGATTTAATTATATCACATGGAACCGATCCAACCGATATAGATATCATTCCACAAAGTGACGATGTCACTGACCATTACATGGTAACTTGCATATTACCTACTCCTGTAATATATCATGCTGCGCCGCGTTATCGATTAGGCAGAACAATCCTTCCATCCACCATAGATAATTTTTCAAACAGCTTATCGGATCTGTCTCAGCTGCTCAGTGAACCCAAACAAACAGATGAACTTGAGGAATTAACTAGCACTATGAGCACCATTCTCTCTGAATCAATGGATATTGTTGCGCCCATTAGATTAAAAAAGGTCAGAGAGAAAAGTAAAGCACCATGGTACAACAATACTACGCGTGTTCTAAAGAGAGAAACCCGTAATTTAGAGCGTAAATGGAAACAAACCAACTTAGAGGTCTTTAGAATCGCATGGAAAGACAGTATGTCACGTTATAAAAAGGCCCTAAAAGCGGCCAGGGCTGAGCATCTACGCAAACTAATAGAAAACAACCATAACAATCCTAAGTTCTTATTTAACACCGTGGCGAGACTAACAAATAAACAGATGTCTCCTGAACAAAATATTCCATTACAGTTTAGTAGTAATGATTTCATGAAGTTCTTCTCTGAGAAAATAGAAAACATCAGAACCACAATTGTAAACGTTCAATCCTCAATCGCGCCTTATAATTCAGCCTCAATTATCACGCCGCAAGAACAATTACAGTGCTTCACAACTATAGAACAAAAAGAGTTAAATAAACTTTTTACTTCATCTAAAACAACAACATGTTTACTAGATCCTATACCAACTAAGCTATTGAAAGAAGTGTTACCTGTAGTGGAAGAGCCTCTCCTCAATATTATTAACTCGTCTTTATCTTTAGGTTATGTTCCAAAAACATTTAAACTGGCAGTTATAAAACCTCTCATTAAGAAACCACAATTAGATCCGAATAATCTAGTAAATTATAGACCCATTTCAAATCTACCTTTTATGTCTAAAATACTAGAAAAAGTTGTGTCCGCTCAACTGGGCTCTTTCTTACAAGAAAATGACACCTATGAAAAGTTTCAGTCTGGGTTCAGGCCGCATCATAGCACTGAAACTGCGCTCGTTAAAATCACAAATGATTTACTTTTAGCTTCTGACCAAGGCTGTATCTCAATATTAGTTTTACTTGATCTTAGTGCTGCGTTCGATACTATAGATCATACAATACTCTTAGATCGACTACAAAATTATACTGGTGTTCAAGGACAAGCATTAAGCTGGTTTAGATCGTATTTATCTGACCGCTACCATTTTGTTTATTTAAATGGAGAAAAATCTATCATAACTCCAGTAAACTATGGAGTGCCGCAGGGATCTGTGTTAGGCCCTCTATTATTCTCAATATATATGCTGCCACTTGGAAATATTATAAGGAAACATGGAATTAGTTTCCATTGTTATGCTGATGACACTCAAATCTATATTTCATCACGGCCAGATGAAAACGCTAAATTATCCAAATTGACAGAGTGTGTTAAAGATATAAAAGATTGGATGACGCATAATTTTCTTTTATTAAATCCAGACAAGACAGAGGTACTACTTATCGGTTCAAAAAACCACCCACAAAACCTCTCACAATACAACTTTAACATAGTAGGATGTCCTGTTACTTCATCCTCTACAGTAAAAGACCTGGGTGTTATATTAGACTGCAACCTGTCTTTTGAAAATCATATTTCATATGTTACAAGAACAGCCTTTTTCCACCTTAGAAACATTGCTAAGCTACGTAATATGCTATCAGTTTCTGACGCAGAAAAGTTAGTTCATGCATTCATGACCTCGAGACTAGATTACTGTAATGCGTTATTAGCCGGTTGTCCTGCATCCTCAATAAACAAGCTACAGTTAGTCCAAAATGCCGCCGCTAGAGTTCTAACTAGATCAAGAAAATATGATCATATAACACCGATTTTATCATCCCTACATTGGTTACCTATAAAGTCCCGTATTAATTACAAGGTATTGCTACTGACTTATAAAGCCCTAAACGGCTTAGCTCCAGTCTATTTAACGGATCTTCTATCGCCCTATAATCCATCGCGCTCTTTAAGGTCACTAAATTCGAGGCTTTTGGTCATACCTAGGATATCTAGGTCCACCAAAGGAGGGAGAGCATTTTCACATTTAGCACCAAAACTCTGGAATAGTCTTCCGGATACTGTTCGTTGCTCAGACTCGCTCTCCCAGTTTAAAACTAGATTAAAGACGCATCTCTTCAGCCAGGCATTCATATAATACTTTTAATCCTACAGTTAAATCCGACCTCTAGTTCATAAACGCCAGAGGAGAACTGGCCCCCGACTGAGCCCGGGTTCTCCCAAGGTTTTTTTTTTTCTCCATTAGGTCACCTGATGGAGTTTTTCGGTTCCTTGCCACTGTTGCCTTTGGCTTGCTCAGTTGGGGATATTTGGGGATATTTAATTTAATTAATCAATCAACGATACTATTGATCAGCATTACCAAACGTAGACGTTCCACTAGAAACAAACATTGATGTATTGTTCTAATTTATTACTGTGAAGCTGCTTTGATACAACCTGTGTTGTGAAAAGCGCTATATAAATAAACTTGACTTGACTTGACTTGACTGTTTATTCGGGATTAATGTACATCCTTACCTCCTTAGCTCATATGTTTCTTTAATTTGCGGAGGATGTTGAAGTGTTAGTTAAAAAAAAAAGGTATTAGTTAATAACAAACAAACAAAACTTTAAAGCAACATGGAACCATACTATTAATACATAAAATATGGTATAATTACAGTTTGAAAATGACTTCCATAATATTTTCTTTTAGTAAAGTGGAGCATCCAACACAAAGTTCTGCGTTTGTGGGTATGATCTCACAAAGATTACATCAATATTACTTTTCTCGAACACAACATGTACGGACTATGTTTCGTTATCTAGGCATAACACATCAAACAATATTAGGCTAGAAAGATCTAATACCGGATTAATAACTAAATTAAATTAAATGTACAAAAATTTTAAATGTTGTTTTGATTAAGCCTTTTTTACCAAGATTTAAATCTGTAGCTATACCTCTACACATGTGTATTTGCTTTGGCAAAGTTTTTAGGTGGGCGGAGACTCGCTTCACAGACCGATTTATCATTCGTGTTGTGCTTTCGGAGCGCAAGGATGCTTTGCGAGACAGTGAAAGATCTATTTTAGCTAAGATCTATACAAAAGTTTATAGCGAATTGTAATGTTAAAAAGTTTTGCTTAAAACTATTCACTTTATGTATTATTTTTTAACTGTTGTTGTTTGATATGTTTGATATGTTGTTCACGTTTGAAACATAATTTACCATTTTTCTAGTATCTTTAAAAGTTGTTCGTGAAAGACATTCTATAACTTGTTTTAAATTATTTAACGTTGACTTTTTTGTTTTTAACAGGGTTTAAAATCTGTATACGTAAGAAGACATTCTTGTTTACATTTTTCTGATAGGCCTAGCGTTTTAAATACTAGTCTATACACCTCTGTATTTTAAAGGTCTGTATCATTTTATTAAAGTTAAAGTTATTTTATTATTAAAGTTGTATGTGAAAGTGTTACATGTGTGTGGAAAATGTTTGCCTACCGCTTACGTTTCACAGTTTTAAAGTTAATAGCACATCGTTTTGAACAGAATCATTATTTTTTACTCCAAAAACGTGTTCTCAAACAGTGAACGGATTTCTCCATTGGGTTGTAGTGAATAAATCAGTAAGTTAGTGAATATAACTTAACTAAAGCATGAATTAACTCTAACTTAACTAATAATTTAAACTATTAATTTTAAATAAAATCTAGCTATTAATCCTAGCTTTTTTCAGATAACGTTGTAAACGTACGAATACTAAACCGTTGTATTTTAACTTTATACATACATTGTTTTTAAAAAGTTTTTAAATGATTGCGGGAAACAAAACTCTTTTTTAATTATAGCAAAACATAGTTGGCTTGGGAGGGATCTTGATGTAGGAGGGGTCATGGTGTGGGAGGGGTCTTGGTGTGGGAGTGGTCTAGGGGGTGGGAGTGGTCTAGGGTGGGAGTGGTCTACCTGTGGCTACAGGGCAGATGTCACACAGGTCATTCTAACTTTTGGGATGTAACCGTGTGGACGTGTTTCATTGAGCTCCTCACGAGACTTTGTAACTTTTGGAATTAAAATCTCTACACCTTTGGTCTTGGATATATCTTTGATGTGGAATATACCTTTTGGATAAACATTTGGTCTTGGATATATCTTTGATGTGGAATATACCTTTCGGATATACATTTAATGTGGAATATACCTTAGGATATGCCTTTGGAGTTTTGGCTCGCTTTCAACAAACGGATTTGCAAAAATGTAAGGCTATTTTTTAGATACTGTGATTTTTTGCATTCTGTGGTTTTAATATTATGATGTGTTTGAGACACTTTTTTATGTTTGAGACAGATATTTTATGTTAAATGTAACATTTTACACATAATGTGTGGATGGATACATTTACTTTTCTGTAAATTATTGATTTTAACATCTTAAAATAACGCTAACTCATTTTAATAACTCTTTTAGAGAAAAAAGCAATTTTAACTTATTTCATTAATGTTTTAAAAGTGATGGACAAAAATATACACTTTTAAAGATACTTTATGTAAAATGTAACGTTTTATAAATAGTGTGTGAAAGTTAAATGATTATGGATCAACATTTTTAAAAAATTATCTTTTTGTAATGAAAAACTCTCTTAACTTGTTATACTTTTCTGTAAATGACTGAGCATGTATGTTTTAACATAAAATGTTGTTTTAGATGTTTTAATGCTAATGCATTTTTTATATCTTTAAGAAAATACACACTTTTAAAGGTATTTTATGTAAAATGTAACATTTTATAAATAATGTGTGAAAGTTAAATGATTACGGATCTACATTTTTTAAAAATTATCTTTTTGTAATGAAAAAACTCTCTTAACTTGTTATACTCTTCTGTAAATGACTGAGCATTTATATTTTAACATAAAATGTTGTTTTAGATGTTTTAATGCTAAAGCATTTTTTTATATCTTTAAGAAAATATACACTTTTAAAGATACTTCATGCAAAATGTAATGTTTTATAAACAATGTGTGAAAGTTAAATGATTATGGATCTACATTTTTAAAAAATTATCTTTTTGTAATGAAAAACTCTCTTAACTTGTTATACTCTTCTGTAAATGACTGAACATTTATGTTTTAACATAAAATGTTGTTTTAGATGTTTTAATGCTAACGCATTTTTATATCTTTAAGAAAATATACACTTTTAAAGATACTTTATGTAAAATGTAACGTTTTATAAATAATGTGTGAAAGTTAAATGATTATGGATCAACATTTTTAAAAAAATTATCTTTTTGTAATGAAAAACTCTCTTAACTTGTTATACTTTTCTGTAAATGACTGAACATTGATTTTCAATGTTTTAACATTTATGTTTTAACATAAAATGTTGTTTTAGATGTTTAACACTAACTCATTTTTAATAACTCTTTTAGAGAAAAATGCCATTTTAACTTATTTCATTATTGTTTTAAAAGTGTCTTCTTTAATAAAAAAAAAAAAAATAAATAAATAAAAAAACACTGATCTCTGATTGTCTTTATTGTAACAGTTTTAATATACATTGTCATAATGTTATCTGTTAAACAATATGATGTTTAAACATTATTGTTACCGGATACATCTTTGGAGATAATAAGACTTTTGTTCTTCTTTCAACAAATGGTATGTAAAAATGTAAGGCTTTTTTTTAACAATGTTTTAAACTAGTTTGTGTTTTATGTAACAGTTTTACAAATGTGTGAGAACACTAAACACATGTGTATTTTAACTTTTATACAACGTTATATATTATTAAATATATAATTTAATATATAATTTAATTTATAATATCTCCCTGGTTCTGTTCACGCCCATAAGGGAGGAGCAACCGTGGGAAAATTCTCACGGTCACGTGACCTGTCCGGAGGTGGGAGGGAGGGGGTAGAAAGGGGCGGGGCAAGCGTGGGAAAGTTCTCACGTCAAAAAGAGGGCGGGGCAAGCGTGGGAATTTCCCACGGTCAAAAAGGGGGCGGGGCTTAAGGGCAATAAAACTGTCAGTTTGATGGATGTTGCCCTATAACCTCTCTCTTACGCTGACCCTTCAGATAAGGTATCGAAAATACCCAGAATTTGGATTAAGTTTTGGCTTCGAGTGCATCACAATAATTTAAAGCTATGTGCACTTTTGAGTGGAGGGTACGCATTTGTTAGCTGGGTTTTGAATTTCTCAAATGTGCCTAGCATGCACACCAGAACCACCTTTTTCAAACCAAGGCCAGATAAAGCCAAAATCTGACGTTCTTTCTGGGACGGACGCAAGAACAATTCATTTCAGCCAGACAACAGAAGGTCTGTGTATACTGATAAGAACTTCTTTTTGGGGCTTCTGTCTGAAAAGACCCCTTAATACAGTCTCCGAATGTGATCTCCTGGTAAATGTGTGAGATTGTCTTCCCAGTCAACACATGAGATCATGCAATTCTGTTCTCATAACATATTATAATGCCTATATTCACTGTGGTCTGGCCCTGTGTTAGCAGAGTACTGGCACATAACCAGGTACATGTGAACCAGCCAATTTTCCAGCTCAGGTTTAGAATCACCTGGCTTCAGTAATCACACTAGCTGGCTAGGTGGCAAATACACATATTTTGGAATAAAGGAAGGTATTAAGCACACTCTGTCTGAGCAAGACATTTCTGAATATGATCACATCGAGGTTTACCTATTTTTAAGTTCATAAACCTCACAATGTTGCCACTTCAGTGTGCTGTCATCAACATCAATTAAGTGAAGAGCAGTCCTTTCGTTGTTGCTCTTTATTCAGGAGCAAAGAAACCAGATAATTGAGTTTTTGCGTGATATCATGGAGGAGCTGCAATAATTTATGGACACCGGCTTTGATGGGAAGAGCATTATCCTCAAAAACATCATACTCATCAAAGGAATAGCTCAATTTAATGGACGCTATGGCTGTGGCTTTTGTGAAGTGAAAGGAGTTCACGAGAGCAAAATTATTTTTTTCTGTCTTTTTTTAAAAGAAAATCTCAGAACAAATGAGTCATTTAGACAGAAAAAAAATCATCACAAGACATATAGCATTCTTTAGAATCTGGGCATTGATATGATCAAGCAGTTCCCGATAAATCCTATGTATTGTGTAGATCTAGGAGTGACTATGCGATTGTTGGTGCTCTGGAAAGGAGGACCTTTGCCCCATCTATTGTTGACTGGACAGCTCAGCATCATTAATAATTTTCATCAATCTATCCGACAGAACATACCTGCTGATTGCAATAGAAAACCCAGGAGGTTGGACAAACTGAAGCACTGGAAAGCAACTGAATTCCAAACATTTCTGCTTTATACAAGACCAGTGAATTTGAAATATGTTCTTGATAAGGAGAAGTAGGCTATATTCACTCCCTTTCTCTTAGTACTGGAATGTGCATCTTGTACAGTGGAAACCTGATGGAGCATTGTGGTTATGCAGATGAGTTTTTAACATATTTTGTTGAAAGAGGTTGCAGTATTCCAGGAGTTTAATCTCATTAAATGGGCATTACTTGCTACACCTCTCTGATATTACAAATTACAATGGATCATTAGACCACTGTTTCCCAACCACTGTGCCGCGGTACACTAGTGTGTTGTGACAGGTTGTCTGGTGTGCCGGGGAAAATTATCAAATTCCCTCTGCAAAAAAAAAAAAAAAAAATATATATATATATATATATATATATATATATATATATATATATATATATATATATATATATATATATATATATAATAAAAACTAAATAAAAACTATAAATTAAATTATAATGCTACAAATAAGAATATATTGTCGCTGTCGAGCGAAAGCCTTGCATCTGTTTCGTCATTTTATGTTTATTTTATTTAAAAAAAAAGCAATGCTATTGGTCATCCTTTACATCTGTATGTGGGTTTAACACATATTTTACCAATGAAAAGCATTTAAAGGAGCTTGTGACTAAAACTTGTAACTCCATTGGCCCTGAATCCTGAATTTTCTGCTTCTTCGGTTTGGATTTTTTGTTGTTGCCGAAATTCATTTTTCTTTTAACTGCAGACCTGCTTTTCTCAGCCTCCAGTTGTTGTTTTTCACGGGAGTATATGTAAGGACAGCGGTTTCCCTTCTTTTCCTACCCTTTGTCATCTGCTTTCTTGGGCCAGCTTTTGGGTGTGGATGGATGGACACGGGTGAAAAAGTTGTGTCCATAGCAGAGGATGATGGCTCAGGCTCAGGCTTGGACACCACACATGGTGTGACGGGATGATGCTCTAAGTGGCATGGAGGATGCCACCGTTGCCACATTGGGTGATGGAGTTGTAGAGGAAGATGGAACCTCTGGTGTCACTGCTGGCAGTGGGCGGTCTGTGACTAGGGATGGTGCAAAGTCACTGTCACTGAAAATATTCCTATTAAAAGGCCAAATTCCAGTGCATGCAAACCCTGCCTGAATATTTGCCGGTGATGCAGCACAGGGAAGGGCACTCTTCACAATGCCTGGCAGATCATAAATGGTCATTGTGGCTCCTGGATGAGCTTTCATCCAGCTGTCACATCAGTTGTAAACCAGCCTCTTCAGTGGCCCATATACACTGCGATCCAAGTGCTGCAGCTTATGGAAACAGTGTGGGGGGAATGAGAGGAGGACGATGTCATGGCTCCTGCAAAAATCAGTCCCCTCCACAGAAAGGTGGGAGGTATGGTTGTCCAGAATTAGCAGCATTTTTGACTCCAGTGAGGACTTGGTGTGAGTCTGGAAGTGCTTGAGGAAGACCAAAAAGTCCTCCCCTTGCATCCACCCAGACCCATTTGCTGTACAGATACAGCCAGGAGGGCCATTGCTGGTAAAGAAAGGATGGATTTTTTTTCCGGGGAAGATGAACATTGGTCGGATGGAATATGGAATTTATTTTGTAAGGCTGTGAGCCTCTGGAAGGTGTTTTTGAAGGAGATATAGATAATTTCTACCACACAAGTTTCATCCATGTTCCAGATGTTCTATGCAGCAAATCTGTGTTTGTCCAGGACAGAAAACAAGTTGTCAAAAAAACATATTGACGCTTGTCTCATTGAAACTCATAGCCCGTGAGAGGCTTGTAGCCTGAGGGCTTCTTATGGAGAGTGGGGTGCCTCTTCAAAAACGTTGTGAACCAGTTGGCTTCAGCCATCCCATTCTCTGCCTAGGTTTCGGGGTACCTGCAACTGTAGGTCTTTGCCAAATCATAGGCAAACTTCCGAACCTAAATTATATAAATTGTTAATTAGTTTAATACACAACAAATGTACATAGCATAGTCTACTTTAGCTTAAGGGGAGACACGGCAGGCAAAAACATCGATTTTTCATGCAGTGGTCAGTTTTGAGATTTTGGCCGAGTTTACTCCTTCAATATGTATTCTTTCAAGCTGCTATAAAGAAAACGCTGAAAATATACATTACGATGTTTATTTTATTACATTTTGTTTACTTGCGGCAGTAAGTCTCTCCCGAATTTACCAGGAAGTTAGTATTCCAATGCGACATGCCGAGCTCCGTCTGTTCACTGAAGTCTGTCATGTCCGGGATCGCTGTAAAGCTCTGAGTCTCATGCACAACGCTATGTAAACCAAATATGGGCATTTCCTTTCTATCAGTAACCAATCGTGAATGTCCAAAGGGGGATTTAAAGCCAACGACGAAATCTCATTTAGAACTATTAAATCTTTTACTGCCGTTTTCTCAAAATAATTTTTTTTTGCTTTTTTTGTCATTCTCCAGTAAAAACATCTCAGCCTATGCCTATGTACACCAAACTTTCCAGTTATACAGATCTGTTCAGAGGGATCTGTTGATAAATCATTCCTGGCCTGATTTATGTGACATTTTAATTTAAAAAAATGGCGAAAATCGATATTTTAAGGCTATGGACAGTATATTTTAATTTCCTAGTTAATGAAAGCATATATCCTGAAATCCCTCTGAACATCTTTTTTCATCTTGTGTGTAATCAAAATGAAAAAATAATTTTGCTTCTGGCTTTATCATATTTTCAGATATATCTACTGAAAAAATATGCAAAATTGCACATATTTAATGAGATAATACCTAATTTGCATAATTAAACATAAAAATTTCAAAAACTTGTAAAACTTTTTTTATGAACTTGTGTAAGTAATGAACTGAGGAAGTTTCATGGTGATATCTATTATTTAAAAATTTTACCCTATTCACCTGTAGTGTCTCGCCTTAATAGCATACATATCTAGCCTACCTCCTTTGGGCTCAATCCTTAATACAAATGATGTTTTATTAACAAAGTTCGGGATGAGCACGTTCAGATAGTTAACACAAGTAGAGAGCACTCAGCAATCAATGGTAAGAGGTATACATTCAGCAGTCTCACCTCAATCCATTGACAGTTTAGCAGCATCACTACTCCACCACCCCTTCTCCACACTTCTAGTCTTAACCACTTACATACGGGGGGGAGTACTCTGGGTTCGGGCCGAACTCCGAGCTCGGAGCCCTCCCCCTGGTCAGCACGCCAAATACACATTAAACTTTACCCCCTCTAATTGTATGTAAGTGTGAACTCGTGAAATCAGCTGCCTGCATCAGGTAGCCTCTTAAGAAGGGCTCCTGCTCTGTGTGAAAACCCTTTTCGGAGTCCAGTATCCAACTCTGGGAAGTGTCTTTGATCCCTGGCTCCTCTTCTTGTAGAATCGGTGCAGGGTCATATGGTAAATGCCATATGAATTGGCCACTCCCCTTGACTGTCTGATTTAGCCCTTAGCCCTTTCCAGCACAGGAAATGGGACTCCCCTGTCTGTCCTCCTCTTTCCGATATTTGGTATGCTGTCTATCTGACTGACTGACTATCTTTATATAAAAAAAAGATAATTACAATAAAATGTGATTTGATTACATTTTACATTTAATTTGCAATGCACAGTGCACATTTTACTTTTAATTTGCACATTGAAGGGAAACTATGCAGGTTTTTTTTAGCTTGATTAGTTTTTAAAATAGAAATGAAACTTGGTTGGTGATACTGGGACAGTTGTAACACATCTCATGTGAGCTTGCTTGACTGCTAGTTTGACACTTGTTAGCCATTTCTATTTTTAGCTTACAAAACAGTGATTTTAATAATACTTGTTTGAATTCATAGACATTTGATATTATAACAGCCTCAAAAAAAGTACATCAGAAAGAAACGTGTTTTTTTTTACCTCAAAAACAACCTTTTGTAGATAACTCCAAGAAGTTTCAAATGTGGCTCCCTTTTTGGCAAAAATGGAGGGAAACTAACTGAGCATGAGCACCGTGAGTGTCATCACTCTAGGCTGTTTCTGATTGGAGGAATTCAAGGTCCCCTGTTGCAACTGTCCCTGGTCTTCCTACATAACAAAAGCCACGTTTCCACCGAAATTACCCAGAACAATTTGTCCCAGAAACTTTTTTACGTTTCTACTGCGGTCTAAAGCACTCGTTGTTAACGATATGATTTCAGATAATAACCTAGATGTGCTGTGTTTGACAGAAACCTGGCTAAAACCAAACGATTACATTACTTTAAATGAGTCCACCCCGCAAGATTACTGTTATAAACATGAGCCTCATCTGAAACGCAAAGGGGGTGGTGTTGCTGTAATCTATAGTAATAGTTTCAAAACCACTAAGAAATCAAGTTTTAAATATAATTCTTTTGAAGCATTGGTGCTTAATGTAAAAATATATAGTGTAAACGATAAATCACGTTTGAGATTTGTGCTGGCTACTGTATACAGGCCACCAGGGCACCATACAGACTTTATCAAAGAATTTGCGGACTTTCTATCAGAATTAATATTGACTGCAGATAAAGTACTAATTGTTGGTGATTTTAATATACACATCGATAATGAAAAAGATGCATTGGGATTGGCATTTAAAGACATTGTAAATTCAATTGGAGTTAGACAACACGTGTCAGGACCTACTCATCGTCGTAATCATACTCTAGATCTAATATTATCACACGGAATAGATGTGGATGCCGTTGAAATTCTGCAGCAGAGCGATGACATCTCAGATCATTATCTAGTCTCGTGTAATTTGCATTTAGCCAAGGCTGCAAAGCCGACTCCGTGTTTCAAATATGTGAGACCTATCACTTCTGCTACTAAAGATTGCTTTATTAATAATCTTCCTAATCAGTTTCATCATCTCAGCATCTCAGATAGCTTAGAAGAACTAGATATTACAACAGAAACGTTTAACTCTCTCTTTTCCAGCACTTTAGACACAGTTGCTCCGTTGCGCTTAAAGAAGATTAAAGAAAATAGTCCAACGCCGTGGTACAACGAGCACACTCGGGCCCTTAAGAGAGCAGCCAGAAAAATGGAGCGCAACTGGAAGAAAACAAAACTAGAGGTATTTCGCATTTCATGGAAAGAGAGCTCAATTACTTACAGAGAGGCTTTAAAAGCTGCTAGATCTGCTTATTTTTCAAACCTATTAGAAGAAAATAAACATAATCCTAGGTATTTATTTGAAACGGTGGCTAAACTAACGAAAAATAAAGCTTCAAGCACCGAAGTTTCCAAGCAACACAGCAGTAATGACTTTATGAACTTCTTCACTTATAAGATTGATAATATCAGGGACAAAATTATAACTATGCAACCGTCTACTACAGTATCGCATCAGGCAGTGCATTGTAGTCTCCCTGAGGAAAAATTTGATTCATTCGTTGCTATAGGAGAGGAAGAATTTGCTAAACTCATTAAATCATCTAAATCTACAACATGTATGTTAGACCCTATACCGACTAAGCTACTGAAAGAAATACTTCCAGAGGTCATAGATCCTCTTCTTAATATCATTAATTCGTCTTTGTCTCTAGGATACGTACCAAAAAACTTTAAGCTGGCTTTGATTAAACCGCTTGTTAAAAAAGCGCAACTTGATCCTTCAGAATTAGTCAATTACAGGCCGATCTCGAATCTACCTTTTCTGTCAAAAATATTAGAAAAGGCAGTATCCTCACAACTGTGTTCCTTTCTTGAAAGAAATGATATCTGCGAGGATTTCCAGTCCGGATTTAGACCGTACCATAGTACCGAAACAGCTCTCGTTAGAGTCACAAATGATTTGCTCTTATCATCCGATCGTGGTTGTATCTCTCTATTAGTGTTACTCGATCTTAGTGCTGCATTTGACACCATCGACCACAACGTTCTTTTAAATAGATTAGAACATTATGTTGGCATTACGGGAAATGCACTAGCATGGTTTAAATCATACTTATCTGACCGTTATCAGTTTGTAGCAGTAAATGATGAGATGTCTCATCGATCACAAGTTCAGTATGGCGTACCACAAGGCTCAGTACTAGGACCGTTGCTGTTCACTCTGTACATGCTACCCTTTGGAGATATCATTAGGAAACATGGCATTAGCTTTCACTGTTATGCCGATGATACTCAGCTGTATATTTCTTCAAAACCTAACGAAACTTATCAATTCACAAAATTAACGGAATGCATAGCGGATATAAAAAATTGGATGACTTGTAATTTCCTACTTCTAAATTCTGAAAAAACAGAGTTTCTAATTATTGGACAAAAACCTTCCTCACGTAATAACCTAGAATACTGTCTAACACTTGATGGCTGCTCTGTTAAGTCTTCGTCGTCGGTTAGGAACCTGGGTGTGCTCTTTGATACCAATCTTTCATTTGAAAGTCACGTGTCTAGTATCTGTAAAACTGCATTTTTCCATCTTAAAAATATATCTAAATTACGTCATATGCTCTCATTGACAAATGCGGAACAATTAGTTCATGCGTTCATGACCTCAGGGCTAGATTATTGTAATGCTCTACTGGGTGGTTGCCCTGCACGCTTAATAAACAAACTACAGCTGGTTCAAAACGCAGCAGCTCGAGTTCTTACCAGAACCAGGAAGTATGACCATATTAGCCCAGTTCTGTCAAAACTGCATTGGCTCCCTATTAAACATCGCATAAATTTTAAAATATTGCTGATTACTTACAAAGCACTGAATGGTTTAGCTCCGCAGTACTTGAGCGAGCTCTTAACGCATTATAGTCCGTCACGTCTATTACGATCTCAAAATTCCGGCCAGTTGATTATACCTAGAATATCAAAATCCACTGCTGGCGGTAGATCCTTTTCCTATTTAGCACCAAAACTCTGGAACAGTCTTCCTACCATTGTCCGGGAAGCAGACACACTCTGTCAGTTCAAAGCCAGATTAAAGACACATCTCTTTGACCTAGCTTTCACATAATACATTATAGACTTCTATAATTTAATGTTATGCTGCATAGATTAGGTCAGCCGGAACCGGGAACACTTCCCAAAAATCCTGATGTACTCGTTACATCATGAGAAGAATGGCATCTACGCTAATTTTAGTGTCTGTGTTTATCCCAAGGTTTTTCCTGCAGCCTGCCGGATCCAGGCCGTATCCAGATCTGACGAAGGACCTTCACCTGGACCGATGACAACGCAGTGCTGAAGTGCCAACTAGTCTCTCCCTATGGAGGATCCCACTACCACTCTACAGATAAGGCGTTGTCGGGAAAATTCGTCTTGCGGTCCTACCCCAAAAGCAACAAATAAAATAAAATTCCTTATCAAAATTTTATAAGGAAAGACAAGCAGGGCTCTCAAGTCTCACGCATTGGGCGTGAGACACACGCAATTCAACCAGTTCACACGCTCACACGCCACACCGTGTATTTCTCACGCTGAAAAGGCAATGTCAACCAAGTTGTCCTGCGAGCTTTATATATAACGTTGTATACGAGGCGCAGGCACACAAAGTGAAGTTTCCTGCCGCCAGCACGTATCTCGGCCAGATTGCGTTTGTTACAAGGCAACACAGATGCGCGAACACACAGAAGTTGACGGAACATTCTCGGCCACCGTACGTTCGTTACTAGGTAACCAACAACATCGCGTGAACACACGTCGTGATGGAGAAGGTAAGTTGGAAGAAAGCTCGTCTAACATTTTTAGGCTAGAACATTTAATATATAACCCATCGTATACATTATTATTGTTGCAGTCAAAAACTCTACAACTACTCTGCAACCAGGCCAGAAGCTTTGGCTCAGTTTGACTAGCTTACGTTTTCTTAAATTAAGGGAATGTTAGTGGGTATGGGAAGGAATGAAGATGTATTTCTTCATTTTATTTTAAATACATTTAAATTAGTTTATTTTATTTTATTTTAAATTATATATTATACTGTATTAATAGTCTTTCTAGTTACATTAAGGCTACATGTATTAAAGCAGAGTGCTCTGGGTAATATTTTATATCCTGTGAAAACATACATTAATCATTGCCATTGCATTTGTATTTTTCAAACACAAAACACATTTCATAAGCTGGAGTGTGTACTCTTGTGAACACACACACACACACACACACACACACACACACACACACACACACACACACCTTAATAATACTCTAATATGTCATTTGTTCACAATGTCCCATGCACCACACAATAAATAATTATACCATTTTGACTAGACACATTCAAAATGCAAAAAGATTTGTTTTTTCAAACTGTTTGGAGCAATTTGTTATATTTTTGTATAACTTATTTGTAATTTTGAAATATAACATTAAAGAGTATATTTGATGTGATGAATTGCTCTGTCATTTATCAGATTTACCAATTGTTATAATTTCAATTTGGGCTGGTTAATTATGAACAATGGGTCAAATTGGGGGGCGGGGACATATGGGGGCGGGGCTCCATTAGGGCTCCTCCCCTAACCGCATGTGATCTCACTCCAAGCTTTTGGTAAAACTTGAGAGCCCTGGACAAGTATTTTGTTTAGGCTTGGCTTGTAGGGAATTCCAAACCTGCGTATATTCTAACGCACATAACTATAGAACCCATTCTAAATGCGCATGTGACCGCCATCAGCGTTTCTCACAGGTTCGCGTTTAAAGTCTGTGTAGAGAGAATGGTGTCGTCTTAGCGGCCCCTAATTTAATAACAAATGATCATTGCGACGGAACCAAATCAATTAAAACTAACTTTAGATGGAAATAACTTAACTCTGCTGTAAAGCCGAAACAATCTCTGTTACCTTAAATTATACGCTTATCTCTGTAAAGCTGCTTTGAGACAATCTACATTGTTAAAAGCGCTATATAAATGAAGACTTTACTTTACAGTTTCCACTGGATTTCATCCTCTGAATATAAGCTTATAAAGTCTGAACCTTGTCGTCTGTCCATCGGTCCTGGGGAAAGTTCCTGCAGTGGAACTATTTTACTATTTTGGAACAGTATTTTAGATGTTGGGTTTTAGACACCTCACCTCACCCCTCCACGACACCCTGAAGGACCTACCTGAGAGGTAAGACTTTGAGAGAACCATTGTGGTGTGGTTCCTGAGATGCCCTTCGTTTTTCCCTTTGGGATCCCTCGGCAGCACTCCCAATATGTTTAGTCTGTGGAAAAAAACTCTCTAATCATGCAGTGGTTCCTAGCAAGCTTAAACGCCATCTCCAAACAAAACATCCATCATATAGTTGAAAAAGCCAAAGTCTGCCTCAGAGTCTGCCTGCATACAAAGCGATTGTGAGAACAATGTTGGGTCCAGATGCTGTCAAAGAAGTAGCAAAAAAGCCCCTTTCAAATAATTCAATTGCCAGACACATTGATGATGTCCACTGACATTGAGAGTGTTGTAATGGAAAAAATAATTACTAGTGGAACATTTTCACTTCAGGTTGATGAATCAACAGACTTATGTGGACATGCTCAGCTGTTAGCATACATGTGCTTTGTGGATGGTGAAATCATCAGAGAGATTTTTTTTCTGCCATCAAAAACAACAGGAGAGGAAATATTTCGGGTGACATCCGAATCATATGTGTATGAACTGAGGGAAGAGCTGAAAATCATCTTAAACGTGGAAAAATTACAGTACGCGTTACTGTTGGCAGATGAGGAATGGTGTGCAAGGCTGGTGTACATGGCAGACATTTTTTCACACTTAAATGAACTAGTAAAATTTAAAATTTGTTAACTTGCACAGACAAATTGCATGGATTCAGATCAAAGATTGCTCTTTTGCAACAACATGTGGAAAGAAGCACTCGTGAGATGTTTCCCCTTGCTCAGACTGCACATTCAGATGGCATTGCAGCATTATGTGAGGTAATTTCTAAGCATCTAAAAACTCTTGAAGAAAGATTCTCATTTTATTTTCCCTCAACTTCATCCGAAGCCTTTGACTGCGTTTGAGACCCATTTAGCTTAGCTGCAATGGACAACATAAATGGACTGTCATTGCAGCAACAAGAGCAACTTGCCGAAATGAGACAGGACCGTTTGATCATTACATTCAGTGACCTGTCTTGGGACAATTTCTTGTTGACTGCGGCCAAAGTCATCCAGTCATCGCGGACAGTGCAATCTCACTCTTGCTGTCATTTTTCACAACTTACCTATGTGAGCTAGGCTTTTTCGAAACAAACACAGAAAAATATTAAGAGCAGCTGACCAAGATCTCCGTGCGTCATTGTCATCAATTCCAGCCAGGGTAGCATCTTTGTATTCATCAAAACAAGCTGAAGTTTCACATTAAATGTGAGTACTACGTTTAAAATTATATGCAGTTTTAACATGCCATTTGAAGCATTACAATGCATGCTTGTGCAATTTTGTTATATTTTAATACTTAATATGATAGTGGTGTGCCGTTGGAATTTTTTAAATATCAAAAGTGTGCCGTTGGAATTTTTAAATATCAAAGTTTTTGTTTTATGTTTCATTGCATGTTACTCCAATTAACCCAAGAGGGTTTGAATCAAAGACTTCGATGAATATGTTGTGTGTGTGTGTGTGTGTGTGTGTGTGTGTGTGTTGTTCAGTATTGTATTTGTATATTCTGTGATGGACAGACATCTGTCATACCAAACAGTTGTATTTTTGATGACAAGGGAACATGGAAGTGTTGATGGATTTCATCACACACACAGATTAAAACCAAATCTTTGCCGAACACCAACTGGAAAGTTTATGATATTGTGAAGATCATTGGTGTATCTTTGGATATTCAGTCAACTGAAATTATGAAAATATATCAGTGGATACATTTTCCACTAAATTACTTTGTTTTATTAACAAAGTTCGGGAGGAGCAGGTTCAGATAATCAACCAAATTATGCACAGCTGGAGATTAATCAGTAATCAACTCAATGACAGAGTATAAATTCACAGCAGACCTATCTCTGTTCATTGAAAGTTTGTCAGCATTTGGCTGCGCCCTATCTTCCCAACATGTCCGAATCAAGCTCTCCCATCCGATGAAGGAATTTTCCGTCCTTTTGGAATATTTGCCAGAATCCTCGGTTGTTATATTGCGGGCGTCAAGCCAAATAAACGGGCGAAATACCAGCGATCTTCTTCCGCATTTTTTTTCTAAACCAGATCATTCAAGTAACGTTTTTCCTGCCATGGAGAATGGTCATAAGTCCTGCAAAGCACCACGCTCACGTTTCGGGCAATGCCGCCCTCTTCACGCGAAAGAACGGGCTTCTCCAGCAGCTCTAGGCCGAAGCCGCAGGCCTCAAAGAGCAGCGCCGCAGATTCAGTACCGGTCGGCAAGCCTACGCTCTCAACCCCGTTGGCTGAACTCCGCGAGCGCTCCGCTCCGTGGTTAAATTTCGCATCGCATTCAGTTGTTCAGTTATAACGAGGGGAACACGTTTTAAATGGTGTCGGTCCAAATTATTTTCTGTCATTAACGCGCTGCTTTCTTGTGGCTAAAACTCTCAAGTAGGCCTACGGTAGCTCGCGGCCTCGTGCATTACGTGCTGAACGCATGCGCTCAGAATCTTTAACCTAACTTATATCGTTAACTATGTCCCGCAATTTATCTGCATAAACCGCGTAGAAACTTAGTTATAGCATAAATGTTTTTATACATGGTTACAAGCAATGTGCTTCGTGATCCTTAAATGAAACAAAATTAAACAAACACAAGTGCCTAAACTAAATTCATGCAAAGCGTCGTCTTTTACGTAAGCTGTCTCCTTAGAAACCAGCAACAGATAAACGAACAATCGTTATCTAAATCAGAGTACTTTGACGTTGTTAATCATCAAACGTTCAATAATTGATCTTTCAGCCCTGCACAGTTTGGCTAAACTCTGGATTCCAAACGCAGATTAAAACCATGGGTTCAGCCTCATCGAATCCTGGCCATTAATTTGAACACAGTTGATCTCCAGTCCTCACGGCAAAGAATAAATAAATAAATAGGACTTTCGGATCTCGTCCACCTCTCAGACAGTCAATATCGTTCTAAGCAAACTGATATCTGTGCTCGGCCACTTAAACAACAGAAATGCATAATCCTGCAAGGATTTCATCTCTAACCTCCTCTTCATCGCATCTTAGATTAACGCACAAAAAGATGACCATCGGCTCTCCAAGCCCCACTCTCCTCCTCCCTTTGCTCATCCTCACACTGCAGGAGCTCATTTCCTGGTTTCATGTTACTCTGGCTATTTGCTCCATTGCCACAGCAGTGATGTTTTCTTCTGCTACCAAAGGTTTTATCTTACTCCGGCTTTTTCTCCATTGCCGCAACAGTGATGTCTCCTCTGCTCCCGCAGGAGCTCTGTTCCCTTAGCTAATCTTGTTTACTGCCACTGCAGTGTCTCCCCTGCTCCCACAGGATTTCCGTTTCTCTCGGTATTTCTCCCCTGCCACAGCTGTGATGTCTCCTCTGCTCCTGCAGGAACTGTTTCTCCGGCTAATTCTCCACTGCTTCAGCAGTGATGTCTCCTCTGCTCCCGCAGGTTCTCTTACGAGAGTCCTCTCGTACTGCGTTTTGTAAAAACGCTACGGGAAAAGTCTCTTTTCACGAAATACTGAAGCAAAAAATTATCCTTTAATTTTCATATATGTAAAGCGCGTTGCAGCAGTAGACAGCTATGGCGAGACGGCTTGCTCGCTCATTGGCTGCTCTGCGGCAACTGCATAAGCCTATCGAGCGAGGCCTAAAGTGACGTCAGGCCAATGAGACATTAGACATTTAGACTCCTAAATGTCTAATGACATTTAGACTTGAGCGAGGCCTAAAGTGACGTCAGGCCAATGAGACATTAGACATTAGACTCCTAGACATTTCCCGCAGAGACGGGCGTGGCTAACCTCTATAAAAGGAGCTCGAAAAGGCTGATTCACTTGATTTTAATCTCTTCAGCGAAGCTCATGCATCGCTGGATCACGGAAGCAAGCGTCGTTTGAAGCAAGCACTTCAGCGGGACGAGCCCTCGAAGCCGCTGGCCAACGCCGCCTTCTACAGCCGTACCTGCTGCGCTTTCCGACGCCCATATCCTTTATCGCATATTGCTCTGTTTTCTGTGTGTGTGTGTGTTCGCTGCAACACTCACCCCTAAAAGAGCTGCGTCTTTGTAAAGATGCCTTCCTGCGGCTCGTGCCGAGCCCCACTCACCGAGGGAGACAGTCACGTCATCTGTGTCTCCTGCCTGGGTGAGGACCATGCAGCGCTCGCGCTCGCTGACAGCGGCTGCCCTCACTGCGAGCTTTTGCCGATGGTGACTCTGAGGACCCGCCTGGCATCCTTCTCGAAGCCTGCATTCACCGCCGCGATGCCGCGCCGTAAGAAGCGCCGCTCACAGCGGGTCCCGGAACCCGCTCCAGCCCGACCAAGCTCGCCGGTTCGCCCGCCAGCTTCACCGGCCTCTCTCGAATCACTTCCTGATGCTCAGCGCCCGCAGTCTGCCGCCGCTTCATCAGAGGAAGTTGTTTCAGAGGCCGCGTCGGGGGAAAAGGATTCCTGCTCTCAGCTGGCTTCAGGCAGCGAGGATTGGGCGAGCTCCGAGGATCTCGCGCCTCCTGCCCGCAAGCCCACGATGAGAGCCAACATCGAGACGGAGCTCATGCGAGTACTCGCGCTGGCCGTGGCGAGCCTCTGCCTCGAGTGGTCTGCACCGGAGCCCCCCTCTCGAACCTGGCTGGATGGTAGCTTCCTCCCTGGTGAGCGCACTTCTCCGGAATCAAAGCCCGCTCCTTTTCTTCCTGAGTTACACGAAGAAGTTGTGAAGGCCTGGAACGCACCCTACTCTGCGCGAACGCGCTCATCTGTGTCGCCTGCATTTTCCTCACTGGATAATGCCAAAGACCGAGGCTACCTCTCTCTTCCGCCGGTGGAACAGGCGATAGCGACCCACCTTTGCCCGCCCTCTGCTGGACGGCGGACTAAACCGGTGTTGCCCTCGAAAGCCTGCCGCATGACGTCATCGCTACACACCATGGCTACGCTGCAGATTTTCCATGGTGATCTCCTCCGTAAGTTGGACGAGATGGGACCTGACGCTATCTGCATCGCTGACTTAAGGAGTGCTTCTGATCTCACGCTCCGAGCTACTAAGGCTGCCGCACAAGCCATGGGACGGTGTATGGCTTCCGCCACTGTCGCTGAGAGGCACTTATGGCTGACGCTCACGGAGATGGCTGATTCCGAGCGCACCGCGTTTCTCGATGCCCCGCTGTCTTCCACTGGCCTTTTTGGTTATTCTCTCTCCGAGTTCGTGGAGAGATTTACCGAAGCCCAGAAAGCGTCTCAAGCCTTCAAGCACTTCCTACCGAAGCGCTCCGGTTCTGCAGCGAGTCGTGATAAACGGACTCCGCGGAGCTCTCAGCCTCAGCCTCAGCCCCCACCTTCGGCCGCCTCTTCGCAGCAGCCACAACAGCGCAGCTCGAGGCCCCGCTCTCGGTCTAGCGCCCGGCGCCCCACTCTGCGCGGTCCGCGGTCGAGGATTGTGGTGAAACCGGAAGCCCCGAAGAAGTCCTAGCAAGCCTAGGAAAGCGCAGGTGTGTGAGTCCCGTTGCGACCGGCCTCTCACCCAAGCGCCCCGCTGTTTCAGTCCCAAGATTTGCGACTGTTCCAGCGTTTTCTGCAGAGAGCAAGTCCGCACTGTTGCCCGCTTGCCTGCACACAAAAGCCGTTCTCACGGCTACCCAGATAAATCCCAAAAAGAGTGTATTTTCTGGTGTCCCGGCCACGGCCGATGGTGCTATAAATGTAGTCTCGATGCCCACTCCTCAGTGCCCATCACTACACACAAGCACAGCCCTACACTTAGGGCTCGCGCACATAAAATCGCTTCCAACATAGTGAAAGTGCCCACTTCCCAGTGCCCACGAACACTATGTCTAACAGATCACAGGCTCTCTGTAAAAACGAGACCTGTGAGCCCAAAGCAGTAAATGTGCCCGCTCCCAGCCCACATCTACTCGCTCACATGAGTCCCATGAGACTTTCTCAGTCCTCCCTCACTCAGCTAAGCACTGTAGTAAGGTCGAGGACGAGCGTTCCGCCCGCTGTATTAAGCGCGCGCCCAGTATACCAGTATACAGTCCTGCCCTTCGGCTTGTCCCTGGCACCTCGTACATTTACGAAATGCATGGACGCAGCGCTCGCTCCTCTCAGACTCAGAGGCATGCGAGTGCTGAACTATTTGGCCGACTGGCTGATCCTAGCTCAATCACGATCACAGCTCGTGGAGCACAGAACCATTTTACTCGATCACCTCGAGAATCTTGGTATCACGGTCAATTGGACAAAGAGTTCACTGAACCCCAGTCGAACCATTTCATATCTGGGTATCGTTCTAGACTCACAGTCTATGACAGCGCGGCTGTCACCACAGCGCGTGCTGCACATTCAGCGCGCGGCGAGATCTTTCCGCTGCGGCGCTTCCACCCCGCTCAGGAAGTTTCAAAGGATGCTGGGTCTCATGGCCTCAGCATCACCAGTTCTCCAGCTGGGTTTGCTCCGCATGCGCCCGCTGCAGTTCTGGTTGAAAGCGCGAGTACCGCGCAGAGCGTGGGTGTCCGGTCGGTTACGCCTCAAGGTCAATCAGATCTGTGTGACAGCCCTGATACCGTGGCTCGCGGACGACTGGTACCGATCAGGTGTAAGCCTGGGGACTTCCTCGGGGGTGAGGATGGTGTCGACAGACGCATCCACCTCGGGATGGGGAGCGCTGCTCGAGGGCAGACCGTTCTTCGGCCTGTGGTCGGAACGGGAAAAGCTCCAACATATCAACTGCCTAGAAATGCTGGCAGTACACAACGCGCTGACGCGTTTTCGTCCCCATATCAAGGACCAGCACGTCATAGTCCGTTCGGACAACATGGCCGTGGTGTCCTACATAAATCGCCAGGGCGGTCTGAGATCCACATCCCTGTACAGGTTGGCGAAACGCCTCCTAATATGGGCTCAGCACAACTTACGCTCGCTGAGAGCGGTGCACGTGCCTGGGCTTCAAAATGTGGGCCCAGACAGACTGTCCAGGAACAACATTCCCCCGAGCGAATGGTCTCTACACCCACAAACAGTCCGGCTGTTGTGGGAGAGATTCGGCAGAGCGGAGGTGGACCTATTCGCGTCCCACGAAAACGCTCATTGCCCCGTGTTCTTTTCCAAGAGCGACAGCGCACTGTCTCAGAGGTGGCCGCGCTGCCCGCTATACGCTTTTCCCCCCGTCTCCCTCCTGCCACAGGTGTTAGAGCGGGTCAGGGAAACAAAATGCCCAGTACTGCTTGTAGCACCGTTCTGGAAGAACCAAGCATGGTTCCCAGTCCTGATGCAGTTAGCAGACATCGCTCCATGGCCAGTGCCATTGAGGAGAGATCTCCTCTCGCAGGCCGGGGGCTCGATTTGGCACCCACACCCGGAGCTATGGTCCCTTCATGTGTGGGCGCTCAACGGATACCCGTTGGTCTCGCAGAGGGAGTGATGAATACCATCACTCAGGCTAGAGCACCGTCGACTCGGCGGCTTTATGCCTCAAAGTGGTCGGTTTTCTCCGGCTGGTGTACAGCTCGAAACCTATCACCCCTCAATTGTGAGGTAACGGAGGTTCTCTCCTTCCTACAGGAGCTGTTGGATAAGGGCAGATCCCCTTCCACGCTCAAGGTTTATGTGGCGGCTATTTCAGCGTTCTCTGAGTCAACGCTGGGTCAGTCACTAGGAAGGAACGATTTAGTCATCCGCTTCCTCAGGGGGGCTAGGAGGCTGAATCCGCCCAGACCTCCTTCAGTCCCTATGTGGGACCTTTCTACGGTTTTGGCGGCCATGAAAGGTGCCCCTTTCGAGCCTATCCAGTCTATTAGCCTCAAACATTTGTCTTTCAAAACAGTGTTTTTGATGGCTCTCGCTTCAGTGAAGCACATAGGCGATCTGCACGCGCTCTCCGTGAGCCCAGCGTGCTTAGAGTTTGGCCCTAATGACTCTAAAGTCATACTCAAATCTAAGCATGGCTATGTGCCAAAATCCCTCAACACGCCGTTTCGGGCTCAGGTTATTTCCCTGTCTGCCCTACCGGAATCAAGTGAGGAAGGGGACTCGAGTTTTCTTTGCCCTGTTAGGGCTTTAAGAGCTTATATGTCCCGCTCTGCTGTCTTCAGACAGACAGAGCAGCTCTTTGTCTCGTTCAGCGGACGTTCCAAGGGAACGGCTGTTTCGAAACAGAGTCTATCCAGATGGATAGTTGACGCCATATCGCTGGCTTATACTGTCAAGGGCATCCAGTGCCCGTTGGGAGTTAGAGCGCACTCCACGAGAGGCGTTGCCTCCTCGTGGGCTTGGTCTAGCGGGATTTCCCTACAGGATATATGTACGGCGGCAGGCTGGGCCTCACCATCTACATTTATCAGGTTTTATAACCTAGAGGTTCCCGCCTTACAGGCTAAGCTTTTATTGGTGTAGTCGATTCAGCTGTCTAACTAGATCTCTGATATCGCAGGCGCAACGCGCTACCAACTGTCTTGGGCAGAACTGTGTAAGACCCACATTTCCCACATTAGTTCAGGCTCCCTACCCTGTCTATGTGATGTCATATTCGCGTCTGCGGACATGGCTATATAAGGGCGGAGGGAATCCCCTCTCGTCTCTAGACTCTCTCTGTGAGGTCATTTTAAGCCTGCGGACGCTACTGTATAGGGAATTAAGGTTTCCTCTCCCTTATTCCCTGACTCTGTGTGAGTCTATCTGGTGATTGTGCACTGTACGCCTGTGTCACAAGGACCATTCACTGTTCTTCAGAATAATGCATGGAGGTCGTTTAATGCCATTAAAGTATTTATTTTAAGTTCTCCCAAGCCAACAAAGTGCAGGGTGCTCACAGGTGCCAAGGCATGAAAAATTCAAAAAAAAAAAAAAAAAAACTTCAATATAAAAACACAAGAACCTTGTATCAGGTCTGTTCCTTCAATCAGAGTACTCAGCAGATACTGCATTCACTACCAACAGTCTTAGCCCTCCTGATCACTCAATTCTGTGAGAATTTAAACACCTGGGTACAACCATTTCTCAGCAATAATCACATGGGAAAGTAATTAAGACCATAAACATGTAATACATTCCAAGTAACCATAGTATGTGATCAAGTAACCAGTTCCTTCACCACACAAATTTAAATAACAGTACAAGCTTCAATAAATAAACTTCAATAGTAATTAGAGGAAATAAACATCAATAACATCAAACCAATTCCCCCTCTTTTCCCACCATACTTGGTATCTCCCATTCCCCATGATGCAACACAGTACAGGTATAAAAAGCATGAGAAAAGTCCATTCCAGTCTTTTACTCAAATCAAGATGGCCGCCACCATATATGCTGATCCATGCGATAATCAACAGTTTGTAGCAAACTTTAAATGTCCTCTGAGTTAGTGCTCAGGTGGCCAGTCTGAAACACAACAGTATAGTTGTAGGTATATATTTTTGTGGCTAATCCATCTCTCCTGTTGCTGGTACTTCAAGGTAAATAAAGAGTCTTTTACAAACCAAATGTGTGTACATGTGTTTGGTGAAAGGGCTAACAAGGGGTCACAAGAGCAGAGGGTAGCTCTGTGACACTTCTCCCTCCTTCTGCAGACGACTACTGTCGTCACAAGTGTCAAAGCTCCACCCCTCCATGAACCGGGGTCAAAGAACCCAGTTCAGTATGTACCTCCTCTGGAATTCGAGACAAAAAATCAGCTACCTTGTTCCTAGCTCCCGGACAGTATTTCACAGTGAACTGGTAGGGCTGTAGAGAAAGAGACCATCTCGTAATCCGGGCATTAGAGTCTTTCATGCGCTCCAGCCATTGCAGAGCTCGATGGTCGGTTTCTAACACAAAGGGTCTTCCCAGCAGATAGTACCGAAGTGAATCAGTGGCCCATTTAATGGCCAAGCACTCCTGCTCCACTGTCGAATAGCGCGTTTCTCGAGGGAAGAGTTTTCGACTCAAGAATGCCACTGGCCTGCGATCTCCATCCACTTCCTGCAGTAACACCGCCCCCAGTCCGACACCAGAGGCATCCGTCTGCAGGATAAAAGGTTTCTGGAAATCCGGGCTAAGCAGAACAGAGTCTCCACATACTGCCTCTCTTAAGTCCTGGAAAGCTTGCTCACCCTGCTCCGTCCAGACAACCTTGTTGGGCGCTGTGGCTCTAGTGAGATCTGTAAGCACAGAGGCCCTGGCAGAAAAGTTAGGTATAAACCTGCGATACCATCCCAACAAGCCCAGAAACGATCTCACCTGTTTCTTAGTTGTGGGGGGTTGGTAACTTCGAATGGCCTCTATCTTCTCCTGCTGTGGCCGAATGACTCCTCCTCCAATGACAAATCCCAAGTAGCTGATCTCTCTCTTGGCTATCGTACACTTCTTTGGGTTAATGGTAAGACCGGCTGCCTTAATCCTCCCCAGGACTTTCCGCAGATGTTGACAGTGTTCTTCCCAGGTTTCACTGAAGATGACCACGTCATCTAGATATGCTGCAGCAAACTCTCTTGTACCTTGCAGGATCTGGTCCATTAAACGTTGGAAAGTCGCTGGCGCCCCCTGCAGGCCAAAGGGCATAACCCTGAAATGGAATAGCCCAAATGGGGTTTTAAAAGCTGTCAGTTCCTTGGCTCTGGCAGTTAAAGGGACCTGCCAGTACCCCTTACATAAATCCACAGTGGATAGGTATTTGGCTCTGCCCAGTCTTTCCACCAATTCATCGATTTTTGGCATTGGATAAGGGTCTACCTTAGACAGGCTGTTCAATTGTCTGAAGTCAATGCAAAATCTAAGGGTTCCATCTTTCTTGGGGACTAGAACAATGGGGCTACACCACTCACTAAGGGATGGTTCAATCACACCCATGGACAGCATAATATCTAGTTCATCCTTAAGCACTGTGACCAGGCGTTCAGGAATTCGATAACTCTTCTGGCGGGCGGGAGTTGTCTCCTTCAGGATGACATCATGTAGTACCAGATTGGTACACCCAGGCTTCTCCTGGAACAGACTGGGATCCAACAGCTGCTTTACCTGGTCTCTTTGGGGTTGCTCTAGATGGGATATATCCACAGTTTGTTGGGTGGAGCTGGTTGGAAAGTACTGCTCTGTTGGTTCCTCTTCCTCCCCGACCACCCGAACGAAAAGTTGCACAGCCCCAGTCTCTTTCCTGTGGTGGAATTCTTTCAACAAATTAACATGGAAGTTTTGCTTTTTCTTACCCCGTTCTGGCATTGAGATCTCGTAGGTGACTCTACCAGTTTTCCGCAAAACCTCGTAGGGTCCATGCCACTTAGCTAGCAACTTGTTCTCATTGGTGGGTAGCAGCAGCAGCACTTTTTGGCCAGGCTCAAATGATCTCTCCCTTGCCCTCTTATCATACCAGACTTTCTGAGTTTTCTGGGATCTTTTTATGTTCTCCTGGGCTAATGAGGTCATCTCTTCCAGACGCTCCCTCATTTGGACCACGTACTGGACCACACTGCACATACCATCTTTGGGTCCCTCCCACTGCTCTTTCAGCAGGTCCAATGGTCCTCTCACCTGCCGGCCATATAAAAGTTCAAATGGGGAGAAACCTGTGGATGCTTGCGGCACCTCTCTGTAAGCAAACAACAGATAAGGTAACCATTGGTCCCAGTCAGACCCTGACTTGGAAACAAACTTGCGCAGCATGCTTTTGAGGGTTTGGTTGAAGCGTTAAACCAAGCCGTCAGTCTGGGGGTGGTACGGTGTGGTCTTAATGGCCCTGATTCCCAACAGTTGGTACACCTGTTTTAACAGCACAGACATAAAATTTGTACCCTGATCTGTTAAGATTTCGCCAGGAATCCCTACTCTGGAAAACAGCTGTACAAGACAGTTAGCTACTTGTCTAGCTTTGAGGGTTCTAAGGGGAAAAGCTTCTGGGTATTTGGTGGAATAATCACAGATTACTAAAATATACCGATTTCCATTCTTACTTCTTTCCAGAGGCCCCACTATATCCATTCCCAGGCGACTAAAGGGTGTGTCAATGACCGGCAATGGTAACAAATGTGCAGGTGCAACTCTCCTTCCAGATGTCATCTGACACTCTGTACAACTACGAATAAACTCTGTGATATCCGTATACATCTTAGGCCAACTGAACCGACTTGACAACCTGGCTAACGTCTTATGCTTGCCTAAGTGTCCTGACCACGGAACAGAGTGCGCCAGAGTCATAACGGTATGGCGCATTGATACCGGAACTACCAATGCTTCAACCTCCCCTTTCACCTGATAGAGGATACCTTTTTTCACAATGTACTTTTCGTCCATCAAACACGATCCAACCTCCTTTCTAACACCATCTACTACAGATACCTTCTGGAACCAGTCCTGCAAAGTAGGATCATTTTTCTGCATTTCAGCTATGTCTTCAGGGATTTGTATACTAAGAGGGCATTCTGGCAAAGGCAGCTCCTCAACCTGCTCTTTCACACTACCCTCAAACTTACGTTTACGCCTTTCCTTTTTAGATTTGCGTCTTTTCTCAACGGCTACCTCAAAGTCAACACCAGCAAAAGGCATCTCATTGAAATTGGCTATAGCACTCTGGGCTCGAGTTACTGCATAACAAGGCTGAACTTTGGGTACCAAATCACAAAGAATGGGAAGATCTCTCCCTAATACTACTGCATGAGGCAACTGAGACGCTACGGCCACCTGCAAGAAAAAAGTCTGCCCCTGCACTGTTAGGTAAATCTCTGCGATCGGATACTCCTTAACTTCTCCATGTACACAGCAAACTTTAATGGCATTCTGGGTAATATATTCATCTTCAGGAACCAAGCTGTCATGTACTAAAGCCTGAGTACTACCTGTATCCACTAAGGCCTTAGCCGACTGACCATTCACAAGTACTGGCGTCAATATGTCTGTGGGGCATGTCTGTCCTGACTCATGGGCCAAAGTATGTGGTAGGTAGGGGCAAGGAACATCACAGAAAGCAGAATGTTTAACTTTCCTGGATGGACAACTGGGCTTTGTATGTCCTATCTCCCCACAATAGTAACATCTAACTTCTTGCTTATTAGTTCTATCCCCTTGCTTTCCCACAAAACTCACTTTACCTTGGCCATGACCACCCTCACCCCCAGACTTACTTGGCCATCTTTGACTTCGACCTCCAAAGCTGTGGTGGGCCTCCCGGCGTGCGGCCATGTACGTCTCTGCAAGCTTGGCTGCTTCTTCTGCTGTAGCTGGATCATGCTCCTTAATCCACACTGCCATGTCAGGGCTTATCATTCGCATAAATTGCTCCAAGATAATAAGTTCGGACAATTGCTGAATAGTACACTTCTCTGGCTTCACCCATTTTGAGAAGAGATCCTTCAATCGCACATAAAGCTCACGGGGGTTCTCGTCTGGCAGAATCTCTGATGAGCGAAACCTTTGCCGGTAGATCTCTGCATTTATCTGATACTTTTTAAGTATCGCCTCCTTAACTTTATCATAGTCCTCCGCATCATTACCATCCATGGCGACATAGGCACCACGTGCCTTACCCGTTAACAGGGGAACAAGTCTGATTGCCCAATTGGCTTGAGGCCATCTGCACGCAGTGGCCATCCTTTCAAATGTTGTCAAGAACTGCTCGATGTCATCATCTCTTGTCAAGGGATGTAATCGTGGCTCGATGCTTCCTGATGACATCCCTTCTCCGGTTGGCACTGGGCTTGCAGCTGTAGACGCGGCCTGACCTTCCCTTTGGTCCCCTTCAGCCTGGATCTGGATCACCTGATGTTGTATTTGCTGAAATTGGTGCTGCATATTTCGCCAACGCTGGTCCTGCTTCACCATTACTTGCTCCATTCGATCATCACGGGCGGCTTGGGACTGCAGGAGAACTTTAACCAGGCCGGCCAGCTCTGAGACAATTCCCTCTGCCGGACCCGCTGCAAGAGTAGTTACTGCGTCACTCCTACTGGCAGCCACTGTTTCTTGTACCTCCGTAGAACTGGGCGGCTCCTGATCCATTCCCAACTGCGCCTCTGTGACCGCCACCCGGTCTTGTCTGGTCTTGGGTGGCATAACGATCCCACTTCTGACACCACTTGTCACAAGGACCATTCACTGTTCTTCAGAATAATGCATGGAGGTCGTTTAATGCCATTAAAGTATTTATTTTAAGTTCTCCCAAGCCAACAAAGTGCAGGGTGCTCACAGGTGCCAAGGCATGAAAAATTCAAAAAAGGAAAAAAAAAAACTTCAATATAAAAACACAAGAACCTTGTATCAGGTCTGTTCCTTCAATCAGAGTACTCAGCAGATACTGCATTCACTACCAACAGTCTTAGCCCTCCTGATCACTCAATTCTGTGAGAATTTAAACACCTGGGTACAACCATTTCTCAGCAATAATCACATGGGAAAGTAATTAAGACCATAAACATGTAATACATTCCAAGTAACCATAGTATGTGATCAAGTAACCAGTTCCTTCACCACACAAATTTAAATAACAGTACAAGCTTCAATAAATAAACTTCAATAGTAATTAGAGGAAATAAACATCAATAACATCAAACCAATTCCCCCTCTTTTCCCACCATACTTGGTATCTCCCATTCCCCATGATGCAACACAGTACAGGTATAAAAAGCATGAGAAAAGTCCATTCCAGTCTTTTACTCAAATCAAGATGGCCGCCACCATATATGCTGATCCATGCGATAATCAACAGTTTGTAGCAAACTTTAAATGTCCTCTGAGTTAGTGCTCAGGTGGCCAGTCTGAAACACAACAGTATAGTTGTAGGTATATATTTTTGTGGCTAATCCATCTCTCCTGTTGCTGGTACTTCAAGGTAAATAAAGAGTCTTTTACAAACCAAATGTGTGTACATGTGTTTGGTGAAAGGGCTAACAAGGGGTCACAAGAGCAGAGGGTAGCTCTGTGACAGCCTGGATTAGCTTCCGGTGATCGGTGTTTTTATCCCAGCACGCACAGCGTTTTACATGGGGTTCCCGTAGCGTTTTTACAAAACGCAGTACGAGAGGACTCTCGTAAGAGAACGTACTCGGTTACTAACGTAACCTCGGTTCTCTCTAGAAGAGGGAACGAGTACTGCGTTCTCTGCCATGCGTACGGTTCACTCTGGTTCGCTTCGGTGATCAAAATCAAGTGAATCAGCCTTTTCGAGCTCCTTTTATAGAGGTTAGCCACGCCCGTCTCGGCGGGAAATGGCTAGGAGGGCGCGAAGCGCCCTCATTGGCCTGACGTCACTTTAGGCCTCGCTCGATAGGCTTATGCAGTTGCCGCAGAGCAGCCAATGAGCGAGCAAGCCGTCTCGCCATAGCTGTCTACTGCTGCAACGCGCTTTACATATATGAAAATTAAAGGATAATTTTTTGCTTCAGTATTTCGTGAAAAGAGACTTTTCCCGTAGCGTTTTTACAAAACGCAGTACTCGTTCCCTCTTCTAGAGAGAACCGATGTTACGTTAGTAACCGAGTACGTTTTCTGTTACTCCGGCTATTTTCTCCACTGCCACAGCAGTGATGTTTCCTCTGCCCCCATAGGTTTTCTGTTACTCTGGCTAATTCTCCACTGCTTCAGCAGTGATGTTTCCTCTGCTCCCATAGATTTTCTGTTACTCCGGCTAATTCTCCACTGCCACAGCAGTGATGTTTCCTCTGCCCCCACAGGTTTTCTGTTACTCCGGCTATTTTCTCCACTGCCACAGCAGTGATGTCTCCTCTGCTCCCGCAGGAACTGTTTCTCTGGCTAATTGTCCACCGCTTCAGCAGTGATGTCTCCTCTGTTCCTGCAGGTTTTCTGTTACTCCGGCTAATTCTCCACTGCCACAGCACTGATGTCTCCTCTGCTCCCGCAGAAACTCTATTTCTCTGGCTAATTTTCTATACTGCTGTAACAAGGCTGTCTCCTCTGCTCCCGCAGGAGCCCTGTTTCTTTAGCTAATCTTGTTTACTGCCACTGCAGTGATGTCTCCTCTGCTCCCGCAGGAACTCTATTTCTCTGACTAATTTTCTATACTGCTGTAACAAGGCTGTCTCCTGCTCCCGCAAGAGCTCTGTTTCTCTGGCTAATTCTCTACTGCTACAGCAGTAAGGTTTTCCTTCGCTCTCATGGGTTTTCTGTTACTAGCTATTTTCTCCCCTGCCGCAGCAGCAATGTCTCCTCTGCTCCTGCAGGAACTGTTTCTCCGGCTAATTCTCTACTGCCACAGCAATGAGGTTCCTTTGCTCCCTCAGGATTTCTGTTACTCTAGCTACTTTCTCCCCTGCCGCAGTAGTGATGTCTCCTATGCTCCCGCAAGCTGTTTCTCTGGCTAATTCTCTACTGCCACAGCAGTGAGGTTTCCTTTGCTCCCACAGGATTTGTTACTCCAGTTCATTTTCTCTACTGCTAGCAGGGATGTGTCTGCTCCAGCAGGAGAACTGTTTCTCCGGCTAATCTCATCTTCTGCTTTCTCCATCCAGCGAGCTTTGGTCTCCCAGCGGACACTGCATGCATCCATTTTTCTCTCTTCTCTGTCCAGCGAGCATTGGTCTCCCAGCGGACACTGCATGCATCTGTTTTCTCTTCTCTGCAAGCATCGGTCTCACAGCGGAGGCAGTCCTTCCGTCCAACCTCATAGACTGCCCAAATAATTCCGAACGCGAATTCTTCTCGTCGATCGGCCACCTAAACCATGCTATACACATAATTCCGCAAGGCCGCCCTTTCATCACGCACCTCCTCGCCCTAAGTTTATGGATAACTTACTCTAATCAGTGGAATGGCTTAACCTTTTTCTTCGATTACATCTCTCTCCCCCTCGATTTAAGCCGTTGACAGCTCCTTCCAATCGTCGTCACGGCTTTCTCAGGGGGGAAAGTGGTCAACTAACAGAATCCTGGTCCATCGCGACAAACTAAACTATGCACTGCATCAACAAAGGTCGTTCTTACTCACCCGCGTTAATTGCCACTCAGATGCCTCATCTGGAACTCCGCTTGATTAGTTTGTATAACTGCCAAACACGTTCCAGGAGCACAAAATCAAATCGCTGACTCTCTCCCATTACTCTTTCCAGAAATTTAGGACGTTGGTGCCAGAAGCATAAAAAGCTTAATAGAGCTATCTAACCAGCATTCAGTTTTCAATAAATTAGTCTACGGTAAGCCTGCCCCCGCCATAAATAAATCTCAAACATCCCTGCTCATTAAAGGATTCAAGAACTTATCCCACTCGTCCGGATACCAGTCAATCTATTGCAATTGACATACTCACCAAACGTATTCCAACACTCTGTCTCGCATACCATTCCTCCAATTCCGTCTGCACACTGGAAGCACGCCTGTCCTACCTGTCTTCGGTTTTCTCCACCGCTCCGAATTGACTATCACATCTAACGTCGACTCAAATACCCATCCTTCAATCTCAGATTTACAGATCGTAGATATCGAAACCATATTTTCTTCATTAAACAAGTAGTAAACTGACCGAGCAAAAAGGTCACTTTGTTTATATTTTCAATCCGCCAACCCCCATCCAACTGTACCGCTCTCGTTTGATTTACTGCAGTATAAACGTTCAATGTTGAAATCCCTACTCGGCCCACATCAGAAGCGTTCAAAACCTACATCAGATCCAGCCGCTTCCACATCAAAACGCTCACCAAACCATAATTAAATCATTCATTTCCATCACCTGCTGCGCTCCATCCATTGTCACTCTCAGTACCAGTACCAAGTTCCAACCCACTTCCAGTATCATTTGGTTCGCTGCGTTCTAGCTCGATACAATAAACATCTACAATACAGCGTATTTTTTACAAACAATGGCAGGCTCCCCCGTTCGCACACGTAACGGCTCCTCGTTCAAGGGCCGGGCTCTGCCCCCCTTCCGAAGCGCTGATTGAGCCCTTTCTTTCGAATTGCAGTGAGAGTCTGCCCGTCTTAGTCGTCGTGGGACGGCCGCGCTCGTGTCGCTGTGTGGGCTCCCCATTCGTCGGGCCGCGAGGGTTCTGTTCCCATGTCCCAGCCCCCTTCGAAGCGCCGGTCGAGCCCCCCGACAGAGTCCAGCGGGCGCCCTCCCTTCCGCTGGCGAGGCCTACCCATCCGATGCCGTGAGCGTTGAATGGCTAAACTCTTTATCAAATCACACTCGTAAAAATCTTGCGTCATCGAGTTGAACCCGAATGGGCTTATCCGTCCGATGCCGTGAGCATCCAAGTTCCCGTCGGATGTCGCGAGAGCCCTCCCGGTCGAACAGTCAAGCTCGTTTTTTGTAAATACCTTCTCATGCCCTGCACTTTTGGGGGGATTAATTCCACATTTTACGATTGCTGTCCTGCGCTTACCTGGCTTTTATGGGGGGAGTACTCTGGGTCCGGGCCTAACTCCGAGCTCGGAGCCCTCCCCCCGGACAGCACGCCAAATATGCATAAACTTATTGTACTAATTATATGTAGATGTGAACTCGTGAAATGATGTTTTATTAACAAAGTTCGGGAGGAGCAGGTTCAGATAATTAACCAAATTATGCACAGCTGGAGATTAATCAGTAATCAACTCAATGACAGAGTATAAATTCACAGCAGACCTATCTCTGTTCATTGAAAGTTTGTCAGCATCCCTCCTCCACCCCATCTCCTCACTTACAGTTCCATCTACACTTACCAACTGGGGGGAGTACTCTGGGTCCGGGCCTAACTCCGAGCTCGGAGCCCTCCCCCCGGACAGCACGCCAAATACGCATAAACTTATTGTACTAATTATATGTAGATGTGAACTCGTGAATCAATATATCTCAGATTACACACCTTGGGTCTCAGCAGCAGAGTACTCACTTTCTTTTTCAAAGGGCGACCCTGCAGTTGTGGAATTACCCGAGAAGAGTAAAAAGAGAAAGAAGCACTGTGATGAAAGCGACCTCAATTCAGAATCATCTTTCTATGAATGTGTTGTAACAGCTTTAACTCTGTTACCTTAGAGGTTATATTTTTCCACACCATTAGAGGGCGCTAATCATCTTCATAGATGAGTATTTAGCCAGGTACTATACCTGAGGAAGAGGCAAGCATGTGGATAGAGGAAGCAATGGCTTCCTTGGGCTATTCTGTTTGGCTTTTTAAGGTCCTATGATTGAGGAATGTGTTTCCTTTTTGGTCAATCAGTAAGTAGAGTGTTTTTTTTCTCAATATTACCAAACCCAGAGTGTACATTTATTTAATGTATAACTATGATATGGAGTGTGTTGAGCATTGGGCTATTCATGCTAATTGTGAATGTGTCGTCTATTTAGATGGACCTTTTTATTCCTGTGCTTTCTTACATGGGTGAAAGTACTTGCTTCAACTAACTTTCTGCTTTATGGTTGGGTGTTTGGATTATGACGCCTGGCCGTTTAACGTGAGCACTAGAGGGTTTGGATTGCACTTGTGGAAGACAGGAGGACACTTTTCCTAGTTGCAACATTGGGACTATCAAGTTAAAAGTGTGGACTTTTGCAAGGACATTTCATCCATTACCAAGCTATGTCGGCTTCACCATCAGCTAAGTTTATTAATTCACTTTTCCAGTCAAGATTCCCAAACGCTTAACTTTTCTTGTTTGATGTCTGATGTAACTGAAGTTTTCCTGTTTTCTACCTTGTTTATTATTTTGTTTTGTTTGGTTTTTGTACCAGAGATTTTGGGTTGGTGAATACATTGTAAGCGTAAAGCTTGGGTCTGATTTTTCAGAAGTATTACTGAGTAAACCAGAGCAAACTAGTCTTTATCTTTACCTAAGTTAATATCAAGCCTTGCCATCTCTACTCTGATATATAACTCAAGTCCAAAAAAGGGTAAGGGTTATATAAATGGCGCCCGAACAGGGACTGGGAAGGCTTTAAGGTACTTGTTTGCCACTGATTGGTTTCAATTAAATCATGTCTAGTTCAAAGGCTTTCGAAGGGGATGTTCCTGTACCCGACCCGGAATTTTCAGCATCATCGTTTAGAGCACATCGAGAGCCATTAAAGGAGCTGATCAATACTTTTAGCGATTTATATATTTCAGATGAGGAAGATGGAGCAAATGTGGAAGATCCTGATGAAGTTTTTCAACTACCACCTCCTCCAACCCCGGAAGTCTATGAAGATCCTGAGACCACAGAACCAGAGTCTAACTCAACCATAATTAAGGAGCTTAGTAATCGCCTTGATGCTTTGGAAAGAAATGTCAGTAACCTTCAGCAACAGGAGAGAGAACAAATATCTGTACAGGATTGTGAGGAACGGTTGAGATCTACTGAAGAAAAAGTGTCATATCATGTTGATCGTGAATGTGGAAGGGTGAAAAAATACCTAGAGATGCTTGTGCAAGATCTGGGTAAATCTATGGTGGATTGTCTAAAAAGGCGGGACAAGCAGATAGACCGTAAACTACAGTTGTACCACCCGACAAGTTCAACCCCTCATCAATCTACGAGTAGACCTGTTATACACAAGCCTTCCAAAGACATTCATTCTCATGCCTACTGTACTGCTGATAATATATCAGGAAGCCAGTTTAATCCGCCAGTCAAGCTTGAATTCCCTAAATTCAGCAATCACCCCGAGGAAGACCCACTTGTTTTCATTGAACGCTGTGAGGAGTATTTTGCTGTCCGCCCATTAACAGATGAAGAAACGATAGCTTCCCTTACTGCTGTTTTGAGTCACACAGCCAAAGATTGGTGGACTGCGGAGAAGAAAAGAGTCCATGATTGGCAGCAGTTTAAAGAGTCTTTTCTTCAAGCCTTCTTAAATGAAGATTATGAGGTAGTGGCCATGAGAAAGCTCATGGAAAGGAGGCAAGGTGTAAATGAAAGTTTTAGAGACTACGCTTTCCATTACCGTGCCTTGTGTTTAAGGTGGAAAAAGGGAATGGCTGAAAAGGAGATGATTCAGGCCATATTGAGAAACTGCAACCCTCGGCTTGCCAGTCTTTTAAGAGGGAACCTGCAGTCAGTCCACGAACTGGTTCGGGTTGGAATGCAAGTTGAAAGAGACATTGGTGAGTCAAAGAAGTACTGGAGCATGATGAACGCTGATGAGCAGCGGAAGAAGAATGTCGTGAGTCAGGAGTCACAAAGAAGAAACACTCCATCCTATACTAGAGTTGTGCAAAACATTAAAGAGGATTTGCAATCTAATCCCAGAAATCTCACCAAACAGCTTAATATTCAAGGTAAACGGATAGCTGCACTTGTTGATACTGGAAGTACTTTATCTTTAATGCAAATGTCCCTTTGGAAGCAGTTGTGTAAGGAGGAAGTTTTGTTATCAAGCGGAGGGCAAACTTTTCTTCTGGCCAATGGCCACCATCAAGCTGCAGTAGGGAAAGTACTCTGGATAACAAAATTGCATGATGTTCCAGTGGAAGTTGAATTATACATAATGAACGATTCTGACCTGGCAGTACCTGTGATATTGGGAATGGACTTTTTGCTGAAGTCAGGAATGGTGATAGATTTTCAGCTTGTTCAGTATACATTACCCACAGACGGAGACGAGGTGGTTACTCATCCCTTTATCTGGCAGGATACTATTCCGACGACCCATACTGTCCATTTCTACCTTGCCTTGTCTTTACCGTCACGCAATGAAGAGGATCTTCAGGCTATCCATAGGCTGACTGCACAAGCAGACACTAGCATACAAGGGCAGATTCAATTGGAAGGTCTGATGTTGGGTTGGCCTACAGTTTGTACTCATGACATCGGTCATACAACATTGGTTAAACATCGAATCCTTACCACTGATGAGGTGCCTGTAAGGAAAAGAGCTTATCGAGTGTCAAAGGAGAAGCAAGCTTTCATTGATGAACAGGTAAAAGAGATGTTAGATAAACATATCGTACGTCCATCTACCTCATCTTGGGCTTCACCGGTAGTTGTGGTACCAAAGAAAGACGGGGGGACACGTTTTTGTGTGGACTATCGGGGTCTTAATGCCAAGACACCTTTGGATGCGTACCCTATGCCACAGATTCAAGACATTTTGGAGTCTATGCATGGTGCCTCAGTGTTCAGCACCCTTGATCTGAAAAGTGGGTATTGGCAACTAGACATGGATCATGACAGCATTCATAAAACAGCCTTTGTGACTTCATCAGGGTTCTATGAATTCCAACGTTTACCTTTCGGCCTGAAAAATGCGGCAGCTTCTTTTCAAAGATTAATGGAGCATGTGCTTCGAGATCTGAAGGGGAAATGCTGTATGATATACATTGACGATGTGGTGATCTACTCCAAAGACGAACAAGAGCACTTCAAGCACCTCCAACAGGTATTCCATTGCCTATCCAAAGCTGGTCTCACACTCAATATGAAAAAATGCAATTTTATTCAGAAATCTCTTAAGTTTCTCGGTCACCTAGTTTCAGGAGATGGAATAAGAACTGATCCGGACAAAGTTTCAGCTATTCGATCGTTTCCTACGCCTCAATCCCTGAAAGAAGTACAAAGATTCTTAGGATTAGCCGGTTGGTATCATAGATTCATTCCCAACTTCTCAGAAAAAGCAGCACCCCTTCATGCACTAAAACAAAAAAATACAACCTGGATTTGGTCAGAGCAGTGTCAGCAATCGTTGGATCTACTCAAGATGGATTTAACCAAAGCGCCCATTCTGGCAGCACCTGATCTCGAGAAATCTTTTAGAGTCCAGACGGATGCGAGTGAAGTAGGTTTGGGAGCTGTACTTACCCAGGAAGTAGAGGGAAGTGAGCGTGTCATTGCTTATGCATCACGGTTATTGAGGGGGGCAGAAAAAGCCTATTCAGTGTCAGAAAAAGAGTGCTTGGCAGTTGTGTGGGCTGTTGAAAAGTGGCGGCCCTATTTAGAGGGAAGCCTATTTGAAATTATAACTGATCATGCAGCTTTGACATGGGCCTTTAACCATCCCAAGCCATCATCACGTCTAGTCAGGTGGACTATTCGGCTCCAAGGGTTCCACTTTGTTGTCAAGTACAGGAAGGGCCAGTGTAATATAGTACCAGATGTGCTTTCCAGAATCTCAAACGTTGACAGCTCACCAAATCTCATTGCCCTTAATCAAGTTCCTCCATCTGCCAGCATGCCAGTTGATCTAACTCAGATTGCTGTTGCCCAAAATAGTGATCAAGACATACAAGACATAGTTTCTGCCATTCGAGACCAGTCCCAGCCTCCTGATACTTCTAGAGTACATCATATAATTGAAAATGGATTTCTTTTCAGAAGTATTCCTGATGGACAAAACAGGCAGAAGCTTCAACTCATCATTCCACCAATGCATCGTCTGGCTTTTATCCAGTATGCACATGATAATCCGCTTAGTGGTCATCTAGGTAAGCTCAAAACTCTTCTCCGGCTTTTGGAAACAGTTTACTGGCCAACCATAAGGAAAGATGTGTGGAATTATTGCAAAGAATGCCAGGTATGTCAACGATACAAACCAACGCCTTCTAAACTCTCTGGTCAGATGCAATCTACTCCAGTAGTTGAACCTGGTTTCATGCTAGGTGTGGACCTAATGGGTCCTTTTCCTAAAAGCAGCAAGCAAAATGAGTACCTTATGGTCATTGTAGATTACTGTTCTAAGTGGGTGGAGATGTTCCCACTTAGATCAGCGAAAACTCCGCAGATTGCAAGAATTTTGGTGGAAGAGATTTTTACTCGATGGGGCACACCAGCATACCTAGTGTCTGATCGGGGAACACAGTTTACTTCTCAACTTCTCAGTTTTGTGTGCAAACAGTGGGGCGTTGTTCAAAAACTAACAACTGCTTACCATCCCCAGACTAACCTTACTGAGCGGGTTAACAGAAATCTGAAGACAATGATTGCCTCGTATGTTGGTGACCATCACAAATTATGGGACAGGTGGATTCCTGAATTCAGGTTTGCCCTCAATACTGCCTTTCATGAAAGCACTGGATTCACTCCTGCGGAAATAGCACTAGGAAGAAGACTTAAAGGCCCAATGGAGCGTGCGTTCCAGAGACCGCCAGATCCTAGTCACCCTGCCTATTCCACACTTGACAAACAAAGTGAACTTCTTAACATTGTCAAGTGTAACGTGGAACGAGCTCAGGCAAAGCAGAAGAAGTACTATGACCAGCGTCGCAAGCCAGCTCATTTCCAGGAAGGAGATGTGGTCTGGGTACGGGCTCATCCCCTATCCAGAGCTGAGGAAGGTGTAATGGCTAAATTATCTGCCAAGTGGAAAGGTCCAGCAAGGGTTAAGAAGAGGTTGGGACCTGTAAACTATGCAGTTGTTTCTATCTTAGATCCTGATAAATGTGACACCTATCATGTACAGAACCTTAAAATTTGCCATGGTTATGACAAATTTTCCTCTGAGCGGAGGGGTATGTAACAGCTTTAACTCTGTTACCTTAGAGGTTATATTTTTCCACACCATTAGAGGGCGCTAATCATCTTCATAGATGAGTATTTAGCCAGGTACTATACCTGAGGAAGAGGCAAGCATGTGGATAGAGGAAGCAATGGCTTCCTTGGGCTATTCTGTTTGGCTTTTTAAGGTCCTATGATTGAGGAATGTGTTTCCTTTTTGGTCAATCAGTAAGTAGAGTGTTTTTTTTTCTCAATATTACCAAACCCAGAGTGTACATTTATTTAATGTATAACTATGATATGGAGTGTGTTGAGCATTGGGCTATTCATGCTAATTGTGAATGTGTCGTCTATTTAGATGGACCTTTTTATTCCTGTGCTTTCTTACATGGGTGAAAGTACTTGCTTCAACTAACTTTCTGCTTTATGGTTGGGTGTTTGGATTATGACGCCTGGCCGTTTAACGTGAGCACTAGAGGGTTTGGATTGCACTTGTGGAAGACAGGAGGACACTTTTCCTAGTTGCAACATTGGGACTATCAAGTTAAAAGTGTGGACTTTTGCAAGGACATTTCATCCATTACCAAGCTATGTCGGCTTCACCATCAGCTAAGTTTATTAATTCACTTTTCCAGTCAAGATTCCCAAACGCTTAACTTTTCTTGTTTGATGTCTGATGTAACTGAAGTTTTCCTGTTTTCTACCTTGTTTATTATTTTGTTTTGTTTGGTTTTTGTACCAGAGATTTTGGGTTGGTGAATACATTGTAAGCGTAAAGCTTGGGTCTGATTTTTCAGAAGTATTACTGAGTAAACCAGAGCAAACTAGTCTTTATCTTTACCTAAGTTAATATCAAGCCTTGCCATCTCTACTCTGATATATAACTCAAGTCTAAAAAAGGGTAAGGGTTATAGTGTGTATACAATTAAAGGGTTGGTATACAGAAATACAGGCATAACTCTGTGCTTATACTTTATTGTAATGTGACAAACCGATGATATGCATTTGAAGAAGACAAGGAATGCAATGAAGCAGGTTGGTCTGAAGACAAAGAATGTTCCACTACCAGGGGTAGTAAGCGGAAATTGATAGCTTTCACAGATATATGAGAACAGTGGTTATCCAGCAAAAGTAACACCTTCTTTTTTACGCTAACCTTTGTGTGTTTTGCAAAGTGATTAAGGAATAACAGGAAGTCTTCCTCTTGCATCCATCCTGAAGCGTTACCACTTCCGGCACTCCCTGTTGGCCCACTCTGAACAAAGTATTCCTTGTAACATTTTCGAAGGAATACAAAGAAGGGGGGAATTGCATTCCCCAACACTTGCACAGCGCATGCTACTGACGCAAGCACACCGCTCTCACCCGGTGTCATCGCACCCACTTGCTTGACTCCACGACGTGCAACAACACGGTCTGGTGACTGGACTGTTGTTACACCAGTTTCGTCTACGTTCCATATGTCACTCCCATCAAAGTTGTATCTCTCAATGACCTGTCCAAGGCTGTTGAAGAAACCCCCCTCCCCAACATGAACGGCATCATTAGGGAGCAAGGATCCGTGAGGAAGTAATGTGGCATTTGTGAAGGGACAACACAAAGGTGCATTTTTTAACAAGATCTTTTAATGTAGAAGCAATGTTGCCCAACACAACCCTTATTTGTTTAAGCTCATCTGTTATAACTGTAATTGCCTCAATTGTGTCCCTCTGTGTCTGAAGGACAGCCTCAGTCAACACCCGGCCACTTCCAACCGTGCCATGGGGTCTGGATGCGCTCCTCCTGGGGACCTGGGGACCTCTGTGGAGTACACCTGCTGCAGACTCAACACTGGGAGCCCTCAACGCTCTCCTCACCACCCTGTACTCCCATACCCTCTGGAAAAACAAGACCACAATAACCTATTGTGCCATTTGTATTTTATTCAATTGTGCTAATGCAATAAAATGATTTACCTGTTTCCACCATGTCTGTGTCTCCCTCCCTGTCAGGCAGAATGCCGCACACACTGGTTTCTCAAATGATAGAAGCCAGCCGGGTCTCCAAGGGGGACAGGTTGGGCGTCCCATGACCCCCACCAGTCCCAGACACACTCTGTCGGTGACTGGCGAGCCTTTTTTTTGCACCCACCTTTATGTCGGACCACTTCTTTTTTATTTCAGGAACCGTCCTGTTAGCCGAACAAACTGCATTAACCGCTGCAGTCACATGTTGCCATTCCACACTTTTTTTTTGTTAGTGACGCCAATGCTATGGCTACCAAACAAGAACCTCTATTTCAGTATCTGAGAAATTTAGTTTTTTCGCCTTGTTCTCCAATGCTGCCATTTTTAAGCATAAAGAACCTTTTGCTGGCTCATATTAATATGCACAGCCATTCATGAGGTGATTTGCATGGGCTATATATGGTTGAGTGTGGGCGGGCAAAGAGTATGTCGATTTTTTTCACGTGCGCAAATGATCAGGTAGACTGTGCACGGTTTTATAAGTCTCAGTTTTTGTTTGCGTACGCCATTTTTGGCTTTTAGGCGCACGTACCCCTGGTCTCAGCTTCTGCAGTGATTTGCAGAATCTGCTCAGTGTCACATGGCAGATCCCATGTGTCTTGGAAACTGATCTGACTGACTTTCTCTTCTTTGTGACCTCATCAGATGCTTTATTTAAAACACTGACAGAAACACCTCTGGGGATGGTTGTAACACTTTTTAAATAAGTAAAGATGAGTATCTCTGGCTTTTCTTGACAAAGAAAAATTGAAATGAAACGCATATTGTCTTGTATTTTATTATTAATTTAATGAAGTTTTTTTTTTTTTTTTATAAAATAAAAATAAAAATAAAAATGGTTCCACAATTCTGTCCCATGCAGCTCTGCCACTAGGTTGGTCCAAGTGCACTGGCTGGAGGTCATCATCAGGCTGCACCTCCTTTCTGATGGTGGCAATGTTGTGGAGTATGGCACATGCAACAATGTCACAGGCCCATTCAGGTGAAACCCTCAGACTTTTCAGACACTGAAATCATCCCTTTAGTTGCCCAACGGTCATTTCAATGCATGCCCTTGTCCTGGCTAGAGCTACATTGAAACGGGTTTGTGTTTCGGGTCAGGGAATGGCGTTATGAAATACTGCCTGCAGGCATAGCCCCTGTCACCAAGCAGGATCCCATCGTAAACTCGTGTTTAATGGAAAAATGTAGTTTTGTTATGCTCAGAATAAATTTATGTAATACAGTGAGCTTGACATTAAAATTTTTCATTTACCACGTTCAAATTTTTTTTCCTTAACCACGTTCAAATAATGTGCATAAATGTGAATCTGAAAATTCTGGAGTCATGCACAGATCCAGGCCATTTTGCTTCCACATTTGTAATATAGGACATGGAGTCACACACCATGGCCCTAGAGGTCTGTAAGAATTTTGAAAGAAATCGGTCACTAGTTGGCGCTAACGAGTTTTACGGCTCTGTAATAACGTGATTCTACACACATCAGCACAATATGCATAACATTTGATAGATGTGCTCATACTGAACAACTTTGCCTCCAGAACCACTGCTGTCAATCAAATCGTTCATTAAATATTCAACTAGTCCTAGGTTTTTTGCCAGATCGGAACCAAACCAATCTAGGACAATTCTCTAGACTCTCTAGATCAATAATTATCAAAAAAGTTTAACTTTTGCATTTGGTTGTCTATAACAGGGTTATTTAGAAAATGGGTGCGGCAAAATACACTCGAAAGCCTATAGATCCTAAATGAAAACTCAGAACTTCACTAACATTGGTAAGCAATGTTCATCTGTGACATCTATGATGTCAGTGGGTAAATGCTTGCTAAATAAAACTTAATGTATTTTTACGCATGTGTGCTTAAAGGCCTTAAACGCTTGAACCCCGATAGATGCTGCTTGCAGCTTTAATATTTATTTATAACGGCTAGGTTAAAAACAGATATTATATTATGTATAGTTTGTGATATTAGCTCATTTTTCGGCAAAAGCTCTGTTGGCTTTTATTATTTGAGAAATAAAAACTTGTGTTAATGTTATGCAAATGGTTAATTATTTGTATGACTACATCACAAAGAGTCAAGTCTAGTAAAAGCATTAGATTGAAAACATTGACATTTCATAAAGTGTGTAAATAATAGAAACGCAGTTCAAAATGGCCTTTCTTTAAATGCAAATGTTATTTTATTTGTGAAGGTAAAGCATGTACTCACTATACTCCTAATTACAAGAAGAAGAAGAAACTGCTCTTAAACTGGGTGTGTGACAGGCTGTGGAATGGGGTTTGGCTGAGGTAAAATGTTTCAGTCAGAATATTTTTTTTGCTTTAACCTCTGTACTCTTCAGAGCAGTGTGGTAAGAGCAGTGTTGGGGAAAGTTACTTTTAAAAGTAATGCTTTACAATATTGTGTTACTCCCCAAAAGAGTAACTAATTGCATTCCCTGGTTACTTTTTCTCACCTGGGCTGAGCTTGCTTGTTTTTTTTTTTTTTAATAACAACAAATACAGTTCTATTTTTGGCAAATGTTAAGACCTTTTCAAATTCACCAAAAGTGAAATGAATAAGCCTCAGGCTGAAGGAAATGCATATTCACTCCTGTACAGTAGATGGCGCCGCTCAAACAAATCTTTCAGCTGTGCTGCCATTCTGGATTAAAAAACAATAGGATACAGGAGAAGTAAGTTCAACACTCTTATTTCTAAATCTAATCTAAAGTCATTTTTTATGGTTGTTTAATATTATTATGGCATTGGTTAAGTGAGATTAAATACATAAAGTATATTTGTTATAGTATATTATAATAGTTTTGCATAAAATTCTGAGATTTCATTTTACTGTTTTTATTCATTTTGAGAAATACTGAATGTTTTCGTGCAAGTGAGATGAGTAAATGCATGTTCACATTTAGTCTACAACTAAGGCCTAGTCCACACGGACACGGGTATTTTTATAACCAGAGTTTTTCCTCCTGCGTTTAAAAAAAAAATCCCGTCCACACATGCTTGGTTTAAAAGAAATCTCTGCCTACATGAAAACACAAAAACACGCTATCAAGCGCTGTCAAGAGCATGCCACACCAGCAGGCGGCGATATAACCCTGTAACGATATTAGCTCAAAGGGGAAATATTAATAATAATCCATAAGTATTAATTATGATTAATTATTAATATTTGGGTCAGTTAATTATATTAACTTTGAGGTAAGCCAAATTAATATTACAATAAATTATTCAGTTCCAACGAACTCTTTGATTATTCATTTATTCTAAGGAAAATGTATCTTTCATGGTCGCTGAAAATTAATTATTCCTTATCATGTACAGCAATTTAGAGCATGTAACAAGATCAAAATCGTAAAAGGGACTTTGTATGCAAACAGAGGATCAGAAACCAAATTCATAATTATGCACAAGTTTTATTAACTAAATCACTAACATAACTAAACTAAGCAAAACAAACAAACAAACATACATACATTAATTCATACATACATACAGGCATAGGTCAAGTGGTGAGTGTTAAGGAACCGGAAACAGGAAATAGAACTATGGAGCAAGATCTATTTTAGTATGATAAGAAACCATCAGCTTATTTCATAGCACCTCATTAAATACTTGCATGGTCAGTTGCAAATCGTGGACAATTCTTGAAGTGGTTGAAAAATGAGTCCGTTGGTGGGTCCGTGAGGGTCAAAAGTCATGGTGCAAGTTGCCATCTTGTGGTTCCAAAGCTGTTGTGGGTCGGAGCTTGCATTTTGGCTTCGAGCACATGGCTGTGGTGAGTCGAAGCCTGCTGCCCTGGCCTACTGAGTGCACGCTGGCTGGTGCGGCCTCCTGAAGTGCCAGGAAGGCCAGGAGTTGATCGTTGCCAATTCAATGATGGTAAAGTTGCAGTTTTTCTGGATTGAAGTAAAGGCAGTCTATCTCCCTCTGGGGAGCGTGAAAGCATGGCAGGCAGTGCTCTGGCCTGCTGGATCCAGGGCCATGGGCCCCAGTGGTGGGGGAGGGGCCCCCAATGCGACGAGTACAGTGGAGGCCAGCAGCACAAAAACAAAAAGGTGGGCTGATCTAGTGAAAAGGCCTTTTTAAAGCTTTACAAAGGACAGCCCTATGCAGGCTGGTTCACCCAATGAGAAGGGTAGAATTTCTGGCGGGAGTTTCCTCTGTCACCAGGATTTAATTCAATTCAATTCAATTCAAATTTATTTGTATAGCGCTTTTCACAATACATATTGTTTCAAAGCAGCTTTACAGAAAGTGCATTTCAGAAATGTACATAGAGAAATACAGTTAGTTAATCACGTATTGATTTAGGGCATAAACATATCGCCAGCGTCGAGTCGTCTCTTCACAGGCGCCGAGTCGTCTCTGCACGGGTGTTGGAGAGTCTGTAGTTTCCATGAGAGGCTGGATACAAACTGGAGCTGACGATCTGTATTTACCTCGGGACTAGCGTCCCGAGATAACAACAGAAAAGCATATGGGAAATAATTAGCGTAGCTGCTGTTCGCAATATTAATGCATTCAATCTGATTCAACTGTAGTATAAAAGGTAAGTATTATGTAAATGCTTGGCTAAAGAGATGCGTCTTTAATCTAGTTTTAAGCTGGGACAGCGAGTCTGAGCCTCGAACAATATCAGGAAGGCCATTCCAGAGTTTAGGAGCTAAATGTGAAAACGCCCTCCCTCCTTTAGTGGACTTAGATATCCTAGGAATGACCAGAAGCCTCGAATTTAGTGATCTTAAAGAGCGCGATGGATTGTAGGGCGATAGAAGATCCGTTAAATACACGGGAGCTAAACCATTTAGGGCTTTATAAGTCAGTAGCAGTACCTTGTAATTAATACGGAACTTTATAGGTAACCAATGTAGAGACGACAGAATTGGTGTTATATGATCGTATTTTCTTGATCTAGTAAGAACTCTAGCGGCGGCATTTTGGACTAACTGTAGCTTGTTTATTGAGGATGCAGGACAACCAGCTAATAAAGCATTACAGTAATCTAGTCTCGAGGTCATGAATGCATGAACTAACTTTTCTGCATCAGAAACAGATAGCATGTTACTTAGCTTAGCAATGTTTCTAAGGTGGAAAAAGGTTGTTCTTGTAACATGAAATATGATTTTCAAAAGACAAGTTGCGGTCTAATATAACACCCAGGTCTTTTACTGTAGAGGATAAAGTAACAGGACACCCTTCTAAATTAAAGTTGTATTGTAAGAGATTTTGTGGGCAGTTTTTTGGACTAAGTAATACCTCCGTTTTATCTGAATTTAATAGCAGAAAATTACATGTCATCCAATATTTTATATCTTTAACACACTCTGTTAATTTAGATAATTTATTGTTTTCATCTGGTCGTGATGAAATATATAATTGAGTGTCATCAGCATAACAGTGGAAATTAATTCCATGTTTTCTTATAATATTACCAAGTGGTAGCATATATATTGAGAATAGCAGAGGGCCTAACACAGATCCTTGCGGTACACCATAGTTTACTGACGTTATCTTCGATATTTCCCCATTTACGCAGACAAAATGGTAACGGTCTGATAAGTACGATCTAAACCAGTTTAATGCCTGTCCCTGAACACCAGTGTAGTTTTGTAGTCGGTCAAAGAGTATTTTGTGATCTATAGTGTCGAATGCAGCACTAAGATCGAGTAAAACTAGTATTGAGATAAAGCCTTGGTCAGAAGCTAAAAGTAAATCATTTGTAATTTTAACGAGCACAGTTTCTGCGCTATGATGCGGTCTGAATCCTGACTGAAACTTTTCATAGATATCATTTTCTTGCAAGAAAGAGCACAGTTGAGCGGACACCACTTTTTCTAGTATTTTAGACATAAATGGAAGATTTGAAATGGGTCTGTAATTTGCTAGATTATTATGATCTAATTGTGGTTTCTTAATGAGAGGTTTTATAACTGCCAACTTGAATATTCTTGGAACATGACCTAAGGATAAAGACGAGTTAATAATATTGAGAAGAGGCTCTTCCACTACAGGTAACACTTGTTTCAGTAGTTTAGTTGGTACTGGATCTAATAAACACGTTGTTGGTTTAGATGCAATGATAAGTTTATTTAGCTCTTCCTTTCCTATAGTTGCAAAGCGCTGTAATTGTTCTTGCGGGGTGATAATTGAGGCTGAATCATAAGACACCATTAAAAATTGTACATTTACAATTGTGTTTCTGATGCTTTCTATTTTCTCAGTGAAGAAATTCATAAAATCATTACTACTACACTGTAACAGAATATTTTGCTCCGGTAACGTCTGTTTATTTGTTAGTCTAGCGACGGCGTTAAATAAAAACCTAGGATTATTTTGGTTGTTTTCTATTAGTTTGCGGAGATGCTCAGCCCTGGCTGCTTTTAGGGCCTTTTATAATGTGACATACTGTCTTTCCATGCGATTCTAAAGACCTCTAAATTAGATTGTTTCCATTTACGCTCTAAATTACGAGTTTCTCTCTTTAGAACATGCGTAGCACTGTTGTACCATGGTGCTTTAGTTTTCTCTCTAACCTTTTTTAATCTAATTGGTGCAACGATGTCTAATGTACTAGAGAAAATGGTGCTCATAGTGCTAGTCATTTCCTCTAGTTCATCTGTTTGTTTGGGTTCAATGAGCAGCTGAGATAGATCAGGTAAGCTATTTGAGAAATTATCTATAGTTGTTGGAAGGATTGTTCTGCCTGGTCGATAACGTGGCGCAACATGACAAATTTCAGCGGTACGTAATATGCAAGTGACCATGTAATGGTCAGTGACTTCATCACTTTGCGGTATAATATCTATATCGGTTGGATTGGTTCCATGTGATATAATTAAATCTAGCGTATGATTAAGACGATGAGTGGGACCAGTTACGTTTTGCTTGACCCCAAAGGAGTTTAATAAATCTGTAAACGCAGTCCCTAACGCATCATTTGAATTATCTACGTGTATGTTAAAATCTCCAACAATTAATGCTTTATCGACATTGACCAAAAGATCTGAGAGAAAGTCTGCAAACTCTTTTAGGAAATCAGCGTAAGGCCCAGGCGGTCTATATACAGTAGCCAAGGCTAAAGATAATAGGGATTTCTTTCTTACATCTAAGAGAGTAACATTTAGCACAAGTACTTCAAACGAATTAAACCTGTGACCTGTTTTCTGAGTAACAGTAAGAATATCTTTATAGATTATAGCAACACCGCCGCCACGACCAATCAGACGGGGCTCGTGCTTACAGGAGTACCCTGATGGAGTAGACTCATTAAGACCGAAATAATCATTTGGTTTAAGCCAGGTTTCAGTAAGGCAAAGTACATCGAAACTATTATCTGTGACCATTTCATTTACAATAACTGCCTTAGGTGTAAGCGATCTGATGTTTAACCCTCCTGTTACCCTCAAATCTACCAACATCTTTTACCCACTGGGGTCAATTTGACCCCAGCTATTTAAACCCCCACAATTAGATTTTTTCCCCAAAGTTTGAAGTCAGGTACTTTGTTTCTTTGTTGACTACTTAAATAGCCCTTTAAATAAAACACCACCAATCCCCCACCCCCACCCCCACCACTTATACATCCAGAATACCTACTGCACGGCTATGGACAAATTAGCAAATCACTATAAAATGTCACTGATTGATCTAAAATTAAAAAATGATATATATTTGGTGTTTTAATAGCTTTTTATTTATTATATAATACAATATATTTTATCAAGGATAGGTTTGGGGTCAATATGACACTCCCATTGATAGTCTCAGGATGCCTCACTGTTGGCACGACACAGGACTCATGGTAGCGTTCACCTTTTCTTCTCTGGACAATCGATTTTCCAGATGTTCTAATCAGATACATTAACTTTGCACCAGTCTTCTGCTGTCCAATTCTTGTACTTCCTGCAGAATTTCAGCCAATCTTTGATGTTTTTATTGGAGAGAAGTGTCTTCTTTGCTGCCCTTCTTGACACCAGGTCGTTGTGCAAAAGTCTTGGCCTCGCTGTGTGTACAGATGCTCTCACACCCACTTGCTGCCAATATTGAGCAGTTCTGCACTGGTGGTGACATGATTCCCAAGCTGATTTCTCAGGAGGAGAAGTTCTTGGTACTTGCTGGACACTCTGGGACATCCTAAAGCCTTCTTCACTGCAGCCGAACCTCTATTCTTGAAGCTCTTGATGATCTGGTAAATGGTTCTTTCAGGTGCAAAATTCTTTGCAGCTATTTCCTTACATGTGAGGCCATTTTGATGCAAAGATGATCCTCCATCTTTCTTTGGAGGAAACCAATGCTAACAGAAGAACATAATGATGGAAGCACTTCTTCCTTTCTTTTATAGCGGTCATGTGCTGATGATATGATTAGTAAAATGATGTTAGCTGGTAATTTGGTGCCATGGACATAAACAGTGAAATTTGGGGTTTTGTGATAAAGTTTTTTGAAATTATGTAAAATGCCTCTGATCACTCTGCACAATAATCTAGAAAAATGTGAATCAACATCATAACAACTGAAATTTGGCCACCGCTGTACCCTGTCATTCAAATGGAAAGTATTGATTGGCCAATAATTGCTCAGCTGTTCGCGGTCACCCTTCTTGTACAACAGCACTGTCTTGGCCATCTTCCTCGATTCCGTCCAGCCCTGGCACCCGGTCTTTCTGGACGTTCTGGATTGCATGCCTGACCTCACTGGTCAACACTGACGGGATGGCTGGTATGGCGTTGTCCTGCATTTCGGGCAGGTCGACTGGTGTCTTGCTGGCGAACAGGTCCATATAGAACCCCCAAAAAACTTTGCTAAGAGGTCATTTTCAATTGAGAAATAGCATAAAGAGAGAGCTCACAAAGCACAAAGAGAAATAGTTTATAAGGCTTCTGTGGAAGCATTCATACATTTGCTCCTCCGCTATATTATGTTTTCCCCTCCCCCATGGCACAAAATATCAAAGTTCTTGCAAGAATTATGTTTTCTCTTCCCTGGAAATATATAATTGGCACTGGAAATATCTAATTTCTTGTGAGAATTATGATTCCCCCCTCCACAATATCATGCGAACAATCAGTGGTTCTCACAATACTTCAAGTAGGCCTATACGGTAATGTCAGGTTAGGGCCCTAAAGCAGAGGGAAGGTTTTTGAAGATCATAAAATCTCAACTTATAATGACCTCAATATCATCCAAAATAAATGTGGGATTTGTGCCTAATCACCAATGTGTGAACAACAAAAAAATATATATTTCTTATATGTTTTATACAGCAAAATGAGCCTGGGGTCAAATTGACCCCAAAGAACACCGATGCTACAAAAGTACGTACAGAACATTGAAAACCTATCATCATGTTAATTTTATGTTTATCCAGTTGTCCCCATTAAATTAGGAAAAGTCTTTAAATATGAAGCAAAAAAATTGTTTTAAAGTATGTATTTAGAGACGTTAAACACCGAATGGGGTCAAATTGACCCCAAAGGTAATAGGAGGGTTAAAAGACCTAGCTTTATAAATTGTTTTTGTTCACTAATATTGAGATTTTCTGGTTTAATCACAATTAGATTTTTCCTAGATCCTGCAGTAGATTTATTATTTGATCTCACTAAACGAGGAATAGACACAGTTTCAATATAATGTTCTACATTGGTACTTATATCAATTAAGTTTGGACAGCAAAGAGTGTGATTTGGACTTTGACTTACTAGTCATATGGTGTGTAGCGTCTTGGAGATGTTGTCCGACAGAAGAGCCGCTCTGATTCTGCTGGGGTGAAGGCCATCAGCACGGAAGAGCCTAGGTCGCTCCCAGAACAGATTCCAATTATTTACAAAGAGCAGTCTCTGTTCATTACACCATGACATTAACCATTCATTTAGAGCAAATAATCTACTGAACCTTTCGTGTCCTAGTCGGTAAGTGGTCCAGACACGATGATCGTTGTTTCAGGCGATGTGCTGCGTACCGTCTCGATCAGGGTCCTGAAATCCTTCTTCAAAACCTCCGTCTGCCGCAACCTGATGTCGTTCGTTCCCGCGTGCAGCACGACAGCTCCGACGCGCTCGTCACCGTTCAGAATCCCGGCAACCTGTGCAGCGACATCGAGAACACGAGCACCAGGAAAGCAGTGAGTGCGCACCTTACCTTTACCTATGGAAGCATGGACATGCCGGACGATGGAACTGCCGATGATCACAGCGTTGCGTTCCGTCTCGCGTAGAGGGGAGAAGCGGTTCCGGGTCCTGTCTCTCTAGTAGGTCGCGGATCTGCTTCTCCACGGATTCCAGCTCTAACTGCACAGAATGCAGCTCGAAGGTGTCCTCACCTGCACTCAAAGGTAACGTTAGACACACATCCGATATATTCGCCATTATAGCAGATGTGATACGGGTGTAAATAAGTCGATCGATAGGCGCGACCACACGTGTAATGCTAGCGGGCTAAGGCTAGTAGCGGAAGTTCGAAAGGTTGGATATATGTAGCGATATCCGAGCAATCCGATTGTTTTTTAAGGAGAATAGTATTCCAGATATGTTCACACGCTATAAAAATGAAAAAATTTTTTTTGTAAAAGAGTGTAAAGAAGAAAAACGAGGTTTCTGAATTAATTCGACGGAGCTCCAAACACAACAACGCACTCAGTCGCGACGCATGCGCAGTGTGTTTTTTCTTAAGAACAAGCCTTTGTCTTAAGAGTGCTCATTCAGGCTGGCCTGCTAAATTGGTGTTTGATGACACAACTACGAAAGATCCTTGTAATACTAATATGTTGCACAGCTATTGGCATATCATGTACACAATCATTTCGATCTTCAGAGTACCAATTTATCGAGACCAAACATGGTATAAGTGGGTTACATTGACCGTTGGTCCTGTAATAACTACATAGTGTCAAAGAGATCATATTATCAACAGAATTATTAAAAGACAAAAAGTATAACAGTAACTCATTCTCAAAATGTTCTGGAATGCATGTTATTTTCATGTTAGTCAATTCATCAATAAATGAATGCAGGAGAGTCTGTTTAGCAGATTGTTTCTGTCTTTCCATGGTCTTCCTCTTGCATCTGGCCACATTCTTTAACACCCATAAAACCTTATCTGATCGTAAAAACTCTCTGTGTTCCCTCTAACAAGACACCGTCCTGCCAGTGTGTTAGCCTCATTTGGGATGTTAGTTTTTGGTGAAGGTTTCACAGTGAGTTTGCTGGATTATTCATTAAATAAATGAATAATTTGTGTGTGTCCGATTGGTCCAGACGCTACAACCCTAATCGTAAAGCCACGTTGGCCAATCAGGAGCCTGAATCAGAAGCAAAAACCCCGGTTCTCTTACGAGAGGTCTCTCGTACTGCGTAAGATATCTTACGCTAGGGGACCCAATGCAAAACGCTGTGCATGCTGGGATCTGACACCAAAGACCCAAGGGCTAAAGCCCGGGGTTCATATAGTGCACAATCACCCAGGGAACTCACAGGGAGTCCGTGAAGAGGGAGGGGCGAAGCCGCACTCTTCCACATATGGCAGCGTCGCTTAGACGCGAATTTCATCATACAGACAGGGCAGGGTACGGCCTGAACTGATGGGGAAATGTGGGTCTTACACAGTTTGCCCAGGCACATCTTTGTGCTACTGCTTTACACTGTCGATCATCGAGCTGTGCTCAGTAGACGCAGCATTCTGAGCTGATAGCATCAGGTCAGATAATACTGGTTAACTAGACCGACAGCAGCCTGGCCTGCAGGGCGGGAACCTCTAGGTTGTGAAACCTTATAAATGTAGACGAGGAGGCCCAGCCCGCTGCTGTACAAATATCTTGCAAGGCAATCCCACTCGACCAGGCCCACGAAGAGGCCATGCCTCTCGTGGAGTGCGCTCTGACACCCAACGGGCACTGCATGCCCTTGGAGGCGTATGTTAGCGCTATAGCATCAACTATCCATCTGGATAGGCTCTGTTTCGACGCGGCCAGTCCCTTAGAACGCCCGCTGAATGAAACAAAGAGCTGCTCTGTCTGTCTGAAAACAGACGAGCGAGACACATAAGCTCGTAATGCCCTGACTGGGCAAAGGAGGCTCGCGTCTCTTTCCTCATCAGGGACCGGTAGGGCTGACAGGGAGATGACCTGCGCTCTAAACGGTGTGTTGAGGGATTTTGGAACATAACCGTGCCTAGGTTTGAGTATAACGTCATTAGGCCCAAATTCCATGCACGTCGCGCTCACAGAGAAAGAAACACAGTCTTGAAAGACAGATGTTTCAGATCAATCGTCTGTAAAGGCTTGAATGGTCCACCTTTCATGGCTTCCAGCACCGTAAAAAGGTTCCATACGGGGACTGAGGGAGGTCTGGGAGGATTCAGTCTCTTAGCCCCTCTAAGGAAGCGGATGACAAAATCGTTCCTTCCTATTGACTGACCAAGCGTTGTTCTCGAGAACGCTGCTATAGCCGCCACATAAACTTTGAGCGTGGAAGGGGTCCTGCCCTTATCCAACAGCTCTTGTAGGAAGGAAAGCACCTCCGTCACTCCACAGTCTGTGCACCAGCCCCGAAAACACTGACCATTTCGAGGAGTAGAGACGTCTCGTAGACAGAGCTCTAGCCTGCGTGATCGTGTTTAACACTCCTTTAGGGAGTTCAACATGTACCCGTTGATGGCCCAGACATGAAGGGACCACAATTCCGGGTGAGGATGCCAGATCGAACCATGGGCCTGAGAGAGGAGGTCTCTCCTCACTGGCACTGGCCACGGGGCAGTGCTCGCTAGCTGCATCACAACTGGGAACCAAGGTTGGTTTTCCCAGAACGGTGCTACAAGCAGTACTGAGCATCCTTCTTCCCTGATCCGCTCTATCACCTGAGGCAGGTGAGAGACGGGGGGAAAAGCATAGAACGGGCGGCAGGGCCATACATGAGCCAGCGCGTCCCTGCTCTTGGAGAAAAATTCTGGACAGTGAGCGTTTTCTTAAGACGCGAACAGGTCTACTTCCGCTGTGCCGAATTTCTTCCACAGCAGTTGGACTGTCTGTGGGTGTAGAGACCATTCGCCTGCCGGAACATTGTTCCTGGACAGTCTGTCTGGTCCTATGTTTAGGAGCCCTGGCACGTGCGCTGCTCTCAGCGAGCGCAGGTTGCACTGAGCCCATACCAGGAGGCGTTCTGCTAGCCTGTACAGGTTCCTGGACCTGAGGCCGCCCTGGCGATTTATGTAGGACACCACAGACAAGTTGTCCGAGCGGACCAGGACGTGGCGTGCTTTTATTTGGGGACAAAAATGCGTCAGCGCGTTGTCTACTGCCAGCATTTCGAGGCAGTTTATGTGCAGGAGCTTCTCCCGTTCTGACCACTGGCCGAAGAACGGTCTGCCCTCGAGCAGCGCTCCCCATCCCGAGGTGGATGCGTCCGTGGACACCACTCTCACCCTCGAGGAAGTCCCCAGGCTTACACCTGATTGGTACCAGTCGTCTGCTTTCCAAGGTTTCAGAGCTGTGACGCACTTCTGATTGACCTTGAGGCGGAGCAGACCGGATGCCCACGCTTGGCGTGGGACTCGCGCTTTCAGCCAGAACTGCAGCGGGCGCATGCGGAGCAGGCCCAGCTGGAGCACTGATGATGCTGAGGCCATGAGACCCAGCATCTTCTGAAATTTCTTGAGCGGGACAGATGCGCCGCAGCGGAACGAGTTCGCTGTACGCTGAATGTCTACCGCACGCTGTGGTGATAGTCACGCTATCATGGACAGCGAGTCCAACTCTGTGCCCAGGAAAGATATCGTCTGACTGGGGGACAGAGAGCTCTTCGCCCAATTGACACTGAGACCCAAATTCTCGAGGTGATCGAGTAAAATGGTCGTGTGCTCTATGAGCACTGAGCGAGATTGCGCTAGAATCAGCCAATCGTCCAAATAGTTCAGTACTCGCACGCCCCTCATTCTGAGGGGTGCGAGCGCCGCATCAATGCACTTCATAAATGTACGGGGTGCCAGGGATAAACCGAACAGCAGGACTGTGTACTGATATGCCTGGCCCTCGAAGGCGAATCTCAAATATTGCCTGTGACGTGACGCTATCTGTATTTGAAAATACGTTTCTTTCAGATCTATTGACACGAACCAATCTCCTTGGCGAATCTGCGCGAGGATTTTTCTGGTCGTGAGCATCCTGAACTGTCGCTTCACAAGCACTCTGTTCAGTTGCCTTAGATCTAGTATGGGTCTGAGACCCCCGTCTTTTTTCGGTACCAGGAAGTATCTGCTGTATAGCCCTCCTTCGCTCTGAACTTGAGAGAGAGGCTCTATGGTCCCTTTGCTCAATAGTTTCGCCACTTCGGCTCGAAGTAAATGTGCTACTTCTGTTTTTACCGTGGTCTCGACGCACGCCGTATAGCGGCGAGGGCGTCGGCGAAACTGCAGCCAATAGCCTCTTTTTATAATGTCTACCACCCACTTCGACACCCCGGGCAGCTTTGCCCATGCATCTGCATGAATAGCTAGGGGTTGAATACGAAGCGCGCACCGTTCGCTTAGCGATGGAGAGGCTTCGGTGTGCTGTAACACAAGCGTCGCGCTCGTGACATTTGAGGCAGGGGGCGCGCTGATAACAGCGGGCAGATTGCCCGCGCTCGACTCCTCTGCGGCGGTCAACCGAGAGGGGGAGGGCTGGGCGAGTCCCATAGGAACTGTCATGTCTGTGTGTGGATTTGGGCACACTATCCCGCTAGCGGGCACATTTACCACACCGAAAGCATTGTTCGCTTGAGTGAAGCGAATGCACGTTGGTTTCGTTTTTACAGAAACCATGAGACATGCATAACGTAGTGTTTGTGGGCACTGGGTAGTGGGCACATTTACCACGTTTGATGCGCAATCGATCTGAGTCGATTTTATGTGCGCGAACCCTGTGTGACGGGCTGTGCTTGTGTGTAGAGATGGGCAGTGGGCATTCTTTCTACACATAAAACACCATCGGCCGTGGCCGGGACACCAGAAAATTCACTCTTATGGGATTTATCTGGGTAGCCGTAAAAGCGGCGTTTGTGTGCAGGCAAGCGTGCTGCGTCGCCGACTTGTTTACTGCAGAATACACTGGAACAGTCACATTTACTGGAACTGAACGAGCGAGAAGTTGCCATAGAAACAGAGAGCGTCAACATGCTGGCGTTTATTTGCAGGCATGCGTGTATTACAACAGGCTTGCTCACTGCAATACTGACATTTCCAGTCGCCCGAACTTCAGAGGGGAATGAGAAATGTGTGAGAAATGGAGGTCGGTCCGTCCGCAGCGGGACCAGAAACACTCTCTTTTCTCCTTACGCCAGTGACGCACGGAAAACCATAGAAACGGTGTTTGGGTGCAGGCGAGCGGGTTGTACAACGCGCTCGTTGGCTGCAAAATGCACATCTGCAGTCGCCTTTCAGGGAACTGACAGAGCGAAGCATTGGCGGCATAATTTATCTGCCGCTAGACCAGGATTCGAACAGCAGGAAGGCAAGGAAGGCGGCGCGGCCAGCGACTTCAGTGACTCGTCCTGCTGAAGGTGCTCTCTCTCAGACGGCGCGGCTTCTTCTCCAGCTCCAGCGATGCGTGTGCTTCGCTTGAAGGATGAAAAATCAGATAATAGCTGCCTGCGAGCGGTATTTATAGGCCTACACCACGCCCGTTTCGGCGGGATGTGACGCAGCAGGCGCGAAGCACCCTCATTGGGTCTGGCGTCACGCCAGGCCTCGCTCGATAGGCTGCTGCAGTTGCCGCAGAACAGCCAATAGGCGCGCAAGCTGTCTCGCCTATGTCTGTATGCTGCCGCAACGCGTTTTGCATTATTGAAAAATTAAGGATAATTTTTGGCTTCAATATCTCGCGGAAAAAGGATTTTCCCCTAGCGTAAGATAACTTACGCAGTACGAGAGACCTCTCGTAAGAGAACGTACTCGGTTACTAACGTAACCTCGGTTCTCTCTGGTAGAGGGAACGAGTACTGCGTATCTTGCCGTGCATGCACGCTCTGGTTGCTTCGATGATGAAAAACCAGATAATAGCTGCCTGCGAGCGGTATTTATAGGCCTACACCACGCCCGTTTCGGCGGGATGTGACGCAGCAGGCGCGAAGCACCCTCATTGGGTATGGCGTCACGCCAGGCCTCGCTCGATAGGCTGCTGCAGTTGCCTCAGAACAGCCAATAGGCGCGCAAGCTGTCTCGCCTATGTCTGTATGCTGCCGCAACGCGTTTTGCATTATTGAAAAATTAAGGATAATTTTTGGCTTCAATATCTTGCGGAAAAAGGATTTTCCCCTAGCGTAAGATATCTTATGCAGTAATCGTTCCCTCTACTAGAGAGAACCGAGGTTACGTTAGTAATCGAGTACGTTTTACTGTCTACACAACAACACTGCAACCGGCGTTTCTGAAAATCCTCACCCTGGCAGGGGTTTTCAAAAATGTTCGGTTTCAGTGACCTGATACTGCGTGTCCGTGTGGACGAACGGCCGAACCGCATACAAAAGTCATGGTTATAAAAATACCCGTGTCCGTGTGGACAAGGCCTAAAATAACCATCATGTTTACACAGCACACACACAGAAGAACTTTAGATTGAAAAAGTAATGTGTTACTTTACTCGTTACTTGAAAAGTAATCAAAATACATATTGTATTTAGAGAGAGAGAGAGATTGACTAAGCGAGTACATTATCTACATCTGATGTAGCATTCATTCTTCAGGTCAATCTTATATTCATAATCACAAAATCTCTTTAGAACTAGTAACAAATGAATGTGCTGCTGCTGCTCCAGTGAAGTTATTAGAGAGAAACAATGAGACAGGACGAAGACAAGAAGTGTAAATTACCCGCGTCTGTTGTAACATACAGTATTTACACATTTTAAAAGGCTAGTCAAGAAGTCAAATAACTGACATTTTTCACTCGAGGTCAGGTTTTTATTTTTCAATAATATAATATAATATAATATAATATAATATAATATAATATAATATAATATAATATAATATAATATAATAAAATGAAATAGAAACAAGTAATCAGTATGCCATAAATAACATATATATATATATATATATATATATATATATATATATATATATATATATATATATATATATATATATATTCTTACATAGCCTATGTTTTTGTTTCTTTTTCCACCCAAGGTCAGGTTTAATTTATTTTTTAATCATAAAATAACAAATATGCAAAAAATAGTGTGTAGTGTGCTCTTTTGACCTAGCATGCTTTTCCAGTCGCTTTTCTGTTCCTAAGATGTGTTTCCAGTCCTGAAATCCCTTGGTCGTGAAAGTTGGATCAGAGACCACGCATGTGCCACATTTTCAACAGGCGAAGCAAAACAGGGCATTGGCTTTCACGGAGTACTCCAACCAGTTTCTCCATTTAAACCAATTGCTAGAAAATGACCTCTTCTTTCCTGAAAATAATGACTACAAATACTAAAAATAGCTGCGGAAAAACACCACCGGCAGGCGAGTGGCTGAGTGGTTAAGGCGATGGACTGCTAATCTGTTGTTCTCTGTGCGCATATGGGTTTGAGTCCCATCCTTGGTGTTTGATGTCTTCAGTGTTCAAGAGAGCCAAGTGCGCCTTCCAAAGTATAACTATAACATAACTATAACATCATCATACTAAAAATAGCTGCAGAAACACACCACAGCCCAGCTTCGGGCAGGCGTGCAGGCGAGTGACGAGGTGGCCGAGTGGTTAAGGCGATGGACTGCTAATCCATTGTGCTCTGCACGCGTGGGTTCGAATCCCATCCTCGTCGTTTGATGTCTTTAGTGTTCAAGAGAGCCAAGTGCGCCTGCCAAAGCTCTCTGCTGCCCCAACTATAACATCATACTAAAAATAGCTGCAGAAACACACCACAGCCCAGCTTCGGGCAGGCATGCAGGCGAGTGACGAGATGGCCGAGTGGTTAAGGCGATGGACTGCTAATCTGTTGTTCTCTGTGCGCATATGGGTTTGAGTCCCATCCTTGGTGTTTAGTTTCACAGAGAGCCCAGTGAACAGGTCAACCGCAGGGGTGCCGCTCATGGCGAGCTTTAGCTGGATTGCATTTTAATTATAGCTGCAGAAAAAGCTCATGTTCATTTCTGAAAACATTGTTGAGGTCAGGATCAATATAAGAAGCCCCCTGGTGCATGGATATGACCATTAGAAATACAAAAACACATTCTAAGGGAGGTCCAAATTCTGGCTACACCAGCCTTCTTCAAGCTCATGCTTTTGCCAGCACAGCGAAAGCAGCACGCAATAGGGTGGGTAGGATAATGAAGAGTGCAAGGACACTGCAAATATATTCTGAGAGAGGTCTAATGCAAGCTATGCTGCCATTTTCATGACCCAGGCATTCTCTCTAGGTTCTTTCCAACAAAGCAGAAGCAGCACACAAAAGAAACATAAGCACATCTCCCTCTATCAACACGGTTGTGAGTCTCCTAACCCATAGGACCCAACGCTCCTTGCAGGTCAGTCGAAGAGTTACCTCTCTCATCAGCCTAACCTTTTACAACACATTGTGGTGAACTTTATCTCTGTCAAAGTACAAAGCCGTTCAAAGTACCTCGCTGCCAACTTTAACGACAACATCCTTAAAATAGTTGCAGAAACATCATCATCATACTAAAAATAGCTGCAGAAACACACCACAGGCCAGCTTCGGGCAGACGTGCATGCGAGTGACGAGGTGGCCGAGTGGTTAAGGCGATGGACTGCTAATCCATTGTGCTCTGCACGCGTGGGTTCGAATCCCATCCTCGTCGTTTGATGTCTTTAGTGTTCAAGAGAGCCAAGTGCGCCTGCCAAACCTCTCTGCTGCCCCCACTATAACATCATCATACTAAAAATAGCTGCAGAAACACACCACAGCCCAGCTTCGGGCAGGCGTGCAGGCGAGTGACGAGATGGCCGAGTGGTTAAGGCGATGGACTGCTAATCCATTGTGCTCTGCACGCGTGGGTTCGAATCCCATCCTTGTCGTTTGATGTCTTTAGTGTTCAAGAGAGCCAAGTGCGCCTGCCAAAGCTCTCTGCTGCCCCAACTATAACATCATCATACTAAAAATAGCTGCAGAAACACACCACAGCCCAGCTTCGTGCAGGCGAGTGACGAGATGGCCGAGTGGTTAAGGCGATGGACTGCTAATCTGTTGTTCTCTGTGCGCATATGGGTTTGAGTCCCATCCTTGGTGTTTAGTTTCACAGAGAGCCCAGTGAACAGGTCAACCGCAGGGGTGCCGCTCATGGCGAGCTTTAGCTGGATTGCATTTTAATTATAGCTGCAGAAAAAGCTCATGTTCATTTCTGAAAACATTGTTGAGGTCAGGATCAATATAAGAAGCCCCCTGGTGCATGGATATGACCATTAGAAATACAAAAACACATTCTAAGGGAGGTCCAAATCCTGGCTACACCAGCCTTCTTCAAGCTCATGCTTTTGCCAGCACAGCGAAAGCAGCACGCAATAGGGTGGGTAGGAAAATGAAGAGTGCAAGGACACTGCAAATATATTCTGAGAGAGGTCTAATGCAAGCTATGCTGCCATTTTCATGACCCAGGCATTCTCTCTAGGTTCTTTCCAACAAAGCAGAAGCAGCACACAAAAGAAACATAAGCACATCTCCCTCTATCAACACGGTTGTGAGTCTCCTAACCCATAGGACCCAACGCTCCTTGCAGGTCAGTCGAAGAGTTACCTCTCTCATCAGCCCAACCTTTTACAACACATTGTCGTGAACTTTATCTCCGTCAAAGTACAAAGCCGTTCAAAGTACCTCGCTGCCAACTTTAACGACAACATCCTTAAATTAGTTGCAGAAACATCATCATCATACTAAAAATAGCTGCAGAAACACACCACAGCCCAGCTTCGGGTAGATTTGCATGCGAGTGACGAGGTGGCCGAGTGGTTAAGGCGATGGACTGCTAATCCATTGTGCTCTGCACGCGTGGGTTCGAATCCCATCCTCGTCGTTTGATGTCTTTAGTGTTCAAGAGAGCCAAGTGCGCCTGCCAAAGCTCTCTGCTGCCCCAACTATAACATCATCATACTAAAAATAGCTGCAGAAACACACCACAGCCCAGCTTCGGGCAGGCGTGCAGGCGAGTGACGAGATGGCCGATTGGTTAAGGCGATGGTCTGCTAATCTGTTGTTCTCTGTCCGCATATGGGTTTGAGTCCCATCCTTGGTGTTTAGTTTCACAGAGAGCCCGGTGAACAGGTCAACCGCAGGGGTGCCGCTCATGGCGAGCTTTAGCTGGATTGCATTTTAATTATAGCTGCAGAAAAAGCTCATGTTCATTTCTGAAAACATTGTTGAGGTCAGGATCAATATAAGAAGCCCCCTGGTGCATGGATATGACCATTAGAAATACAAAAACACATTCTAAGGGAGGTCCAAATCCTGGCTACACCAGCCTTCTTCAAGCTCATGCTTTTGCCAGCACAGCGAAAGCAGCACGCAATAGGGTGGGTAGGATAATGAAGAGTGCAAGGACACTGCAAATATATTCTGAGAGAGGTCTAATGCAAGCTATGCTGCCATTTTCATGACCCAGGCATTCTCTCTAGGTTCTTTCCAACAAAGCAGAAGCAGCACACAAAAGAAACATAAGCACATCTCCCTCTATCAACACGGTTGTGAGTCTCCTAACCAATAGGACCCAACGCTCCTTGCAGGTCGGTCGAAGAGTTACCTCTCTCATCAGCCCAACCTTTTACAACACATTGTGGTGAACTTTATCTCCGTCAAAGTACAAAGCCGTTCAAAGTACCTCGCTGCCAACTTTAACGACAACATCCTTAAAAGAGTTGCAGAAACATCATCATCATACTAAAAATAGCTGCAGAAACACTCCACAGCCCAGCTTTGGGCAGACGTGCATGTGAGTGACGAGGTGGCCGAGTGGTTAAGGCGATGGACTGCTAATCCATTGTGCTCGCGTGGGTTCGAATCCCATCCTCGTCGTTTGATGTCTTTAGTGTTCAAGTGCGCCAAGTGCGCCTGACAAAGCTCTCTGCTGCCCCAAATATAACATCATCATACTAAAAATAGCTGCGGAAAAACACCACCGGCAGGCGAGTGGCTGAGTGGTTAAGGCGATGGACTGCTAATCTGTTGTTCTCTGTGCGCATATGGGTTTGAGTCCCATCCTTGGTGTTTAGTTTCACAGAGAGCCCGGTGAACAGGTCAACCGCAGGGGTGCCACTCATGGCAAGCTTTAGCTGGATTGCATTTTAATTATAGCTGCAGAAAAAGCTCATGTTCATTTCTGAACACATTGTTGAGGTCAGGATCAATATAAGAAGCCCCCTGGTGCATGGATATGACCATTAGAAATACAAAAACACATTCTAAGGGAGGTCCAAATCCTGGCTACACCAGCCTTCTTCAAGCTCATGCTTTTGCCAGCACAGCGAAAGCAGCACGCAATAGGGTGGGTAGGATAATGAAGAGTGCAAGGACACTGCAAATATATTCTGAGAGAGGTCTAATGCAAGCTATGCTGCCATTTTCATGACCCAGGCATTCTCTCTAGGTTCTTTCCAACAAAGCAGAAGCAGCACACAAAAGAAACATAAGCACATCTCCCTCTATCAACACGGTTGTGAGTCTCCTAACCCATAGGACCCAACGCTCCTTGCAGGTCAGTCGAAGAGTTACCTCTCTCATCAGCCCAACCTTTTACAACACATTGTCGTGAACTTTATCTCCGTCAAAGTACAAAGCCGTTCAAAGTACCTCGCTGCCAACTTTAACGACAACATCCTTAAATTAGTTGCAGAAACATCATCATCATACTAAAAATAGCTGCAGAAACACACCACAGCCCAGCTTCGGGTAGATTTGCATGCGAGTGACGAGGTGGCCGAGTGGTTAAGGCGATGGACTGCTAATCCATTGTGCTCTGCACGCGTGGGTTCGAATCCCATCCTCGTCGTTTGATGTCTTTAGTGTTCAAGAGAGCCAAGTGCGCCTGCCAAAGCTCTCTGCTGCCCCAACTATAACATCATCATACTAAAAATAGCTGCAGAAACACACCACAGCCCAGCTTCGGGCAGGCGTGCAGGCGAGTGACGAGATGGCCGATTGGTTAAGGCGATGGTCTGCTAATCTGTTGTTCTCTGTGCGCATATGGGTTTGAGTCCCATCCTTGGTGTTTAGTTTCACAGAGAGCCCGGTGAACAGGTCAACCGCAGGGGTGCCGCTCATGGCGAGCTTTAGCTGGATTGCATTTTAATTATAGCTGCAGAAAAAGCTCATGTTCATTTCTGAAAACATTGTTGAGGTCAGGATCAATATAAGAAGCCCCCTGGTGCATGGATATGACCATTAGAAATACAAAAACACATTCTAAGGGAGGTCCAAATCCTGGCTACACCAGCCTTCTTCAAGCTCATGCTTTTGCCAGCACAGCGAAAGCAGCACGCAATAGGGTGGGTAGGATAATGAAGAGTGCAAGGACACTGCAAATATATTCTGAGAGAGGTCTAATGCAAGCTATGCTGCCATTTTCATGACCCAGGCATTCTCTCTAGGTTCTTTCCAACAAAGCAGAAGCAGCACACAAAAGAAACATAAGCACATCTCCCTCTATCAACACGGTTGTGAGTCTCCTAACCAATAGGACCCAACGCTCCTTGCAGGTCGGTCGAAGAGTTACCTCTCTCATCAGCCCAACCTTTTACAACACATTGTGGTGAACTTTATCTCCGTCAAAGTACAAAGCCGTTCAAAGTACCTCGCTGCCAACTTTAACGACAACATCCTTAAAAGAGTTGCAGAAACATCATCATCATACTAAAAATAGCTGCAGAAACACTCCACAGCCCAGCTTTGGGCAGACGTGCATGTGAGTGACGAGGTGGCCGAGTGGTTAAGGCGATGGACTGCTAATCCATTGTGCTCGCGTGGGTTCGAATCCCATCCTCGTCGTTTGATGTCTTTAGTGTTCAAGTGCGCCAAGTGCGCCTGACAAAGCTCTCTGCTGCCCCAAATATAACATCATCATACTAAAAATAGCTGCGGAAAAACACCACCGGCAGGCGAGTGGCTGAGTGGTTAAGGCGATGGACTGCTAATCTGTTGTTCTCTGTGCGCATATGGGTTTGAGTCCCATCCTTGGTGTTTAGTTTCACAGAGAGCCCGGTGAACAGGTCAACCGCAGGGGTGCCACTCATGGCAAGCTTTAGCTGGATTGCATTTTAATTATAGCTGCAGAAAAAGCTCATGTTCATTTCTGAACACATTGTTGAGGTCAGGATCAATATAAGAAGCCCCCTGGTGCATGGATATGACCATTAGAAATACAAAAACACATTCTAAGGGAGGTCCAAATCCTGGCTACACCAGCCTTCTTCAGGCTCATGCTTTTGCCAGCACAGCGAAAACAGCACGCAATAGGGTGGGTAGGATAATGAAGAGTGCAAGGACACTGCAAATATATTCTGAGAGAGGTCTAATGCAAGCTATGCTGCCATTTTCATGACCCAGGCATTCTCTCTAGGTTCTTTCCAACAAAGCAGAAGCAGCACACAAAAGAAACATAAGCACATCTCCCTCTATGAACACGGTTGTGAGTCTCCTAACCCATAGGACCCAACGCTCCTTGCAGGTCAGTCGAAGAGTTACCTCTCTCATCAGCCCAACCTTTTACAACACATTGTGGTGAACTTTATCTCCGTCAAAGTACAAAGCCGTTCAAAGTACCTCGCTGCCAACTTTAACGACAACATCCTTAAATTAGTTGCAGAAACATCATCATCATACTAAAAATAGCTGCAGAAACACACCACAGCCCAGCTTCGGGCAGACGTGCATGCGAGTGGCGAGGTGGCCGAGTGGTTAAGGCGATGGACTGCTAATCCATTGTGCTCTGCACGCGTGGGTTCGAATCCCATCCTCGTCGTTTGATGTCTTTAGTGTTCAAGAGAGCCAAGTGCGCCTGCCAAACCTCTCTGCTGCCCCCACTATAACATCATCATACTAAAAATAGCTGCAGAAACACACCACAGCCCAGCTTCGGGCAGACGTGCATGCGAGTGACGAGGTGGCCGAGTGGTTAAGGCGATGGACTGCTAATCCATTGTGCTCTGCACGCGTGGGTTCGAATCCCATCCTCGTCGTTTGATGTCTTTAGTGTTCAAGAGAGCCAAGTGCGCCTGCCAAACCTCTCTGCTGCCCCCACTATAACATCATCATACTAAAAATAGCTGCAGAAACACACCACAGCCCAGCTTCGGGCAGGCGTGCAGGCGAGTGTCGAGATGGCCGAGTGGTTAAGGCGATGGACTGCTAATCCATTGTGCTCTGCACGCGTGGGTTCGAATCCCATCCTTGTCGTTTGATGTCTTTAGTGTTCAAGAGAGCCAAGTGCGCCTGCCAAAGCTCTCTGCTGCCCCAACTATAACATCATCATACTAAAAATAGCTGCAGAAACACACCACAGCCCAGCTTCGGGCAGGCGTGCAGGCGTGCAGGCGAGTGACGAGATGGCCGAGTGGTTAAGGCGATGGTCTGCTAATCTGTTGTTCTCTGTCCGCATATGGGTTTGAGTCCCATCCTTGGTGTTTAGTTTCACAGAGAGCCCGGTGAACAGGTCAACCGCAGGGGTGCCGCTCATGGCGAGCTTTAGCTGGATTGCATTTTAATTATAGCTGCAGAAAAAGCTCATGTTCATTTCTGAAAACATTGTTGAGGTCAGGATCAATATAAGAAGCCCCCTGGTGCATGGATATGACCATTAGAAATACAAAAACACATTCTAAGGGAGGTCCAAATCCTGGCTACACCAGCCTTCTTCAAGCTCATGCTTTTGCCAGCACAGCGAAAGCAGCACGCAATAGGGTGGGTAGGATAATGAAGAGTGCAAGGACACTGCAAATATATTCTGAGAGAGGTCTAATGCAAGCTATGCTGCCATTTTCATGACCCAGGCATTCTCTCTAGGTTCTTTCCAACAAAGCAGAAGCAGCACACAAAAGAAACATAAGCACATCTCCCTCTATCAACACGGTTGTGAGTCTCCTAACCCATAGGACCCAACGCTCCTTGCAGGTCAGTCGAAGAGTTACCTCTCTCATCAGCCCAACCTTTTACAACACATTGTGGTGAACTTTATCTCCGTCAAAGTACAAAGCCGTTCAAAGTACCTCGCTGCCAACTTTAACGACAACATCCTTAAAAGAGTTGCAGAAACATCATCATCATACTAAAAATAGCTGCAGAAACACTCCACAGCCCAGCTTTGGGCAGACGTGCATGCGAGTGACGAGGTGGCCGAGTGGTTAAGGCGATGGAATCCATTGTGCTCTGCACGCGTGGGTTCGAATCCCATCCTCGTCGTTTGATGTCTTTAGTGTTCAAGAGCGCCAAGTGCGCCTGCCAAAGCTCTCTGCTGCCCCAACTATAACATCATCATACTAAAAATAGCTGCAGAAACACACCACAGCCCAGCTTCGGGTAGATGTGCATGCGAGTGACGAGGTGGCCGAGTGGTTAAGGCGATGGACTGCTAATCCATTGTGCTCTGCACGCGTGGGTTCGAATCCCATCCTTGTCGTTTGATGTCTTTAGTGTTCAAGAGAGCCAAGTGCGCCTGCCAAAGCTCTCTGCTGCCCCAACTATAACATCATCATACTAAAAATAGCTGCAGAAACACACCACAGCCCAGCTTCGGGCAGGCGTGCAGGCGTGCAGGCGAGTGACGAGATGGCCGAGTGGTTAAGGCGATGGTCTGCTAATCTGTTGTTCTCTGTCTGCATATGGGTTTGAGTCCCATTCTGTTTCTGTTTAGTTACAGAAACTAAAACTTATTCTGCTTCTGTTTAGTTTCACAGAGAGCCCGGTGAACAGGTCAACCGCAGGGGTGCCGCTCATGGCGAGCTTTAGCTGGATTGCATTTTAATTATAGCTGCAGAAAAAGCTCATGTTCATTTCTGAAAACATTGTTGAGGTCAGGATCAATATAAGAAGCCCCCTGGTGCATGGATATGACCATTAGAAATACAAAAACACATTCTAAGGGAGGTCCAAATCCTGGCTACACCAGCCTTCTTCAAGCTCATGCTTTTGCCAGCACAGCGAAAGCAGCACGCAATAGGGTGGGTAGGATAATGAAGAGTGCAAGGACACTGCAAATATATTCTGAGAGAGGTCTAATGCAAGCTATGCTGCCATTTTCATGACCCAGGCATTCTCTCTAGGTTCTTTCCAACAAAGCAGAAGCAGCACACAAAAGAAACATAAGCACATCTCCCTCTATCAACACGGTTGTGAGTCTCCTAACCCATAGGACCCAACGCTCCTTGCAGGTCAGTCGAAGAGTTACCTCTCTCATCAGCCCAACCTTTTACAACACATTGTGGTGAACTTTATCTCCGTCAAAGTACAAAGCCGTTCAAAGTACCTCGCTGCCAACTTTAACGACAACATCCTTAAAAGAGTTGCAGAAACATCATCATCATACTAAAAATAGCTGCAGAAACAGTCCACAGCCCAGCTTTGGGCAGACGTACATGCGAGTGACGAGGTGGCCGAGTGGTTAAGGCGATGGACTGCTAATCCATTGTGCTCTGCACGCGTGGGTTCGGATCCCATCCTCGTCGTTTGATGTCTTTAGTGTTCAAGAGCGCCAAGTGCGCCTGCCAAAGCTCTCTGCTGCCCCAACTATAACATCATCATACTAAAAATAGCTGCGGAAAAACACCACCGGCAGGCGAGTGGCTGAGTGGTTAAGGCGATGGACTGCTAATCTGTTGTTCTCTGTGCGCATATGGGTTTGAGTCCCATCCTTGGTGTTTAGTTTCACAGAGAGCCCGGTGAACAGGTCAACCGCAGGGGTGCCACTCATGGCAAGCTTTAGCTGGATTGCATTTTAATTATAGCTGCAGAAAAAGCTCATGTTCATTTCTGAACACATTGTTGAGGTCAGGATCAATATAAGAAGCCCCCTGGTGCATGGATATGACCATTAGAAATACAAAAACACATTCTAAGGGAGGTCCAAATCCTGGCTACACCAGCCTTCTTCAGGCTCATGCTTTTGCCAGCACAGCGAAAACAGCACGCAATAGGGTGGGTAGGATAATGAAGAGTGCAAGGACACTGCAAATATATTCTGAGAGAGGTCTAATGCAAGCTATGCTGCCATTTTCATGACCCAGGCATTCTCTCTAGGTTCTTTCCAACAAAGCAGAAGCAGCACACAAAAGAAACATAAGCACATCTCCCTCTATCAACACGGTTGTGAGTCTCCTAACCCATAGGACCCAACGCTCCTTGCAGGTCAGTCGAAGAGTTACCTCTCTCATCAGCCCAACCTTTTACAACACATTGTGGTGAACTTTATCTCCGTCAAAGTACAAAGCCGTTCAAAGTACCTCGCTGCCAACTTTAACGACAACATCCTTAAAAGAGTTGCAGAAACATCATCATCATACTAAAAATAGCTGCAGAAACACTCCACAGCCCAGCTTTGGGCAGACGTGCATGTGAGTGACGAGGTGGCCGAGTGGTTAAGGCGATGGACTGCTAATCCATTGTGCTCTGCACGCGTGGGTTCGAATCCCATCCTCGTCGTTTGATGTCTTTAGTGTTCAAGTGCGCCAAGTGCGCCTGACAAAGCTCTCTGCTGCCCCAAATATAACATCATCATACTAAAAATAGCTGCGGAAAAACACCACCGGCAGGCGAGTGGCTGAGTGGTTAAGGCGATGGACTGCTAATCTGTTGTTCTCTTTGCGCATATGGGTTTGAGTCCCATCCTTGGTGTTTAGTTTCACAGAGAGCCCGGTGAACAGGTCAACCGCAGGGGTGCCACTCATGGCAAGCTTTAGCTGGATTGCATTTTAATTATAGCTGCAGAAAAAGCTCATGTTCATTTCTGAACACATTGTTGAGGTCAGGATCAATATAAGAAGCCCCCTGGTGCATGGATATGACCATTAGAAATACAAAAACACATTCTAAGGGAGGTCCAAATCCTGGCTACACCAGCCTTCTTCAGGCTCATGCTTTTGCCAGCACAGCGAAAACAGCACGCAATAGGGTGGGTAGGATAATGAAGAGTGCAAGGACACTGCAAATATATTCTGAGAGAGGTCTAATGCAAGCTATGCTGCCATTTTCATGACCCAGGCATTCTCTCTAGGTTCTTTCCAACAAAGCAGAAGCAGCACACAAAAGAAACATAAGCACATCTCCCTCTATGAACACGGTTGTGAGTCTCCTAACCCATAGGACCCAACGCTCCTTGCAGGTCAGTCGAAGAGTTACCTCTCTCATCAGCCCAACCTTTTACAACACATTGTGGTGAACTTTATCTCCGTCAAAGTACAAAGCCGTTCAAAGTACCTCGCTGCCAACTTTAACGACAACATCCTTAAATTAGTTGCAGAAACATCATCATCATACTAAAATAGCTGCAGAAACACACCACAGCCCAGCTTCGGGCAGACGTGCATGCGAGTGACGAGGTGGCCGAGTGGTTAAGGCGATGGACTGCTAATCCATTGTGCTCTGCACGCGTGGGTTCGAATCCCATCCTCGTCGTTTGATGTCTTTAGTGTTCAAGAGAGCCAAGTGCGCCTGCCAAACCTCTCTGCTGCCCCCACTATAACATCATCATACTAAAAATAGCTGCAGAAACACACCATAGCCCAGCTTCGGGCAGGCGTGCAGGCGAGTGTCGAGATGGCCGAGTGGTTAAGGCGATGGACTGCTAATCCATTGTGCTCTGCACGCGTGGGTTCGAATCCCATCCTTGTCGTTTGATGTCTTTAGTGTTCAAGAGAGCCAAGTGCGCCTGCCAAAGCTCTCTGCTGCCCCAACTATAACATCATCATACTAAAAATAGCTGCAGAAACACACCACAGCCCAGCTTCGTGCAGGCGTGCAGGCGAGTGACGAGATGGCCGAGTGGTTAAGGCGATGGTCTGCTAATCTGTTGTTCTCTGTCCGCATATGGGTTTGAGTCCCATCCTTGGTGTTTAGTTTCACAGAGAGCCCGGTGAACAGGTCAACCGCAGGGGTGCCGCTCATGGCGAGCTTTAGCTGGATTGCATTTTAATTATAGCTGCAGAAAAAGCTCATGTTCATTTCTGAAAACATTGTTGAGGTCAGGATCAATATAAGAAGCCCCCTGGTGCATGGATATGACCATTAGAAATACAAAAACACATTCTAAGGGAGGTCCAAATCCTGGCTACACCAGCCTTCTTCAAGCTCATGCTTTTGCCAGCACAGCGAAAGCAGCACGCAATAGGGTGGGTAGGATAATGAAGAGTGCAAGGACACTGCAAATATATTCTGAGAGAGGTCTAATGCAAGCTATGCTGCCATTTTCATGACCCAGGCATTCTCTCTAGGTTCTTTCCAACAAAGCAGAAGCAGCACACAAAAGAAACATAAGCACATCTCCCTCTATCAACACGGTTGTGAGTCTCCTAACCCATAGGACCCAACGCTCCTTGCAGGTCAGTCGAAGAGTTACCTCTCTCATCAGCCCAACCTTTTACAACACATTGTGGTGAACTTTATCTCCGTCAAAGTACAAAGCCGTTCAAAGTACCTCGCTGCCAACTTTAACGACAACATCCTTAAAAGAGTTGCAGAAACATCATCATCATACTAAAAATAGCTGCAGAAACACTCCACAGCCCAGCTTTGGGCAGACGTGCATGCGAGTGACGAGGTGGCCGAGTGGTTAAGGCGATGGACTGCTAATCCATTGTGCTCTGCACGCGTGGGTTCGAATCCCATCCTCGTCGTTTGATGTCTTTAGTGTTCAAGAGCGCCAAGTGCGCCTGCCAAAGCTCTCTGCTGCCCCAACTATAACATCATCATACTAAAAATAGCTGCAGAAACACACCACAGCCCAGCTTCGGGTAGATGTGCATGCGAGTGACGAGGTGGCCGAGTGGTTAAGGCGATGGACTGCTAATCCATTGTGCTCTGCACGCGTGGGTTTGAATCCCATCCTTGTCGTTTGATGTCTTTAGTGTTCAAGAGAGCCAAGTGCGCCTGCCAAAGCTCTCTGCTGCCCCAACTATAACATCATCATACTAAAAATAGCTGCAGAAACACACCACAGCCCAGCTTCGGGCAGGCGTGCAGGCGTGCAGGCGAGTGACGAGATGGCCGAGTGGTTAAGGCGATGGTCTGCTAATCTGTTGTTCTCTGTCCGCATATGGGTTTGAGTCCCATCCTTGGTGTTTAGTTTCACAGAGAGCCCGGTGAACAGGTCAACCGCAGGGGTGCCGCTCATGGCGAGCTTTAGCTGGATTGCATTTTAATTATAGCTGCAGAAAAAGCTCATGTTCATTTCTGAAAACATTGTTGAGGTCAGGATCAATATAAGAAGCCCCCTGGTGCATGGATATGACCATTAGAAATACAAAAACACATTCTAAGGGAGGTCCAAATCCTGGCTACACCAGCCTTCTTCAAGCTCATGCTTTTGCCAGCACAGCGAAAGCAGCACGCAATAGGGTGGGTAGGATAATGAAGAGTGCAAGGACACTGCAAATATATTCTGAGAGAGGTCTAATGCAAGCTATGCTGCCATTTTCATGACCCAGGCATTCTCTCTAGGTTCTTTCCAACAAAGCAGAAGCAGCACACAAAAGAAACATAAGCACATCTCCCTCTATCAACACGGTTGTGAGTCTCCTAACCCATAGGACCCAACGCTCCTTGCAGGTCAGTCGAAGAGTTACCTCTCTCATCAGCCCAACCTTTTACAACACATTGTGGTGAACTTTATCTCCGTCAAAGTACAAAGCCGTTCAAAGTACCTCGCTGCCAACTTTAACGACAACATCCTTAAAAGAGTTGCAGAAACATCATCATCATACTAAAAATAGCTGCAGAAACACTCCACAGCCCAGCTTTGGGCAGACGTGCATGCGAGTGACGAGGTGGCCGAGTGGTTAAGGCGATGGACTGCTAATCCATTGTGCTCTGCACGCGTGGGTTCGGATCCCATCCTCGTCGTTTGATGTCTTTAGTGTTCAAGAGCGCCAAGTGCGCCTGCCAAAGCTCTCTGCTGCCCCAACTATAACATCATCATACTAAAAATAGCTGCGGAAAAACACCACCGGCAGGTGAGTGGCTGAGTGGTTAAGGCGATGGACTGATAATCTGTTGTTCTCTGTGCGCATATGGGTTTGAGTCCCATCCTTGGTGTTTAGTTTCACAGAGAGCCCGGTGAACAGGTCAACCGCAGGGGTGCCACTCATGGCAAGCTTTAGCTGGATTGCATTTTAATTATAGCTGCAGAAAAAGCTCATGTTCATTTCTGAACACATTGTTGAGGTCAGGATCAATATAAGAAGCCCCCTGGTGCATGGATATGACCATTAGAAATACAAAAACACATTCTAAGGGAGGTCCAAATCCTGGCTACACCAGCCTTCTTCAAGCTCATGCTTTTGCCAGCACAGCGAAAGCAGCACGCAATAGGGTGGGTAGGATAATGAAGAGTGCAAGGACACTGCAAATATATTCTGAGAGAGGTCTAATGCAAGCTATGCTGCCATTTTCATGACCCAGGCATTCTCTCTAGGTTCTTTCCAACAAAGCAGAAGCAGCACACAAAAGAAACATAAGCACATCTCCCTCTATCAACACGGTTGTGAGTCTCCTAACCCATAGGACCCAACGCTCCTTGCAGGTCGGTCGAAGAGTTACCTCTCTCATCAGCCCAACCTTTTACAACACATTGTGGTGAACTTTATCTCCGTCAAAGTACAAAGCCGTTCAAAGTACCTCGCTGCCAACTTTAACGACAACATCCTTAAAAGAGTTGCAGAAACATCATCATCATACTAAAAATAGCTGCAGAAACACTCCACAGCCCAGCTTTGGGCAGACGTGCATGTGAGTGACGAGGTGGCCGAGTGGTTAAGGCGATGGACTGCTAATCCATTGTGCTCGCGTGGGTTCGAATCCCATCCTCGTCGTTTGATGTCTTTAGTGTTCAAGTGCGCCAAGTGCGCCTGACAAAGCTCTCTGCTGCCCCAAATATAACATCATCATACTAAAAATAGCTGCGGAAAAACACCACCGGCAGGCGAGTGGCTGAGTGGTTAAGGCGATGGACTGCTAATCTGTTGTTCTCTGTGCGCATATGGGTTTGAGTCCCATCCTTGGTGTTTAGTTTCACAGAGAGCCCGGTGAACAGGTCAACCGCAGGGGTGCCACTCATGGCAAGCTTTAGCTGGATTGCATTTTAATTATAGCTGCAGAAAAAGCTCATGTTCATTTCTGAACACATTGTTGAGGTCAGGATCAATATAAGAAGCCCCCTGGTGCATGGATATGACCATTAGAAATACAAAAACACATTCTAAGGGAGGTCCAAATCCTGGCTACACCAGCCTTCTTCAGGCTCATGCTTTTGCCAGCACAGCGAAAACAGCACGCAATAGGGTGGGTAGGATAATGAAGAGTGCAAGGACACTGCAAATATATTCTGAGAGAGGTCTAATGCAAGCTATGCTGCCATTTTCATGACCCAGGCATTCTCTCTAGGTTCTTTCCAACAAAGCAGAAGCAGCACACAAAAGAAACATAAGCACATCTCCCTCTATGAACACGGTTGTGAGTCTCCTAACCCATAGGACCCAACGCTCCTTGCAGGTCAGTCGAAGAGTTACCTCTCTCATCAGCCCAACCTTTTACAACACATTGTGGTGAACTTTATCTCCGTCAAAGTACAAAGCCGTTCAAAGTACCTCGCTGCCAACTTTAACGACAACATCCTTAAATTAGTTGCAGAAACATCATCATCATACTAAAAATAGCTGCAGAAACACACCACAGCCCAGCTTCGGGCAGACGTGCATGCGAGTGGCGAGGTGTCCGAGTGGTTAAGGCGATGGACTGCTAATCCATTGTGCTCTGCACGCGTGGGTTCGAATCCCATCCTCGTCGTTTGATGTCTTTAGTGTTCAAGAGAGCCAAGTGCGCCTGCCAAACCTCTCTGCTGCCCCCACTATAACATCATCATACTAAAAATAGCTGCAGAAACACACCACAGCCCAGCTTCGGGCAGACGTGCATGCGAGTGACGAGGTGGCCGAGTGGTTAAGGCGATGGACTGCTAATCCATTGTGCTCTGCACGCGTGGGTTCGAATCCCATCCTCGTCGTTTGATGTCTTTAGTGTTCAAGAGAGCCAAGTGCGCCTGCCAAACCTCTCTGCTGCCCCCACTATAACATCATCATACTAAAAATAGCTGCAGAAACACACCACAGCCCAGCTTCGGGCAGGCGTGCAGGCGAGTGTCGAGATGGCCGAGTGGTTAAGGCGATGGACTGCTAATCCATTGTGCTCTGCACGTGTGGGTTCGAATCCCATCCTTGTCGTTTGATGTCTTTAGTGTTCAAGAGAGCCAAGTGCGCCTGCCAAAGCTCTCTGCTGCCCCAACTATAACATCATCATACTAAAAATAGCTGCAGAAACACACCACAGCCCAGCTTCGGGCAGGCGTGCAGGCGAGTGACGAGATGGCCGAGTGGTTAAGGCGATGGTCTGCTAATCTGTTGTTCTCTGTCCGCATATGGGTTTGAGTCCCATCCTTGGTGTTTAGTTTCACAGAGAGCCCGGTGAACAGGTCAACCGCAGGGGTGCCGCTCATGGCGAGCTTTAGCTGGATTGCATTTTAATTATAGCTGCAGAAAAAGCTCACGTTCATTTCTGAAAACATTGTTGAGGTCAGGATCAATATAAGAAGCCCCCTGGTGCATGGATATGACCATTAGAAATACAAAAACACATTCTAAGGGAGGTCCAAATCCTGGCTACACCAGCCTTCTTCAAGCTCATGCTTTTGCCAGCACAGCGAAAGCAGCACGCAATAGGGTGGGTAGGATAATGAAGAGTGCAAGGACACTGCAAATATATTCTGAGAGAGGTCTAATGCAAGCTATGCTGCCATTTTCATGACCCAGGCATTCTCTCTAGGTTCTTTCCAACAAAGCAGAAGCAGCACACAAAAGAAACATAAGCACATCTCCCTCTATCAACACGGTTGTGAGTCTCCTAACCCATAGGACCCAACGCTCCTTGCAGGTCAGTCGAAGAGTTACCTCTCTCATCAGCCCAACCTTTTACAACACATTGTGGTGAACTTTATCTCCGTCAAAGTACAAAGCCGTTCAAAGTACCTCGCTGCCAACTTTAACGACAACATCCTTAAAAGAGTTGCAGAAACATCATCATCATACTAAAAATAGCTGCAGAAACACTCCACAGCCCAGCTTCGGGCAGACGTGCATGCGAGTGACGAGGTGGCCGAGTGGTTAAGGCGATGGACTGCTAATCCATTGTGCTCTGCACGCATGGGTTCGAATCCCATCCTCGTCGTTTGATGTCTTTAGTGTTCAAGAGAGCCAAGTGCGCCTGCCAAACCTCTCTGCTGCCCCCACTATAACATCATCATACTAAAAATAGCTGCAGAAACACACCATAGCCCAGCTTCGGGCAGGCGTGCAGGCGAGTGTCGAGATGGCCGAGTGGTTAAGGCGATGGACTGCTAATCCATTGTGCTCTGCACGCGTGGGTTCGAATCCCATCCTTGTCGTTTGATGTCTTTAGTGTTCAAGAGAGCCAAGTGCGCCTGCCAAAGCTCTCTGCTGCCCCAACTATAACATCATCATACTAAAAATAGCTGCAGAAACACACCACAGCCCAGCTTCGGGCAGGCGTGCAGGCGTGCAGGCGAGTGACGAGATGGCCGAGTGGTTAAGGCGATGGTCTGCTAATCTGTTGTTCTCTGTCCGCATATGGGTTTGAGTCCCATCCTTGGTGTTTAGTTTCACAGAGAGCCCGGTGAACAGGTCAACCGCAGGGGTGCCGCTCATGGCGAGCTTTAGCTGGATTGCATTTTAATTATAGCTGCAGAAAAAGCTCATGTTCATTTCTGAAAACATTGTTGAGGTCAGGATCAATATAAGAAGCCCCCTGGTGCATGGATATGACCATTAGAAATACAAAAACACATTCTAAGGGAGGTCCAAATCCTGGCTACACCAGCCTTCTTCAAGCTCATGCTTTTGCCAGCACAGCGAAAGCAGCACGCAATAGGGTGGGTAGGATAATGAAGAGTGCAAGGACACTGCAAATATATTCTGAGAGAGGTCTAATGCAAGCTATGCTGCCATTTTCATGACCCAGGCATTCTCTCTAGGTTCTTTCCAACAAAGCAGAAGCAGCACACAAAAGAAACATAAGCACATCTCCCTCTATCAACACGGTTGTGAGTCTCCTAACCCATAGGACCCAACGCTCCTTGCAGGTCAGTCGAAGAGTTACCTCTCTCATCAGCCCAACCTTTTACAACACATTGTGGTGAACTTTATCTCCGTCAAAGTACAAAGCCGTTCAAAGTACCTCGCTGCCAACTTTAACGACAACATCCTTAAAAGAGTTGCAGAAACATCATCATCATACTAAAAATAGCTGCAGAAACACTCCACAGCCCAGCTTTGGGCAGACGTGCATGCGAGTGACGAGGTGGCCGAGTGGTTAAGGCGATGGACTGCTAATCCATTGTGCTCTGCACGCGTGGGTTCGGATCCCATCCTCGTCGTTTGATGTCTTTAGTGTTCAAGAGCGCGAAGTGCGCCTGCCAAAGCTCTCTGCTGCCCCAACTATAACATCATCATACTAAAAATAGCTGCGGAAAAACACCACCGGCAGGCGAGTGGCTGAGTGGTTAAGGCGATGGACTGCTAATCTGTTGTTCTCTGTCCGCATATGGGTTTGAGTCCCATCCTTGGTGTTTAGTTTCACAGAGAGCCCGGTGAACAGGTCAACCGCAGGGGTGCCGCTCATGGCGAGCTTTAGCTGGATTGCATTTTAATTATAGCTGCAGAAAAAGCTCATGTTCATTTCTGAAAACATTGTTGAGGTCAGGATCAATATAAGAAGCCCCCTGGTGCATGGATATGACCATTAGAAATACAAAAACACATTCTAAGGGAGGTCCAAATCCTGGCAACACCAGCCTTCTTCAAGCTCATGCTTTTGCCAGCACAGCGAAAGCAGCACGCAATAGGGTGGGTAGGATAATGAAGAGTGCAAGGACACTGCAAATATATTCTGAGAGAGGTCTAATGCAAGCTATGCTGCCATTTTCATGACCCAGGCATTCTCTCTAGGTTCTTTCCAACAAAGCAGAAGCAGCACACAAAAGAAACATAAGCACATCTCCCTCTATCAACACGGTTGTGAGTCTCCTAACCCATAGGACCCAACGCTCCTTGCAGGTCAGTCGAAGAGTTACCTCTCTCATCAGCCCAACCTTTTACAACACATTGTGGTGAACTTTATCTCCGTCAAAGTACAAAGCCGTTCAAAGTACCTCGCTGCCAACTTTAACGACAACATCCTTAAAAGAGTTGCAGAAACATCATCATCATACTAAAAATAGCTGCAGAAACACTCCACAGCCCAGCTTTGGGCAGACGTGCATGCGAGTGACGAGGTGGCCGAGTGGTTAAGGCGATGGACTGCTAATCCATTGTGCTCTGCACGCGTGGGTTCGAATCCCATCCTCGTCGTTTGATGTCTTTAGTGTTCAAGAGCGCCAAGTGCGCCTGCCAAAGCTCTCTGCTGCCCCAACTATAACATCATCATACTAAAAATAGCTGCAGAAAAACACCACCGGCAGGCGAGTGGCTGAGTGGTTAAGGCAATGGACTGCTAATCTGTTGTTCTCTGTGCGCATATGGGTTTGAGACCCATCCTTGGTGTTTAGTTTCACAGAGAGCCCGGTGAACAGGTCAACCGCAGGGGTGCCCCTCATGGCAAGCTTTAGCTGGATTGCATTTTAATTATAGCTGCAGAAAAAGCTCATGTTCATTTCTGAACACATTGTTGAGGTCAGGATCAATATAAGAAGCCCCCTGGTGCATGGATATGACCATTAGAAATACAAAAACACATTCTAAGGGAGGTCCAAATCCTGGCTACACCAGCCTTCTTCAGGCTCATGCTTTTGCCAGCACAGCGAAAACAGCACGCAATAGGGTGGGTAGGATAATGAAGAGTGCAAGGACACTGCAAATATATTCTGAGAGAGGTCTAATGCAAGCTATGCTGCCATTTTCATGACCCAGGCATTCTCTCTAGGTTCTTTCCAACAAAGCAGAAGCAGCACACAAAAGAAACATAAGCACATCTCCCTCTATCAACACGGTTGTGAGTCTCCTAACCCATAGGACCCAACGCTCCTTGCAGGTCAGTCGAAGAGTTACCTCTCTCATCAGCCCAACCTTTTACAACACATTGTGGTGAACTTTATCTCCGTCAAAGTACAAAGCCGTTCAAAGTACCTCGCTGCCAACTTTAACGACAACATCCTTAAATTAGTTGCAGAAACATCATCATCATACTAAAAATAGCTGCAGAAACACACCACAGCCCAGCTTCGGGCAGACGTGCATGCGAGTGACGAGGTGGCCGAGTGGTTAAGGCGATGGACTGCTAATCCATTGTGCTCTGCACGCGTGGGTTCGAATCCCATCCTCGTCGTTTGATGTCTTTAGTGTTCAAGAGAGCCAAGTGCGCCTGCCAAACCTCTCTGCTGCCCCCACTATAACATCATCATACTAAAAATAGCTGCAGAAACACACCACAGCCCAGCTTCGGGCAGGCGTGCAGGCGAGTGTCGAGATGGCCGAGTGGTTAAGGCGATGGACTGCTAATCCATTGTGCTCTGCACGTGTGGGTTCGAATCCCATCCTTGTCGTTTGATGTCTTTAGTGTTCAAGAGAGCCAAGTGCGCCTGCCAAAGCTCTCTGCTGCCCCAACTATAACATCATCATACTAAAAATAGCTGCAGAAACACACCACAGCCCAGCTTCGGGCAGGCGTGCAGGCGAGTGACGAGATGGCCGAGTGGTTAAGGCGATGGTCTGCTAATCTGTTGTTCTCTGTCCGCATATGGGTTTGAGTCCCATCCTTGGTGTTTAGTTTCACAGAGAGCCCGGTGAACAGGTCAACCGCAGGGGTGCCGCTCATGGCGAGCTTTAGCTGGATTGCATTTTAATTATAGCTGCAGAAAAAGCTCACGTTCATTTCTGAAAACATTGTTGAGGTCAGGATCAATATAAGAAGCCCCCTGGTGCATGGATATGACCATTAGAAATACAAAAACACATTCTAAGGGAGGTCCAAATCCTGGCAACACCAGCCTTCTTCAAGCTCATGCTTTTGCCAGCACAGCGAAAGCAGCACGCAATAGGGTGGGTAGGATAATGAAGAGTGCAAGGACACTGCAAATATATTCTGAGAGAGGTCTAATGCAAGCTATGCTGCCATTTTCATGACCCAGGCATTCTCTCTAGGTTCTTTCCAACAAAGCAGAAGCAGCACACAAAAGAAACATAAGCACATCTCCCTCTATCAACACGGTTGTGAGTCTCCTAACCCATAGGACCCAACGCTCCTTGCAGGTCAGTCGAAGAGTTACCTCTCTCATCAGCCCAACCTTTTACAACACATTGTGGTGAACTTTATCTCCGTCAAAGTACAAAGCCGTTCAAAGTACCTCGCTGCCAACTTTAACGACAACATCCTTAAAAGAGTTGCAGAAACATCATCATCATACTAAAAATAGCTGCAGAAACACTCCACAGCCCAGCTTTGGGCAGACGTGCATGCGAGTGACGAGGTGGCCGAGTGGTTAAGGCGATGGACTGCTAATCCATTGTGCTCTGCACGCGTGGGTTCGAATCCCATCCTCGTCGTTTGATGTCTTTAGTGTTCAAGAGCGCCAAGTGCGCCTGCCAAAGCTCTCTGCTGCCCCAACTATAACATCATCATACTAAAAATAGCTGCAGAAAAACACCACCGGCAGGCGAGTGGCTGAGTGGTTAAGGCAATGGACTGCTAATCTGTTGTTCTCTGTGCGCATATGGGTTTGAGACCCATCCTTGGTGTTTAGTTTCACAGAGAGCCCGGTGAACAGGTCAACCGCAGGGGTGCCCCTCATGGCAAGCTTTAGCTGGATTGCATTTTAATTATAGCTGCAGAAAAAGCTCATGTTCATTTCTGAACACATTGTTGAGGTCAGGATCAATATAAGAAGCCCCCTGGTGCATGGATATGACCATTAGAAATACAAAAACACATTCTAAGGGAGGTCCAAATCCTGGCTACACCAGCCTTCTTCAGGCTCATGCTTTTGCCAGCACAGCGAAAACAGCACGCAATAGGGTGGGTAGGATAATGAAGAGTGCAAGGACACTGCAAATATATTCTGAGAGAGGTCTAATGCAAGCTATGCTGCCATTTTCATGACCCAGGCATTCTCTCTAGGTTCTTTCCAACAAAGCAGAAGCAGCACACAAAAGAAACATAAGCACATCTCCCTCTATCAACACGGTTGTGAGTCTCCTAACCCATAGGACCCAACGCTCCTTGCAGGTCAGTCGAAGAGTTACCTCTCTCATCAGCCCAACCTTTTACAACACATTGTGGTGAACTTTATCTCCGTCAAAGTACAAAGCCGTTCAAAGTACCTCGCTGCCAACTTTAACGACAACATCCTTAAATTAGTTGCAGAAACATCATCATCATACTAAAAATAGCTGCAGAAACACACCACAGCCCAGCTTCGGGCAGACGTGCATGCGAGTGACGAGGTGGCCGAGTGGTTAAGGCGATGGACTGCTAATCCATTGTGCTCTGCACGCGTGGGTTCGAATCCCATCCTCGTCGTTTGATGTCTTTAGTGTTCAAGAGAGCCAAGTGCGCCTGCCAAACCTCTCTGCTGCCCCCACTATAACATCATCATACTAAAAATAGCTGCAGAAACACACCACAGCCCAGCTTCGGGCAGGCGTGCAGGCGAGTGTCGAGATGGCCGAGTGGTTAAGGCGATGGACTGCTAATCCATTGTGCTCTGCACGTGTGGGTTCGAATCCCATCCTTGTCGTTTGATGTCTTTAGTGTTCAAGAGAGCCAAGTGCGCCTGCCAAAGCTCTCTGCTGCCCCAACTATAACATCATCATACTAAAAATAGCTGCAGAAACACACCACAGCCCAGCTTCGGGCAGGCGTGCAGGCGAGTGACGAGATGGCCGAGTGGTTAAGGCGATGGTCTGCTAATCTGTTGTTCTCTGTCCGCATATGGGTTTGAGTCCCATCCTTGGTGTTTAGTTTCACAGAGAGCCCGGTGAACAGGTCAACCGCAGGGGTGCCGCTCATGGCGAGCTTTAGCTGGATTGCATTTTAATTATAGCTGCAGAAAAAGCTCACGTTCATTTCTGAAAACATTGTTGAGGTCAGGATCAATATAAGAAGCCCCCTGGTGCATGGATATGACCATTAGAAATACAAAAACACATTCTAAGGGAGGTCCAAATCCTGGCTACACCAGCCTTCTTCAAGCTCATGCTTTTGCCAGCACAGCGAAAGCAGCACGCAATAGGGTGGGTAGGATAATGAAGAGTGCAAGGACACTGCAAATATATTCTGAGAGAGGTCTAATGCAAGCTATGCTGCCATTTTCATGACCCAGGCATTCTCTCTAGGTTCTTTCCAACAAAGCAGAAGCAGCACACAAAAGAAACATAAGCACATCTCCCTCTATCAACACGGTTGTGAGTCTCCTAACCCATAGGACCCAACGCTCCTTGCAGGTCAGTCGAAGAGTTACCTCTCTCATCAGCCCAACCTTTTACAACACATTGTGGTGAACTTTATCTCCGTCAAAGTACAAAGCCGTTCAAAGTACCTCGCTGCCAACTTTAACGACAACATCCTTAAAAGAGTTGCAGAAACATCATCATCATACTAAAAATAGCTGCAGAAACACTCCACAGCCCAGCTTCGGGCAGACGTGCATGCGAGTGACGAGGTGGCCGAGTGGTTAAGGCGATGGACTGCTAATCCATTGTGCTCTGCACGCATGGGTTCGAATCCCATCCTCGTCGTTTGATGTCTTTAGTGTTCAAGAGAGCCAAGTGCGCCTGCCAAACCTCTCTGCTGCCCCCACTATAACATCATCATACTAAAAATAGCTGCAGAAACACACCATAGCCCAGCTTCGGGCAGGCGTGCAGGCGAGTGTCGAGATGGCCGAGTGGTTAAGGCGATGGACTGCTAATCCATTGTGCTCTGCACGCGTGGGTTCGAATCCCATCCTTGTCGTTTGATGTCTTTAGTGTTCAAGAGAGCCAAGTGCGCCTGCCAAAGCTCTCTGCTGCCCCAACTATAACATCATCATACTAAAAATAGCTGCAGAAACACACCACAGCCCAGCTTCGGGCAGGCGTGCAGGCGTGCAGGCGAGTGACGAGATGGCCGAGTGGTTAAGGCGATGGTCTGCTAATCTGTTGTTCTCTGTCCGCATATGGGTTTGAGTCCCATCCTTGGTGTTTAGTTTCACAGAGAGCCCGGTGAACAGGTCAACCGCAGGGGTGCCGCTCATGGCGAGCTTTAGCTGGATTGCATTTTAATTATAGCTGCAGAAAAAGCTCATGTTCATTTCTGAAAACATTGTTGAGGTCAGGATCAATATAAGAAGCCCCCTGGTGCATGGATATGACCATTAGAAATACAAAAACACATTCTAAGGGAGGTCCAAATCCTGGCTACACCAGCCTTCTTCAAGCTCATGCTTTTGCCAGCACAGCGAAAGCAGCACGCAATAGGGTGGGTAGGATAATGAAGAGTGCAAGGACACTGCAAATATATTCTGAGAGAGGTCTAATGCAAGCTATGCTGCCATTTTCATGACCCAGGCATTCTCTCTAGGTTCTTTCCAACAAAGCAGAAGCAGCACACAAAAGAAACATAAGCACATCTCCCTCTATCAACACGGTTGTGAGTCTCCTAACCCATAGGACCCAACGCTCCTTGCAGGTCAGTCGAAGAGTTACCTCTCTCATCAGCCCAACCTTTTACAACACATTGTGGTGAACTTTATCTCCGTCAAAGTACAAAGCCGTTCAAAGTACCTCGCTGCCAACTTTAACGACAACATCCTTAAAAGAGTTGCAGAAACATCATCATCATACTAAAAATAGCTGCAGAAACACTCCACAGCCCAGCTTTGGGCAGACGTGCATGCGAGTGACGAGGTGGCCGAGTGGTTAAGGCGATGGACTGCTAATCCATTGTGCTCTGCACGCGTGGGTTCGGATCCCATCCTCGTCGTTTGATGTCTTTAGTGTTCAAGAGCGCCAAGTGCGCCTGCCAAAGCTCTCTGCTGCCCCAACTATAACATCATCATACTAAAAATAGCTGCGGAAAAACACCACCGGCAGGCGAGTGGCTGAGTGGTTAAGGCGATGGACTGCTAATCTGTTGTTCTCTGTCCGCATATGGGTTTGAGTCCCATCCTTGGTGTTTAGTTTCACAGAGAGCCCGGTGAACAGGTCAACCGCAGGGGTGCCGCTCATGGCGAGCTTTAGCTGGATTGCATTTTAATTATAGCTGCAGAAAAAGCTCATGTTCATTTCTGAAAACATTGTTGAGGTCAGGATCAATATAAGAAGCCCCCTGGTGCATGGATATGACCATTAGAAATACAAAAACACATTCTAAGGGAGGTCCAAATCCTGGCAACACCAGCCTTCTTCAAGCTCATGCTTTTGCCAGCACAGCGAAAGCAGCACGCAATAGGGTGGGTAGGATAATGAAGAGTGCAAGGACACTGCAAATATATTCTGAGAGAGGTCTAATGCAAGCTATGCTGCCATTTTCATGACCCAGGCATTCTCTCTAGGTTCTTTCCAACAAAGCAGAAGCAGCACACAAAAGAAACATAAGCACATCTCCCTCTATCAACACGGTTGTGAGTCTCCTAACCCATAGGACCCAACGCTCCTTGCAGGTCAGTCGAAGAGTTACCTCTCTCATCAGCCCAACCTTTTACAACACATTGTGGTGAACTTTATCTCCGTCAAAGTACAAAGCCGTTCAAAGTACCTCGCTGCCAACTTTAACGACAACATCCTTAAAAGAGTTGCAGAAACATCATCATCATACTAAAAATAGCTGCAGAAACACTCCACAGCCCAGCTTTGGGCAGACGTGCATGCGAGTGACGAGGTGGCCGAGTGGTTAAGGCGATGGACTGCTAATCCATTGTGCTCTGCACGCGTGGGTTCGAATCCCATCCTCGTCGTTTGATGTCTTTAGTGTTCAAGAGCGCCAAGTGCGCCTGCCAAAGCTCTCTGCTGCCCCAACTATAACATCATCATACTAAAAATAGCTGCAGAAAAACACCACCGGCAGGCGAGTGGCTGAGTGGTTAAGGCAATGGACTGCTAATCTGTTGTTCTCTGTGCGCATATGGGTTTGAGACCCATCCTTGGTGTTTAGTTTCACAGAGAGCCCGGTGAACAGGTCAACCGCAGGGGTGCCCCTCATGGCAAGCTTTAGCTGGATTGCATTTTAATTATAGCTGCAGAAAAAGCTCATGTTCATTTCTGAACACATTGTTGAGGTCAGGATCAATATAAGAAGCCCCCTGGTGCATGGATATGACCATTAGAAATACAAAAACACATTCTAAGGGAGGTCCAAATCCTGGCTACACCAGCCTTCTTCAGGCTCATGCTTTTGCCAGCACAGCGAAAACAGCACGCAATAGGGTGGGTAGGATAATGAAGAGTGCAAGGACACTGCAAATATATTCTGAGAGAGGTCTAATGCAAGCTATGCTGCCATTTTCATGACCCAGGCATTCTCTCTAGGTTCTTTCCAACAAAGCAGAAGCAGCACACAAAAGAAACATAAGCACATCTCCCTCTATCAACACGGTTGTGAGTCTCCTAACCCATAGGACCCAACGCTCCTTGCAGGTCAGTCGAAGAGTTACCTCTCTCATCAGCCCAACCTTTTACAACACATTGTGGTGAACTTTATCTCCGTCAAAGTACAAAGCCGTTCAAAGTACCTCGCTGCCAACTTTAACGACAACATCCTTAAATTAGTTGCAGAAACATCATCATCATACTAAAAATAGCTGCAGAAACACACCACAGCCCAGCTTCGGGCAGACGTGCATGCGAGTGACGAGGTGGCCGAGTGGTTAAGGCGATGGACTGCTAATCCATTGTGCTCTGCACGCGTGGGTTCGAATCCCATCCTCGTCGTTTGATGTCTTTAGTGTTCAAGAGAGCCAAGTGCGCCTGCCAAACCTCTCTGCTGCCCCAACTATAACATAATCATACTAAAAATAGCTGCAGAAACACACCACAACCCAGCTTCGGGCAGGCGTGCAGGCGAGTGACGAGATGGCCGAGTGGTTAAGGCGATGGACTGCTAATCCCTTGTGCTCTGCACGCGTGGGTTCGAATCCCATCCTTGTCGTTTGATGTCTTTAGTGTTCAAGAGAGCCAAGTGCGCCTGCCAAAGCTCTCTGCTGCCCCAACTATAACATCATCATACTAAAAATAGCTGCAGAAACACACCACAGCCCAGCTTCGGGCAGGCGTGCAGGCGTGCAGGCGAGTGACGAGATGGCCGAGTGGTTAAGGCGATGGTCTGCTAATCTGTTGTTCTCTGTCCGCATATGGGTTTGAGTCCCATCCTTGGTGTTTAGTTTCACAGAGAGCCCGGTGAACAGGTCAACCGCAGGGGTGCCGCTCATGGCGAGCTTTAGCTGGATTGCATTTTAATTATAGCTGCAGAAAAAGCTCATGTTCATTTCTGAACACATTGTTGAGGTCAGGATCAATATAAGAAGCCCCCTGGTGCATGGATATGACCATTAGAAATACAAAAACACATTCTAAGGGAGGTCCAAATCCTGGCTACACCAGCCTTCTTCAAGCTCATGCTTTTGCCAGCACAGTGAAAGCAGCACGCAATAGGGTGGGTAGGATAATGAAGAGTGCAAGGACACTGCAAATATATTCTGAGAGAGGTCTAATGCAAGCTATGCTGCCATTTTCATGACCCAGGCATTCTCTCTAGGTTCTTTCCAACAAAGCAGAAGCAGCACACAAAAGAAACATAAGCACATCTCCCTCTATCAACACGGTTGTGAGTCTCCTAACCCATAGGACCCAACGCTCCTTGCAGGTCAGTCGAAGAGTTACCTCTCTCATCAGCCCAACCTTTTACAACACATTGTGGTGAACTTTATCTCCGTCAAAGTACAAAGCCGTTCAAAGTACCTCGCTGCCAACTTTAACGACAACATCCTTAAATTAGTTGCAGAAACATCATCATCATACTAAAAATAGCTGCAGAAACACACCAGAGCCCAGCTTCGGGCAGACGTGCATGCGAGTGACGAGGTGGCCGAGTGGTTAAGGCGATGGACTGCTAATCCATTGTGCTCTGCACGCGTGGGTTCGAATCCCATCCTTGTCGTTTGATGTCTTTAGTGTTCAAGAGAGCCAAGTGCGCCTGCCAAAGCTCTCTGCTGCCCCAACTATAACATCATCATACTAAAAATAGCTGCAGAAACACACCACAGCCCAGCTTCGGGCAGGCGTGCAGGCGAGTGACGAGATGGCCGAGTGGTTAAGGCGATGGACTGCTAATCTGTTGTTCTCTGTGCGCATATGGGTTTGAGTCCCATCCTTGGTGTTTAGTTTCACAGAGAGCCCGGTGAACAGGTCAACCGCAGGGGTGCCGCTCATGGCGAGCTTTAGCTGGATTGCATTTTAATTATAGCTGCAGAAAAAGCTCATGTTCATTTCTGAAAACATTGTTGAGGTCAGGATCAATATAAGAAGCCCCCTGGTGCATGGATATGACCATTAGAAATACAAAAACACATTCTAAGGGAAGTCCAAATCCTGGCTACACCAGCCTTCTTCAAGCTCATGCTTTTGCCAGCACAGCGAAAGCAGCACGCAATAGAAGCAAAAGCACAATTCTTTTTTCCAACAAGTCACGAAGCCTCCTAAGAGACTGACAAAAATTGCCAAGGCTGACTGTATTTCAAGTCATCCCAGCGGGGTATTGGGTAAAGTTTTCAACCAGCAAAGATCACGTCTCGGATGAGCCTCATAGACTACGATATTGCCTCTGCGAAAGAATGCCGGCGAAGGTAGCAAAGTCTCCCGTGCTTTTATCTGGACATGGAACGACAGGGTGGTATCAAGCTTTAAACTGCCATGTAATCAGCCTTTTGGCACTGATGGCTGCATGGTGAGTCTACGAAACAGGCGAGTGATATGCACGAAAAGGTTTATTCATTGTTCTCTCTTCACTCAAAGAACAAAAAGTGCACTGATTTCGTAATTTTGGGGGAGAGACATATGGGTATCCTGGTAGGAAAGGGGGAGAGTAATAACGCTCAATCTCCAAGAACATATTTGAGTTCGGGATCGATTCGATGAGCCCCCTATGAGGTTGGGTAGGATAATGAAGAGTGCAAGGACACTGCAAATATATTCTGAGAGAGGTCTAATGCAAGCTATGCTGCCATTTTCATGACCCAGGCATTCTCTCTAGGTTCTTTCCAACAAAGCAGAAGCAGCACACAAAAGAAACATAAGCACATCTCCCTCTATCAACACGGTTGTGAGTCTCCTAACCCATAGGACCCAACGCTCCTTGCAGGTCAGTCGAAGAGTTACCTCTCTCATCAGCCCAACCTTTTACAACACATTGTGGTGAACTTTATCTCCGTCAAAGTACAAAGCCGTTCAAAGTACCTCGCTGCCAACTTTAACGACAACATCCTTAAAAGAGTTGCAGAAACATCATCATCATACTAAAAATAGCTGCAGAAACACTCCACAGCCCAGCTTTGGGCAGACGTGCATGCGAGTGACGAGGTGGCCGAGTGGTTAAGGCGATGGACTGCTAACCCATTGTGCTATGCACGCGTGGGTTCGGATCCCATCCTCGTCGTTTGATGTCTTTAGTGTTCAAGAGAGCCAAGTGCGCCTGCCAAAGCTCTCTGCTGCCCCAACTATAACATCATCATACTAAAAATAGCTGCAGAAACACACCACAGCCCAGCTTCGGGCAGGCGTGCAGGCGTGCAGGCGAGTGACGAGATGGCCGAGTGGTTAAGGCGATGGTCTGCTAATCTGTTGTTCTCTGTCCGCATATGGGTTTGAGTCCCATCCTTGGTGTTTAGTTTCACAGAGAGCCCGGTGAACAGGTCAACCGCAGGGGTGCCGCTCATGGCGAGCTTTAGCTGGATTGCATTTTAATTATAGCTGCAGAAAAAGCTCATGTTCATTTCTGAACACATTGTTGAGGTCAGGATCAATATAAGAAGCCCCCTGGTGCATGGATATGACCATTAGAAATACAAAAACACATTCTAAGGGAGGTCCAAATCCTGGCTACACCAGCCTTCTTCAAGCTCATGCTTTTGCCAGCACAGTGAAAGCAGCACGCAATAGGGTGGGTAGGATAATGAAGAGTGCAAGGACACTGCAAATATATTCTGAGAGAGGTCTAATGCAAGCTATGCTGCCATTTTCATGACCCAGGCATTCTCTCTAGGTTCTTTCCAACAAAGCAGAAGCAGCACACAAAAGAAACATAAGCACATCTCCCTCTATCAACACGGTTGTGAGTCTCCTAACCCATAGGACCCAACGCTCCTTGCAGGTCAGTCGAAGAGTTACCTCTCTCATCAGTCCAACCTTTTACAACACATTGTGGTGAACTTTATCTCCGTCAAAGTACAAAGCCGTTCAAAGTACCTCGCTGCCAACTTTAACGACAACATCCTTAAATTAGTTGCAGAAACATCATCATCATACTAAAAATAGCTGCAGAAACACACCAGAGCCCAGCTTCGGGCAGACGTGCATGCGAGTGACGAGGTGGCCGAGTGGTTAAGGCGATGGACTGCTAATCCATTGTGCTCTGCACGCGTGGGTTCGAATCCCATCCTTGTCGTTTGATGTCTTTAGTGTTCAAGAGAGCCAAGTGCGCCTGCCAAAGCTCTCTGCTGCCCCAACTATAACATCATCATACTAAAAATAGCTGCAGAAACACACCACAGCCCAGCTTCGGGCAGGCGTGCAGGCGAGTGACGAGATGGCCGAGTGGTTAAGGCGATGGACTGCTAATCTGTTGTTCTCTGTGCGCATATGGGTTTGAGTCCCATCCTTGGTGTTTAGTTTCACAGAGAGCCCGGTGAACAGGTCAACCGCAGGGGTGCCGCTCATGGCGAGCTTTAGCTGGATTGCATTTTAATTATAGCTGCAGAAAAAGCTCATGTTCATTTCTGAAAACATTGTTGAGGTCAGGATCAATATAAGAAGCCCCCTGGTGCATGGATATGACCATTAGAAATACAAAAACACATTCTAAGGGAAGTCCAAATCCTGGCTACACCAGCCTTCTTCAAGCTCATGCTTTTGCCAGCACAGCGAAAGCAGCACGCAATAGAAGCAAAAACACAATTCTTTTTTCCAACAAGTCACGAAGCCTCCTAAGAGACTGACAAAAATTGCCAAGGCTGACTGTATTTCAAGTCATCCCAGCGGGGTATTGGGTAAAGTTTTCAACCAGCAAAGATCACGTCTCGGATGAGCCTCATAGACTACGATATTGCCTCTGCGAAAGAATGCCGGCGAAGGTAGCAAAGTCTCCCGTGCTTTTATCTGGACATGGAACGACAGGGTGGTATCAAGCTTTAAACTGCCATGTAATCAGCCTTTTGGCACTGATGGCTGCATGGTGAGTCTACGAAACAGGCGAGTGATATGCACGAAAAGGTTTATTCATTGTTCTCTCTTCACTCAAAGAACAAAAAGTGCACTGATTTCGTAATTTTGGGGGAGAGACATATGGGTATCCTGGTAGGAAAGGGGGAGAGTAATAACGCTCAATCTCCAAGAACATATTTGAGTTCGGGATCGATTCGATGAGCCCCCTATGAGGTTGGGTAGGATAATGAAGAGTGCAAGGACACTGCAAATATATTCTGAGAGAGGTCTAATGCAAGCTATGCTGCCATTTTCATGACCCAGGCATTCTCTCTAGGTTCTTTCCAACAAAGCAGAAGCAGCACACAAAAGAAACATAAGCACATCTCCCTCTATCAACACGGTTGTGAGTCTCCTAACCCATAGGACCCAACGCTCCTTGCAGGTCAGTCGAAGAGTTACCTCTCTCATCAGCCCAACCTTTTACAACACATTGTGGTGAACTTTATCTCCGTCAAAGTACAAAGCCGTTCAAAGTACCTCGCTGCCAACTTTAACAACAACATCCTTAAAAGAGTTGCAGAAACATCATCATCATACTAAAAATAGCTGCAGAAACACTCCACAGCCCAGCTTTGGGCAGACGTGCATGCGAGTGACGAGGTGGCCGAGTGGTTAAGGCGATGGACTGCTAATCCATTGTGCTCTGCACGCGTGGGTTCGGATCCCATCCTCGTCGTTTGATGTCTTTAGTGTTCAAGAGAGCCAAGTGCGCCTGCCAAAGCTCTCTGCTGCCCCAACTATAACATCATCATACTAAAAATAGCTGCAGAAACACACCACAGCCCAGCTTCGGGCAGGCGTGCAGGCGTGCAGGCGAGTGACGAGATGGCCGAGTGGTTAAGGCGATGGTCTGCTAATCTGTTGTTCTCTGTCCGCATATGGGTTTGAGTCCCATCCTTGGTGTTTAGTTTCACAGAGAGCCCGGTGAACAGGTCAACCGCAGGGGTGCCGCTCATGGCGAGCTTTAGCTGGATTGCATTTTAATTATAGCTGCAGAAAAAGCTCATGTTCATTTCTGAACACATTGTTGAGGTCAGGATCAATATAAGAAGCCCCCTGGTGCATGGATATGACCATTAGAAATACAAAAACACATTCTAAGGGAGGTCCAAATCCTGGCTACACCAGCCTTCTTCAAGCTCATGCTTTTGCCAGCACAGTGAAAGCAGCACGCAATAGGGTGGGTAGGATAATGAAGAGTGCAAGGACACTGCAAATATATTCTGAGAGAGGTCTAATGCAAGCTATGCTGCCATTTTCATGACCCAGGCATTCTCTCTAGGTTCTTTCCAACAAAGCAGAAGCAGCACACAAAAGAAACATAAGCACATCTCCCTCTATCAACACGGTTGTGAGTCTCCTAACCCATAGGACCCAACGCTCCTTGCAGGTCAGTCGAAGAGTTACCTCTCTCATCAGTCCAACCTTTTACAACACATTGTGGTGAACTTTATCTCCGTCAAAGTACAAAGCCGTTCAAAGTACCTCGCTGCCAACTTTAACGACAACATCCTTAAATTAGTTGCAGAAACATCATCATCATACTAAAAATAGCTGCAGAAACACACCAGAGCCCAGCTTCGGGCAGACGTGCATGCGAGTGACGAGGTGGCCGAGTGGTTAAGGCGATGGACTGCTAATCCATTGTGCTCTGCACGCGTGGGTTCGAATCCCATCCTTGTCGTTTGATGTCTTTAGTGTTCAAGAGAGCCAAGTGCGCCTGCCAAAGCTCTCTGCTGCCCCAACTATAACATCATCATACTAAAAATAGCTGCAGAAACACACCACAGCCCAGCTTCGGGCAGGCGTGCAGGCGAGTGACGAGATGGCCGAGTGGTTAAGGCGATGGACTGCTAATCTGTTGTTCTCTGTGCGCATATGGGTTTGAGTCCCATCCTTGGTGTTTAGTTTCACAGAGAGCCCGGTGAACAGGTCAACCGCAGGGGTGCCGCTCATGGCGAGCTTTAGCTGGATTGCATTTTAATTATAGCTGCAGAAAAAGCTCATGTTCATTTCTGAAAACATTGTTGAGGTCAGGATCAATATAAGAAGCCCCCTGGTGCATGGATATGACCATTAGAAATACAAAAACACATTCTAAGGGAAGTCCAAATCCTGGCTACACCAGCCTTCTTCAAGCTCATGCTTTTGCCAGCACAGCGAAAGCAGCACGCAATAGAAGCAAAAGCACAATTCTTTTTTCCAACAAGTCACGAAGCCTCCTAAGAGACTGACAAAAATTGCCAAGGCTGACTGTATTTCAAGTCATCCCAGCGGGGTATTGGGTAAAGTTTTCAACCAGCAAAGATCACGTCTCGGATGAGCCTCATAGACTACGATATTGCCTCTGCGAAAGAATGCCGGCGAAGGTAGCAAAGTCTCCCGTGCTTTTATCTGGACATGGAACGACAGGGTGGTATCAAGCTTTAAACTGCCATGTAATCAGCCTTTTGGCACTGATGGCTGCATGGTGAGTCTACGAAACAGGCGAGTGATATGCACGAAAAGGTTTATTCATTGTTCTCTCTTCACTCAAAGAACAAAAAGTGCACTGATTTCGTAATTTTGGGGGAGAGACATATGGGTATCCTGGTAGGAAAGGGGGAGAGTAATAACGCTCAATCTCCAAGAACATATTTGAGTTCGGGATCGATTCGATGAGCCCCCTATGAGGTTGGGTAGGATAATGAAGAGTGCAAGGACACTGCAAATATATTCTGAGAGAGGTCTAATGCAAGCTATGCTGCCATTTTCATGACCCAGGCATTCTCTCTAGGTTCTTTCCAACAAAGCAGAAGCAGCACACAAAAGAAACATAAGCACATCTCCCTCTATCAACACGGTTGTGAGTCTCCTAACCCATAGGACCCAACGCTCCTTGCAGGTCAGTCGAAGAGTTACCTCTCTCATCAGCCCAACCTTTTACAACACATTGTGGTGAACTTTATCTCCGTCAAAGTACAAAGCCGTTCAAAGTACCTCGCTGCCAACTTTAACGACAACATCCTTAAAAGAGTTGCAGAAACATCATCATCATACTAAAAATAGCTGCAGAAACACTCCACAGCCCAGCTTTGGGCAGACGTGCATGCGAGTGACGAGGTGGCCGAGTGGTTAAGGCGATGGACTGCTAATCCATTGTGCTATGCACGCGTGGGTTCGGATCCCATCCTCGTCGTTTGATGTCTTTAGTGTTCAAGAGAGCCAAGTGCGCCTGCCAAAGCTCTCTGCTGCCCCAACTATAACATCATCATACTAAAAATAGCTGCAGAAACACACCACAGCCCAGCTTCGGGCAGGCGTGCAGGCGTGCAGGCGAGTGACGAGATGGCCGAGTGGTTAAGGCGATGGTCTGCTAATCTGTTGTTCTCTGTCCGCATATGGGTTTGAGTCCCATCCTTGGTGTTTAGTTTCACAGAGAGCCCGGTGAACAGGTCAACCGCAGGGGTGCCGCTCATGGCGAGCTTTAGCTGGATTGCATTTTAATTATAGCTGCAGAAAAAGCTCATGTTCATTTCTGAACACATTGTTGAGGTCAGGATCAATATAAGAAGCCCCCTGGTGCATGGATATGACCATTAGAAATACAAAAACACATTCTAAGGGAGGTCCAAATCCTGGCTACACCAGCCTTCTTCAAGCTCATGCTTTTGCCAGCACAGTGAAAGCAGCACGCAATAGGGTGGGTAGGATAATGAAGAGTGCAAGGACACTGCAAATATATTCTGAGAGAGGTCTAATGCAAGCTATGCTGCCATTTTCATGACCCAGGCATTCTCTCTAGGTTCTTTCCAACAAAGCAGAAGCAGCACACAAAAGAAACATAAGCACATCTCCCTCTATCAACACGGTTGTGAGTCTCCTAACCCATAGGACCCAACGCTCCTTGCAGGTCAGTCGAAGAGTTACCTCTCTCATCAGTCCAACCTTTTACAACACATTGTGGTGAACTTTATCTCCGTCAAAGTACAAAGCCGTTCAAAGTACCTCGCTGCCAACTTTAACGACAACATCCTTAAATTAGTTGCAGAAACATCATCATCATACTAAAAATAGCTGCAGAAACACACCAGAGCCCAGCTTCGGGCAGACGTGCATGCGAGTGACGAGGTGGCCGAGTGGTTAAGGCGATGGACTGCTAATCCATTGTGCTCTGCACGCGTGGGTTCGAATCCCATCCTTGTCGTTTGATGTCTTTAGTGTTCAAGAGAGCCAAGTGCGCCTGCCAAAGCTCTCTGCTGCCCCAACTATAACATCATCATACTAAAAATAGCTGCAGAAACACACCACAGCCCAGCTTCGGGCAGGCGTGCAGGCGAGTGACGAGATGGCCGAGTGGTTAAGGCGATGGACTGCTAATCTGTTGTTCTCTGTGCGCATATGGGTTTGAGTCCCATCCTTGGTGTTTAGTTTCACAGAGAGCCCGGTGAACAGGTCAACCGCAGGGGTGCCGCTCATGGCGAGCTTTAGCTGGATTGCATTTTAATTATAGCTGCAGAAAAAGCTCATGTTCATTTCTGAAAACATTGTTGAGGTCAGGATCAATATAAGAAGCCCCCTGGTGCATGGATATGACCATTAGAAATACAAAAACACATTCTAAGGGAAGTCCAAATCCTGGCTACACCAGCCTTCTTCAAGCTCATGCTTTTGCCAGCACAGCGAAAGCAGCACGCAATAGAAGCAAAAGCACAATTCTTTTTTCCAACAAGTCACGAAGCCTCCTAAGAGACTGACAAAAATTGCCAAGGCTGACTGTATTTCAAGTCATCCCAGCGGGGTATTGGGTAAAGTTTTCAACCAGCAAAGATCACGTCTCGGATGAGCCTCATAGACTACGATATTGCCTCTGCGAAAGAATGCCGGCGAAGGTAGCAAAGTCTCCCGTGCTTTTATCTGGACATGGAACGACAGGGTGGTATCAAGCTTTAAACTGCCATGTAATCAGCCTTTTGGCACTGATGGCTGCATGGTGAGTCTACGAAACAGGCGAGTGATATGCACGAAAAGGTTTATTCATTGTTCTCTCTTCACTCAAAGAACAAAAAGTGCACTGATTTCGTAATTTTGGGGGAGAGACATATGGGTATCCTGGTAGGAAAGGGGGAGAGTAATAACGCTCAATCTCCAAGAACATATTTGAGTTCGGGATCGATTCGATGAGCCCCCTATGAGGTTGGGTAGGATAATGAAGAGTGCAAGGACACTGCAAATATATTCTGAGAGAGGTCTAATGCAAGCTATGCTGCCATTTTCATGACCCAGGCATTCTCTCTAGGTTCTTTCCAACAAAGCAGAAGCAGCACACAAAAGAAACATAAGCACATCTCCCTCTATCAACACGGTTGTGAGTCTCCTAACCCATAGGACCCAACGCTCCTTGCAGGTCAGTCGAAGAGTTACCTCTCTCATCAGCCCAACCTTTTACAACACATTGTGGTGAACTTTATCTCCGTCAAAGTACAAAGCCGTTCAAAGTACCTCGCTGCCAACTTTAACGACAACATCCTTAAAAGAGTTGCAGAAACATCATCATCATACTAAAAATAGCTGCAGAAACACTCCACAGCCCAGCTTTGGGCAGACGTGCATGCGAGTGACGAGGTGGCCGAGTGGTTAAGGCGATGGACTGCTAATCCATTGTGCTATGCACGCGTGGGTTCGGATCCCATCCTCGTCGTTTGATGTCTTTAGTGTTCAAGAGAGCCAAGTGCGCCTGCCAAAGCTCTCTGCTGCCCCAACTATAACATCATCATACTAAAAATAGCTGCAGAAACACACCACAGCCCAGCTTCGGGCAGGCGTGCAGGCGTGCAGGCGAGTGACGAGATGGCCGAGTGGTTAAGGCGATGGTCTGCTAATCTGTTGTTCTCTATCCGCATATGGGTTTGAGTCCCATCCTTGGTGTTTAGTTTCACAGAGAGCCCGGTGAACAGGTCAACCGCAGGGGTGCCGCTCATGGCGAGCTTTAGCTGGATTGCATTTTAATTATAGCTGCAGAAAAAGCTCATGTTCATTTCTGAACACATTGTTGAGGTCAGGATCAATATAAGAAGCCCCCTGGTGCATGGATATGACCATTAGAAATACAAAAACACATTCTAAGGGAGGTCCAAATCCTGGCTACACCAGCCTTCTTCAAGCTCATGCTTTTGCCAGCACAGTGAAAGCAGCACGCAATAGGGTGGGTAGGATAATGAAGAGTGCAAGGACACTGCAAATATATTCTGAGAGAGGTCTAATGCAAGCTATGCTGCCATTTTCATGACCCAGGCATTCTCTCTAGGTTCTTTCCAACAAAGCAGAAGCAGCACACAAAAGAAACATAAGCACATCTCCCTCTATCAACACGGTTGTGAGTCTCCTAACCCATAGGACCCAACGCTCCTTGCAGGTCAGTCGAAGAGTTACCTCTCTCATCAGCCCAACCTTTTACAACACATTGTGGTGAACTTTATCTCCGTCAAAGTACAAAGCCGTTCAAAGTACCTCGCTGCCAACTTTAACGACAACATCCTTAAATTAGTTGCAGAAACATCATCATCATACTAAAAATAGCTGCAGAAACACACCAGAGCCCAGCTTCGGGCAGACGTGCATGCGAGTGACGAGGTGGCCGAGTGGTTAAGGCGATGGACTGCTAATCCATTGTGCTCTGCACGCGTGGGTTCGAATCCCATCCTTGTCGTTTGATGTCTTTAGTGTTCAAGAGAGCCAAGTGCGCCTGACAAAGCTCTCTGCTGCCCCAACTATAACATCATCATACTAAAAATAGCTGCAGAAACACACCACAGCCCAGCTTCGGGCAGGCGTGCAGGCGAGTGACGAGATGGCCGAGTGGTTAAGGCGATGGACTGCTAATCTGTTGTTCTCTGTGCGCATATGGGTTTGAGTCCCATCCTTGGTGTTTAGTTTCACAGAGAGCCCGGTGAACAGGTCAACCGCAGGGGTGCCGCTCATGGCGAGCTTTAGCTGGATTGCATTTTAATTATAGCTGCAGAAAAAGCTCATGTTCATTTCTGAAAACATTGTTGAGGTCAGGATCAATATAAGAAGCCCTCTGGTGCATGGATATGACCATTAGAAATACAAAAACACATTCTAAGGGAAGTCCAAATCCTGGCTACACCAGCCTTCTTCAAGCTCATGCTTTTGCCAGCACAGCGAAAGCAGCACGCAATAGAAGCAAAAGCACAATTCTTTTTTCCAACAAGTCACGAAGCCTCCTAAGAGACTGACAAAAATTGCCAAGGCTGACTGTATTTCAAGTCATCCCAGCGGGGTATTGGGTAAAGTTTTCAACCAGCAAAGATCACGTCTCGGATGAGCCTCATAGACTACGATATTGCCTCTGCGAAAGAATGCCGGCGAAGGTAGCAAAGTCTCCCGTGCTTTTATCTGGACATGGAACGACAGGGTGGTATCAAGCTTTAAACTGCCATGTAATCAGCCTTTTGGCACTGATGGCTGCATGGTGAGTCTACGAAACAGGCGAGTGATATGCACGAAAAGGTTTATTCATTGTTCTCTCTTCACTCAAAGAACAAAAAGTGCACTGATTTCGTAATTTTGGGGGAGAGACATATGGGTATCCTGGTAGGAAAGGGGGAGAGTAATAACGCTCAATCTCCAAGAACATATTTGAGTTCGGGATCGATTCGATGAGCCCCCTATGAGGTTGGGTAGGATAATGAAGAGTGCAAGGACACTGCAAATATATTCTGAGAGAGGTCTAATGCAAGCTATGCTGCCATTTTCATGACCCAGGCATTCTCTCTAGGTTCTTTCCAACAAAGCAGAAGCAGCACACAAAAGAAACATAAGCACATCTCCCTCTATCAACACGGTTGTGAGTCTCCTAACCCATAGGACCCAACGCTCCTTGCAGGTCAGTCGAAGAGTTACCTCTCTCATCAGCCCAACCTTTTACAACACATTGTGGTGAACTTTATCTCCGTCAAAGTACAAAGCCGTTCAAAGTACCTCGCTGCCAACTTTAACGACAACATCCTTAAAAGAGTTGCAGAAACATCATCATCATACTAAAAATAGCTGCAGAAACACTCCACAGCCCAGCTTTGGGCAGACGTGCATGCGAGTGACGAGGTGGCCGAGTGGTTAAGGCGATGGACTGCTAATCCATTGTGCTATGCACGCGTGGGTTCGGATCCCATCCTCGTCGTTTGATGTCTTTAGTGTTCAAGAGAGCCAAGTGCGCCTGCCAAAGCTCTCTGCTGCCCCAACTATAACATCATCATACTAAAAATAGCTGCAGAAACACACCACAGCCCAGCTTCGGGCAGGCGTGCAGGCGTGCAGGCGAGTGACGAGATGGCCGAGTGGTTAAGGCGATGGTCTGCTAATCTGTTGTTCTCTGTCCGCATATGGGTTTGAGTCCCATCCTTGGTGTTTAGTTTCACAGAGAGCCCGGTGAACAGGTCAACCGCAGGGGTGCCGCTCATGGCGAGCTTTAGCTGGATTGCATTTTAATTATAGCTGCAGAAAAAGCTCATGTTCATTTCTGAACACATTGTTGAGGTCAGGATCAATATAAGAAGCCCCCTGGTGCATGGATATGACCATTAGAAATACAAAAACACATTCTAAGGGAGGTCCAAATCCTGGCTACACCAGCCTTCTTCAAGCTCATGCTTTTGCCAGCACAGTGAAAGCAGCACGCAATAGGGTGGGTAGGATAATGAAGAGTGCAAGGACACTGCAAATATATTCTGAGAGAGGTCTAATGCAAGCTATGCTGCCATTTTCATGACCCAGGCATTCTCTCTAGGTTCTTTCCAACAAAGCAGAAGCAGCACACAAAAGAAACATAAGCACATCTCCCTCTATCAACACGGTTGTGAGTCTCCTAACCCATAGGACCCAACGCTCCTTGCAGGTCAGTCGAAGAGTTACCTCTCTCATCAGTCCAACCTTTTACAACACATTGTGGTGAACTTTATCTCCGTCAAAGTACAAAGCCGTTCAAAGTACCTCGCTGCCAACTTTAACGACAACATCCTTAAATTAGTTGCAGAAACATCATCATCATACTAAAAATAGCTGCAGAAACACACCAGAGCCCAGCTTCGGGCAGACGTGCATGCGAGTGACGAGGTGGCCGAGTGGTTAAGGCGATGGACTGCTAATCCATTGTGCTCTGCACGCGTGGGTTCGAATCCCATCCTTGTCGTTTGATGTCTTTAGTGTTCAAGAGAGCCAAGTGCGCCTGCCAAAGCTCTCTGCTGCCCCAACTATAACATCATCATACTAAAAATAGCTGCAGAAACACACCACAGCCCAGCTTCGGGCAGGCGTGCAGGCGAGTGACGAGATGGCCGAGTGGTTAAGGCGATGGACTGCTAATCTGTTGTTCTCTGTGCGCATATGGGTTTGAGTCCCATCCTTGGTGTTTAGTTTCACAGAGAGCCCGGTGAACAGGTCAACCGCAGGGGTGCCGCTCATGGCGAGCTTTAGCTGGATTGCATTTTAATTATAGCTGCAGAAAAAGCTCATGTTCATTTCTGAAAACATTGTTGAGGTCAGGATCAATATAAGAAGCCCCCTGGTGCATGGATATGACCATTAGAAATACAAAAACACATTCTAAGGGAAGTCCAAATCCTGGCTACACCAGCCTTCTTCAAGCTCATGCTTTTGCCAGCACAGCGAAAGCAGCACGCAATAGAAGCAAAAGCACAATTCTTTTTTCCAACAAGTCACGAAGCCTCCTAAGAGACTGACAAAAATTGCCAAGGCTGACTGTATTTCAAGTCATCCCAGCGGGGTATTGGGTAAAGTTTTCAACCAGCAAAGATCACGTCTCGGATGAGCCTCATAGACTACGATATTGCCTCTGCGAAAGAATGCCGGCGAAGGTAGCAAAGTCTCCCGTGCTTTTATCTGGACATGGAACGACAGGGTGGTATCAAGCTTTAAACTGCCATGTAATCAGCCTTTTGGCACTGATGGCTGCATGGTGAGTCTACGAAACAGGCGAGTGATATGCACGAAAAGGTTTATTCATTGTTCTCTCTTCACTCAAAGAACAAAAAGTGCACTGATTTCGTAATTTTGGGGGAGAGACATATGGGTATCCTGGTAGGAAAGGGGGAGAGTAATAACGCTCAATCTCCAAGAACATATTTGAGTTCGGGATCGATTCGATGAGCCCCCTATGAGGTTGGGTAGGATAATGAAGAGTGCAAGGACACTGCAAATATATTCTGAGAGAGGTCTAATGCAAGCTATGCTGCCATTTTCATGACCCAGGCATTCTCTCTAGGTTCTTTCCAACAAAGCAGAAGCAGCACACAAAAGAAACATAAGCACATCTCCCTCTATCAACACGGTTGTGAGTCTCCTAACCCATAGGACCCAACGCTCCTTGCAGGTCAGTCGAAGAGTTACCTCTCTCATCAGCCCAACCTTTTACAACACATTGTGGTGAACTTTATCTCCGTCAAAGTACAAAGCCGTTCAAAGTACCTCGCTGCCAACTTTAACGACAACATCCTTAAAAGAGTTGCAGAAACATCATCATCATACTAAAAATAGCTGCAGAAACACTCCACAGCCCAGCTTTGGGCAGACGTGCATGCGAGTGACGAGGTGGCCGAGTGGTTAAGGCGATGGACTGCTAATCCATTGTGCTCTGCACGCGTGGGTTCGGATCCCATCCTCGTCGTTTGATGTCTTTAGTGTTCAAGAGAGCCAAGTGCGCCTGCCAAAGCTCTCTGCTGCCCCAACTATAACATCATCATACTAAAAATAGCTGCAGAAACACACCACAGCCCAGCTTCGGGCAGGCGTGCAGGCGTGCAGGCGAGTGACGAGATGGCCGAGTGGTTAAGGCGATGGTCTGCTAATCTGTTGTTCTCTGTCCGCATATGGGTTTGAGTCCCATCCTTGGTGTTTAGTTTCACAGAGAGCCCGGTGAACAGGTCAACCGCAGGGGTGCCGCTCATGGCGAGCTTTAGCTGGATTGCATTTTAATTATAGCTGCAGAAAAAGCTCATGTTCATTTCTGAACACATTGTTGAGGTCAGGATCAATATAAGAAGCCCCCTGGTGCATGGATATGACCATTAGAAATACAAAAACACATTCTAAGGGAGGTCCAAATCCTGGCTACACCAGCCTTCTTCAAGCTCATGCTTTTGCCAGCACAGTGAAAGCAGCACGCAATAGGGTGGGTAGGATAATGAAGAGTGCAAGGACACTGCAAATATATTCTGAGAGAGGTCTAATGCAAGCTATGCTGCCATTTTCATGACCCAGGCATTCTCTCTAGGTTCTTTCCAACAAAGCAGAAGCAGCACACAAAAGAAACATAAGCACATCTCCCTCTATCAACACGGTTGTGAGTCTCCTAACCCATAGGACCCAACGCTCCTTGCAGGTCAGTCGAAGAGTTACCTCTCTCATCAGCCCAACCTTTTACAACACATTGTGGTGAACTTTATCTCCGTCAAAGTACAAAGCCGTTCAAACTACCTCGCTGCCAACTTTAACGACAACATCCTTAAATTAGTTGCAGAAACATCATCATCATACTAAAAATAGCTGCAGAAACACACCAGAGCCCAGCTTCGGGCAGACGTGCATGCGAGTGACGAGGTGACTGAGCGGTTAAGGCGATGGACTGCTAATCCATTGTGCTCTGCACGCGTGGGTTCGAATCCCATCCTTGTCGTTTGATGTCTTTAGTGTTCAAGAGAGCCAAGTGCGCCTGCCAAAGCTCTCTGCTGCCCCAACTATAACATCATCATACTAAAAATAGCTGCAGAAACACACCACAGCCCAGCTTCGGGCAGGCGTGCAGGCGAGTGACGAGATGGCCGAGTGGTTAAGGCGATGGACTGCTAATCTGTTGTTCTCTGTGCGCATATGGGTTTGAGTCCCATCCTTGGTGTTTAGTTTCACAGAGAGCCCGGTGAACAGGTCAACCGCAGGGGTGCCGCTCATGGCGAGCTTTAGCTGGATTGCATTTTAATTATAGCTGCAGAAAAAGCTCATGTTCATTTCTGAAAACATTGTTGAGGTCAGGATCAATATAAGAAGCCCCCTGGTGCATGGATATGACCATTAGAAATACAAAAACACATTCTAAGGGAAGTCCAAATCCTGGCTACACCAGCCTTCTTCAAGCTCATGCTTTTGCCAGCACAGCGAAAGCAGCACGCAATAGAAGCAAAAGCACAATTCTTTTTTCCAACAAGTCACGAAGCCTCCTAAGAGACTGACAAAAATTGCCAAGGCTGACTGTATTTCAAGTCATCCCAGCGGGGTATTGGGTAAAGTTTTCAACCAGCAAAGATCACGTCTCGGATGAGCCTCATAGACTACGATATTGCCTCTGCGAAAGAATGCCGGCGAAGGTAGCAAAGTCTCCCGTGCTTTTATCTGGACATGGAACGACAGGGTGGTATCAAGCTTTAAACTGCCATGTAATCAGCCTTTTGGCACTGATGGCTGCATGGTGAGTCTACGAAACAGGCGAGTGATATGCACGAAAAGGTTTATTCATTGTTCTCTCTTCACTCAAAGAACAAAAAGTGCACTGATTTCGTAATTTTGGGGGAGAGACATATGGGTATCCTGGTAGGAAAGGGGGAGAGTAATAACGCTCAATCTCCAAGAACATATTTGAGTTCGGGATCGATTCGATGAGCCCCCTATGAGGTTGGGTAGGATAATGAAGAGTGCAAGGACACTGCAAATATATTCTGAGAGAGGTCTAATGCAAGCTATGCTGCCATTTTCATGACCCAGGCATTCTCTCTAGGTTCTTTCCAACAAAGCAGAAGCAGCACACAAAAGAAACATAAGCACATCTCCCTCTATCAACACGGTTGTGAGTCTCCTAACCCATAGGACCCAACGCTCCTTGCAGGTCAGTCGAAGAGTTACCTCTCTCATCAGCCCAACCTTTTACAACACATTGTGGTGAACTTTATCTCCGTCAAAGTACAAAGCTGTTCAAAGTACCTCGCTGCCAACTTTAACGACAACATCCTTAAAAGAGTTGCAGAAACATCATCATCATACTAAAAATAGCTGCAGAAACACTCCACAGCCCAGCTTTGGGCAGACGTGCATGCGAGTGACGAGGTGGCCGAGTGGTTAAGGCGATGGACTGCTAATCCATTGTGCTCTGCACGCGTGGGTTCGGATCCCATCCTCGTCGTTTGATGTCTTTAGTGTTCAAGAGAGCCAAGTGCGCATGCCAAAGCTCTCTGCTGCCCCAACTATAACATCATCATACTAAAAATAGCTGCGGAAAAACACCACCGGCAGGCGAGTGGCTGAGTGGTTAAGGCGATGGACTGCTAATCTGTTGTTCTCTGTGCGCATATGGGTTTGAGTCGCATCCTTGGTGTTTAGTTTCACAGAGAGCCCGGTGAACAGGTCAACCGCAGGGGTGCCACTCATGGCAAGCTTTAGCTGGATTGCATTTTAATTATAGCTGCAGAAAAAGCTCATGTTCATTTCTGAACACATTGTTGAGGTCAGGATCAATATAAGAAGCCCCCTGGTGCATGGATATGACCATTAGAAATACAAAAACACATTCTAAGGGAGGTCCAAATCCTGGCTACACCAGCCTTCTTCAGGCTCATGCTTTTGCCAGCACAGCGAAAACAGCACGCAATAGGGTGGGTAGGATAATGAAGAGTGCAAGGACACTGCAAATATATTCTGAGAGAGGTCTAATGCAAGCTATGCTGCCATTTTCATGACCCAGGCATTCTCTCTAGGTTCTTTCCAACAAAGCAGAAGCAGCACACAAAAGAAACATAAGCACATCTCCCTCTATCAACACGGTTGTGAGTCTCCTAACCCATAGGACCCAACGCTCCTTGCAGGTCAGTCGAAGAGTTACCTCTCTCATCAGCCCAACCTTTTACAACACATTGTGGTGAACTTTATCTCCGTCAAAGTACAAAGCCGTTCAAAGTACCTCGCTGCCAACTTTAACGACAACATCCTTAAAAGAGTTGCAGAAACATCATCATCATACTAAAAATAGCTGCAGAAACACTCCACAGCCCAGCTTTGGGCAGACGTGCATGCGAGTGACGAGGTGGCCGAGTGGTTAAGGCGATGGACTGCTAATCCATTGTGCTCTGCACGCGTGGGTTCGAATCCCATCCTTGTCGTTTGATGTCTTTAGTGTTCAAGAGAGCCAAGTGCGCCTGCCAAAGCTCTCTGCTGCCCCAACTATAACATCATCATACTAAAAATAGCTGCAGAAACACACCACAGCCCAGCTTCGGGCAGGCGTGCAGGCGAGTGACGAGATGGCCGAGTGGTTAAGGCGATGGTCTGCTAATCTGTTGTTCTCTGTCCGCATATGGGTTTGAGTCCCATCCTTGGTGTTTAGTTTCACAGAGAGCCCGGTGAACAGGTCAACCGCAGGGGTGCCGCTCATGGCGAGCTTTAGCTGGATTGCATTTTAATTATAGCTGCAGAAAAAGCTCATGTTCATTTCTGAAAACATTGTTGAGGTCAGGATCAATATAAGAAGCCCCCTGGTGCATGGATATGACCATTAGAAATACAAAAACACATTCTAAGGGAGGTCCAAATCCTGGCTACACCAGCCTTCTTCAAGCTCATGCTTTTGCCAGCACAGCGAAAGCAGCACGCAATAGGGTGGGTAGGATAATGAAGAGTGCAAGGACACTGCAAATATATTCTGAGAGAGGTCTAATGCAAGCTATGCTGCCATTTTCATGACCCAGGCATTCTCTCTAGGTTCTTTCCAACAAAGCAGAAGCAGCACACAAAAGAAACATAAGCACATCTCCCTCTATCAACACGGTTGTGAGTCTCCTAACCCATAGGACCCAACGCTCCTTGCAGGTCAGTCGAAGAGTTACCTCTCTCATCAGCCCAACCTTTTACAACACATTGTGGTGAACTTTATCTCCGTCAAAGTACAAAGCCGTTCAAAGTACCTCGCTGCCAACTTTAACGACAACATCCTTAAAAGAGTTGCAGAAACATCATCATCATACTAAAAATAGCTGCAGAAACACTCCACAGCCCAGCTTTGGGCAGACGTGCATGCGAGTGACGAGGTGGCCGAGTGGTTAAGGCGATGGACTGCTAATCCATTGTGCTCTGCACGCGTGGGTTCGGATCCCATCCTCGTCGTTTGATGTCTTTAGTGTTCAAGAGAGCCAAGTGCGCCTGCCAAAGCTCTCTGCTGCCCCAACTATAACATCATCATACTAAAAATAGCTGCAGAAACACACCACAGCCCAGCTTCGGGCAGGCGTGCAGGCGTGCAGGCGAGTGACGAGATGGCCGAGTGGTTAAGGCGATGGTCTGCTAATCTGTTGTTCTCTGTCCGCATATGGGTTTGAGTCCCATCCTTGGTGTTTAGTTTCACAGAGAGCCCGGTGAACAGGTCAACCGCAGGGGTGCCGCTCATGGCGAGCTTTAGCTGGATTGCATTTTAATTATAGCTGCAGAAAAAGCTCATGTTCATTTCTGAACACATTGTTGAGGTCAGGATCAATATAAGAAGCCCCCTGGTGCATGGATATGACCATTAGAAATACAAAAACACATTCTAAGGGAGGTCCAAATCCTGGCTACACCAGCCTTCTTCAAGCTCATGCTTTTGCCAGCACAGTGAAAGCAGCACGCAATAGGGTGGGTAGGATAATGAAGAGTGCAAGGACACTGCAAATATATTCTGAGAGAGGTCTAATGCAAGCTATGCTGCCATTTTCATGACCCAGGCATTCTCTCTAGGTTCTTTCCAACAAAGCAGAAGCAGCACACAAAAGAAACATAAGCACATCTCCCTCTATCAACACGGTTGTGAGTCTCCTAACCCATAGGACCCAACGCTCCTTGCAGGTCAGTCGAAGAGTTACCTCTCTCATCAGCCCAACCTTTTACAACACATTGTGGTGAACTTTATCTCCGTCAAAGTACAAAGCCGTTCAAACTACCTCGCTGCCAACTTTAACGACAACATCCTTAAATTAGTTGCAGAAACATCATCATCATACTAAAAATAGCTGCAGAAACACACCAGAGCCCAGCTTCGGGCAGACGTGCATGCGAGTGACGAGGTGGCCGAGCGGTTAAGGCGATGGACTGCTAATCCATTGTGCTCTGCACGCGTGGGTTCGAATCCCATCCTTGTCGTTTGATGTCTTTAGTGTTCAAGAGAGCCAAGTGCGCCTGCCAAAGCTCTCTGCTGCCCCAACTATAACATCATCATACTAAAAATAGCTGCAGAAACACACCACAGCCCAGCTTCGGGCAGGCGTGCAGGCGAGTGACGAGATGGCCGAGTGGTTAAGGCGATGGACTGCTAATCTGTTGTTCTCTGTGCGCATATGGGTTTGAGTCCCATCCTTGGTGTTTAGTTTCACAGAGAGCCCGGTGAACAGGTCAACCGCAGGGGTGCCGCTCATGGCGAGCTTTAGCTGGATTGCATTTTAATTATAGCTGCAGAAAAAGCTCATGTTCATTTCTGAAAACATTGTTGAGGTCAGGATCAATATAAGAAGCCCCCTGGTGCATGGATATGACCATTAGAAATACAAAAACACATTCTAAGGGAAGTCCAAATCCTGGCTACACCAGCCTTCTTCAAGCTCATGCTTTTGCCAGCACAGCGAAAGCAGCACGCAATAGAAGCAAATGCACAATTCTTTTTTCCAACAAGTCACGAAGCCTCCTAAGAGACTGACAAAAATTGCCAAGGCTGACTGTATTTCAAGTCATCCCAGCGGGGTATTGGGTAAAGTTTTCAACCAGCAAAGATCACGTCTCGGATGAGCCTCATAGACTACGATATTGCCTCTGCGAAAGAATGCCGGCGAAGGTAGCAAAGTCTCCCGTGCTTTTATCTGGACATGGAACGACAGGGTGGTATCAAGCTTTAAACTGCCATGTAATCAGCCTTTTGGCACTGATGGCTGCATGGTGAGTCTACGAAACAGGCGAGTGATATGCACGAAAAGGTTTATTCATTGTTCTCTCTTCACTCAAAGAACAAAAAGTGCACTGATTTCGTAATTTTGGGGGAGAGACATATGGGTATCCTGGTAGGAAAGGGGGAGAGTAATAACGCTCAATCTCCAAGAACATATTTGAGTTCGGGATCGATTCGATGAGCCCCCTATGAGGTTGGGTAGGATAATGAAGAGTGCAAGGACACTGCAAATATATTCTGAGAGAGGTCTAATGCAAGCTATGCTGCCATTTTCATGACCCAGGCATTCTCTCTAGGTTCTTTCCAACAAAGCAGAAGCAGCACACAAAAGAAACATAAGCACATCTCCCTCTATCAACACGGTTGTGAGTCTCCTAACCCATAGGACCCAACGCTCCTTGCAGGTCAGTCGAAGAGTTACCTCTCTCATCAGCCCAACCTTTTACAACACATTGTGGTGAACTTTATCTCCGTCAAAGTACAAAGCCGTTCAAAGTACCTCGCTGCCAACTTTAACGACAACATCCTTAAAAGAGTTGCAGAAACATCATCATCATACTAAAAATAGCTGCAGAAACACTCCACAGCCCAGCTTTGGGCAGACGTGCATGCGAGTGACGAGGTGGCCGAGTGGTTAAGGCGATGGACTGCTAATCCATTGTGCTCTGCACGCGTGGGTTCGGATCCCATCCTCGTCGTTTGATGTCTTTAGTGTTCAAGAGAGCCAAGTGCGCCTGCCAAAGCTCTCTGCTGCCCCAACTATAACATCATCATACTAAAAATAGCTGCGGAAAAACACCACCGGCAGGCGAGTGGCTGAGTGGTTAAGGCGATGGACTGCTAATCTGTTGTTCTCTGTGCGCATATGGGTTTGAGTCGCATCCTTGGTGTTTAGTTTCACAGAGAGCCCGGTGAACAGGTCAACCGCAGGGGTGCCACTCATGGCAAGCTTTAGCTGGATTGCATTTTAATTATAGCTGCAGAAAAAGCTCATGTTCATTTCTGAACACATTGTTGAGGTCAGGATCAATATAAGAAGCCCCCTGGTGCATGGATATGACCATTAGAAATACAAAAACACATTCTAAGGGAGGTCCAAATCCTGGCTACACCAGCCTTCTTCAGGCTCATGCTTTTGCCAGCACAGCGAAAACAGCACGCAATAGGGTGGGTAGGATAATGAAGAGTGCAAGGACACTGCAAATATATTCTGAGAGAGGTCTAATGCAAGCTATGCTGCCATTTTCATGACCCAGGCATTCTCTCTAGGTTCTTTCCAACAAAGCAGAAGCAGCACACAAAAGAAACATAAGCACATCTCCCTCTATCAACACGGTTGTGAGTCTCCTAACCCATAGGACCCAACGCTCCTTGCAGGTCAGTCGAAGAGTTACCTCTCTCATCAGCCCAACCTTTTACAACACATTGTGGTGAACTTTATCTCCGTCAAAGTACAAAGCCGTTCAAAGTACCTCGCTGCCAACTTTAACGACAACATCCTTAAAAGAGTTGCAGAAACATCATCATCATACTAAAAATAGCTGCAGAAACACTCCACAGCCCAGCTTTGGGCAGACGTGCATGCGAGTGACGAGGTGGCCGAGTGGTTAAGGCGATGGACTGCTAATCCATTGTGCTCTGCACGCGTGGGTTCGAATCCCATCCTTGTCGTTTGATGTCTTTAGTGTTCAAGAGAGCCAAGTGCGCCTGCCAAAGCTCTCTGCTGCCCCAACTATAACATCATCATACTAAAAATAGCTGCAGAAACACACCACAGCCCAGCTTCGGGCAGGCGTGCAGGCGAGTGACGAGATGGCCGAGTGGTTAAGGCGATGGTCTGCTAATCTGTTGTTCTCTGTCCGCATATGGGTTTGAGTCCCATCCTTGGTGTTTAGTTTCACAGAGAGCCCGGTGAACAGGTCAACCGCAGGGGTGCCGCTCATGGCGAGCTTTAGCTGGATTGCATTTTAATTATAGCTGCAGAAAAAGCTCATGTTCATTTCTGAAAACATTGTTGAGGTCAGGATCAATATAAGAAGCCCCCTGGTGCATGGATATGACCATTAGAAATACAAAAACACATTCTAAGGGAGGTCCAAATCCTGGCTACACCAGCCTTCTTCAAGCTCATGCTTTTGCCAGCACAGCGAAAGCAGCACGCAATAGGGTGGGTAGGATAATGAAGAGTGCAAGGACACTGCAAATATATTCTGAGAGAGGTCTAATGCAAGCTATGCTGCCATTTTCATGACCCAGGCATTCTCTCTAGGTTCTTTCCAACAAAGCAGAAGCAGCACACAAAAGAAACATAAGCACATCTCCCTCTATCAACACGGTTGTGAGTCTCCTAACCCATAGGACCCAACGCTCCTTGCAGGTCAGTCGAAGAGTTACCTCTCTCATCAGCCCAACCTTTTACAACACATTGTGGTGAACTTTATCTCCGTCAAAGTACAAAGCCGTTCAAAGTACCTCGCTGCCAACTTTAACGACAACATCCTTAAAAGAGTTGCAGAAACATCATCATCATACTAAAAATAGCTGCAGAAACACACCACAGCCCAGCTTCGGGCAGACGTGCATGCGAGTGACGAGGTAGGCGATGGACTGCTAATCCATTGTGCTCTGCACGCCTGGGTTCGAATCCCATCCTCGTCGTTTGATGTCTTCAGTGTTCAAGAGAGCCAAGTGCGCCTTCCAAAGTATAACTATAACATAACTATAACATCATCATACTAAAAATAGCTGCAGAAACACACCACAGCCCAGCTTCGGGCAGGCGTGCAGGCGAGTGACGAGGTGGCCGAGTGGTTAAGGCGATGGACTGCTAATCCATTGTGCTCTGCACGCGTGGGTTCGAATCCCATCCTCGTCGTTTGATGTCTTTAGTGTTCAAGAGAGCCAAGTGCGCCTGCCAAAGCTCTCTGCTGCCCCAACTATAACATCATCATACTAAAAATAGCTGCAGAAACACACCACAGCCCAGCTTCGGGCAGGCATGCAGGCGAGTGACGAGATGGCCGAGTGGTTAAGGCGATGGACTGCTAATCTGTTGTTCTCTGTGCGCATATGGGTTTGAGTCCCATCCTTGGTGTTTAGTTTCACAGAGAGCCCAGTGAACAGGTCAACCGCAGGGGTGCCGCTCATGGCGAGCTTTAGCTGGATTGCATTTTAATTATAGCTGCAGAAAAAGCTCATGTTCATTTCTGAAAACATTCTTGAGGTCAGGATCAATATAAGAAGCCCCCTGGTGCATGGATATGACCATTAGAAATACAAAAACACATTCTAAGGGAGGTCCAAATTCTGGCTACACCAGCCTTCTTCAAGCTCATGCTTTTGCCAGCACAGCGAAAGCAGCACGCAATAGGGTGGGTAGGATAATGAAGAGTGCAAGGACACTGCAAATATATTCTGAGAGAGGTCTAATGCAAGCTATGCTGCCATTTTCATGACCCAGGCATTCTCTCTAGGTTCTTTCCAACAAAGCAGAAGCAGCACACAAAAGAAACATAAGCACATCTCCCTCTATCAACACGGTTGTGAGTCTCCTAACCCATAGGACCCAACGCTCCTTGCAGGTCAGTCGAAGAGTTACCTCTCTCATCAGCCTAACCTTTTACAACACATTGTGGTGAACTTTATCTCTGTCAAAGTACAAAGCCGTTCAAAGTACCTCGCTGCCAACTTTAACGACAACATCCTTAAAATAGTTGCAGAAACATCATCATCATACTAAAAATAGCTGCAGAAACACACCACAGCCCAGCTTCGGGTAGATTTGCATGCGAGTGACGAGGTGGCCGAGTGGTTAAGGCGATGGACTGCTAATCCATTGTGCTCTGCACGCGTGGGTTCGAATCCCATCCTCGTCGTTTGATGTCTTTAGTGTTCAAGAGAGCCAAGTGCGCCTGCCAAAGCTCTCTGCTGCCCCAACTATAACATCATCATACTAAAAATAGCTGCAGAAACACACCACAGCCCAGCTTCGGGCAGGCGTGCAGGCGAGTGACGAGATGGCCGATTGGTTAAGGCGATGGTCTGCTAATCTGTTGTTCTCTGTGCGCATATGGGTTTGAGTCCCATCCTTGGTGTTTAGTTTCACAGAGAGCCCGGTGAACAGGTCAACCGCAGGGGTGCCGCTCATGGCGAGCTTTAGCTGGATTGCATTTTAATTATAGCTGCAGAAAAAGCTCATGTTCATTTCTGAAAACATTGTTGAGGTCAGGATCAATATAAGAAGCCCCCTGGTGCATGGATATGACCATTAGAAATACAAAAACACATTCTAAGGGAGGTCCAAATCCTGGCTACACCAGCCTTCTTCAAGCTCATGCTTTTGCCAGCACAGCGAAAGCAGCACGCAATAGGGTGGGTAGGATAATGAAGAGTGCAAGGACACTGCAAATATATTCTGAGAGAGGTCTAATGCAAGCTATGCTGCCATTTTCATGACCCAGGCATTCTCTCTAGGTTCTTTCCAACAAAGCAGAAGCAGCACACAAAAGAAACATAAGCACATCTCCCTCTATCAACACGGTTGTGAGTCTCCTAACCCATAGGACCCAACGCTCCTTGCAGGTCGGTCGAAGAGTTACCTCTCTCATCAGCCCAACCTTTTACAACACATTGTGGTGAACTTTATCTCCGTCAAAGTACAAAGCCGTTCAAAGTACCTCGCTGCCAACTTTAACGACAACATCCTTAAAAGAGTTGCAGAAACATCATCATCATACTAAAAATAGCTGCAGAAACACTCCACAGCCCAGCTTTGGGCAGACGTGCATGCGAGTGACGAGGTGGCCGAGTGGTTAAGGCGATGGACTGCTAATCCATTGTGCTCTGCACGCGTGGGTTCGAATCCCATCCTCGTCGTTTGATGTCTTTAGTGTTCAAGTGCGCCAAGTGCGCCTGACAAAGCTCTCTGCTGCCCCAAATATAACATCATCATACTAAAAATAGCTGCGGAAAAACACCACCGGCAGGCGAGTGGCTGAGTGGTTAAGGCGATGGACTGCTAATCTGTTGTTCTCTGTGCGCATATGGGTTTGAGTCCCATCCTTGGTGTTTAGTTTCACAGAGAGCCCGGTGAACAGGTCAACCGCAGGGGTGCCACTCATGGCAAGCTTTAGCTGGATTGCATTTTAATTATAGCTGCAGAAAAAGCTCATGTTCATTTCTGAACACATTGTTGAGGTCAGGATCAATATAAGAAGCCCCCTGGTGCATGGATATGACCATTAGAAATACAAAAACACATTCTAAGGGAGGTCCAAATCCTGGCTACACCAGCCTTCTTCAGGCTCATGCTTTTGCCAGCACAGCGAAAACAGCACGCAATAGGGTGGGTAGGATAATGAAGAGTGCAAGGACACTGCAAATATATTCTGAGAGAGGTCTAATGCAAGCTATGCTGCCATTTTCATGACCCAGGCATTCTCTCTAGGTTCTTTCCAACAAAGCAGAAGCAGCACACAAAAGAAACATAAGCACATCTCCCTCTATGAACACGGTTGTGAGTCTCCTAACCCATAGGACCCAACGCTCCTTGCAGGTCAGTCGAAGAGTTACCTCTCTCATCAGCCCAACCTTTTACAACACATTGTGGTGAACTTTATCTCCGTCAAAGTACAAAGCCGTTCAAAGTACCTCGCTGCCAACTTTAACGACAACATCCTTAAATTAGTTGCAGAAACATCATCATCATACTAAAAATAGCTGCAGAAACACACCAGAGCCCAGCTTCGGGCAGGCGTGCAGGCGAGTGACGAGATGGCCGAGTGGTTAAGGCGATGGACTGCTAATCCATTGTGCTCTGCACGCGTGGGTTCGAATCCCATCCTCGTCGTTTGATGTCTTTAGTGTTCAAGAGAGCCAAGTGCGCCTGCCAAACCTCTCTGCTGCCCCCACTATAACATCATCATACTAAAAATAGCTGCAGAAACACACCACAGCCCAGCTTCGGGCAGGCGTGCAGGCGAGTGACGAGATGGCCGAGTGGTTAAGGCGATGGACTGCTAATCCATTGTGCTCTGCACGCGTGGGTTCGAATCCCATCCTTGTCGTTTGATGTCTTTAGTGTTCAAGAGAGCCAAGTGCGCCTGCCAAAGCTCTCTGCTGCCCCAACTATAACATCATCATACTAAAAATAGCTGCAGAAACACACCACAGCCCAGCTTCGGGCAGGCGTGCAGGCGTGCAGGCGAGTGACGAGATGGCCGAGTGGTTAAGGCGATGGTCTGCTAATCTGTTGTTCTCTGTCCGCATATGGGTTTGAGTCCCATCCTTGGTGTTTAGTTTCACAGAGAGCCCGGTGAACAGGTCAACCGCAGGGGTGCCGCTCATGGCGAGCTTTAGCTGGATTGCATTTTAATTATAGCTGCAGAAAAAGCTCATGTTCATTTCTGAAAACATTGTTGAGGTCAGGATCAATATAAGAAGCCCCCTGGTGCATGGATATGACCATTAGAAATACAAAAACACATTCTAAGGGAGGTCCAAATCCTGGCTACACCAGCCTTCTTCAAGCTCATGCTTTTGCCAGCACAGCGAAAGCAGCACGCAATAGGGTGGGTAGGATAATGAAGAGTGCAAGGACACTGCAAATATATTCTGAGAGAGGTCTAATGCAAGCTATGCTGCCATTTTCATGACCCAGGCATTCTCTCTAGGTTCTTTCCAACAAAGCAGAAGCAGCACACAAAAGAAACATAAGCACATCTCCCTCTATCAACACGGTTGTGAGTCTCCTAACCCATAGGACCCAACGCTCCTTGCAGGTCAGTCGAAGAGTTACCTCTCTCATCAGCCCAACCTTTTACAACACATTGTGGTGAACTTTATCTCCGTCAAAGTACAAAGCCGTTCAAAGTACCTCGCTGCCAACTTTAACGACAACATCCTTAAAAGAGTTGCAGAAACATCATCATCATACTAAAAATAGCTGCAGAAACACTCCACAGCCCAGCTTTGGGCAGACGTGCATGCGAGTGACGAGGTGGCCGAGTGGTTAAGGCGATGGACTGCTAATCCATTGTGCTCTGCACGCGTGGGTTCGAATCCCATCCTCGTCGTTTGATGTCTTTAGTGTTCAAGAGCGCCAAGTGCGCCTGCCAAAGCTCTCTGCTGCCCCAACTATAACATCATCATACTAAAAATAGCTGCAGAAACACACCACAGCCCAGCTTCGGGTAGATGTGCATGCGAGTGACGAGGTGGCCGAGTGGTTAAGGCGATGGACTGCTAATCCATTGTGCTCTGCACGCGTGGGTTCGAATCCCATCCTTGTCGTTTGATGTCTTTAGTGTTCAAGAGAGCCAAGTGCGCCTGCCAAACCTCTCTGCTGCCCCCACTATAACATCATCATACTAAAAATAGCTGCAGAAACACACCACAGCCCAGCTTCGGGCAGGCGTGCAGGCGAGTGACGAGATGGCCGAGTGGTTAAGGCGATGGACTGCTAATCCATTGTGCTCTGCACGCGTGGGTTCGAATCCCATCCTTGTCGTTTGATGTCTTTAGTGTTCAAGAGAGCCAAGTGCGCCTGCCAAAGCTCTCTGCTGCCCCAACTATAACATCATCATACTAAAAATAGCTGCAGAAACACACCACAGCCCAGCTTCGGGCAGGCGTGCAGGCGTGCAGGCGAGTGACGAGATGGCCGAGTGGTTAAGGCGATGGTCTGCTAATCTGTTGTTCTCTGTCCGCATATGGGTTTGAGTCCCATCCTTGGTGTTTAGTTTCACAGAGAGCCCGGTGAACAGGTCAACCGCAGGGGTGCCGCTCATGGCGAGCTTTAGCTGGATTGCATTTTAATTATAGCTGCAGAAAAAGCTCATGTTCATTTCTGAAAACATTGTTGAGGTCAGGATCAATATAAGAAGCCCCCTGGTGCATGGATATGACCATTAGAAATACAAAAACACATTCTAAGGGAGGTCCAAATCCTGGCTACACCAGCCTTCTTCAAGCTCATGCTTTTGCCAGCACAGCGAAAGCAGCACGCAATAGGGTGGGTAGGATAATGAAGAGTGCAAGGACACTGCAAATATATTCTGAGAGAGGTCTAATGCAAGCTATGCTGCCATTTTCATGACCCAGGCATTCTCTCTAGGTTCTTTCCAACAAAGCAGAAGCAGCACACAAAAGAAACATAAGCACATCTCCCTCTATCAACACGGTTGTGAGTCTCCTAACCCATAGGACCCAACGCTCCTTGCAGGTCGGTCGAAGAGTTACCTCTCTCATCAGCCCAACCTTTTACAACACATTGTGGTGAACTTTATCTCCGTCAAAGTACAAAGCCGTTCAAAGTACCTCGCTGCCAACTTTAACGACAACATCCTTAAAAGAGTTGCAGAAACATCATCATCATACTAAAAATAGCTGCAGAAACACTCCACAGCCCAGCTTTGGGCAGACGTGCATGCGAGTGACGAGGTGGCCGAGTGGTTAAGGCGATGGACTGCTAATCCATTGTGCTCTGCACGCGTGGGTTCGAATCCCATCCTCGTCGTTTGATGTCTTTAGTGTTCAAGAGCGCCAAGTGCGCCTGCCAAAGCTCTCTGCTGCCCCAACTATAACATCATCATACTAAAAATAGCTGCAGAAACACACCACAGCCCAGCTTCGGGTAGATGTGCATGCGAGTGACGAGGTGGCCGAGTGGTTAAGGCGATGGACTGCTAATCCATTGTGCTCTGCACGCGTGGGTTCGAATCCCATCCTTGTCGTTTGATGTCTTTAGTGTTCAAGAGAGCCAAGTGCGCCTGCCAAAGCTCTCTGCTGCCCCAACTATAACATCATCATACTAAAAATAGCTGCGGAAAAACACCACCGGCAGGCGAGTGGCTGAGTGGTTAAGGCGATGGACTGCTAATCTGTTGTTCTCTGTGCGCATATGGGTTTGAGTCCCATCCTTGGTGTTTAGTTTCACAGAGAGCCCGGTGAACAGGTCAACCGCAGGGGTGCCACTCATGGCAAGCTTTAGCTGGATTGCATTTTAATTATAGCTGCAGAAAAAGCTCATGTTCATTTCTGAACACATTGTTGAGGTCAGGATCAATATAAGAAGCCCCCTGGTGCATGGATATGACCATTAGAAATACAAAAACACATTCTAAGGGAGGTCCAAATCCTGGCTACACCAGCCTTCTTCAGGCTCATGCTTTTGCCAGCACAGCGAAAACAGCACGCAATAGGGTGGGTAGGATAATGAAGAGTGCAAGGACACTGCAAATATATTCTGAGAGAGGTCTAATGCAAGCTATGCTGCCATTTTCATGACCCAGGCATTCTCTCTAGGTTCTTTCCAACAAAGCAGAAGCAGCACACAAAAGAAACATAAGCACATCTCCCTCTATCAACACGGTTGTGAGTCTCCTAACCCATAGGACCCAACGCTCCTTGCAGGTCAGTCGAAGAGTTACCTCTCTCATCAGCCCAACCTTTTACAACACATTGTGGTGAACTTTATCTCCGTCAAAGTACAAAGCCGTTCAAAGTACCTCGCTGCCAACTTTAACGACAACATCCTTAAATTAGTTGCAGAAACATCATCATCATACTAAAAATAGCTGCAGAAACACACCACAGCCCAGCTTCGGGCAGACGTGCATGCGAGTGACGAGGTGGCTGAGTGGATAAGGCGATGGACTGCTAATCCATTGTGCTCTGCACGCGTGGGTCCGAATCCCATCCTCGTCGTTTGATGTCTTTAGTGTTCAAGAGAGCCAAGTGCGCCTGCCAAAGCTCTCTGCTGCCCCAACTATAACATCATCATACTAAAAATAGCTGCAGAAACACACCACAGCCCAGCTTCGTGCAGGCGAGTGACGAGATGGCCGAGTGGTTAAGGCGATGGTCTGCTAATCTGTTGTTCTCTGTGCGCATATGGGTTTGAGTCCCATCCTTGGTGTTTAGTTTCACAGAGAGCCCGGTGAACAGGTCAACCGCAGGGAGGTCCAAATCCTGGCTACACCAGCCTTCTTCAAGCTCATGCTTTTGCCAGCACAGCGAAAGCAGCACGCAATAGGGTGGGTAGGATAATGAAGAGTGCAAGGACACTGCAAATATATTCTGAGAGAGGTCTAATGCAAGCTATGCTGCCATTTTCATGACCCAGGCATTCTCTCTAGGTTCTTTCCAACAAAGCAGAAGCAGCACACAAAAGAAACATAAGCACATCTCCCTCTATCAACACGGTTGTGAGTCTCCTAACCCATAGGACCCAACGCTCCTTGCAGGTCGGTCGAAGAGTTACCTCTCTCATCAGCCCAACCTTTTACAACACATTGTGGTGAACTTTATCTCCGTCAAAGTACAAAGCCGTTCAAAGTACCTCGCTGCCAACTTTAACGACAACATCCTTAAAAGAGTTGCAGAAACATCATCATCATACTAAAAATAGCTGCAGAAACACACCACAGCCCAGCTTCGGGCAGACGTGCATGCGAGTGACGAGGTGGCCGAGTGGTTAAGGCGATGGACTGCTAATCCATTGTGCTCTGCACGCGTGGGTTCGAATCCCATCCTCGTCGTTTGATGTCTTTAGTGTTCAAGAGAGCCAAGTGCGCCTGCCAAACCTCTCTGCTGCCCCAACTATAACATCATCATACTAAAAATAGCTGCAGAAACACACCACAGCCCAGCTTCGGGCAGGTGTGCAGGCGAGTGACGAGATGGCCGAGTGGTTAAGGCGATGGACTGCTAATCCATTGTGCTCTGCACGCGTGGGTTCGAATCCCATCCTTGTCGTTTGATGTCTTTAGTGTTCAAGAGAGCCAAGTGCGCCTGCCAAAGCTCTCTGCTGCCCCAACTATAACATCATCATACTAAAAATAGCTGCAGAAACACACCACAGCCCAGCTTCGGGCAGGCGTGCAGGCGAGTGACGAGATGGCCGAGTGGTTAAGGCGATGGTCTGCTAATCTGTTGTTCTCTGTCCGCATATGGGTTTGAGTCCCATCCTTGGTGTTTAGTTTCACAGAGAGCCCGGTGAACAGGTCAACCGCAGGGGTGCCGCTCATGGCGAGCTTTAGCTGGATTGCATTTTAATTATAGCTGCAGAAAAAGCTCATGTTCATTTCTGAAAACATTGTTGAGGTCAGGATCAATATAAGAAGCCCCCTGGTGCATGGATATGACCATTAGAAATACAAAAACACATTCTAAGGGAGGTCCAAATCCTGGCTACACCAGCCTTCTTCAGGCTCATGCTTTTGCCAGCACAGCGAAAACAGCACGCAATAGGGTGGGTAGGATAATGAAGAGTGCAAGGACACTGCAAATATATTCTGAGAGAGGTCTAATGCAAGCTATGCTGCCATTTTCATGACCCAGGCATTCTCTCTAGGTTCTTTCCAACAAAGCAGAAGCAGCACACAAAAGAAACATAAGCACATCTCCCTCTATCAACACGGTTGTGAGTCTCCTAACCCATAGGACCCAACGCTCCTTGCAGGTCAGTCGAAGAGTTACCTGTCTCATCAGCCCAACCTTTTACAACACATTGTGGTGAACTTTATCTCCGTCAAAGTACAAAGCCGTTCAAAGTACCTCGCTGCCAACTTTAACGACAACATCCTTAAATTAGTTGCAGAAACATCATCATCATACTAAAAATAGCTGCAGAAACACACCACAGCCCAGCTTCGGGCAGACGTGCATGCGAGTGACGAGGTGGCCGAGTGGTTAAGGCGATGGACTGCTAATCCATTGTGCTCTGCACGCGTGGGTCCGAATCCCATCCTCGTCGTTTGATGTCTTTAGTGTTCAAGAGAGCCAAGTGCGCCTGCCAAAGCTCTCTGCTGCCCCAACTATAACATCATCATACTAAAAATAGCTGCAGAAACACACCACAGCCCAGCTTCGTGCAGGCGAGTGACGAGATGGCCGAGTGGTTAAGGCGATGGTCTGCTAATCTGTTGTTCTCTGTGCGCATATGGGTTTGAGTCCCATCCTTGGTGTTTAGTTTCACAGAGAGCCCGGTGAACAGGTCAACCGCAGGGAGGTCCAAATCCTGGCTACACCAGCCTTCTTCAAGCTCATGCTTTTGCCAGCACAGCGAAAGCAGCACGCAATAGGGTGGGTAGGATAATGAAGAGTGCAAGGACACTGCAAATATATTCTGAGAGAGGTCTAATGCAAGCTATGCTGCCATTTTCATGACCCAGGCATTCTCTCTAGGTTCTTTCCAACAAAGCAGAAGCAGCACACAAAAGAAACATAAGCACATCTCCCTCTATCAACACGGTTGTGAGTCTCCTAACCCATAGGACCCAACGCTCCTTGCAGGTCGGTCGAAGAGTTACCTCTCTCATCAGCCCAACCTTTTACAACACATTGTGGTGAACTTTATCTCCGTCAAAGTACAAAGCCGTTCAAAGTACCTCGCTGCCAACTTTAACGACAACATCCTTAAAAGAGTTGCAGAAACATCATCATCATACTAAAAATAGCTGCAGAAACACTCCACAGCCCAGCTTCGGGCAGACGTGCATGCGAGTGACGAGGTGGCCGAGTGGTTAAGGCGATGGACTGCTAATCCATTGTGCTCTGCACGCGTGGGTTCGAATCCCATCCTCGTCGTTTGATGTCTTTAGTGTTCAAGAGAGCCAAGTGCGCCTGCCAAACCTCTCTGCTGCCCCCACTATAACATCATCATACTAAAAATAGCTGCAGAAACACTCCACAGCCCAGCTTTGGGCAGACGTGCATGCGAGTGACGAGGTGGCCGAGTGGTTAAGGCGATGGACTGCTAATCCATTGTGCTCTGCACGCGTGGGTTCGAATCCCATCCTCGTCGTTTGATGTCTTTAGTGTTCAAGAGCGCCAAGTGCGCCTGCCAAAGCTCTCTGCTGCCCCAACTATAACATCATCATACTAAAAATAGCTGCAGAAAAACACCACCAGCAGGCGAGTGGCTGAGTGGTTAAGGCGATGGACTGCTAATCTGTTGTTCTCTGTGCGCATATGGGTTTGAGTCCCATCCTTGGTGTTTAGTTTCACAGAGAGCCCGGTGAACAGGTCAACCGCAGGGGTGCCACTCATGGCAAGCTTTAGCTGGATTGCATTTTAATTATAGCTGCAGAAAAAGCTCATGTTCATTTCTGAACACATTGTTGAGGTCAGGATCAATATAAGAAGCCCCCTGGTGCATAGATATGACCATTAGAAATACAAAAACACATTCTAAGGGAGGTCCAAATCCTGGCTACACCAGCCTTCTTCAGGCTCATGCTTTTGCCAGCACAGCGAAAACAGCACGCAATAGGGTGGGTAGGATAATGAAGAGTGCAAGGACACTGCAAATATATTCTGAGAGAGGTCTAATGCAAGCTATGCTGCCATTTTCATGACCCAGGCATTCTCTCTAGGTTCTTTCCAACAAAGCAGAAGCAGCACACAAAAGAAACATAAGCACATCTCCCTCTATCAACACGGTTGTGAGTCTCCTAACCCATAGGACCCAACGCTCCTTGCAGGTCAGTCGAAGAGTTACCTCTCTCATCAGCCCAACCTTTTACAACACATTGTGGTGAACTTTATCTCCGTCAAAGTACAAAGCCGTTCAAAGTACCTCGCTGCCAACTTTAACGACAACATCCTTAAAAGAGTTGCAGAAACATCATCATCATACTAAAAATAGCTGCAGAAACACTCCACAGCCCAGCTTTGGGCAGACGTGCATGCGAGTGACGAGGTGGCCGAGTGGTTAAGGCGATGGACTGCTAATCCATTGTGCTCTGCACGCGTGGGTTCGAATCCCATCCTCGTCGTTTGATGTCTTTAGTGTTCAAGAGAGCCAAGTGCGCCTGCCAAACCTCTCTGCTGCCCCCACTATAACATCATCATACTAAAAATAGCTGCAGAAACACACCACAGCCCAGCTTCGGGCAGGCGTGCAGGCGAGTGACGAGATGGCCGAGTGGTTAAGGCGATGGACTGCTAATCCATTGTGCTCTGCACGCGTGGGTTCGAATCCCATCCTTGTCGTTTGATGTCTTTAGTGTTCAAGAGAGCCAAGTGCGCCTGCCAAAGCTCTCTGCTGCCCCAACTATAACATCATCATACTAAAAATAGCTGCAGAAACACACCACAGCCCAGCTTCGGGCAGGCGTGCAGGCGTGCAGGCGAGTGACGAGATGGCCGAGTGGTTAAGGCGATGGTCTGCTAATCTGTTGTTCTCTGTCCGCATATGGGTTTGAGTCCCATCCTTGGTGTTTAGTTTCACAGAGAGCCCGGTGAACAGGTCAACCGCAGGGGTGCCGCTCATGGCGAGCTTTAGCTGGATTGCATTTTAATTATAGCTGCAGAAAAAGCTCATGTTCATTTCTGAAAACATTGTTGAGGTCAGGATCAATATAAGAAGCCCCCTGGTGCATGGATATGACCATTAGAAATACAAAAACACATTCTAAGGGAGGTCCAAATCCTGGCTACACCAGCCTTCTTCAAGCTCATGCTTTTGCCAGCACAGCGAAAGCAGCACGCAATAGGGTGGGTAGGATAATGAAGAGTGCAAGGACACTGCAAATATATTCTGAGAGAGGTCTAATGCAAGCTATGCTGCCATTTTCATGACCCAGGCATTCTCTCTAGGTTCTTTCCAACAAAGCAGAAGCAGCACACAAAAGAAACATAAGCACATCTCCCTCTATCAACACGGTTGTGAGTCTCCTAACCCATAGGACCCAACGCTCCTTGCAGGTCAGTCGAAGAGTTACCTCTCTCATCAGCCCAACCTTTTACAACACATTGTGGTGAACTTTATCTCCGTCAAAGTACAAAGCCGTTCAAAGTACCTCGCTGCCAACTTTAACGACAACATCCTTAAAAGAGTTGCAGAAACATCATCATCATACTAAAAATAGCTGCAGAAACACTCCACAGCCCAGCTTTGGGCAGACGTGCATGCGAGTGACGAGGTGGCCGAGTGGTTAAGGCGATGGACTGCTAATCCATTGTGCTCTGCACGCGTGGGTTCTAATCCCATCCTCGTCGTTTGATGTCTTTAGTGTTCAAGAGCGCCAAGTGCGCCTGCCAAAGCTCTCTGCTGCCCCAACTATAACATCATCATACTAAAAATAGCTGCAGAAAAACACCACCGGCAGGCGAGTGGCTGAGTGGTTAAGGCGATGGACTGCTAATCTGTTGTTCTCTGTGCGCATATGGGTTTGAGTCCCATCCTTGGTGTTTAGTTTCACAGAGAGCCCGGTGAACAGGTCAACCGCAGGGGTGCCACTCATGGCAAGCTTTAGCTGGATTGCATTTTAATTATAGCTGCAGAAAAAGCTCATGTTCATTTCTGAACACATTGTTGAGGTCAGGATCAATATAAGAAGCCCCCTGGTGCATGGATATGACCATTAGAAATACAAAAACACATTCTAAGGGAGGTCCAAATCCTGGCTACACCAGCCTTCTTCAGGCTCATGCTTTTGCCAGCACAGCGAAAACAGCACGCAATAGGGTGGGTAGGATAATGAAGAGTGCAAGGACACTGCAAATATATTCTGAGAGAGGTCTAATGCAAGCTATGCTGCCATTTTCATGACCCAGGCATTCTCTCTAGGTTCTTTCCAACAAAGCAGAAGCAGCACACAAAAGAAACATAAGCACATCTCCCTCTATCAACACGGTTGTGAGTCTCCTAACCCATAGGACCCAACGCTCCTTGCAGGTCAGTCGAAGAGTTACCTCTCTCATCAGCCCAACCTTTAACAACACATTGTGGTGAACTTTATCTCCGTCAAAGTACAAAGCCGTTCAAAGTACCTCGCTGCCAACTTTAACGACAACATCCTTAAATTAGTTGCAGAAACATCATCATCATACTAAAAATAGCTGCAGAAACACAGCACAGCCCAGCTTCGGGCAGACGTGCATGCGAGTGACGAGGTGGCCGAGTGGTTAAGGCGATGGACTGCTAATCCATTGTGCTCTGCACGCGTGGGTTCGAATCCCATCCTTGTCGTTTGATGTCTTTAGTGTTCAAGAGAGCCAAGTGCGCCTGCCAAAGCTCTCTGCTGCCCCAACTATAACATCATCATACTAAAAATAGCTGCAGAAACACACCACAGCCCAGCTTCGGGCAGGCGTGCAGGCGTGCAGGCGAGTGACGAGATGGCCGAGTGGTTAAGGCGATGGTCTGCTAATCTGTTGTTCTCTGTCCGCATATGGGTTTGAGTCCCATCCTTGGTGTTTAGTTTCACAGAGAGCCCGGTGAACAGGTCAACCGCAGGGGTGCCGCTCATGGCGAGCTTTAGCTGGATTGCATTTTAATTATAGCTGCAGAAAAAGCTCATGTTCATTTCTGAAAACATTGTTGAGGTCAGGATCAATATAAGAAGCCCCCTGGTGCATGGATATGACCATTAGAAATACAAAAACACATTCTAAGGGAGGTCCAAATCCTGGCTACACCAGCCTTCTTCAAGCTCATGCTTTTGCCAGCACAGCGAAAGCAGCACGCAATAGGGTGGGTAGGATAATGAAGAGTGCAAGGACACTGCAAATATATTCTGAGAGAGGTCTAATGCAAGCTATGCTGCCATTTTCATGACCCAGGCATTCTCTCTAGGTTCTTTCCAACAAAGCAGAAGCAGCACACAAAAGAAACATAAGCACATCTCCCTCTATCAACACGGTTGTGAGTCTCCTAACCCATAGGACCCAACGCTCCTTGCAGGTCAGTCGAAGAGTTACCTCTCTCATCAGCCCAACCTTTTACAACACATTGTGGTGAACTTTATCTCCGTCAAAGTACAAAGCCGTTCAAAGTACCTCGCTGCCAACTTTAACGACAACATCCTTAAAAGAGTTGCAGAAACATCATCATCATACTAAAAATAGCTGCAGAAAAACACCACCGGCAGGCGAGTGGCTGAGTGGTTAAGGCGATGGACTGCTAATCTGTTGTTCTCTGTGCGTATATGGGTTTGAGTCCCATCCTTGGTGTTTAGTTTCACAGAGAGCCCGGTGAACAGGTCAACTGCAGGGGTGCCGCTCATGGCGAGCTTTAGCTGGATTGCATTTTAATTATAGCTGCAGAAAAAGCTCATGTTCATTTCTGAAAACATTGTTGAGGTTAGGATCAATATAAGAAGCCCCCTGGTGCATAGATATGACCATTAGAAATACAAAAACACATTCTAAGGGAGGTCCAAATCCTGGCTACACCAGCCTTCTTCAAGCTCATGCTTTTGCCAGCACAGCGAAAGCAGCACGCAATAGAAGCAAAAGCACAATTCTTTTTTCCAACAAGTCACGAAGCCTCCTAAGAGACTGACAAAAATTGCCAAGGCTGACTGTATTTCAAGTCATCCCAGCGGGGTATTGGGTAAAGTTTTCAACCAGCAAAGATCACGTCTCGGATGAGCCTCATAGACTACGATATTGCCTCTGCGAAAGAATGCCGGCGAAGGTAGCAAAGTCTCCCGTGCTTTTATCTGGACATGGAACGACAGGGTGGTATCAAGCTTTAAACTGCCATGGTCGGGTAGGATAATGAAGAGTGCAAGGACACTGCAAATATATTCTGAGAGAGTTCTAATGCAAGCTATGCTGCCATTTTCATGACCCAGGCATTCTCTCTAGGTTCTTTCCAACAAAGCAGAAGCAGCACACAAAAGAAACATAAGCACATCTCCCTCTATCAACACGGTTGTGAGTCTCCTAACCCATAGGACCCAACGCTCCTTGCAGGTCGGTCGAAGAGTTACCTCTCTCATCAGCCCAACCTTTTACAACACATTGTGGTGAACTTTATCTCCGTCAAAGTACAAAGCCGTTCAAAGTACCTCGCTGCCAACTTTAACGACAACATCCTTAAAATAGTTGCAGAAACATCATCATCATACTAAAAATAGCTGCAGAAACACACCACAGCCCAGCTTCGGGCATACGTGCATGCGAGTGACGAGGTGGCCGAGTGGTTAAGGCGATGGACTGCTAATCCATTGTGCTCTGCACGCGTGGGTTCGAATCCCATCCTCGTCGTTTGATGTCTTTAGTGTTCAAGAGAGCCAAGTGCACCTGCCAAAGCTCTCTGCTGCCCCAACTATAACATCATCATACTAAAAATAGCTGCAGAAACACACCACAGCCCAGCTTCGGGTAGATGTGCATGCGAGTGACGAGGTGGCCGAGTGGTTAAGGCGATGGACTGCTAATCCATTGTGCTCTGCACGCGTGGGTTCGAATCCCATCCTCGTTGTTTGATGTCTTTAGTGTTCAAGAGAGCCAAGTGCGCCTGCCAAAGCTCTCTGCTGCCCCAACTATAACATCATCATACTAAAAATAGCTGCAGAAACACACCACAGCCCAGCTTCGGGCAGGCGTGCAGGCGAGTGACGAGATGGCCGATTGGTTAAGGCAGGGTTTCTCAAACTCGGACCTGGAGGGCCACTGTCCTGCACAGTTTAGCTCCAACCCTGATCAAACACACCTGAGCAAGGTAATCAATGTCTTCAGGATTACTAGAAACTCACATCTAGGTGTGTTTGATCAGGTTTGGAGCTAAACTGTGCAGGACAGTGGCCCTCCAGGACCGAGTTTGAGAAACCCTGGGTTAAGGCGATGGTCTGCTAATCTGTTGTTCTCTGTGCGCATATGGGTTTGAGTCCCATCCTTGGTGTTTAGTTTCACAGAGAGCCCGATGAACAGGTCAACCGCAGGGGTGCCGCTCATGGCGAGCTTTAGCTGGATTGCATTTTAATTATAGCTGCAGAAAAAGCTCATGTTCATTTCTGAAAACATTGTTGAGGTCAGGATCAATATAAGAAGCCCCCTGGTGCATGGATATGACCATTAGAAATACAAAAACACATTCTAAGGGAGGTCCAAATCCTGGCTACACCAGCCTTCTTCAAGCTCATGCTTTTGCCAGCACAGCGAAAGCAGCACGCAATAGGGTGGGTAGGATAATGAAGAGTGCAAGGACACTGCAAATATATTCTGAGAGAGGTCTAATGCAAGCTATGCTGCCATTTTCATGACCCAGGCATTCTCTCTAGGTTCTTTCCAACAAAGCAGAAGCAGCACACAAAAGAAACATAAGCACATCTCCCTCTATCAACACGGTTGTGAGTCTCCTAACCCATAGGACCCAACGCTCCTTGCAGGTCAGTCGAAGAGTTACCTCTCTCATCAGCCCAACCTTTTACAACACATTGTGGTGAACTTTATCTCCGTCAAAGTACAAAGCCGTTGAAAGTACCTCGCTGCCAACTTTAACGACAACATCCTTAAAAGAGTTGCAGAAACATCATCATCATACTAAAAATAGCTGCAGAAACACTCCACAGCCCAGCTTTGGGCAGACGTGCATGCGAGTGACGAGGTGGCCGAGTGGTTAAGGCGATGGACTGCTAATCCATTGTGCTCTGCACACGTGGGTTCGAATCCCATCCTCGTCGTTTGATGTCTTTAGTGTTCAAGAGCGCCAAGTGCGCCTGCCAAAGCTCTCTGCTGCCCCAACTATAACATCATCATACTAAAAATAGCTGCGGAAAAACACCACCGGCAGGCGAGTGGCTGAGTGGTTAAGGCGATGGACTGCTAATCTGTTGTTCTCTGTGCGCATATGGGTTTGAGTCCCATCCTTGGTGTTTAGTTTCACAGAGAGCCCGGTGAACAGGTCAACCGCAGGGGTGCCACTCATGGCAAGCTTTAGCTGGATTGCATTTTAATTATAGCTGCAGAAAAAGCTCATGTTCATTTCTGAACACATTGTTGAGGTCAGGATCAATATAAGAAGCCCCCTGGTGCATGGATATGACCATTAGAAATACAAAAACACATTCTAAGGGAGGTCCAAATCCTGGCTACACCAGCCTTCTTCAGGCTCATGCTTTTGCCAGCACAGCGAAAACAGCACGCAATAGGGTGGGTAGGATAATGAAGAGTGCAAGGACACTGCAAATATATTCTGAGAGAGGTCTAATGCAAGCTATGCTGCCATTTTCATGACCCAGGCATTCTCTCTAGGTTCTTTCCAACAAAGCAGAAGCAGCACACAAAAGAAACATAAGCACATCTCCCTCTATCAACACGGTTGTGAGTCTCCTAACCCATAGGACCCAACGCTCCTTGCAGGTCAGTCGAAGAGTTACCTCTCTCATCAGCCCAACCTTTTACAACACATTGTGGTGAACTTTATCTCCATCAAAGTACAAAGCCGTTCAAAGTACCTCGCTGCCAACTTTAACGACAACATCCTTAAATTAGTTGCAGAAACATCATCATCATACTAAAAATAGCTGCAGAAACACACCACAGCCCAGCTTCGGGCAGACGTGCATGCGAGTGACGAGGTGGCCGAGTGGTTAAGGCGATGGACTGCTAATCCATTGTGCTCTGCACGCGTGGGTTCGAATCCCATCCTCGTCGTTTGATGTCTTTAGTGTTCAAGAGAGCCAAGTGCGCCTGCCAAACCTCTCTGCTGCCCCCACTATAACATCATCATACTAAAAATAGCTGCAGAAACACACCACAGCCCAGCTTCGGGCAGGCGTGCAGGTGAGTGACGAGATGGCCGAGTGGATAAGGCGATGGACTGCTAATCCAGTGTGCTCTGCACGCGTGGGTTCGAATCCCATCCTTGTCGTTTGATGTCTTTAGTGTTCAAGAGAGCCAAGTGCGCCTGCCAAAGCTCTCTGCTGCCCCAACTATAACATCATCATACTAAAAATAGCTGCAGAAACACACCACAGCCCAGCTTCGTGCAGGTGTGCAGGCGAGTGACGAGATGGCCGAGTGGTTAAGGCGATGGTCTGCTAATCTGTTGTTCTCTGTCCGCATATGGGTTTGAGTCCCATCCTTGGTGTTTAGTTTCACAGAGAGCCCGGTGAACAGGTCAACCGCAGGGGTGCCGCTCATGGCGAGCTTTAGCTGGATTGCATTTTAATTATAGCTGCAGAAAAAGCTCATGTTCATTTCTGAAAACATTGTTGAGGTCAGGATCAATATAAGAAGCCCCCTGGTGCATGGATATGACCATTAGAAATACAAAAACACATTCTAAGGGAGGTCCAAATCCTGGCTACACCAGCCTTCTTCAAGCTCATGCTTTTGCCAGCACAGCGAAAGCAGCACGCAATAGGGTGGGTAGGATAATGAAGAGTGCAAGGACACTGCAAATATATTCTGAGAGAGGTCTAATGCAAGCTATGCTGCCATTTTCATGACCCAGGCATTCTCTCTAGGTTCTTTCCAACAAAGCAGAAGCAGCACACAAAAGAAACATAAGCACATCTCCCTCTATCAACACGGTTGTGAGTCTCCTAACCCATAGGACCCAACGCTCCTTGCAGGTCAGTCGAAGAGTTACCTCTCTCATCAGCCCAACCTTTTACAACACATTGTGGTGAACTTTATCTCCGTCAAAGTACAAAGCCGTTCAAAGTACCTCGCTGCCAACTTTAACGACAACATCCTTAAATTAGTTGCAGAAACATCATCATCATACTAAAAATAGCTGCAGAAACACAGCACAGCCCAGCTTCGGGCAGACGTGCATGCGAGTGACGAGGTGGCCGAGTGGTTAAGGCGATGGACTGCTAATCCATTGTGCTCTGCACGCGTGGGTTCGAATCCCATCCTCGTCGTTTGATGTCTTTAGTGTTCAAGAGAGCCAAGTGCGCCTGCCAAAGCTCTCTGCTGCCCCAACTATAACATCATCATACTAAAAATAGCTGCAGAAACACACCACAGCCCAGCTTCGTGCAGGCGAGTGACGAGATGGCCGAGTGGTTAAGGCGATGGTCTGCTAATCTGTTGTTCTCTGTGCGCATATGGGTTTGAGTCCCATCCTTGGTGTTTAGTTTCACAGAGAGCCCGGTGAACAGGTCAACTGCAGGGGTGCCGCTCATGGCGAGCTTTAGCTGGATTGCATTTTAATTATAGCTGCAGAAAAAGCTCATGTTCATTTCTGAAAACATTATTGAGGTTAGGATCAATATAAGAAGCCCCCTGGTGCATAGATATGACCATTAGAAATACAAAAAGACATTCTAAGGGAGGTCCAAATCCTGGCTACACCAGCCTTCTTCAAGCTCATGCTTTTGCCAGCACAGCGAAAGCAGCACGCAATAGAAGCAAAAGCACAATTCTTTTTTCCAACAAGTCACGAAGCCTCCTAAGAGACTGACAAAAATTGCCAAGGCTGACTGTATTTCAAGTCATCCCAGCGGGGTATTGGGTAAAGTTTTCAACCAGCAAAGATCACGTCTCGGATGAGCCTCATAGACTACGATATTGCCTCTGCGAAAGAATGCCGGCGAAGGTAGCAAAGTCTCCCGTGCTTTTATCTGGACATGGAACGACAGGGTGGTATCAAGCTTTAAACTGCCATGGTCGGGTAGGATAATGAAGAGTGCAAGGACACTGCAAATATATTCTGAGAGAGTTCTAATGCAAGCTATGCTGCCATTTTCATGACCCAGGCATTCTCTCTAGGTTCTTTCCAACAAAGCAGAAGCAGCACACAAAAGAAACATAAGCACATCTCCCTCTATCAACACGGTTGTGAGTCTCCTAACCCATAGGACCCAACGCTCCTTGCAGGTCGGTCGAAGAGTTACCTCTCTCATCAGCCCAACCTTTTACAACACATTGTGGTGAACTTTATCTCCGTCAAAGTACAAAGCCGTTCAAAGTACCTCGCTGCCAACTTTAACGACAACATCCTTAAAATAGTTGCAGAAACATCATCATCATACTAAAAATAGCTGCAGAAACACACCACAGCCCAGCTTCGGGCATACGTGCATGCGAGTGACGAGGTGGCCGAGTGGTTAAGGCGATGGACTGCTAATCCATTGTGCTCTGCACGCGTGGGTTCGAATCCCATCCTCGTCGTTTGATGTCTTTAGTGTTCAAGAGAGCCAAGTGCACCTGCCAAAGCTCTCTGCTGCCCCAACTATAACATCATCATACTAAAAATAGCTGCAGAAACACACCACAGCCCAGCTTCGGGTAGATGTGCATGCGAGTGACGAGGTGGCCGAGTGGTTAAGGCGATGGACTGCTAATCCATTGTGCTCTGCACGCGTGGGTTCGAATCCCATCCTCGTCGTTTGATGTCTTTAGTGTTCAAGAGAGCCAAGTGCGCCTGCCAAAGCTCTCTGCTGCCCCAACTATAACATCATCATACTAAAAATAGCTGCAGAAACACACCACAGCCCAGCTTCGGGCAGGCGTGCAGGCGAGTGACGAGATGGCCGATTGGTTAAGGCAGGGTTTCTCAAACTCGGACCTGGAGGGCCACTGTCCTGCACAGTTTAGCTCCAACCCTGATCAAACACACCTGAGCAAGGTAATCAATGTCTTCAGGATTACTAGAAACTCACATCTAGGTGTGTTTGATCAGGTTTGGAGCTAAACTGTGCAGGACAGTGGCCCTCCAGGACCGAGTTTGAGAAACCCTGGGTTAAGGCGATGGTCTGCTAATCTGTTGTTCTCTGTGCGCATATGGGTTTGAGTCCCATCCTTGGTGTTTAGTTTCACAGAGAGCCCGATGAACAGGTCAACCGCAGGGGTGCCGCTCATGGCGAGCTTTAGCTGGATTGCATTTTAATTATAGCTGCAGAAAAAGCTCATGTTCATTTCTGAAAACATTGTTGAGGTCAGGATCAATATAAGAAGCCCCCTGGTGCATGGATATGACCATTAGAAATACAAAAACACATTCTAAGGGAGGTCCAAATCCTGGCTACACCAGCCTTCTTCAAGCTCATGCTTTTGCCAGCACAGCGAAAGCAGCACGCAATAGGGTGGGTAGGATAATGAAGAGTGCAAGGACACTGCAAATATATTCTGAGAGAGGTCTAATGCAAGCTATGCTGCCATTTTCATGACCCAGGCATTCTCTCTAGGTTCTTTCCAACAAAGCAGAAGCAGCACACAAAAGAAACATAAGCACATCTCCCTCTATCAACACGGTTGTGAGTCTCCTAACCCATAGGACCCAACGCTCCTTGCAGGTCAGTCGAAGAGTTACCTCTCTCATCAGCCCAACCTTTTACAACACATTGTGGTGAACTTTATCTCCGTCAAAGTACAAAGCCGTTCAAAGTACCTCGCTGCCAACTTTAACGACAACATCCTTAAAATAGTTGCAGAAACATCATCATCATACTAAAAATAGCTGCAGAAACACACCACAGCCCTGCATCACAGCCCTGCACCACAGACATGCATGCGAGTGACGAGGTGGCCGAGTGGTTAAGGCGATGGGCTGCTAATCCTTTGTCCTCTGCACGCGTGGGTTTGAATCCCATCCTCGTCGTTTGATTTCTTTAGTGTTCAAGAGAGCCAAGTGCGCCTGCCAAAGCTCTCTGCTGCCCCAACTATAACATCATCATACTAAAAATAGCTGCAGAAACACACCACAGCCCAGCTTCGTGCAGGCGAGTGACGAGATGGCCGAGTGGTTAAGGCGATGGACTGCTAATCTGTTGTTCTCTGTGCGCATATGGGTTTGAGTCCCATCCTTGGTGTTTAGTTTCACAGAGAGCCCGGTGAACAGGTCAACTGCAGGGGTGCCGCTCATGGCGAGCTTTAGCTGGATTGCATTTTAATTATAGCTGCAGAAAAAGCTCATGTTCATTTCTGAAAACATTGTTGAGGTTAGGATCAATATAAGAAGCCCCCTGGTGCATAGATATGACCATTAGAAATACAAAAAGACATTCTAAGGGAGGTCCAAATCCTGGCTACACCAGCCTTCTTCAAGCTCATGCTTTTGCCAGCACAGCGAAAGCAGCACGCAATAGAAGCAAAAGCACAATTCTTTTTTCCAACAAGTCACGAAGCCTCCTAAGAGACTGACAAAAATTGCCAAGGCTGACTGTATTTCAAGTCATCCCAGCGGGGTATTGGGTAAAGTTTTCAACCAGCAAAGATCACGTCTCGGATGAGCCTCATAGACTACGATATTGCCTCTGCGAAAGAATGCCGGCGAAGGTAGCAAAGTCTCCCGTGCTTTTATCTGGACATGGAACGACAGGGTGGTATCAAGCTTTAAACTGCCATGGTCGGGTAGGATAATGAAGAGTGCAAGGACACTGCAAATATATTCTGAGAGAGTTCTAATGCAAGCTATGCTGCCATTTTCATGACCCAGGCATTCTCTCTAGGTTCTTTCCAACAAAGCAGAAGCAGCACACAAAAGAAACATAAGCACATCTCCCTCTATCAACACGGTTGTGAGTCTCCTAACCCATAGGACCCAACGCTCCTTGCAGGTCGGTCGAAGAGTTACCTCTCTCATCAGCCCAACCTTTTACAACACATTGTGGTGAACTTTATCTCCGTCAAAGTACAAAGCCGTTCAAAGTACCTCGCTGCCAACTTTAACGACAACATCCTTAAAATAGTTGCAGAAACATCATCATCATACTAAAAATAGCTGCAGAAACACACCACAGCCCAGCTTCGGGCATACGTGCATGCGAGTGACGAGGTGGCCGAGTGGTTAAGGCGATGGACTGCTAATCCATTGTGCTCTGCACGCGTGGGTTCGAATCCCATCCTCGTCGTTTGATGTCTTTAGTGTTCAAGAGAGCCAAGTGCACCTGCCAAAGCTCTCTGCTGCCCCAACTATAACATCATCATACTAAAAATAGCTGCAGAAACACACCACAGCCCAGCTTCGGGTAGATGTGCATGCGAGTGACGAGGTGGCCGAGTGGTTAAGGCGATGGACTGCTAATCCATTGTGCTCTGCACGCGTGGGTTCGAATCCCATCCTCGTCGTTTGATGTCTTTAGTGTTCAAGAGAGCCAAGTGCGCCTGCCAAAGCTCTCTGCTGCCCCAACTATAACATCATCATACTAAAAATAGCTGCAGAAACACACCACAGCCCAGCTTCGGGCAGGCGTGCAGGCGAGTGACGAGATGGCCGATTGGTTAAGGCAGGGTTTCTCAAACTCGGACCTGGAGGGCCACTGTCCTGCACAGTTTAGCTCCAACCCTGATCAAACACACCTGAGCAAGGTAATCAATGTCTTCAGGATTACTAGAAACTCACATCTAGGTGTGTTTGATCAGGTTTGGAGCTAAACTGTGCAGGACAGTGGCCCTCCAGGACCGAGTTTGAGAAACCCTGGGTTAAGGCGATGGTCTGCTAATCTGTTGTTCTCTGTGCGCATATGGGTTTGAGTCCCATCCTTGGTGTTTAGTTTCACAGAGAGCCCGATGAACAGGTCAACCGCAGGGGTGCCGCTCATGGCGAGCTTTAGCTGGATTGCATTTTAATTATAGCTGCAGAAAAAGCTCATGTTCATTTCTGAAAACATTGTTGAGGTCAGGATCAATATAAGAAGCCCCCTGGTGCATGGATATGACCATTAGAAATACAAAAACACATTCTAAGGGAGGTCCAAATCCTGGCTACACCAGCCTTCTTCAAGCTCATGCTTTTGCCAGCACAGCGAAAGCAGCACGCAATAGGGTGGGTAGGATAATGAAGAGTGCAAGGACACTGCAAATATATTCTGAGAGAGGTCTAATGCAAGCTATGCTGCCATTTTCATGACCCAGGCATTCTCTCTAGGTTCTTTCCAACAAAGCAGAAGCAGCACACAAAAGAAACATAAGCACATCTCCCTCTATCAACACGGTTGTGAGTCTCCTAACCCATAGGACCCAACGCTCCTTGCAGGTCAGTCGAAGAGTTACCTCTCTCATCAGCCCAACCTTTTACAACACATTGTGGTGAACTTTATCTCCGTCAAAGTACAAAGCCGTTCAAAGTACCTCGCTGCCAACTTTAACGACAACATCCTTAAAATAGTTGCAGAAACATCATCATCATACTAAAAATAGCTGCAGAAACACACCACAGCCCTGCATCACAGCCCTGCACCACAGACATGCATGCGAGTGACGAGGTGGCCGAGTGGTTAAGGCGATGGGCTGCTAATCCTTTGTCCTCTGCACGCGTGGGTTTGAATCCCATCCTCGTCGTTTGATTTCTTTAGTGTTCAAGAGAGCCAAGTGCGCCTGCCAAAGCTCTCTGCTGCCCCAACTATAACATCATCATACTAAAAATAGCTGCAGAAACACACCACAGCCCAGCTTCGGGCAGGCGTGCAGGCGAGTGACGAGATGGCCGAGTGGTTAAGGCGATGGACTGCTAATCTGTTGTTCTCTGTGCGCATATGGGTTTGAGTCCCATCCTTGGTGTTTAGTTTCACAGAGAGCCCGGTGAACAGGTCAACCGCAGGGGTGCCGCTCATGGCGAGCTTTAGCTGGATTGCATTTTAATTATAGCTGCAGAAAAAGCTCATGTTCATTTCTGAAAACATTGTTGAGGTCAGGATCAATATAAGAAGCCCCCTGGTGCATGGATATGACCATTAGAAATACAAAAACACATTCTAAGGGAGGTCCAAATCCTGGCTACACCAGCCTTCTTCAAGCTCATGCTTTTGCCAGCACAGCAAAAGCAGCACGCAATAGAAGCAAAAGCACAATTCTCTTTTCCAACAAGTCACGAAGCCTCCTAAGAGACTGACAAAAATTGCCAAGGCTGACTGTATTTCAAGTCATCCCAGCGGGGTATTGGGTAAAGTTTTCAACCAGCAAAGATCACGTCTCGGATGAGCCTCATAGACTACGATATTGCCTCTGCGAAAGAATGCCGGCGAAGGTAGCAGAGTCTCCCGTGCTTTTATCTGGACATGGAACGACAGGGTGGTATCAAGCTTTAAACTGCCATGTAATCAGCCTTTTGGCACTGATGGCTGCATGGTGAGTCTACGAAACAGGCGAGTGATATGCACGAAAAGGTTTATTCATTGTCCTCTCTTCACTCAAAGAACAAAAAGTGCACTGATTTCGTAACTTTGGGGGAGAGACATATGGGTATCCTGGTAGGAAAGGGGGAGAGTAATAACGCTCAATCTCCAAGAACATATTTGAGTTCAGGATCGATTCGATGAGCCCCCTATGAGGTTGGGTAGGATAATGAAGAGTGCAAGGACACTGCAAATATATTCTGAGAGAGGTCTAATGCAAGCTATGCTGCCATTTTCATGACCCAGGCATTCTCTCTAGGTTCTTTCCAACAAAGCAGAAGCAGCACACAAAAGAAACATAAGCACATCTCCCTCTATCAACACGGTTGTGAGTCTCCTAACCCATAGGACCCAACGCTCCTTGCAGGTCAGTCGAAGAGTTACCTCTCTCATCAGTTCAACCTTTTACAACACATTGTGGTGAACTTTATCTCCGTCAAAGTACAAAGCCGTTCAAAGTACCTCGCTGCCAACTTTAACGACAACATCCTTAAAATAGTTGCAGAAACATCATCATCATACTAAAAATAGCTGCAGAAACACACCAGAGCCCAGCTTCGGGCAGACGTGCATGCGAGTGACGAGGTGGCCGAGTGGTTAAGGCGATGGACTGCTAATCCATTGTGCTCTGCACGTGTGGGTTCGAATCCCATCCTCGTCGTTTGATGTCTTTAGTGTTCAAGAGAGCCAAGTGCGCCTGCCAAAGCTCTCTGCTGCCCCAACTATAACATCATCATACTAAAAATAGCTGCAGAAACACACCAGAGCCCAGCTTCGGGCAGACGTGCATGCGAGTGACGAGGTGGCCGAGTGGTTAAGGCGATGGACTGCTAATCCTTCGTCCTTTGCACGCGTGGGTTCGAATCCCATCCTCGTCGTTTGTTGTCTTTAGTGTTCAAGAGAGCCAAGTGCGCCTGACAAATCTCTCTGCTGCCCCAAATCTCTCTGCTGCCCCAAATAACATCATCATACTAAAAATAGCTGCAGAAACACACCACAGCCCAGCTTCGGGCAGGCGTGCAGGCGAGTGACAAGGTGGCCGAGTGGTTAAGGCGATGGACTGCTAATCCATTGTGTTCTGCACTTGTGGGTTCGAATCCCATCCTCATCGTTTGATGTCTTTAGCGTTCAAGAGAGCCAAGTGCGCCTGCCAAGGCACTCTGCTGCCCCAACTATAACGTCATCATACTAAAAATAGCTGCGGAAAAACACCACCGGCAGGCGAGTGGCTGAGTGGTTAAGGCGATGGACTGCTAATCTGTTGTTCTTTGTGCGCATATGGGTTTGAGTCCCATCCTTGGTGTTTAGTTTCACAGAGAGCCCGGTGAACAGGTCAACCGCAGGGGTGCCGCTAATGGCGAGCTTTAGCTGGATTGCATTTTAATTATAGCTGCAGAAAAAGCTCATGTTCATTTCTGAACACATTGTTGAGGTCAGGATCAATATAAGAAGCCCCCTGGTGCATGGATATGACCATTAGAAATACAAAAACACATTCTAAGGGAGGTCCAAATCCTGGCTACAACAGCCTTCTTCAAGCTCATGCTTTTGCCAGCACAGCGAAAGCAGCACGCAACAGAAGCAAAAGCACAATTCTCTTTTCCAACAAGTCACGAAGCCTCCTAAGAGACTGACAAAATTTGCCAAGGCTGACTGTATTTCAAGTCATCCCAGCGGGGTATTGGGTAAAGTTTTCAACCAGCAAAGATCACGTCTCGGATGAGCCTCATAGACTACAATATTGCCTCTGCGAAAGAATGCCGGCGAAGGTAGCAAAGTCTCCCGTGCTTTTATCTGGACATGGAACGACAGGGTGGTATCAAGCTTTAAACTGCCATGTAATCAGCCTTTTGGCACTGATGGCTGCATGGTGAGTCTACGAAACAGGCGAGTGATATGCACGAAAAGGTTTATTCATTGTTCTCTCTTCACTCAAAGAACAAAAAGTGCACTGATTTCGTAATTTTGGGGGAGAGACATATGGGTATCCTGGTAGGAAAGGGGGAGAGTAATAACGCTCAATCTCCAAGAACATATTTGAGTTCGGGATCGATTCGATGAGCCCCCTATGAGGTTGGGTAGGATAATGAAGAGTGCAAGGACACTGCAAATATATTCTGAGAGAGGTCTAATGCAAGCTATGCTGCCATTTTCATGACCCAGGCATTCTCTCTAGGTTCTTTCCAACAAAGCAGAAGCAGCACACAAAAGAAACATAAGCACATCTCCCTCTATCAACACGGTTGTGAGTCTCCTAACCCATAGGACCCAACGCTCCTTGCAGGTCAGTCGAAGAGTTACCTCTCTCATCAGCCTAACCTTTTACAACACATTGTGGTGAACTTTATCTCTGTCAAAGTACAAAGCCGTTCAAAGTACCTCGCTGCCAACTTTAACGACAACATCCTTAAAATAGTTGCAGAAACATCATCATCATACTAAAAATAGCTGCAGAAACACACCACAGCCCAGCTTCGGGTAGATTTGCATGCGAGTGACGAGGTGGCCGAGTGGTTAAGGCGATGGACTGCTAATCTGTTGTTCTCTGTGCGCATATGGGTTTGAGTCCCATCCTTGGTGTTTAGTTTCACAGAGAGCCCGGTGAACAGGTCAACCGCATACTAATGGACTGCTAATCTGTTGTTCTCTGTGCGCATATGGGTTTGAGTCCCATCCTTGGTGTTTAGTTTCACAGAGAGCCCGGTGAACAGGTCAACCGCATACTAAAAATAGCTGCAGAAACACACCAGAGCCCAGCTTCGGGCAGGCGTGCAGGCGAGTGACGAGATGGCCGAGTGGTTAAGGCGATGGACTGCTAATCCATTGTGCTCTGCACGCGTGGGTCCGAATCCCATCCTCGTCGTTTGATGTCTTTAGTGTTCAAGAGAGCCAAGTGCGCCTGCCAAAGCTCTCTGCTGCCCCAACTATAACATCATCATACTAAAAATAGCTGCAGAAACACACCACAGCCCAGCTTCGTGCAGGCGAGTGACGAGATGGCCGAGTGGTTAAGGCGATGGACTGCTAATCCATTGTGCTCTGCACGCGTGGGTTCGAATCCCATCCTTGTCGTTTGATGTCTTTAGTGTTCAAGAGAGCCAAGTGCGCCTGCCAAAGCTCTCTGCTGCCCCAACTATAACATCATCATACTAAAAATAGCTGCAGAAACACACCACAGCCCAGCTTCGTGCAGGCGAGTGACGAGATGGCCGAGTGGTTAAGGCGATGGTCTGCTAATCTTTTGTTCTCTGTGCGCATATGGATTTGAGTCCCATCCTTGGTGTTTAGTTTCACAGAGAGCCCGGTGAACAGGTCAACCGCAGGGAGGTCCAAATCCTGGCTACACCAGCCTTCTTCAAGCTCATGCTTTTGCCAGCACAGCGAAAGCAGCACGCAATAGGGTGGGTAGGATAATGAAGAGTGCAAGGACACTGCAAATATATTCTGAGAGAGGTCTAATGCAAGCTATGCTGCCATTTTCATGACCCAGGCATTCTCTCTAGGTTCTTTCCAACAAAGCAGAAGCAGCACACAAAAGAAACATAAGCACATCTCCCTCTATCAACACGGTTGTGAGTCTCCTAACCCATAGGACCCAACGCTCCTTGCAGGTCGGTCGAAGAGTTACCTCTCTCATCAGCCCAACCTTTTACAACACATTGTGGTGAACTTTATCTCCGTCAAAGTACAAAGCCGTTCAAAGTACCTCGCTGCCAACTTTAACGACAACATCCTTAAAAGAGTTGCAGAAACATCATCATCATACTAAAAATAGCTGCAGAAACACACCACAGCCCAGCTTCGGGCAGACGTGCATGCGAGTGACGAGGTGGCCGAGTGGTTAAGGCGATGGACTGCTAATCCATTGTGCTCTGCTTGGTGGGTTCGAATCCCATCCTCGTCGTTTGATGTCTTTAGTGTTCAAGAGAGCCAAGTGCGCCTGCCAAAGCTCTCTGCTGCCCCAACTATAACATCATCATACTAAAAATAGCTGCAGAAACACACCACAGCCCAGCTTCGGGCAGGCGTGCAGGCGAGTGACGAGATGGCCGAGTGGTTAAGGCGATGGACTGCTAATCCATTGTGCTCTGCACGCGTGGGTTCGAATCCCATCCTTGTCGTTTGATGTCTTTAGTGTTCAAGAGAGCCAAGTGCGCCTGCCAAAGCTCTCTGCTGCCCCAACTATAACATCATCATACTAAAAATAGCTGCAGAAACACACCACAGCCCAGCTTCGGGCAGGCGTGCAGGCGAGTGACGAGATGGCCGAGTGGTTAAGGCGATGGTCTGCTAATCTGTTGTTCTCTGTCCGCATATGGGTTTGAGTCCCATCCTTGGTGTTTAGTTTCACAGAGAGCCCGGTGAACAGGTCAACCGCAGGGGTGCCGCTCATGGCGAGCTTTAGCTGGATTGCATTTTAATTATAGCTGCAGAAAAAGCTCATGTTCATTTCTGAAAACATTGTTGAGGTCAGGATCAATATAAGAAGCCCCCTGGTGCATGGATATGACCATTAGAAATACAAAAACACATTCTAAGGGAGGTCCAAATCCTGGCTACACCAGCCTTCTTCAGGCTCATGCTTTTGCCAGCACAGCGAAAACAGCACGCAATAGGGTGGGTAGGATAATGAAGAGTGCAAGGACACTGCAAATATATTCTGAGAGAGGTCTAATGCAAGCTATGCTGCCATTTTCATGACCCAGGCATTCTCTCTAGGTTCTTTCCAACAAAGCAGAAGCAGCACACAAAAGAAACATAAGCACATCTCCCTCTATCAACACGGTTGTGAGTCTCCTAACCCATAGGACCCAACGCTCCTTGCAGGTCAGTCGAAGAGTTACCTGTCTCATCAGCCCAACCTTTTACAACACATTGTGGTGAACTTTATCTCCGTCAAAGTACAAAGCCGTTCAAAGTACCTCGCTGCCAACTTTAACGACAACATCCTTAAATTAGTTGCAGAAACATCATCATCATACTAAAAATAGCTGCAGAAACACACCACAGCCCAGCTTCGGGCAGACGTGCATGCGAGTGACGAGGTGGCCGAGTGGTTAAGGCGATGGACTGCTAATCCATTGTGCTCTGCACGCGTGGGTCCGAATCCCATCCTCGTCGTTTGATGTCTTTAGTGTTCAAGAGAGCCAAGTGCGCCTGCCAAAGCTCTCTGCTGCCCCAACTATAACATCATCATACTAAAAATAGCTGCAGAAACACACCACAGCCCAGCTTCGTGCAGGCGAGTGACGAGATGGCCGAGTGGTTAAGGCGATGGTCTGCTAATCTGTTGTTCTCTGTGCGCATATGGGTTTGAGTCCCATCCTTGGTGTTTAGTTTCACAGAGAGCCCGGTGAACAGGTCAACCGCAGGGAGGTCCAAATCCTGGCTACACCAGCCTTCTTCAAGCTCATGCTTTTGCCAGCACAGCGAAAGCAGCACGCAATAGGGTGGGTAGGATAATGAAGAGTGCAAGGACACTGCAAATATATTCTGAGAGAGGTCTAATGCAAGCTATGCTGCCATTTTCATGACCCAGGCATTCTCTCTAGGTTCTTTCCAACAAAGCAGAAGCAGCACACAAAAGAAACATAAGCACATCTCCCTCTATCAACACGGTTGTGAGTCTCCTAACCCATAGGACCCAACGCTCCTTGCAGGTCGGTCGAAGAGTTACCTCTCTCATCAGCCCAACCTTTTACAACACATTGTGGTGAACTTTATCTCCGTCAAAGTACAAAGCCGTTCAAAGTACCTCGCTGCCAACTTTAACGACAACATCCTTAAAAGAGTTGCAGAAACATCATCATCATACTAAAAATAGCTGCAGAAACACTCCACAGCCCAGCTTCGGGCAGACGTGCATGCGAGTGACGAGGTGGCCGAGTGGTTAAGGCGATGGACTGCTAATCCATTGTGCTCTGCACGCGTGGGTTCGAATCCCATCCTCGTCGTTTGATGTCTTTAGTGTTCAAGAGAGCCAAGTGCGCCTGCCAAACCTCTCTGCTGCCCCCACTATAACATCATCATACTAAAAATAGCTGCAGAAACACTCCACAGCCCAGCTTTGGGCAGACGTGCATGCGAGTGACGAGGTGGCCGAGTGGTTAAGGCGATGGACTGCTAATCCATTGTGCTCTGCACGCGTGGGTTCGAATCCCATCCTCGTCGTTTGATGTCTTTAGTGTTCAAGAGCGCCAAGTGCGCCTGCCAAAGCTCTCTGCTGCCCCAACTATAACATCATCATACTAAAAATAGCTGCAGAAAAACACCACCGGCAGGCGAGTGGCTGAGTGGTTAAGGCGATGGACTGCTAATCTGTTGTTCTTTGTGCGCATATGGGTTTGAGTCCCATCCTTGGTGTTTAGTTTCACAGAGAGCCCGGTGAACAGGTCAACCGCAGGGGTGCCACTCATGGCAAGCTTTAGCTGGATTGCATTTTAATTATAGCTGCAGAAAAAGCTCATGTTCATTTCTGAACACATTGTTGAGGTCAGGATCAATATAAGAAGCCCCCTGGTGCATAGATATGACCATTAGAAATACAAAAACACATTCTAAGGGAGGTCCAAATCCTGGCTACACCAGCCTTCTTCAGGCTCATGCTTTTGCCAGCACAGCGAAAACAGCACGCAATAGGGTGGGTAGGATAATGAAGAGTGCAAGGACACTGCAAATATATTCTGAGAGAGGTCTAATGCAAGCTATGCTGCCATTTTCATGACCCAGGCATTCTCTCTAGGTTCTTTCCAACAAAGCAGAAGCAGCACACAAAAGAAACATAAGCACATCTCCCTCTATCAACACGGTTGTGAGTCTCCTAACCCATAGGACCCAACGCTCCTTGCAGGTCAGTCGAAGAGTTACCTCTCTCATCAGCCCAACCTTTTACAACACATTGTGGTGAACTTTATCTCCGTCAAAGTACAAAGCCGTTCAAAGTACCTCGCTGCCAACTTTAACGACAACATCCTTAAAAGAGTTGCAGAAACATCATCATCATACTAAAAATAGCTGCAGAAACACACCACAGCCCAGCTTCGGGCAGGCGTGCAGGCGAGTGACGAGATGGCCGAGTGGTTAAGGCGATGGACTGCTAATCCATTGTGCTCTGCACGCGTGGGTTCGAATCCCATCCTTGTCGTTTGATGTCTTTAGTGTTCAAGAGAGCCAAGTGCGCCTGCCAAAGCTCTCTGCTGCCCCAACTATAACATCATCATACTAAAAATAGCTGCAGAAACACACCACAGCCCAGCTTCGTGCAGGCGTGCAGGCGAGTGACGAGATGGCCGAGTGGTTAAGGCGATGGTCTGCTAATCTGTTGTTCTCTGTCCGCATATGGGTTTGAGTCCCATCCTTGGTGTTTAGTTTCACAGAGAGCCCGGTGAACAGGTCAACCGCAGGGGTGCCGCTCATGGCGAGCTTTAGCTGGATTGCATTTTAATTATAGCTGCAGAAAAAGCTCATGTTCATTTCTGAAAACATTGTTGAGGTCAGGATCAATATAAGAAGCCCCCTGGTGCATGGATATGACCATTAGAAATACAAAAACACATTCTAAGGGAGGTCCAAATCCTGGCTACACCAGCCTTCTTCAAGCTCATGCTTTTGCCAGCACAGCGAAAGCAGCACGCAATAGGGTGGGTAGGATAATGAAGAGTGCAAGGACACTGCAAATATATTCTGAGAGAGGTCTAATGCAAGCTATGCTGCCATTTTCATGACCCAGGCATTCTCTCTAGGTTCTTTCCAACAAAGCAGAAGCAGCACACAAAAGAAACATAAGCACATCTCCCTCTATCAACACGGTTGTGAGTCTCCTAACCCATAGGACCCAACGCTCCTTGCAGGTCAGTCGAAGAGTTACCTCTCTCATCAGCCCAACCTTTTACAACACATTGTGGTGAACTTTATCTCCGTCAAAGTACAAAGCCGTTCAAAGTACCTCGCTGCCAACTTTAACGACAACATCCTTAAAAGAGTTGCAGAAACATCATCATCATACTAAAAATAGCTGCAGAAACACACCACAGCCCAGCTTCGGCAGACGTGCATGCGAGTGACGAGGTAGGCGATGGACTGCTAATCCATTGTGCTCTGCACGCGTGGGTTCGAATCCCATCCTCGTCGTTTGATGTCTTCAGTGTTCAAGAGAGCCAAGTGCGCCTTCCAAAGTATAACTATAACATAACTATAACATCATCATACTAAAAATAGCTGCAGAAACACACCACAGCCCAGCTTCGGGCAGGCGTGCAGGCGTGCAGGCGAGTGACGAGGTGGCCGAGTGGTTAAGGCGATGGACTGCTAATCCATTGTGCTCTGCACGCGTGGGTTCGAATCCCATCCTCGTCGTTTGATGTCTTTAGTGTTCAAGAGAGCCAAGTGCGCCTGCCAAAGCTCTCTGCTGCCCCAACTATAACATCATCATACTAAAAATAGCTGCAGAAACACACCACAGCCCAGCTTCGGGCAGGCATGCAGGCGAGTGACGAGATGGACGAGTGGTTAAGGCGATGGACTGCTAATCTGTTGTTCTCTGTGCGCATATGGGTTTGAGTCCCATCCTTGGTGTTTAGTTTCACAGAGAGCCCAGTGAACAGGTCAACCGCAGGGGTGCCGCTCATGGCGAGCTTTAGCTGGATTGCATTTTAATTATAGCTGCAGAAAAAGCTCATGTTCATTTCTGAAAACATTCTTGAGGTCAGGATCAATATAAGAAGCCCCCTGGTGCATGGATATGACCATTAGAAATACAAAAACACATTCTAAGGGAGGTCCAAATTCTGGCTACACCAGCCTTCTTCAAGCTCATGCTTTTGCCAGCACAGCGAAAGCAGCACGCAATAGGGTGGGTAGGATAATGAAGAGTGCAAGGACACTGCAAATATATTCTGAGAGAGGTCTAATGCAAGCTATGCTGCCATTTTCATGACCCAGGCATTCTCTCTAGGTTCTTTCCAACAAAGCAGAAGCAGCACACAAAAGAAACATAAGCACATCTCCCTCTATCAACACGGTTGTGAGTCTCCTAACCCATAGGACCCAACGCTCCTTGCAGGTCAGTCGAAGAGTTACCTCTCTCATCAGCCTAACCTTTTACAACACATTGTGGTGAACTTTATCTCTGTCAAAGTACAAAGCCGTTCAAAGTACCTCGCTGCCAACTTTAACGACAACATCCTTAAAATAGTTGCAGAAACATCATCATCATACTAAAAATAGCTGCAGAAACACACCACAGCCCAGCTTCGGGTAGATTTGCATGCGAGTGACGAGGTGGCCGAGTGGTTAAGGCGATGGACTGCTAATCTGTTGTTCTCTGTGCGCATATGGGTTTGAGTCCCATCCTTGGTGTTTAGTTTCACAGAGAGCCCGGTGAACAGGTCAACCGCATACTAATGGACTGCTAATCTGTTGTTCTCTGTGCGCATATGGGTTTGAGTCCCATCCTTGGTGTTTAGTTTCACAGAGAGCCCGGTGAACAGGTCAACCGCATACTAAAAATAGCTGCAGAAACACACCAGAGCCCAGCTTCGGGCAGGCGTGCAGGCGAGTGACGAGATGGCCGAGTGGTTAAGGCGATGGACTGCTAATCCATTGTGCTCTGCACGCGTGGGTCCGAATCCCATCCTCGTCGTTTGATGTCTTTAGTGTTCAAGAGAGCCAAGTGCGCCTGCCAAAGCTCTCTGCTGCCCCAACTATAACATCATCATACTAAAAATAGCTGCAGAAACACACCACAGCCCAGCTTCGTGCAGGCGAGTGACGAGATGGCCGAGTGGTTAAGGCGATGGACTGCTAATCCATTGTGCTCTGCACGCGTGGGTTCGAATCCCATCCTTGTCGTTTGATGTCTTTAGTGTTCAAGAGAGCCAAGTGCGCCTGCCAAAGCTCTCTGCTGCCCCAACTATAACATCATCATACTAAAAATAGCTGCAGAAACACACCACAGCCCAGCTTCGTGCAGGCGAGTGACGAGATGGCCGAGTGGTTAAGGCGATGGTCTGCTAATCTGTTGTTCTCTGTGCGCATATGGGTTTGAGTCCCATCCTTGGTGTTTAGTTTCACAGAGAGCCCGGTGAACAGGTCAACCGCAGGGAGGTCCAAATCCTGGCTACACCAGCCTTCTTCAAGCTCATGCTTTTGCCAGCACAGCGAAAGCAGCACGCAATAGGGTGGGTAGGATAATGAAGAGTGCAAGGACACTGCAAATATATTCTGAGAGAGGTCTAATGCAAGCTATGCTGCCATTTTCATGACCCAGGCATTCTCTCTAGGTTCTTTCCAACAAAGCAGAAGCAGCACACAAAAGAAACATAAGCACATCTCCCTCTATCAACACGGTTGTGAGTCTCCTAACCCATAGGACCCAACGCTCCTTGCAGGTCGGTCGAAGAGTTACCTCTCTCATCAGCCCAACCTTTTACAACACATTGTGGTGAACTTTATCTCCGTCAAAGTACAAAGCCGTTCAAAGTACCTCGCTGCCAACTTTAACGACAACATCCTTAAAAGAGTTGCAGAAACATCATCATCATACTAAAAATAGCTGCAGAAACACTCCACAGCCCAGCTTCGGGCAGACGTGCATGCGAGTGACGAGGTGGCCGAGTGGTTAAGGCGATGGACTGCTAATCCATTGTGCTCTGCACGCGTGGGTTCGAATCCCATCCTCGTCGTTTGATGTCTTTAGTGTTCAAGAGAGCCAAGTGCGCCTGCCAAACCTCTCTGCTGCCCCCACTATAACATCATCATACTAAAAATAGCTGCAGAAACACTCCACAGCCCAGCTTTGGGCAGACGTGCATGCGAGTGACGAGGTGGCCGAGTGGTTAAGGCGATGGACTGCTAATCCATTGTGCTCTGCACGCGTGGGTTCGAATCCCATCCTCGTCGTTTGATGTCTTTAGTGTTCAAGAGCGCCAAGTGCGCCTGCCAAAGCTCTCTGCTGCCCCAACTATAACATCATCATACTAAAAATAGCTGCAGAAAAACACCACCGGCAGGCGAGTGGCTGAGTGGTTAAGGCGATGGACTGCTAATCTGTTGTTCTTTGTGCGCATATGGGTTTGAGTCCCATCCTTGGTGTTTAGTTTCACAGAGAGCCCGGTGAACAGGTCAACCGCAGGGGTGCCACTCATGGCAAGCTTTAGCTGGATTGCATTTTAATTATAGCTGCAGAAAAAGCTCATGTTCATTTCTGAACACATTGTTGAGGTCAGGATCAATATAAGAAGCCCCCTGGTGCATAGATATGACCATTAGAAATACAAAAACACATTCTAAGGGAGGTCCAAATCCTGGCTACACCAGCCTTCTTCAGGCTCATGCTTTTGCCAGCACAGCGAAAACAGCACGCAATAGGGTGGGTAGGATAATGAAGAGTGCAAGGACACTGCAAATATATTCTGAGAGAGGTCTAATGCAAGCTATGCTGCCATTTTCATGACCCAGGCATTCTCTCTAGGTTCTTTCCAACAAAGCAGAAGCAGCACACAAAAGAAACATAAGCACATCTCCCTCTATCAACACGGTTGTGAGTCTCCTAACCCATAGGACCCAACGCTCCTTGCAGGTCAGTCGAAGAGTTACCTCTCTCATCAGCCCAACCTTTTACAACACATTGTGGTGAACTTTATCTCCGTCAAAGTACAAAGCCGTTCAAAGTACCTCGCTGCCAACTTTAACGACAACATCCTTAAAAGAGTTGCAGAAACATCATCATCATACTAAAAATAGCTGCAGAAACACTCCACAGCCCAGCTTTGGGCAGACGTGCATGCGAGTGACGAGGTGGCCGAGTGGTTAAGGCGATGGACTGCTAATCCATTGTGCTCTGCACGCGTGGGTTCGAATCCCATCCTCGTCGTTTGATGTCTTTAGTGTTCAAGAGAGCCAAGTGCGCCTGCCAAACCTCTCTGCTGCCCCCACTATAACATCATCATACTAAAAATAGCTGCAGAAACACACCACAGCCCAGCTTCGGGCAGGCGTGCAGGCGAGTGACGAGATGGCCGAGTGGTTAAGGCGATGGACTGCTAATCCATTGTGCTCTGCACGCGTGGGTTCGAATCCCATCCTTGTCGTTTGATGTCTTTAGTGTTCAAGAGAGCCAAGTGCGCCTGCCAAAGCTCTCTGCTGCCCCAACTATAACATCATCATACTAAAAATAGCTGCAGAAACACACCACAGCCCAGCTTCGGGCAGGCGGGCAGGCGTGCAGGCGTGCAGGCGAGTGACGAGATGGCCGAGTGGTTAAGGCGATGGTCTGCTAATCTGTTGTTCTCTGTCCGCATATGGGTTTGAGTCCCATCCTTGGTGTTTAGTTTCACAGAGAGCCCGGTGAACAGGTCAACCGCAGGGGTGCCGCTCATGGCGAGCTTTAGCTGGATTGCATTTTAATTATAGCTGCAGAAAAAGCTCATGTTCATTTCTGAACACATTGTTGAGGTCAGGATCAATATAAGAAGCCCCCTGGTGCATGGATATGACCATTAGAAATACAAAAACACATTCTAAGGGAGGTCCAAATCCTGGCTACACCAGCCTTCTTCAAGCTCATGCTTTTGCCAGCACAGTGAAAGCAGCACGCAATAGGGTGGGTAGGATAATGAAGAGTGCAAGGACACTGCAAATATATTCTGAGAGAGGTCTAATGCAAGCTATGCTGCCATTTTCATGACCCAGGCATTCTCTCTAGGTTCTTTCCAACAAAGCAGAAGCAGCACACAAAAGAAACATAAGCACATCTCCCTCTATCAACACGGTTGTGAGTCTCCTAACCCATAGGACCCAACGCTCCTTGCAGGTCAGTCGAAGAGTTACCTCTCTCATCAGCCCAACCTTTTACAACACATTGTGGTGAACTTTATCTCCGTCAAAGTACAAAGCCGTTCAAAGTACCTCGCTGCCAACTTTAACGACAACATCCTTAAATTAGTTGCAGAAACATCATCATCATACTAAAAATAGCTGCAGAAACACACCAGAGCCCAGCTTCGGGCAGACGTGCATGCGAGTGACGAGGTGGCCGAGTGGTTAAGGCGATGGACTGCTAATCCATTGTGCTCTGCACGCGTGGGTTCGAATCCCATCCTTGTCGTTTGATGTCTTTAGTGTTCAAGAGAGCCAAGTGCGCCTGCCAAAGCTCTCTGCTGCCCCAACTATAACATCATCATACTAAAAATAGCTGCAGAAACACACCACAGCCCAGCTTCGGGCAGGCGTGCAGGCGAGTGACGAGATGGCCGAGTGGTTAAGGCGATGGACTGCTAATCTGTTGTTCTCTGTGCGCATATGGGTTTGAGTCCCATCCTTGGTGTTTAGTTTCACAGAGAGCCCGGTGAACAGGTCAACCGCAGGGGTGCCGCTCATGGCGAGCTTTAGCTGGATTGCATTTTAATTATAGCTGCAGAAAAAGCTCATGTTCATTTCTGAAAACATTGTTGAGGTCAGGATCAATATAAGAAGCCCCCTGGTGCATGGATATGACCATTAAAAATACAAAAACACATTCTAAGGGAAGTCCAAATCCTGGCTACACCAGCCTTCTTCAAGCTCATGCTTTTGCCAGCACAGCGAAAGCAGCACGCAATAGAAGCAAAAGCACAATTCTTTTTTCCAACAAGTCACGAAGCCTCCTAAGAGACTGACAAAAATTGCCAAGGCTGACTGTATTTCAAGTCATCCCAGCGGGGTATTGGGTAAAGTTTTCAACCAGCAAAGATCACGTCTCGGATGAGCCTCATAGACTACGATATTGCCTCTGCGAAAGAATGCCGGCGAAGGTAGCAAAGTCTCCCGTGCTTTTATCTGGACATGGAACGACAGGGTGGTATCAAGCTTTAAACTGCCATGTAATCAGCCTTTTGGCACTGATGGCTGCATGGTGAGTCTACGAAACAGGCGAGTGATATGCACGAAAAGGTTTATTCATTGTTCTCTCTTCACTCAAAGAACAAAAAGTGCACTGATTTCGTAATTTTGGGGGAGAGACATATGGGTATCCTGGTAGGAAAGGGGGAGAGTAATAACGCTCAATCTCCAAGAACATATTTGAGTTCGGGATCGATTCGATGAGCCCCCTATGAGGTTGGGTAGGATAATGAAGAGTGCAAGGACACTGCAAATATATTCTGAGAGAGGTCTAATGCAAGCTATGCTGCCATTTTCATGACCCAGGCATTCTCTCTAGGTTCTTTCCAACAAAGCAGAAGCAGCACACAAAAGAAACATAAGCACATCTCCCTCTATCAACACGGTTGTGAGTCTCCTAACCCATAGGACCCAACGCTCCTTGCAGGTCAGTCGAAGAGTTACCTCTCTCATCAGCCCAACCTTTTACAACACATTGTGGTGAACTTTATCTCCGTCAAAGTACAAAGCCGTTCAAAGTACCTCGCTGCCAACTTTAACGACAACATCCTTAAAAGAGTTGCAGAAACATCATCATCATACTAAAAATAGCTGCAGAAACACTCCACAGCCCAGCTTTGGGCAGACGTGCATGCGAGTGACGAGGTGGCCGAGTGGTTAAGGCGATGGACTGCTAATCCATTGTGCTCTGCACGCGTGGGTTCGGATCCCATCCTCGTCGTTTGATGTCTATAGTGTTCAAGAGCGCCAAGTGCGCCTGCCAAAGCTCTCTGCTGCCCCAACTATAACATCATCATACTAAAAATAGCTGCGGAAAAACACCACCGGCAGGCGAGTGGCTGAGTGGTTAAGGCGATGGACTGCTAATCTGTTGTTCTCTGTGCGCATATGGGTTTGAGTCGCATCCTTGGTGTTTAGTTTCACAGAGAGCCCGGTGAACAGGTCAACCGCAGGGGTGCCACTCATGGCAAGCTTTAGCTGGATTGCATTTTAATTATAGCTGCAGAAAAAGCTCATGTTCATTTCTGAACACATTGTTGAGGTCAGGATCAATATAAGAAGCCCCCTGGTGCATGGATATGACCATTAGAAATACAAAAACACATTCTAAGGGAGGTCCAAATCCTGGCTACACCAGCCTTCTTCAGGCTCATGCTTTTGCCAGCACAGCGAAAACAGCACGCAATAGGGTGGGTAGGATAATGAAGAGTGCAAGGACACTGCAAATATATTCTGAGAGAGGTCTAATGCAAGCTATGCTGCCATTTTCATGACCCAGGCATTCTCTCTAGGTTCTTTCCAACAAAGCAGAAGCAGCACACAAAAGAAACATAAGCACATCTCCCTCTATCAACACGGTTGTGAGTCTCCTAACCCATAGGACCCAACGCTCCTTGCAGGTCAGTCGAAGAGTTACCTCTCTCATCAGCCCAACCTTTTACAACACATTGTGGTGAACTTTATCTCCGTCAAAGTACAAAGCCGTTCAAAGTACCTCGCTGCCAACTTTAACGACAACATCCTTAAAAGAGTTGCAGAAACATCATCATCATACTAAAAATAGCTGCAGAAACACTCCACAGCCCAGCTTTGGGCAGACGTGCATGCGAGTGACGAGGTGGCCGAGTGGTTAAGGCGATGGACTGCTAATCCATTGTGCTCTGCACGCGTGGGTTCGAATCCCATCCTTGTCGTTTGATGTCTTTAGTGTTCAAGAGAGCCAAGTGCGCCTGCCAAAGCTCTCTGCTGCCCCAACTATAACATCATCATACTAAAAATAGCTGCAGAAACACACCACAGCCCAGCTTCGGGCAGGCGTGCAGGCGAGTGACGAGATGGCCGAGTGGTTAAGGCGATGGTCTGCTAATCTGTTGTTCTCTGTCCGCATATGGGTTTGAGTCCCATCCTTGGTGTTTAGTTTCACAGAGAGCCCGGTGAACAGGTCAACCGCAGGGGTGCCGCTCATGGCGAGCTTTAGCTGGATTGCATTTTAATTATAGCTGCAGAAAAAGCTCATGTTCATTTCTGAAAACATTGTTGAGGTCAGGATCAATATAAGAAGCCCCCTGGTGCATGGATATGACCATTAGAAATACAAAAACACATTCTAAGGGAGGTCCAAATCCTGGCTACACCAGCCTTCTTCAAGCTCATGCTTTTGCCAGCACAGCGAAAGCAGCACGCAATAGGGTGGGTAGGATAATGAAGAGTGCAAGGACACTGCAAATATATTCTGAGAGAGGTCTAATGCAAGCTATGCTGCCATTTTCATGACCCAGGCATTCTCTCTAGGTTCTTTCCAACAAAGCAGAAGCAGCACACAAAAGAAACATAAGCACATCTCCCTCTATCAACACGGTTGTGAGTCTCCTAACCCATAGGACCCAACGCTCCTTGCAGGTCAGTCGAAGAGTTACCTCTCTCATCAGCCCAACCTTTTACAACACATTGTGGTGAACTTTATCTCCGTCAAAGTACAAAGCCGTTCAAAGTACCTCGCTGCCAACTTTAACGACAACATCCTTAAAAGAGTTGAGGAAACATCATCATCATACTAAAAATAGCTGCAGAAACACTCCACAGCCCAGCTTTGGGCAGACGTGCATGCGAGTGACGAGGTGGCCGAGTGGTTAAGGCGATGGACTGCTAATCCATTGTGCTCTGCACGCGTGGGTTCGAATCCCATCCTCGTCGTTTGATGTCTTTAGTGTTCAAGAGCGCCAAGTGCGCCTGCCAAAGCTCTCTGCTGCCCCAACTATAACATCATCATACTAAAAATAGCTGCAGAAACACACCACAGCCCAGCTTCGGGTAGATGTGCATGCGAGTGACGAGGTGGCCGAGTGGTTAAGGCGATGGACTGCTAATCCATTGTGCTCTGCACGCGTGGGTTCGAATCCCATCCTTGTCGTTTGATGTCTTTAGTGTTCAAGAGAGCCAAGTGCGCCTGCCAAAGCTCTCTGCTGCCCCAACTATAACATCATCATACTAAAAATAGCTGCAGAAACACACCACAGCCCAGCTTCGTGCAGGCGTGCAGGCGAGTGACGAGATGGCCGAGTGGTTAAGGCGATGGTCTGCTAATCTGTTGTTCTCTGTCCGCATATGGGTTTGAGTCCCATCCTTGGTGTTTAGTTTCACAGAGAGCCCGGTGAACAGGTCAACCGCAGGGGTGCCGCTCATGGCGAGCTTTAGCTGGATTGCATTTTAATTATAGCTGCAGAAAAAGCTCATGTTCATTTCTGAAAACATTGTTGAGGTCAGGATCAATATAAGAAGCCCCCTGGTGCATGGATATGACCATTAGAAATACAAAAACACATTCTAAGGGAGGTCCAAATCCTGGCTACACCAGCCTTCTTCAAGCTCATGCTTTTGCCAGCACAGCGAAAGCAGCACGCAATAGGGTGGGTAGGATAATGAAGAGTGCAAGGACACTGCAAATATATTCTGAGAGAGGTCTAATGCAAGCTATGCTGCCATTTTCATGACCCAGGCATTCTCTCTAGGTTCTTTCCAACAAAGCAGAAGCAGCACACAAAAGAAACATAAGCACATCTCCCTCTATAAACACGGTTGTGAGTCTCCTAACCCATAGGACCCAACGCTCCTTGCAGGTCAGTCGAAGAGTTACCTCTCTCATCAGCCCAACCTTTTACAACACATTGTGGTGAACTTTATCTCCGTCAAAGTACAAAGCCGTTCAAAGTACCTCGCTGCCAACTTTAACGACAACATCCTTAAAAGAGTTGCAGAAACATCATCATCATACTAAAAATAGCTGCAGAAACACACCACAGCCCAGCTTCGGGTAGATTTGCATGCGAGTGACGAGGTGGCCGAGTGGTTAAGGCGATGGACTGCTAATCCATTGTGCTCTGCACGCGTGGGTTCGAATCCCATCCTCGTCGTTTGATGTCTTTAGTGTTCAAGAGAGCCAAGTGCGCCTGCCAAAGCTCTCTGCTGCCCCAACTATAACATCATCATACTAAAAATAGCTGCAGAAACACACCACAGCCCAGCTTCGGGCAGGCGTGCAGGCGAGTGACGAGATGGCTGATTGGTTAAGGCGATGGTCTGCTAATCTGTTGTTCTCTGTCCGCATATGGGTTTGAGTCCCATCCTTGGTGTTTAGTTTCACAGAGAGCCCGGTGAACAGGTCAACCGCAGGGGTGCCGCTCATGGCGAGCTTTAGCTGGATTGCATTTTAATTATAGCTGCAGAAAAAGCTCATGTTCATTTCTGAAAACATTGTTGAGGTCAGGATCAATATAAGAAGCCCCCTGGTGCATGGATATGACCATTAGAAATACAAAAACACATTCTAAGGGAGGTCCAAATCCTGGCTACACCAGCCTTCTTCAAGCTCATGCTTTTGCCAGCACAGCGAAAGCAGCACGCAATAGGGTGGGTAGGATAATGAAGAGTGCAAGGACACTGCAAATATATTCTGAGAGAGGTCTAATGCAAGCTATGCTGCCATTTTCATGACCCAGGCATTCTCTCTAGGTTCTTTCCAACAAAGCAGAAGCAGCACACAAAAGAAACATAAGCACATCTCCCTCTATAAACACGGTTGTGAGTCTCCTAACCCATAGGACCCAACGCTCCTTGCAGGTCAGTCGAAGAGTTACCTCTCTCATCAGCCCAACCTTTTACAACACATTGTGGTGAACTTTATCTCCGTCAAAGTACAAAGCCGTTCAAAGTACCTCGCTGCCAACTTTAACGACAACATCCTTAAAAGAGTTGCAGAAACATCATCATCATACTAAAAATAGCTGCAGAAACACACCACAGCCCAGCTTCGGGTAGATTTGCATGCGAGTGACGAGGTGGCCGAGTGGTTAAGGCGATGGACTGCTAATCCATTGTGCTCTGCACGCGTGGGTTCGAATCCCATCCTCGTCGTTTGATGTCTTTAGTGTTCAAGAGAGCCAAGTGCGCCTGCCAAAGCTCTCTGCTGCCCCAACTATAACATCATCATACTAAAAATAGCTGCAGAAACACACCACAGCCCAGCTTCGGGCAGGCGTGCAGGCGAGTGACGAGATGGCTGATTGGTTAAGGCGATGGTCTGCTAATCTGTTGTTCTCTGTGCGCATATGGGTTTGAGTCCCATCCTTGGTGTTTAGTTTCACAGAGAGCCCGGTGAACAGGTCAACCGCAGGGGTGCCGCTCATGGCGAGCTTTAGCTGGATTGCATTTTAATTATAGCTGCAGAAAAAGCTCATGTTCATTTCTGAAAACATTGTTGAGGTCAGGATCAATATAAGAAGCCCCCTGGTGCATGGATATGACCATTAGAAATACAAAAACACATTCTAAGGGAGGTCCAAATCCTGGCTACACCAGCCTTCTTCAAGCTCATGCTTTTGCCAGCACAGCGAAAGCAGCACGCAATAGGGTGGGTAGGATAATGAAGAGTGCAAGGACACTGCAAATATATTCTGAGAGAGGTTCAAGTGCGCCAAGTGCGCCTGACAAAGCTCTCTGCTGCCCCAAATATAACATCATCATACTAAAAATAGCTGCGGAAAAACACCACCGGCAGGCGAGTGGCTGAGTGGTTAAGGCGATGGACTGCTAATCTGTTGTTCTCTGTGCGCATATGGGTTTGAGTCCCATCCTTGGTGTTTAGTTTCACAGAGAGCCCGGTGAACAGGTCAACCGCAGGGGTGCCACTCATGGCAAGCTTTAGCTGGATTGCATTTTAATTATAGCTGCAGAAAAAGCTCATGTTCATTTCTGAACACATTGTTGAGGTCAGGATCAATATAAGAAGCCCCCTGGTGCATGGATATGACCATTAGAAATACAAAAACACATTCTAAGGGAGGTCCAAATCCTGGCTACACCAGCCTTCTTCAGGCTCATGCTTTTGCCAGCACAGCGAAAACAGCACGCAATAGGGTGGGTAGGATAATGAAGAGTGCAAGGACACTGCAAATATATTCTGAGAGAGGTCTAATGCAAGCTATGCTGCCATTTTCATGACCCAGGCATTCTCTCTAGGTTCTTTCCAACAAAGCAGAAGCAGCACACAAAAGAAACATAAGCACATCTCCCTCTATGAACACGGTTGTGAGTCTCCTAACCCATAGGACCCAACGCTCCTTGCAGGTCAGTCGAAGAGTTACCTCTCTCATCAGCCCAACCTTTTACAACACATTGTGGTGAACTTTATCTCCGTCAAAGTACAAAGCCGTTCAAAGTACCTCGCTGCCAACTTTAACGACAACATCCTTAAAAGAGTTGCAGAAACATCATCATCATACTAAAAATAGCTGCAGAAACACTCCACAGCCCAGCTTTGGGCAGACGTGCATGCGAGTGACGAGGTGGCCGAGTGGTTAAGGCGATGGACTGCTAATCCATTGTGCTCTGCACGCGTGGGTTCGAATCCCATCCTCGTCGTTTGATGTCTTTAGTGTTCAAGAGCGCCAAGTGCGCCTGCCAAAGCTCTCTGCTGCCCCAACTATAACATCATCATACTAAAAATAGCTGCAGAAACACACCACAGCCCAGCTTCGGGTAGATATGCATGCGAGTGACGAGGTGGCCGAGTGGTTAAGGCGATGGACTGCTAATCCATTGTGCTCTGCACGCGTGGGTTCGAATCCCATCCTTGTCGTTTGATGTCTTTAGTGTTCAAGAGAGCCAAGTGCGCCTGCCAAAGCTCTCTGCTGCCCCAACTATAACATCATCATACTAAAAATAGCTGCGGAAAAACACCACCGGCAGGCGAGTGGCTGAGTGGTTAAGGCGATGGACTGCTAATCTGTTGTTCTCTGTGCGCATATGGGTTTGAGTCCCATCCTTGGTGTTTAGTTTCACAGAGAGCCCGGTGAACAGGTCAACCGCAGGGGTGCCACTCATGGCAAGCTTTAGCTGGATTGCATTTTAATTATAGCTGCAGAAAAAGCTCATGTTCATTTCTGAACACATTGTTGAGGTCAGGATCAATATAAGAAGCCCCCTGGTGCATGGATATGACCATTAGAAATACAAAAACACATTCTAAGGGAGGTCCAAATCCTGGCTACACCAGCCTTCTTCAGGCTCATGCTTTTGCCAGCACAGCGAAAACAGCACGCAATAGGGTGGGTAGGATAATGAAGAGTGCAAGGACACTGCAAATATATTCTGAGAGAGGTCTAATGCAAGCTATGCTGCCATTTTCATGACCCAGGCATTCTCTCTAGGTTCTTTCCAACAAAGCAGAAGCAGCACACAAAAGAAACATAAGCACATCTCCCTCTATCAACACGGTTGTGAGTCTCCTAACCCATAGGACCCAACGCTCCTTGCAGGTCAGTCGAAGAGTTACCTCTCTCATCAGCCCAACCTTTTACAACACATTGTGGTGAACTTTATCTCCGTCAAAGTACAAAGCCGTTCAAAGTACCTCGCTGCCAACTTTAACGACAACATCCTTAAATTAGTTGCAGAAACATCATCATCATACTAAAAATAGCTGCAGAAACACACCACAGCCCAGCTTCGGGCAGACGTGCATGCGAGTGACGAGGTGGCTGAGTGGATAAGGCGATGGACTGCTAATCCATTGTGCTCTGCACGCGTGGGTCCGAATCCCATCCTCGTCGTTTGATGTCTTTAGTGTTCAAGAGAGCCAAGTGCGCCTGCCAAAGCTCTCTGCTGCCCCAACTATAACATCATCATACTAAAAATAGCTGCAGAAACACACCACAGCCCAGCTTCGTGCAGGCGAGTGACGAGATGGCCGAGTGGTTAAGGCGATGGTCTGCTAATCTGTTGTTCTCTGTGCGCATATGGGTTTGAGTCCCATCCTTGGTGTTTAGTTTCACAGAGAGCCCGGTGAACAGGTCAACCGCAGGGAGGTCCAAATCCTGGCTACACCAGCCTTCTTCAAGCTCATGCTTTTGCCAGCACAGCGAAAGCAGCACGCAATAGGGTGGGTAGGATAATGAAGAGTGCAAGGACACTGCAAATATATTCTGAGAGAGGTCTAATGCAAGCTATGCTGCCATTTTCATGACCCAGGCATTCTCTCTAGGTTCTTTCCAACAAAGCAGAAGCAGCACACAAAAGAAACATAAGCACATCTCCCTCTATCAACACGGTTGTGAGTCTCCTAACCCATAGGACCCAACGCTCCTTGCAGGTCGGTCGAAGAGTTACCTCTCTCATCAGCCCAACCTTTTACAACACATTGTGGTGAACTTTATCTCCGTCAAAGTACAAAGCCGTTCAAAGTACCTCGCTGCCAACTTTAACGACAACATCCTTAAAAGAGTTGCAGAAACATCATCATCATACTAAAAATAGCTGCAGAAAAACACCACCGGCAGGCGAGTGGCTGAGTGGTTAAGGCGATGGACTGCTAATCTGTTGTTCTCTGTGCGTATATGGGTTTGAGTCCCATCCTTGGTGTTTAGTTTCACAGAGAGCCCGGTGAACAGGTCAACTGCAGGGGTGCCGCTCATGGCGAGCTTTAGCTGGATTGCATTTTAATTATAGCTGCAGAAAAAGCTCATGTTCATTTCTGAAAACATTGTTGAGGTTAGGATCAATATAAGAAGCCCCCTGGTGCATAGATATGACCATTAGAAATACAAAAACACATTCTAAGGGAGGTCCAAATCCTGGCTACACCAGCCTTCTTCAAGCTCATGCTTTTGCCAGCACAGCGAAAGCAGCACGCAATAGAAGCAAAAGCACAATTCTTTTTTCCAACAAGTCACGAAGCCTCCTAAGAGACTGACAAAAATTGCCAAGGCTGACTGTATTTCAAGTCATCCCAGCGGGGTATTGGGTAAAGTTTTCAACCAGCAAAGATCACGTCTCGGATGAGCCTCATAGACTACGATATTGTCTCTGCGAAAGAATGCCGGCGAAGGTAGCAAAGTCTCCCGTGCTTTTATCTGGACATGGAACGACAGGGTGGTATCAAGCTTTAAACTGCCATGGTCGGGTAGGATAATGAAGAGTGCAAGGACACTGCAAATATATTCTGAGAGAGTTCTAATGCAAGCTATGCTGCCATTTTCATGACCCAGGCATTCTCTCTAGGTTCTTTCCAACAAAGCAGAAGCAGCACACAAAAGAAACATAAGCACATCTCCCTCTATCAACACGGTTGTGAGTCTCCTAACCCATAGGACCCAACGCTCCTTGCAGGTCGGTCGAAGAGTTACCTCTCTCATCAGCCCAACCTTTTACAACACATTGTGGTGAACTTTATCTCCGTCAAAGTACAAAGCCGTTCAAAGTACCTCGCTGCCAACTTTAACGACAACATCCTTAAAATAGTTGCAGAAACATCATCATCATACTAAAAATAGCTGCAGAAACACACCACAGCCCAGCTTCGGGCATACGTGCATGCGAGTGACGAGGTGGCCGAGTGGTTAAGGCGATGGACTGCTAATCCATTGTGCTCTGCACGCGTGGGTTCGAATCCCATCCTCGTCGTTTGATGTCTTTAGTGTTCAAGAGAGCCAAGTGCACCTGCCAAAGCTCTCTGCTGCCCCAACTATAACATCATCATACTAAAAATAGCTGCAGAAACACACCACAGCCCAGCTTCGGGTAGATGTGCATGCGAGTGACGAGGTGGCCGAGTGGTTAAGGTGATGGACTGCTAATCCATTGTGCTCTGCACGCGTGGGTTCGAATCCCATCCTCGTTGTTTGATGTCTTTAGTGTTCAAGAGAGCCAAGTGCGCCTGCCAAAGCTCTCTGCTGCCCCAACTATAACATCATCATACTAAAAATAGCTGCAGAAACACACCACAGCCCAGCTTCGGGCAGGCGTGCAGGCGAGTGACGAGATGGCCGATTGGTTAAGGCAGGGTTTCTCAAACTCGGACCTGGAGGGCCACTGTCCTGCACAGTTTAGCTCCAACCCTGATCAAACACACCTGAGCAAGGTAATCAATGTCTTCAGGATTACTAGAAACTCACATCTAGGTGTGTTTGATCAGGTTTGGAGCTAAACTGTGCAGGACAGTGGCCCTCCAGGACCGAGTTTGAGAAACCCTGGGTTAAGGCGATGGTCTGCTAATCTGTTGTTCTCTGTGCGCATATGGGTTTGAGTCCCATCCTTGGTGTTTAGTTTCACAGAGAGCCCGATGAACAGGTCAACCGCAGGGGTGCCGCTCATGGCGAGCTTTAGCTGGATTGCATTTTAATTATAGCTGCAGAAAAAGCTCATGTTCATTTCTGAAAACATTGTTGAGGTCAGGATCAATATAAGAAGCCCCCTGGTGCATGGATATGACCATTAGAAATACAAAAACACATTCTAAGGGAGGTCCAAATCCTGGCTACACCAGCCTTCTTCAAGCTCATGCTTTTGCCAGCACAGCGAAAGCAGCACGCAATAGGGTGGGTAGGATAATGAAGAGTGCAAGGACACTGCAAATATATTCTGAGAGAGGTCTAATGCAAGCTATGCTGCCATTTTCATGACCCAGGCATTCTCTCTAGGTTCTTTCCAACAAAGCAGAAGCAGCACACAAAAGAAACATAAGCACATCTCCCTCTATCAACACGGTTGTGAGTCTCCTAACCCATAGGACCCAACGCTCCTTGCAGGTCAGTCGAAGAGTTACCTCTCTCATCAGCCCAACCTTTTACAACACATTGTGGTGAACTTTATCTCCGTCAAAGTACAAAGCCGTTGAAAGTACCTCGCTGCCAACTTTAACGACAACATCCTTAAAAGAGTTGCAGAAACATCATCATCATACTAAAAATAGCTGCAGAAACACTCCACAGCCCAGCTTTGGGCAGACGTGCATGCGAGTGACGAGGTGGCCGAGTGGTTAAGGCGATGGACTGCTAATCCATTGTGCTCTGCACACGTGGGTTCGAATCCCATCCTCGTCGTTTGATGTCTTTAGTGTTCAAGAGCGCCAAGTGCGCCTGCCAAAGCTCTCTGCTTTAGCTGGATTGCATTTTAATTATAGCTGCAGAAAAAGCTCATGTTCATTTCTGAACACATTGTTGAGGTCAGGATCAATATAAGAAGCCCCCTGGTGCATGGATATGACCATTAGAAATACAAAAACACATTCTAAGGGAGGTCCAAATCCTGGCTACACCAGCCTTCTTCAGGCTCATGCTTTTGCCAGCACAGCGAAAACAGCACGCAATAGGGTGGGTAGGATAATGAAGAGTGCAAGGACACTGCAAATATATTCTGAGAGAGGTCTAATGCAAGCTATGCTGCCATTTTCATGACCCAGGCATTCTCTCTAGGTTCTTTCCAACAAAGCAGAAGCAGCACACAAAAGAAACATAAGCACATCTCCCTCTATCAACACGGTTGTGAGTCTCCTAACCCATAGGACCCAACGCTCCTTGCAGGTCAGTCGAAGAGTTACCTCTCTCATCAGCCCAACCTTTTACAACACATTGTGGTGAACTTTATCTCCATCAAAGTACAAAGCCGTTCAAAGTACCTCGCTGCCAACTTTAACGACAACATCCTTAAATTAGTTGCAGAAACATCATCATCATACTAAAAATAGCTGCAGAAACACACCAGAGCCCAGCTTCGGGCAGACGTGCATGCGAGTGACGAGGTGGCCGAGTGGTTAAGGCGATGGACTGCTAATCCATTGTGCTCTGCACGCGTGGGTTCGAATCCCATCCTCGTCGTTTGATGTCTTTAGTGTTCAAGAGAGCCAAGTGCGCCTGCCAAACCTCTCTGCTGCCCCCACTATAACATCATCATACTAAAAATAGCTGCAGAAACACACCACAGCCCAGCTTCGGGCAGGCGTGCAGGTGAGTGACGAGATGGCCGAGTGGATAAGGCGATGGACTGCTAATCCAGTGTGCTCTGCACGCGTGGGTTCGAATCCCATCCTTGTCGTTTGATGTCTTTAGTGTTCAAGAGAGCCAAGTGCGCCTGCCAAAGCTCTCTGCTGCCCCAACTATAACATCATCATACTAAAAATAGCTGCAGAAACACACCACAGCCCAGCTTCGTGCAGGCGTGCAGGCGAGTGACGAGATGGCCGAGTGGTTAAGGCGATGGTCTGCTAATCTGTTGTTCTCTGTCCGCATATGGGTTTGAGTCCCATCCTTGGTGTTTAGTTTCACAGAGAGCCCGGTGAACAGGTCAACCGCAGGGGTGCCGCTCATGGCGAGCTTTAGCTGGATTGCATTTTAATTATAGCTGCAGAAAAAGCTCATGTTCATTTCTGAAAACATTGTTGAGGTCAGGATCAATATAAGAAGCCCCCTGGTGCATGGATATGACCATTAGAAATACAAAAACACATTCTAAGGGAGGTCCAAATCCTGGCTACACCAGCCTTCTTCAAGCTCATGCTTTTGCCAGCACAGCGAAAGCAGCACGCAATAGGGTGGGTAGGATAATGAAGAGTGCAAGGACACTGCAAATATATTCTGAGAGAGGTCTAATGCAAGCTATGCTGCCATTTTCATGACCCAGGCATTCTCTCTAGGTTCTTTCCAACAAAGCAGAAGCAGCACACAAAAGAAACATAAGCACATCTCCCTCTATCAACACGGTTGTGAGTCTCCTAACCCATAGGACCCAACGCTCCTTGCAGGTCAGTCGAAGAGTTACCTCTCTCATCAGCCCAACCTTTTACAACACATTGTGGTGAACTTTATCTCCGTCAAAGTACAAAGCCGTTCAAAGTACCTCGCTGCCAACTTTAATGACAACATCCTTAAAATAGTTGCAGAAACATCATCATCATACTAAAAATAGCTGCAGAAACACACCACAGCCCTGCATCACAGCCCAGCACCACAGACATGCATGCGAGTGACGAGGTGGCCGAGTGGTTAAGGCGATGGGCTGCTAATCCTTTGTCCTCTGCACGCGTGGGTTTGAATCCCATCCTCGTCGTTTGATTTCTTTAGTGTTCAAGAGAGCCAAGTGCGCCTGCCAAAGCTCTCTGCTGCCCCAACTATAACATCATCATACTAAAAATAGCTGCAGAAACACACCACAGCCCAGCTTCGGGCAGGCGTGCAGGCGAGTGACGAGATGGCCGAGTGGTTAAGGCGATGGACTGCTAATCTGTTGTTCTCTGTGCGCATATGGGTTTGAGTCCCATCCTTGGTGTTTAGTTTCACAGAGAGCCCGGTGAACAGGTCAACCGCAGGGGTGCCGCTCATGGCGAGCTTTAGCTGGATTGCATTTTAATTATAGCTGCAGAAAAAGCTCATGTTCATTTCTGAAAACATTGTTGAGGTCAGGATCAATATAAGAAGCCCCCTGGTGCATGGATATGACCATTAGAAATACAAAAACACATTCTAAGGGAGGTCCAAATCCTGGCTACACCAGCCTTCTTCAAGCTCATGCTTTTGCCAGCACAGCAAAAGCAGCACGCAATAGAAGCAAAAGCACAATTCTCTTTTCCAACAAGTCACGAAGCCTCCTAAGAGACTGACAAAAATTGCCAAGGCTGACTGTATTTCAAGTCATCCCAGCGGGGTATTGGGTAAAGTTTTCAACCAGCAAAGATCACGTCTCGGATGAGCCTCATAGACTACGATATTGCCTCTGCGAAAGAATGCCGGCGAAGGTAGCAGAGTCTCCCGTGCTTTTATCTGGACATGGAACGACAGGGTGGTATCAAGCTTTAAACTGCCATGTAATCAGCCTTTTGGCACTGATGGCTGCATGGTGAGTCTACGAAACAGGCGAGTGATATGCACGAAAAGGTTTATTCATTGTCCTCTCTTCACTCAAAGAACAAAAAGTGCACTGATTTCGTAACTTTGGGGGAGAGACATATGGGTATCCTGGTAGGAAAGGGGGAGAGTAATAACGCTCAATCTCCAAGAACATATTTGAGTTCAGGATCGATTCGATGAGCCCCCTATGAGGTTGGGTAGGATAATGAAGAGTGCAAGGACACTGCAAATATATTCTGAGAGAGGTCTAATGCAAGCTATGCTGCCATTTTCATGACCCAGGCATTCTCTCTAGGTTCTTTCCAACAAAGCAGAAGCAGCACACAAAAGAAACATAAGCACATCTCCCTCTATCAACACGGTTGTGAGTCTCCTAACCCATAGGACCCAACGCTCCTTGCAGGTCAGTCGAAGAGTTACCTCTCTCATCAGTTCAACCTTTTACAACACATTGTGGTGAACTTTATCTCCGTCAAAGTACAAAGCCGTTCAAAGTACCTCGCTGCCAACTTTAACGACAACATCCTTAAAATAGTTGCAGAAACATCATCATCATACTAAAAATAGCTGCAGAAACACACCAGAGCCCAGCTTCGGGCATACGTGCATGCGAGTGACGAGGTGGCCGAGTGGTTAAGGCGATGGACTGCTAATCCATTGTGCTCTGCACGTGTGGGTTCGAATCCCATCCTCGTCGTTTGATGTCTTTAGTGTTCAAGAGAGCCAAGTGCGCCTGCCAAAGCTCTCTGCTGCCCCAACTATAACATCATCATACTAAAAATAGCTGCAGAAACACACCAGAGCCCAGCTTCGGGCAGACGTGCATGCGAGTGACGAGGTGGCCGAGTGGTTAAGGCGATGGACTGCTAATCCTTCGTCCTTTGCACGCGTGGGTTCGAATCCCATCCTCGTCGTTTGTTGTCTTTAGTGTTCAAGAGAGCCAAGTGCGCCTGACAAATCTCTCTGCTGCCCCAAATCTCTCTGCTGCCCCAAATAACATCATCATACTAAAAATAGCTGCAGAAACACACCACAGCCCAGCTTCGGGCAGGCGTGCAGGCGAGTGACAAGGTGGCCGAGTGGTTAAGGCGATGGACTGCTAATCCATTGTGTTCTGCACTTGTGGGTTCGAATCCCATCCTCATCGTTTGATGTCTTTAGCGTTCAAGAGAGCCAAGTGCGCCTGCCAAGGCACTCTGCTGCCCCAACTATAACGTCATCATACTAAAAATAGCTGCGGAAAAACACCACCGGCAGGCGAGTGGCTGAGTGGTTAAGGCGATGGACTGCTAATCTGTTGTTCTTTGTGCGCATATGGGTTTGAGTCCCATCCTTGGTGTTTAGTTTCACAGAGAGCCCGGTGAACAGGTCAACCGCAGGGGTGCCGCTAATGGCGAGCTTTAGCTGGATTGCATTTTAATTATAGCTGCAGAAAAAGCTCATGTTCATTTCTGAACACATTGTTGAGGTCAGGATCAATATAAGAAGCCCCCTGGTGCATGGATATGACCATTAGAAATACAAAAACACATTCTAAGGGAGGTCCAAATCCTGGCTACAACAGCCTTCTTCAAGCTCATGCTTTTGCCAGCACAGCGAAAGCAGCACGCAATAGAAGCAAAAGCACAATTCTCTTTTCCAACAAGTCACGAAGCCTCCTAAGAGACTGACAAAATTTGCCAAGGCTGACTGTATTTCAAGTCATCCCAGCGGGGTATTGGGTAAAGTTTTCAACCAGCAAAGATCACGTCTCGGATGAGCCTCATAGACTACAATATTGCCTCTGCGAAAGAATGCCGGCGAAGGTAGCAAAGTCTCCCGTGCTTTTATCTGGACATGGAACGACAGGGTGGTATCAAGCTTTAAACTGCCATGTAATCAGCCTTTTGGCACTGATGGCTGCATGGTGAGTCTACGAAACAGGCGAGTGATATGCACGAAAAGGTTTATTCATTGTTCTCTCTTCACTCAAAGAACAAAAAGTGCACTGATTTCGTAATTTTGGGGGAGAGACATATGGGTATCCTGGTAGGAAAGGGGGAGAGTAATAACGCTCAATCTCCAAGAACATATTTGAGTTCGGGATCGATTCGATGAGCCCCCTATGAGGTTGGGTAGGATAATGAAGAGTGCAAGGACACTGCAAATATATTCTGAGAGAGGTCTAATGCAAGCTATGCTGCCATTTTCATGACCCAGGCATTCTCTCTAGGTTCTTTCCAACAAAGCAGAAGCAGCACACAAAAGAAACATAAGCACATCTCCCTCTATCAACACGGTTGTGAGTCTCCTAACCCATAGGACCCAACGCTCCTTGCAGGTCAGTCGAAGAGTTACCTCTCTCATCAGCCCAACCTTTTACAACACATTGTGGTGAACTTTATCTCCGTCAAAGTACAAAGCCATTCAAAGTACCTCGCTGCCAACTTTAACGACAACATCCTTAAAATAGTTGCAGAAACATCATCATCATACTAAAAATAGCTGCAGAAACACACCACAGCCCAGCTTCGGGCAGACATGCATGCGAGTGACGAGGTGGCCGAGTGGTTAAGGCGATGGACTGCTAATCCTTTGTCCTCTGCACGCGTGGGTTCGAATCCCATCCTCGTCGTTTGATTTCTTTAGTGTTCAAGAGAGCCAAGTGCGCCTGCCAAAGCTCTCTGCTGCCCCAACTATAACATCATCGTACTAAAAATAGCTGCAGAAACACACCACAGCCCAGCTTCGGGCAGGCGTGCAGGCGAGTGAGGAGATGGCCGAGTGGTTAAGGCGATGGACTGCTAATCTGTTGTTCTCTGTGCGCATATGGGTTTGAGTCCCATCCTTGGTGTTTAGTTTCACAGAGAGCCCGGTGAACAGGTCAACCGCAGGGGTGCCGCTCATGGCGAGCTTTAGCTGGATTGCATTTTAATTATAGCTGCAGAAAAAGCTCATGTTCATTTCTGAAAACATTGTTGAGGTCAGGATCAATATAAGAAGCCCCCTGGTGCATGGATATGACCATTAGAAATACAAAAACACATTCTAAGGGAGGTCCAAATCCTGGCTACACCAGCCTTCTTCAAGCTCATGCTTTTGCCAGCACAGCGAAAGCAGCACACAACAGAAGCAAAAGCACAATTCTCTTTTCCAACAAGTCACGAAGCCTCCTAAGAGACTGACAAAAATTGCCAAGGCTGACTGTATTTCAAGTCATCCCAGCGGGGTATTGGGTAAAGTTTTCAACCAGCAAAGATCACGTCTCGGATGAGCCTCATAGACTACGATATTGCCTTTGCGAAAGAATGCCGGCGAAGGTAGCAGAGTCTCCCGTGCTTTTATCTGGACATGGAACGACAGGGTGGTATCAAGCTTTAAACTGCCATGTAATCAGCCTTTTGGCACTGATGGCTGCATGGTGAGTCTACGAAACAGGCGAGTGATATGCACGAAAAGGTTTATTCAATGGGTGCTTCTCAATTCTTATTTGTGTATCCTCGTTTCCTCTCCTCGCTTCCTTTCCTCGCGTCTCGGCTCCGCCCCCTGTAGGATGCGAGGGAAGGCTGCAAGGAAAAGACGCGAGGACAGAGGAATCGAATGAAAGCTTTTTATATGTATTGGAATCCTTGATCACTCGAGCGTCACTTGACCGCGTCATCAGCAGCGCTCAGAGGATCTGCCCTCATGTTGTTGAAATTTGTTTATTTAAGAAATTCATAATAAATAATAATAAAGCAAGATACCCTGTTGAAATATGTGAGGTGTGAGGTTTATATAAACTGCAAAAGTAAAGTATAAATTAAAATTGTCGTGACCGATGTGAAGGGGGAGGAGAATTTATACGTGCGTCACGTTTTAGTCGATAAAACTCTTCCGCATAGGATGCACCTGTGTATCCTCGCTCATGACTCCTCTGGAAGCCTCCTCACTCCTCGATCCTCGACTCCTCGCAGTGCAATTAGAGAATTGAGATGTCCTTCAAGATGGCTGTGCTCGATCGGTTTCCGGGTCATAGGATGGAGGACGGAGGAGAGAGGAGACGAGGAGGGATATTGAGAAGCACCCATTGTCCTCTCTTCACTCAAAGAACAAAAAGTGCACTGATTTCGTAACTTTGGGGGAGAGACATATGGGTATCCTGGTAGGAAAGGGGGAGAGTAATAACGCTCAATCTCCAAGAACATATTTGAGTTCAGGATCGATTCGATGAGCCCCCTATGAGGTTGGGTAGGATAATGAAGAGTGCAAGGACACTGCAAATATATTCTGAGAGAGGTCTAATGCAAGCTATGCTGCCATTTTCATGACCCAGGCATTCTCTCTAGGTTCTTTCCAACAAAGCAGAAGCAGCACACAAAAGAAACATAAGCACATCTCCCTCTATCAACACGGTTGTGAGTCTCCTAACCCATAGGACCCAACGCTCCTTGCAGGTCAGTCGAAGAGTTACCTCTCTCATCAGTTCAACCTTTTACAACACATTGTGGTGAACTTTATCTCCGTCAAAGTACAAAGCCGTTCAAAGTACCTCGCTGCCAACTTTAACGACAACATCCTTAAAATAGTTGCAGAAACATCATCATCATACTAAAAATAGCTGCAGAAACACACCAGAGCCCAGCTTCGGGCATACGTGCATGCGAGTGACGAGGTGGCCGAGTGGTTAAGGCGATGGACTGCTAATCCATTGTGCTCTGCACGCGTGGGTTCGAATCCCATCCTCGTCGTTTGATGTCTTTAGTGTTCAAGAGAGCCAAGTGCGCCTGCCAAAGCTCTCTGCTGCCCCAACTATAACATCATCATACTAAAAATAGCTGCAGAAACACACCAGAGCCCAGCTTCGGGCAGACGTGCATGCGAGTGACGAGGTGGCCGAGTGGTTAAGGCGATGGACTGCTAATCCTTTGTCCTTTGCACGCGTGGGTTCGAATCCCATCCTCGTCGTTTGATGTCTTTAGTGTTCAAGAGAGCCAAGTGTATGGCGAGCGGATAATGACTTTTCTAAGTCTACCCTGAAGAAGGCGAAGGAGCAGTCTACCCTTCCGTCGCCGTCAGTCCGTGTCTATTTTTGAATGGGATTGATAGAGACGTCAGACGACAGACCGGCGGCGACGTCACGGCGGCGTCACAGTTGTAACGTATACCTTACGGTGACGTGGCGACGGCGTACGTGAGAAATGTATAAACAATCATAATGTCTGAACCAGGCACGTCGCCTAATAAGACGCCACGTCGTCCCTCAGTACGTCGCCTAATAAGACGCCTAATACACACGTCGTCCCTCAGTACGTCGCCTAATAAGACGCCAGATACACACGTCGTCCCTCAGTACGTCGCCTAATAAGACGCCTGATACACACGTCGTCCCAATCTAATGTTATTTTTCCGATGTTGATAACGAAAAGTGAATAGCATGAGTAAGATTGGATTTGCAATAGGCGATCGGGAGACATGATTTTTGTTTTGTTTTGTAAGCTTTTCTTTAAAGTGATTTTTTGTTTAATATTAAAGCCTCTTAATTTTAAATTTGTCATCACCCAATTGCTTGGATTTAATAAAAAAAGAAGCGAATATTCCATAAACAGGCTCTAACTTGTTGGTCTTTCTACAGCAGTGTTTCAATAAATGGTCTAGATCTTAGACAGAGAAGTTAACAACAAAGTAATAAAAATCTTTTATTTGCAAAATCTATCCCTGCCTCCAGATACAAATGGTCCCCCTTGTATGAAAATATTAATTGGAATGGAGCATGGAGTAACCCACATACATTTTTAATTACAAACAAATTAAAAGAAATATAATTTATTACCCCTGTAACAAGATTATCTCTAAATTTATAGCCTACCGTAGACGAAAAATGCAGCTTTTGCTTTATGGAAACAGAAACGTTAGACCATTTATTCTATAATTGCTCACATAGCTCTTCTCTGTGGAATGATATAGCCTACAATGTTTCATTAATGGCAACATAAGAATAGGACAGAGGCCGCACTATGCATAGACGTTTTTTATTCGTTGCACAAAAGCGTTTCGGCGTGTGCCTTGGAAGAAGGCACACGCCGAAACGCGTTTGTGCAACGAATAAAAAACGTCTATGCATAGTGCGGCCTCTGTCCTATTCTTATGTAGGCTATTATATTTTTAGGGCAGCACTCTAAAAAGTGTATTATCAAAAATTGAGTGAAGCCTGCTCCTATCCTCATTAATCATAAATGGCAACAACAATGTTTCAACAACTTGGCTCAAACATAGCCTACATTTGTGACCCTGGATCACAAAACCAGTCTTATGTTGCACGGGTATATTTGTGGCAATAGCCAACAAAACATTGTATGGGTCAAAATTATAGATTTTTCTTTTATGCCAAAAATCATTAGGATATTAAGTAAAGATCATGTTCCATGAAGATATTTTGTAAATTTACCACCTTAAATATATAAAACATTTATTTTTGTGAATGGATGCAGCACTATCGCCAATAGAAATGGACAACTTTAAAGGTGATTTTCTCAATATTTCGATTTTTCTGCACCCTCAGATTCCAGATCTTCAAATAGTTGTATCTTGACCAAATATTGTCCTATCCTAACAAACCATACATCAATGGAAAGATTATGTATTCAGCTTTCAGATGATGTATAAATCTCAATTTAAAAAAAAATACACATAAGACTGGTTTTGTGGTCCAGGGTCACATTTATCTAATTTTGATATCTTCTTTTCCTTTTCTGACTCAAATTTCTCTGTACAATATATAGTCGACTTAATCATTTTTCTTGGAAAATTCTTTATTCTTAAATCGAAGTTTATGAAAAACTACGGTGACGCATTGCTGCCACATAGGCTACATATAATTTTTTCCACTCAATTATGTCGTAATAACGAGATCTTATGTCGTTTTGACGACATATTTTTCTCGTAATAACGAGATCTTATTTCATTAAAACGACACATTTTGTAGTCATGTACAAAATATGCCTTTATCCACATAAAATTGATAGCCAATCATGTCTTTATCATACGTTCAAAAAGCTGAAGAAATAGCAGCCCCCAACGGACATTCATGTTAAAAGATCAAATTCTGTACACACCTTATTAATAGCAGATGAGCCCAGAATGCGAACATTGTGTTTAATTCAGACTGTAAAAAATAGGTTTAATTGCATATTAGGCTAAGCATAAAGAAAAAGCTTAATGTGGCTTAATAGGCTACTTCAGTGATAAAGATCAAATGCTGTACACACCTTATTAATAAACCATATCCTACAGAAAAGCAGATGAGCCCAGAATATGAACGCAATGCATTTAATTATACGTTAAGCGTTTTCCGATAGAAACCCTTTATTATAAAGAAAATAAAGGTGGCTCTTAACGTTTCTTTCTATGGGAGGATGGCATTGCGGTGCACAGCAAATCCTTTAAATCAGCGATTCCCAAACTGTGGTCCGCGGACCACTAGTGGTCCGTGAGGGTACTGCAGGTGGTCCGTGGAAAGGCAAAATGAAATATAAAATAATATTTTTTTTACCTTCATTTTACCAGGAAATTCACATAAAAAAAGTAAAAAGAATATGTAGGCCTATATTGATGTAACATTTTAATTAAATTGTCAAGTTATTGTGTGATTACTAAAAAAGCCTAGTGGTGTTCGGCCGTGACATTCAAGTTTGTGCCGTTAGAACCACAACATTGGTTCGGTGGATAGCAACAGGTTCTCTGAAGAGAAAAGGGCAGTGTTGCCAGATTGGGCGGGTTAAAAAGGGTTTGGGCGGGTGGACAAAATTTGGGCTGGTTTGGTATCAGTTCGGCGGTTTTCAAACATCTACATTTTAAAGTCTAATTGGTTAAAAAACTAAAATAAAGTGTGCATGTAGTCCATAAAATCAGTCATCATGACATTACTGTACACACACGCCCATGCAGAGTCAGCTGGCATTGGTGTTGACATCACCGACGAGCACGCACTTTTAGCCAATCAGCGATCAGCAGGCAGATGCGATTGAGCGCGATAAGTTGTAGCTGTATATTCAAGTGATGGCTAATGCCTCTACTAAGTTGTATGTACACAGTAAAGAGTGAGATAGTGAGCAAATCTAAAAATGTACACGTGGTGGGATATATCGATGGTGACTATAACTCTGAGAGGAGAGCACAGTTATGTCCATGGTCATGTGCACACTAGCCTAACCGTACCAGACATCGGCAACTTTACACCGTCCAGACTGCACTATACTCGCCCCTGACACCTGCTGAAAAAGGTTTGAATCAACGATGAATCAGTTTTGACTGCTAAATTCTGCGTTATGTTCTGCAATGTGTACTTCCGAGGGTTAAAGTCATCGGTTCATTTCTTGATTGCCGTTTTGACAGTGTCCATCTGGACATTTTAGTCATATTGGCTAATTCTCCTTAATTATTGCCGTTTTGATCTGTTTTCCTGGATTTTTTTTTTTTTTTTTTTTTTTTTTTTTTTATCATTGTTATTTGTTTTAAGGAGATACAAATTGTGCTTATCAACCTTGAATGACATGGTAATGAAATTATATCATATTATTTTGGCAGTAAAATTTTGGGCGGTTTTTTCTTGTAGTGGGCGGGTTTTGGTGAGCTTTTGGGCTGGAAATCACCGTTCCAATCTGGCAACACTGGAAAAGGGCAGAGGCAAATATTATCTCATTATCACATCACACGCATATCCTTTAATGGTGCGTTCACACCGGACGAAATTTCGCTTCAAACTTTTGTTTTGACGCGGGAATTGATACAAAGTGGTCAAGCGTATCACTAGACGGGGCAGGCGCGATTTTGACATATGATCCCTTTTTGAATTTGACGCGCTCGCGTCCGGTGTGAACGCACAGTTAGGCATAGGCAGTTTATATGAAACGAAATGTTTATAAATGGAATGAATAAGGCCTGTTATTATTTTAATTTCCAGTTAGTTTCTTGATCTCGCGTTTCTGAAATGTTTTGCGGATGTGCTCTTAAGTGGACAAACTCAAGCCTAGGTACTTTTTGAGGAGTTGTAAAATTCTGAAGATTAATAATCCCCTAAAATCACAAAAGGTTTTGAAATGTTGACTATATTCCAGTGTTCTTATTACTGTATAGATTTCATACTCCATTGCTATGGAAATAAGCCTGTTGTTCAAATGAACCTGATTATGCCCTCGGGCGCTTGAGTAAATAAATAAATTAAATATGTGGCAGCCGTTGTGTGCAGTAAACTTTCTTTTAACAAGCCTGTTGTACTGATGTGATGACCAATGATAGTTTTAGAGCTAGTAAGCCTATTTAGAGGTGCAGATTAATTCAGGTAGGACTCTGTGTAGACATATTTTATTATGTGTATTATGAGGTGGTCCGCGAAAATTCTTGATTACAAATAGTGGTCCACACACACAAAAAGTTTGAAAACCCCTGCTTTAAATGGTATTCAATGCAAAACAAAAATGAAAAATAAAAGTAGCCAATAAAATAAACAAATTATTGTGGCATTAATTAGCCCACAAACAATATTTATTTTAAAGACTAAACGAATTTGTTTAAAGAAAAAAAACAGCATTGTGCGTTTATCTGTAGAGTGTTTCAGCCGCCCTTTTCAAACTGGCGCAATAAAATGCAACAGAATTTGATTTGTTAAACATGAAGGACTTATCAGTCTGGCATGGCCGCTCGCTCTAACGTTAACCTAGATAAATGTTCGCTATTATTAAGCGCATATCCGAGTGTTTGTGCGGAGTGTGGAGCGCGCACTGCATGGCACACATGGACGCGCCGGTGCCATCACTCGCATTTTCCTATCAACAGTGGAAACAACTTAAATACTCCATTTCTGGTCATACAGAAAAGAATAATACATCAGTCGCAACTTTATTTGTGTAAACTCTCAACAACAAGAAAACGTTGTGCTTTTGTAAAATAAAAGAAAACGAACGCGCTTTCATGATCTCTGTGAATTGGAGCGCATCTAAAAAATGAACCGAAAACAGTTAGCCTCACAGACATGAGAAATATCACTATCTATATAAAGTTTATAAATAAAATAAAAAGGTCCACCAACGAAAAAAAAATCCAATCGAAAGCAAATACGGTAGGCTACCATCTGATTATGTGATCCTGTCCGTATGAAAGGCGCATTCATTAGCCTACTTTTGCCGGTGCTTTGCGGCAAGTTTTATGCGCTTGAGCGCGGAATAGCCATATACACCCAGGATTGAATATAAACGTGCGATTAGTCCTAATTGCTTAAATAAATTACTACTAGTCTAGAAAAATCCTTTAGTCTATGGCAACTCTAATCAATAGCCTACATTTAATATTTGACATTATTTAATTAGTAATTTTATCCAGCTCTTTACATTAAATTAGTTGAGTTAGCATAATTAGTTCATGAACAAATAAAATAATAAAATAAAGTTTAAATTATACCGGTAACATTTCTATATAGCATTGCTTATTCCACCACACAAAGAACTGTTTATAAGGTGACTGTCCGTTATACATGTGAAGATTGTATATGGCTGTATCTTGAAGATTTTTGTATTGTATCTTCTGTTATAAAGATGAAGATTGACATTTCGTTAATTAAACAAAATAAGAACACAATGTTGTAAAAAATAAACAACTTAGGCTATGTTCTGTTAGATGTGTTTTGACTACTTTTTGTTTAATTATCTCTAGGTAATGAAGATATAGCCTATTAACAAAAATAAATCTTTGGCTATATATAATTAATATATTATATAAAAAAAAACTTATAGGCCTGTATAAAATATATTTTTAAAAAGGGCCTCATTGATTCATTTTGCCTGATTGGGGGCTGTTACTATTTGCATAAGCTTTTTGAACGTAGATGTGTGAAAAAGGATAGGCTGTCAATTTTATGTGGATTATAAAGGCAAAAAAAAGATGTCGTGACATCTCGTTATTACGAGAAAAATATGTCGTTTTAACGACATAAGAACACGTTATTACGAGAAAAGATGACGTTAAAACGACATAAGATCTCGTTATTAGGCTACAACATAATTGAGGGGAAACAATAATATGTATGTGGCAGCAGCTATGCGTCACCGTACTGCTCTTGATGTAAAGTGTAACAATTATCGTCAGTTATCCTCTTGCACCCTCTGTTGGCATTTGTACATAATATACATATGTTCATTGTTTATATATTTCTTCATGTATTTTAATAGTGTTGTTAAATAAAATAAAATAATTAATTACTTTTAATACCCTACTTTATTTGAACCAATTATATTGCCTCATTTGTAATTATGTATTTAAGCCATACTAAAGGCTATTGTTCACTTCAGATCTATCTTTATGACCAAAAAATATATAGCCTAAATAAATAGTCGACACTGACAGCCCTAGTCTTGAACATTTGACCATGAACCTACATTGTTTTGCATTTTGTGACTAAACGACTATTTCCCTGTCTTATATTTTTTCATTGTTGGTTTCTTGAAAATAATAGGCTATTAAAATACTTTCTTGTCACCTTCTCCTGTAAACAATATCGTGAATAGTTTAATTTTGTGTATTCGCCCATTATGGTCAACTGTGTAAATTAAAATTATTACCACCTTCAAAAGTAAAAACTCAGACTGACACATTCCAGAATATTATGTTTATAGATTACAATTAATGAATTTATCTGTTCAACTTTAAAGTTGTTGTTAATAATTGTGCAAAAAGTTGTGACTTTGATGGTGTATAATTTGCATAGCCCTCATATCCAGTAGAAAGTGAGTGAATTATATATATATATATATAAAAAAAAACTATGTTCGTAAACCATTCAGAGATGACATTAATGACATACACAACTTTGTATACAATACAAAATTTGTATCAATGATATTTTCAATGTCATCAGAATACAAGAAAAGAATGATTGATTAGAAAGATAACAAAGGAAAGATAAGAAAAGCTAGGGGGGGGAATAGATATTTTTTATTGTGATGCGACGTTGGAGTCATGCTGTGGTGAGACGTTGGTGTCACGCGTCTGTGATGCGACGTGCTGTGGTGAGATGTTGGAGTCACGCGTCAGTGGTGCGACGTGCTGTGATGCGACGTTGGAGTCACGCGTTGGTTTCACCCGTCTGTGGTGCGGCGTACCCCTTCTGTCACGTAAAAGTACACGACTGTAGACTTCGGTAAGTTATCCGTGGCATTATCCACTCGCCATACAAGTGCGCCTGACAAATCTCTCTGCTGCCCCAAATCTCTCTGCTGCCCCAAATAACATCATCATACTAAAAATAGCTGCAGAAACACACCACAGCCCAGCTTCGGGCAGGCGTGCAGGCGAGTGACAAGGTGGCCGAGTGGTTAAGGCGATGGACTGCTAATCCATTGTGTTCTGCACTTGTGGGTTCGAATCCCATCCTCATCGTTTGATGTCTTTAGCGTTCAAGAGAGCCAAGTGCGCCTGCCAAGGCACTCTGCTGCCCCAACTATAACGTCATCATACTAAAAATAGCTGCGGAAAAACACCACCGGCAGGCGAGTGGCTGAGTGGTTAAGGCGATGGACTGCTAATCTGTTGTTCTTTGTGCGCATATGGGTTTGAGTCCCATCCTTGGTGTTTAGTTTCACAGAGAGCCCGGTGAACAGGTCAACCGCAGGGGTGCCGCTCATGGCGAGCTTTAGCTTTAGCTGTGAGTCTCCATAGGACCCAACGCTCCTTGCAGGTCAGTCGAAGAATTACCTCTCTCATCAGCCCAACCTTTTACAACACATTGTGGTGAACTTTATCTCCGTCAAAGTACAAAGCCGTTCAAAGTACCTCGCTGCCAACTTTAACGACAACATCCTTAAAATAGTTGCAGAAACAACATCATTATACTAAAAATAGCTGCAGAAACACACCACAGCCCAGCTTCGGGCAGACGAGGTGGCCGAGTGGTTAAGGCGATGGACTGCTAATCCATTGTGCTCTCCACGTGTGGGTTCGAATCCCATCCTCGACGTTTGATGTCTTTAGTGTTCAAGAGAGCCAAGTGCGCCTGCCAAAGCTCTCTGCTGCCCCAACTATAACATCATCATACTAAAAATAGCTGCAGAAACACACCACAGCCCAGCTTCGGGCAGACATGCATGCGAGTGACGAGGTGGCCGAGTGGTTAAAGGGGGGGGTACAATGGTGTTTCATGTATTCAGAGTTGTTTACACTGTTAAAGAGATGGATTCTCATGCTAAACATGGGCAAAGTTTAAAAAAAATATTTTGGACGAATAACGGAGAATTTCTGTGCCGAAAATCTTACTTCCGGTTTGGTGCAAGTTTCGGCTGTTTTTTTTTCGATCGTGGATCTAATGACGTAGATCAGAGTGGAACTCCTTATATGAGCATTTCTCTCGGAAAATCTCGCCCGCGCACACGTCGCCCAGAGGAGAACGAGACCGCGCACATCAACGCGCTACAACAGGAAATCATCGGCGCCCGCGCTGCATAGGATTTGTTCAAGAATGTCTCCAAAAAAGTGTGTATTTGGATGTGAGGGAAAGCTTACCGTGTTTAGCTTTCCAAAGAACCCGGCGTTACAGGAACAGTGGATGCAGTTTGTTTTTCCGGGGCAGCAACGGAGTGTAGGAAGTGCGGTTGTGTATTCTATTTCAGTGACGAATGTTTTATTAACAAGGCCTCGACGCTGGATTTGCAAATCGTTTGCTATTAAAACGTGGAACGGTCCCAGTGATAAAAGACCCCAGTCATGTAAATACAACTGGATCAGATTTCTGTCTTTTGCTGGAAATCAAGCACTACCGCTTGACTCTATAGCTCCGCCTCCAGGACCTTGGCTTTTTCCGGAGAGAATCGGAAAGCTGTTTTTTCTTTTAAAATTATAATAAAACTAAACACTTTTTGGAGATATTAAGGATGCACTACTACTCTATAGGTACTCAAGATTAACATGAGATTAGGTGAAACTGTGCATGTTATGTACCCTTTAAGGCGATGGACTGCTAATCCATTGTGCTCTGCACTTGTGAGTTTGAATCCCATCCTCATCGTTTGATGTCTTCAGCATTGTGAAAATGATAAATGATAATCATAAATGATAAATCACGCTTGAGATTTATGCTGGCTACTGTATACAGGGCACCATAAAGATTTTATCAAAGAATTTGCGGACTTTCTATCAGAATTAATATTGACTGCAGATAAAGTACTAATTGTTGGTGATTTTAATATACAAATCGATAATGAAAAAGATGCATTGGGATTGGCATTTAAAGACATTGTAAACTCAATTGGAGTTAGACAACACGTGTCAGGACCTACTCATCGTCGTAATCATACTCTAGATCTAATATTATCACATGGAATAGATGTTGATGCCGTTGAAATTCTACAGCAGAGCGATGACATCTCAGATCATTATCTAGTCTCGTGTAAACTTCATTTAGCCAAGGCTGCAAAGCCGACTCCGTGTTTCAAATATGTTAGACCTATCACTTCTGCCACTAAAGATTGCTTTATTAATAATCTGCCTGATCAGTTTCACCATCTCAGCATCCCAGATAGCTTAGAAGAACTCGATACTGCAACAGAAACTTTTAACTCTCTCTTTTCCAGCACTTTAGACACAGTTGCTCCGTTGCGCTTAAAGAAGATTAAAGAAAATAGTCCAACGCCGTGGTACAACGAGCACACTCAGGCCCTTAAGAAAGCAGCCAGAAAAATGGAGCGCAATGGAAGAAAACAAAACTAGAGGTATTTCGCATTTCATGGAAAGAGAGCTCGATTGCTTACAGAGAGGCCTTAAAAGCTGCTAGATCTGCTTATTTTTCAAACCTATTAGAAGAAAATAAACATAATCCTAGGTATTTATTTGAAACGGTGGCTAAACTAACGAAAAAGAAAGCTTCAAGCACCGAAGTTTCCAAGCAACACAGCAGTAATGACTTTATGAACTTCTTCACTTATAAGATTGATAACATCAGGGAGAAAATTATAACTATGCAACCGTCTACTACAGTATTGCATCAGGCAGTGCATTGTAGTCTCCCTGAGGAAAAATTTGATTCGTTCGTTGCTATAGAAGAGGAAGAATTTACTAAACTCGTTAAATCATCTAAATCTACAACATGTATGTTGGACCCTATACCGACTAAGCTACTGAAAGAAATACTTCCAGAGGTCATAGATCCTCTTCTTAATATCATTAATTCATCTTTGTCTCTAGGATACGTACCAAAAACCTTTAAGATGGCTATGATTAAACCGCTTGTTAAAAAAACGCAACTTGATCCTACAGAATTAGTCAATTACAGGCCGATCTCAAATCTACCTTTTCTGTCAAAGATATTAGAAAAAGCAGTATCTTCACAACTGTGTTCTGTAGCAACAATGGGTTGTACATTAATATTAATATTAGCTCAAATGATCTATATGGAATTTTAATAATTAATCATGAATATGATTAATATGTTGTATGTTACAGTTACATTAATTTATCGCAGCTGAACTAGATTGATATATGAACGATTACCATAACGGGTTATGGTTCGTCATTAATACATCAATTGTTCTTATTTCAGCTCGAAGTTATGGGATAACTATAATGGAATTAATTTAGTTATCAAACAATCTGTTTGTCCAGCAAACATACGTAAGATTAACTTAACTCTCAAGGAAAATTATCCTTCTTACAAACACGAGAAAGAGTATCTTTTCCAGGCCTTGAAAAGACACTCTCGGTGTTTGTAGACTAAAATTAGGTTACTTAAATCGTAGCCTACCAAGATAAAGCATATAGCTAAGATCGAACATTTCAGGGACTAAGTAACATGGGCAATTAAATCAGAGTCAGTCAAGGGCATATGGAATTTAATAATTGGACCAATACATCGAACTAAGGAATATATCAAACTACACAATACACACGGATTATATGTCTATGTACATAAAATACAGTTAAACAATACAAGATAACGAATAACAGTGAGAGAGAATAAAATGATCAGAGTTAGAAAAAGATAGAATGCCAGAAAAGGATTAAGAGAGAGTGGATGAGAGAGAGAGAAGGATTGGGGACGAGATGGGAAGTGAAAGCAAAAATCTGCGATCAGAGATCGAAAATCAAAAATCACAGACAGTAACCCTTAAGACACAACAAAGAAATCACATCATAAGTTCAATTCAATAATCGATACTTGCATGGCATATGGTTCTCTTTGTATGAGGTGTGTAGGACCGCAGGGTTCTGCGTGTCTTTAAAAGCAGCGCGAGTCGTCTGAGGGGAGGCGTGCGCGTGCTGTCTTCCGGCGCGCGTGCGAGCGCGGGAGCTTCAAAGAGTCTCTTTCTTTGTGGTGAAGTTGCCGGGAATGATTCAGGCTAAGTTCATTCAGCTCGTGAATGAACAGAGGCGAAGAGGAAAACGAAACTAGACTATAGAAAAACATAAAAGAAATAAATAAAAAGAAAAGAGAAGCAGGCCGAAGCCGGTCCGGACTTGGGTTTTGGAGGAGGAAGGAGAGAGTAGGAATGAGAGAGAGAGAAGAAAGAGGGTTTGGACTTTTTATCAGTGTCCTGTGTACGCCTCCTTTTTCGTGGATGACGAATCAGTTTAGAGCATTCCGAGCAGGAAGATCGTCTGGGTGTGTTAATGCTTCCCGACCCTCGTGTGGAATCACGAGGGGGCAAAATATGATATTATGCTCGGGGAATTAAAACGCATGGAACCATAACGTTTATCACAGTCTCTTATCAAAAATTTCCTTCGTTGTGCACAGAGGATCAAAACAATACTAAGAACGACTATTGACAAAGATAGCAACATAGAGATACATTATTTTGTTGACACAAAGGCACTTTAAGATTACATTACTGTAATTCAAAAACACAACTACTCTAATATCATTCTGGGGAACATTCAAATCACCCAGAACACTCTTTATACAGTTGTAATAGTTGGTAAAATTAGATTTTACTATTGGAAGTCCATATATGGTAATGTGCGTGTCTGCCTGTATCTGTGAGTTTTGGGATGTGTGTGCGTTGGAATGTTGCGCCCCCGTTATCAATGAGATCGGGTTACAGGATGCGATTCTACTGGGAGAACATTCTTCAGAGACAAATACATTTCAGGGCCAACACTCGAAGATCATAGCTATACGATCACAACAACATTAATCACACATACATACAGGAAGTTCAGATCCAAGTCTGAGTTACATACACTAAAAGGATATTAAGGTAAACACAACGGATGTTTGTGTGTGTGTGTGTGTGTGTGTGTGTGTGTGTGTGTATATGTGTGTGTGTGTCACATTCAGAATTCAGGCTGCTTTTGTGAACTCTTGTCCTTTCCCCCAAGGTGCAATAAAATGTCGTAAAAGTCAATTTGTTCCAGTCTTTATGGAGCCTGGTGTATGATTTGCAATTTCGAAGTCAGGAGGTTACGAGCTCTGATAAGCTTAGCAAAGAACGTTATGGGCAGGAATGTGCTTAGAAAACACAGAGAGTCCGAATTTGTTAATTCAGAATCAAACGAACGAATGATTCAAATGGCCCAGTCGCTACAGTTCCTTTCTTGAAAGAAATGATATCTGCGAGGATTTTCAGTCAGGATTTAGACCGTACCATAGTACTGAGACAGCTCTCATTAGAGTTACAAATGATTTGCTCTTATCATCCGATCGTGGTTGTGTCTCTCTATTAGTGTTACTCGATCTTAGTGCTGCATTTGATACCATCGACCACAACATTCTTTTAAATAGACTCGAAAATTATGTTGGCATTAGTTGAATTGCACTAGCATAGTTTAAATCATACTTATCTGACCGTTATCAGTTTGTAGCAATAAATGAAGAGATGTCTCATCGATCACAAGTTCAGTATGGCGTACCACAAGGCTCAGTACTAGGACCGCTGCTGTTCACTCTGTACATGCTACCATTAGGAGATATCATTAGGAAACATGGCATTAGCTTTCACTGTTATGCCGACGATACTCAGCTCTATATTTCTTCAAAACCTAACGAAACGTATCAATTCACAAAATTAACGGAATGCATAGCGGATATAAAAAATTGGATGACTCGTAATTTCCTACTTCTAAATTCTGAAAAAAACAGAGTTTATAATTATTGGACAAAAAACTTCCTCACGTAATAACCTAGAATACTGTCTAACACTTGATGGCTGCTCTGTTAAGTCTTCTTCGTCGGTTAGGAACCTGGGTGTGCTCTTTGATACCAATCTTTCATTTGAAAGTCACGTGGCTAGTATCTGTAAAACTGCATTTTTCCATCTTAAAAATATATCTAAATTACGTCATATGCTCTCATTGACAAATGCGGAACAATTAGTTCATGCGTTCATGACCTCAAGGCTAGATTATTGTAATGTTCTACTGGGTGGTTGCCCTGCACGCTTAATAAACAAACTACAGCTGGTTCAAAACGCAGCAGCTCGAGTTCTTACCAGAACCAGGAAGTATGACCATATTAGCCCAGTTCTGTCAAAACTGCACTGGCTCCCTATTAAACATCGCATCAATTTTAAAATATTGCTGATCACGTACAAAGCACTAAATGGTTTAGCTCCGCAGTACTTGATCGAGCTCTTTACGCATTATAGTCCTTCACGTCTATTGCGATCTCAAAATTCCGGCCAGTTGATAATACCTAGAATATCAAAATCGACTGCTGGCGGTAGATCCTTCTCCTATTTAGCACCAAAACTTTGGAACAGCCTTCCTACCATTGTCCGGGAAGCAGACACACTCTGTCAGTTCAAAGCCAGATTAAAGACACATCTCTTTGACCTAGCTTTCACATAATACATTATAGACTTCTATAATTCAATGTTAGGCTGCATAGATTAGGTCAGCTGGAACCGGGAACACTTCCCATAAATCCTGATGTACTCGTTACATCATAAGAAGAATGGCATCTACGCTAATTTTAGTGTCTTTGTTTATCCCGAGGTTTTCCCGCAGCCTGCCGGATCCAGGCCGTATCCAGATCTGACGAAGGACCTTCGCCTGGACCCGATAACAACGCAGTGCTGAAGTGCCAAATAGTCTCTCCCTATGGAGGATCCCTCTACCACTCTACAGATAAAGCGTTGGGGTAGGATAATGAAGGTTGAGGTTGGGTAGGATAATGAAGAGTGCAAGGACACTGCATATTCTGAGAGAGGTCCAATGCAAGCTATGCTGCCATTTTCATGACCCAGGCATTCTCTCTAGGTTCTTTCCAACAAAGCAGAAGCAGCACACAAAAGAAACATAAGAAACATATCAACACGGTTGTGAGTCTCCTAACCCATAGGACCCAACGCTCCTTGCAGGTCAGTCGAAGAGTTACCTCTCTCATCAGCCCAACCTTTTACAACACATTGTAAAAAAAAAACTATATCTCCGTCAAAGTACAAAGCCGTTCAAAGTACCTCGCTGCCAACTTTAATGACAACATCCTTAAAATAGCTGCAGAAACACACCACAGCCCAGCTTCCGACAGACGTGCATACGAGTGACGAGGTGGCCGTATCCTCCAGCGATCAGACAGCCTATCTATTCCTAACCATTTGTTCCTAACACAATCAAAATAAGTCCTAACAATTCCTAACGCAGTCCGAACAATTCTAAATTACGTCCTAACAGTTCCGAACAGCACTCAACGGGGCAAAACAGCAATTGGCTGGACGGGGCAAAACAATCATTGGCCGAAACATAGCCACGTGACTACCGAGCGCGCGAACGACTCGTCACCCACCCCGTCACTACGCAACGTGAGACGGTTTTTGTATTTTGATGCAGACTTATACAGTTTAATCAAAATATAACGTGAAAGGGAAGCAGTTTCGAGACGATTTTGTATTTTTATGCATGTGAGTACAGTTTAATTAACATACTGTATAACATGAAAGAGAAGCAGTAACGTTATGTGACGTATCTCCGTTTGGTTGCACATGTTTAATGCAGCTATCTTTATTATTAATTCATTTTTTTAACACTTATTTAGAGTTAAGAGGCAATGTTTGGATATAGTGATATAAATCGCGGTGGCCATTCACATTGCAAAAGCGTAGCCGGACTGCCTTTTGATAAAACCTGATAAAACTTGAGAACCCTGAGTTAACAGTATATGGAATATAAATGATGATGATAATTACTATGATGATGATAATTACTATGATGATTAATGTTAAAATACAGAGTAATGACTTGTTTTGTATTAACCATAGACTGTATAAGGGTTAATGACGTATAAGGATTTTCGACAGGCCAATTTTAAAATACAAAAAAAATAAAATACCTGTTGCAATTGTTCAAACATTAAGGATGTTGTGTACACATAAATGTATATAAAAAAAATAATTTAAGTAATTTAAATTCTTCATCTAGATGAATTGTCCGTAGCCTTAAGAATGTCATGTGGTGCATCATTTCATTTAACTTGACAGAATTTTTTTCTAACAAATAATAATGTTATAGATATAAATTATTTTATTAAATATTGTATACAGGTAACATTTGAGGTCAATAGTTTTTTTTTAAGTAATTAATACTTTTATTAATCAAGGACACATTCAATTGATAAAAAATGATGGTAAAGATATTTAGGCTATAATGTTATGAAAGATTCTATTTCAAATAAATGCTGTTCTTTTGAACTTTCTATTCATAAAATAATCCTGACATATAAAATGTATCACAGTTTCCACAAAAAAATATGAACATTGATAATAATCAGAAATGTTTCTTGAGCAGCAAATCACTGGATCACAAAACCAGTCACGAGTAGCACAGTGTATATTTGTGGCAATAGCCAACAATACATTGTATGGGTCAAAATTATTGATTTTTAATCGAATATTCCAAAAATCATTAGGATATTAAATAAAGATCATGTTTCATATTTTGTAAATGTCCTACCGTAAATATATAAAACATTTATTTTTGTGAGTGAATATAGCAATATCGTGAACATAAATGGACAACTTTAAAGATGATTTTCTCAATGTTTCGATTTTTTTGCACCCTCAGATTCCAGATTTTCAGTTGTATCGGCCAAATATTGTTCTATCAATGGAAAGATTATTTATTCAGCTTGCATAATATGTATAAATCTCAATTTCAAAAAAATTGATCCATGTGACTGGTTTTGTGGTCCAGGGTCACATATTTGAATGATTTCTGAAGGATCATGTGACACTGAAGACTGGATTAAAGATGCTGAAAATTCAGCTTTGATCACAGGAATAAATTACAGTTTACTATATATTCACATAGAAAACAGATATTTTAAACTGTAATAATGTTTCACTCTTCTCCTATCAAGGTACTCTGCTCTTGCTGCAGGGTCAGAATTTTTTCACTTGGCAGTGGCATCTGGTAAAATAGATTAAACTAGTTTTAAATAAATAAATAAATAAATAAATAGGCAATAATAAATACATTACTAATAAATGCATAATTACTATGTAACTTCTTATATTGTACAAAGAGTAAACATAAACTGTCTGAAATATATTCAAAAAATATCCCAAATTGCATAAAAATCTATTCCAAATGATACTAAATTAAAGTACTTTTTGCATATAAATCGTCAATTGAATATAAAAGCATAAAACTGCCAATCTAGGACATATATCTATCAATTATCTTCTCGCTGGTCCTGCACTGCTCGCTGGTCCTGTGCCTGCACTGCTCACTGGTCTTGAGACTGCACTGCTCGCTGGTCCTGTGCCTGCACTGCTTCTAACCCACTTCTTCACCACATTGAAAGTCATCATCATTTGACTAGTATTGCAGCCAGAGAATCTGTGGATCCACCTCAAACACCATCCCTGGACGTTAACCTGAGGCCTCCAGAAGTGAATTGGGTGAGTTTTCTCCCCAATCAGGTTTGTCGGGTTATTAAGCCAGCAGACCAGAAGTGGATAGCGCAGTGTTTGACAGCACAGGACGACTAAAACAGCAGTTTTCTCAAAATTGGTTTTATCCACCAAGTCCCAGCAAGCCTACTACTTCACCTCCTGATCCTTTCAGCTACTTCAGACAGCGGATGTTTCTGTGGGCCCCAATGAGAATTGTATTGAGGTATTCCTCTGAAATGCACACAGTGATGCACCATTTAGGAATATACACTAAAGTGAGGGAAGTCATTGATGTTGACTCTAGATATTACCTGGTTGGAGCAGACTACCCTCGCTGCAGCAAGTGTATGATTCCTGTCTGCCCTTGGAGTTCGGAGATCCGGTTCATGCCAATGAGATCCTGAGTCACCTTGATGAGCTGAAGGGTGTCGTAACCTCAACATATGGTAGCATCCTGAAGCTTGATTCTACCAAGAAGGTAAATGTATATAAAAAGAGGCAAATGCATTTTAACTTCAACTTGATGTTCAGTGATTTTACCTGATTGTAATGTTTGTGTATTTATATAGATAACTAAAAAGCTTGCTGGTGGCATTGCGGACATTGCTACATGGATGACTAATGTTGGAAATGAGTTTGGCCAAGTCCTGAACTGTGTCCTAACCACTGGGGAGGGAGCTGGCATAGATGACTTGTGTCAGGGCATCGTAAAGCGATACAAGGATGCTGGGGAGCCAGAGCCAGCTGTGATTTATGTTGACCGGGACTGCTGCAGCGAGACAGGTTGGTTCTAAAATTAAAATGAGTGAAAAATACAATTATATTATATTATTTATTATATTTGTTTAATGATGCAAATGTAAATCTGAGAAAATGTGTAAATTCACTCCTTGTTTCTCATTGGTGTAGACGTGACTCCAGTTCTTACCTGGTTTCGACCATGGAAGATCACAGTGCGACTTGATGTTTTCCACTTCATGCGGCGGTTCACTGCTGGCCTTACAACGGAGCACCATCCACTGTATGGCACTTTCTGCTCCAAGTTGTCCAGCTGTATATTTGAATGGGACAAGGAGGACATCTCTCGTCTTAAAGAGGCAAAAAAGACACGGGGGCCATATTTCAACAGAGGCCCAAATCATGTCAAGCATCACCTCCAGTGAGCTGGCCAAGCACTGCAGGAGGAGGACACGCGGAGTTGAAGAAACTCGTGTCTTGATACAAGGACTGCTGGACTCTATTGGCTCATTTCCACTGAGCGGTACGGTACGGTACGGTACGGAACGGTACGCATTTATTTGCGTTTACACTATCAAAAGTTGTCAATGGTACCAAAATGCCGAACCGTACCGTACCGTGATCGTTGCTGTAATGTGCACATTCCTAGTTATAAGATTTGTCAGTTTGTAAAGTTGAAATGTATTTGTTTTAGTTTTTCTTTGTGATTTTTTTTTATTATTTTTTTTTTGCTTTTAATTTAATTACATTTTTCATGCGTTAATCGCAAAATTGATTATTCGTTGGTAACACTACATTCATCACATGCACTGTACTGCTTTAGCTTGATATATAGATCTTATTACAAAATGTTTATTGCATCTTTATGGCAGATGAGCGTATAGCTGTGGAGTACTTGCTGGCACAGTCTGACAGAGGAGACCTGCTTTCTCCACTGGAGAAACGTGAAATCGCCATGCCAGAGATGCAGGTTGAAGTTCAGGAGGATGAGTGTCTGGATGTCACAATATGTGATGCAGCAGACATCAATTTAGGCACACACACCCTTGGAAGTTCCAGCAGTCATGGTGATTCATTGATCTCACCTCTGGTAATGTGAATTTTTCTTGATCATTTTTAATAAAAATTGCATAGGAATGTTAGTTTTTAGGAGCAATGAATGAGTTGCTTCATAATTAAACTTTCTTTTAATTAAAAGATTAAAGGTAGGGTAGGTAGGAATTGTCTAAAAAAATTATTTTCCAAATTTGTTAAAACTTTATTTATATATCAATACATAATTAAAATGTAAGTACTCTGAAAAAGAAAGTATAAAAATTGAGTGTCTGTCGACCTCTCACAACTGTTTTAAAGACAGCTCATTATTTCCATTCACTCCACCCCCTCCCTTCTGGGCTCCTTCCAAAGCCACGCCCCCAAAACACATGAACACGTGACTCCGACCGCTGAGCTCATCACGCATTATTTACCTGAGACGAGCGGAGAGGAAGGAGCACAGTGCATGTAGTGACATCATGTCAGAATCACATGTAATAAAAAAATCTAACTTTATCATTATGAATATAAACAAATAAGATGTATTTTAGTACTCACTATCAAGCTAGCATATTGATATTGGTAAAGTTTAAAATATTTTTTTTTTTGATTCGCTAACGAGCTAGTTATATCTATAAGGCAAAGCTAAAAACAGGTTGCATTGATACACGTTTTTCCATTACCATCAGTTACACTGTGATGAAGATGAATTTCGTGTAAGATTCATATCATATATGGTGTTCTGCATGTAAGAGTTTCCATGGTGAAAGCATTGTTGACTCTGATGAGGACTACACTCCAGAGACAGGTACCGCATCGTCAGCTCGAGGACAGGTTTGGGGTCGAAGGCGAAGCAGAGGAGGTCGTGCAAGAGGCCGTGCAACTAGGGTCCGAGGATATTGACACGCGTTTTATTTCTTTGTTTATCCAAAGACTTTTTTTTCATTACCTTTTCTAGTACTGTCTTCCTTTTTTTGCCTTGTTTGCCTTCGCTAACTGCATATGCCGGTAATGTGAATTTTGATTGCTCTTTCTCTGCCATTGTTTTGCTATTCCTAGGTTCCGTGCCTCTTGAATTCCTCAAATCAAACGGGTTCGCGCAAGTGGGCAGATCCTGTGGCAAAAGGGTGGTTGCCATGGTTGCGAGAGAGTGACAGTCGCCTAAGCCAATCCTTTGTTTCGTCCCGAATGGAAATAATGAGCTGTGTGTAATGCAGATTAAACAGTCTAGAGTCACTCGATTTTTATACTCTTTTTTTCAGAGTACTTACATTTTAATTATGTATTGATATATATAGAAAGTTTAAACAAATTTGGAAAAAAGTTTTTTTATAAAATTCTACCTACCCTACCTTTAATAATAGTAAAGTTTTGTTTAGCGTAAAATTTGAACAGTCAATTTTGTAATTGAAGTTTATTCTTCTCTTAAAAATGTGGGTTAGGGTTAGAAAAAATGTTTAAAAATAATCTAGGAAACCAGTGTGCCAAGTGGTGGCTGACATTGACATTGAAGACATTTCCTGTGCTGGGCCCAGCACACCAGCTCCGGTAAAGTTTCTAATACTTGATGCTTGTAATTTGTGAAGAATGGTTTATCAAAGAACTGTTAATAAATTATTTATTAAGTGGTTAAGGCGATGGACTGCTGATCCATTGTGCTCTGCACGCGTGGGTTCGAATCTCATCCTTGTCGTTTGATATTTGATATCTAATAACGGTTTGATATCCACTTCATATTTGTGTGCATTCTACATTGTGACTGATTGATTTATATTAAAAAAAAAACAAACAAAAAAAAAACAGGTAACAGGTAAACAAGGTTTCGTTAGTTAACAGTTAAATACATTAATACATTACTAATGACCTAATAATGAACTGCACTTACAGCATTTATTAATCTTTGTTAATGTTCATTTCAACATTTACTAGTACGTTACTAAAATCAAAAGTTGTATTTGTTAGCATTAGTTAATGCACTGTGAACTAACATGAACAAACAATGAACAGCTGGATTTGTATTAGATTTTTTTACGATTGTTTACACACTAAAATAAAAATTTCCACACAATTTGCAAAATTCTTCTCCAACGAGCAAAACACCTCCACAGATTTGCACAACATTACACACTCTACCTCCTTCTCCTCTTCCTCTACCTAGGCCTCTTCCTCTTTCTCCTTCTTCTCCTCTTCCTCTACCTGTGCCTCCTCCTCTACCTCCTACTCCTCTTCCTCTACCTCCTTCATCTCCTCTTTGAGCTCCCCCTCTTCTTCTTCTTCTTCTTCTTCTAATGGAGTTTTATAGCGGTTGGCAAACCAACTTTCACTGCATTACCGCCACCAACTGAACTGGAGCGTGAAGCACTAATAAGCGTTTAGAAATTAACAACTTAAACAATAGAGTGGAAGAGAATAGAAGAAAAAAAAGGGGGAAGAATATATATATTTAAATGTTAGATAATTTTAAACCAATTACTTTAAATTCTCCAGTATACTCCTATTGCTTTACAGTTTTTTATGATTGTTTACACACTAAAATAAAAATTTCCACACAATTTGCAAAATTCTACTCCAACGAGCAAAACACCTCCACAGATTTGCACAACATTACACACAATGTCTGCTTCACCCTTTTTGCAAAACATTACACACAGTGATTTGTAAAACTTTGGTTTTTTTTTTATTTAAATTTGTAAAACACACATTTTCACACCTTAGACACAGATAAGGATTGTGAGGTTACTTTCTTGTCATTACAAAGTCCCGGATTGCCAATGACCACACTAATGAACGAATTGGATAAACACATCCACCAGGTGTGGAAGCACACATGTGCTAATTTGAAAACGCAGCACTCAGGTGTGCTATAAAAGGCAGCAAGTGAGTTCACCTGTCTTCAACAAAAATGGAAGGAGCTAGAAGAATCAAAATGAGAATGAGAATGAGAATGAGAATGAGGGGGGAGCTCAAAGAGGAGATGAAGGAGATAGAGGAAGAGGCCTAGGTAGAGGAAGAGGAGAAGGAGGTAGAGGAAGAGGAGAAGGAGGTAGAGGAGGAGGCCCAGGTAGAGGAAGAGGAGAAGGAGGTAGAGGAGGAGGCCCAGGTAGAGGAAGAGGAGAAGGAGGTAGAGGAGGAGGCCCAGGTAGAGGAAGAGGAGAAGGAGATAGAGGAAGAGGCCTAGGTAGAGGAAGAGGTAGAGAAGGACTTGAAGAGTTGATAGAACCTGAACAAAGAAGACGAGGACCAAATTTGACTCAAGAAATCCGTGCAACACTTATTGACCATGTTATCAACCATGGACTGACACTGATGGAAGCTGGACAAAGAGTTCAACCAAATCTCAGCAGAAATACTGTTGTGTCAGTAATTCGGACATTCCATCGAGAGAACAGGTAAGCTAACCACACAGTACATTGAAACTGAAGCTTGCTGTACTTATCATCAATATTGTTTACTGTAACATTTGACAGTAGCCTGCATGTGTATTTTTTTTTATATATATATTTTTTTATACATAGGATTGAGGGTCGAGGACACCAAGGTGGTCTGTTCACTTGTGCACAAGAGGCCGCCATTGTGAACATGGTTTTGACCAATAATTGTATCAGGCTGCGAGAAATCCAAGCCGTTATCATCAATGATGACCATATTTTCAATAACATCCAACGAGTCTCTCTGTCAACATTAGGTCGAATCCTCAAGAAAAATCAAATATACATGGAGCAACTGTATCGGGTACCATTTGACAGAAATTTAGAGAGAGTGAAACATCTGCGCAATGAGTATGTGGAGGTATGTATTGTTCATCTTACTATGGTGTGGTATTGTGCACTGCTCATAATGTTCTGGCACAAAAAAATACTGTGCAATAGATATTGAATAGCATCCTATTGTCTTTTACTGTGTTTCAGAGAGTCTTGCAAATCTTATAGCTGCCTTTGATACTGTTGACCATAATATTCTTATTAGGCGTCTAGAGCATTCATTTGGTACTAAGGGTGTATTCACACCTGCCTCGTTTGGTTCGATTGAATCGAACTCAAGTTCGTTTCCCCCCTTGGTGCGGACCTTTTGGGCAGGTGTGAATACAGCAATCGAACTTGGGTGCGGACCAAACAATCGAACCGAGACCCAGCTGAAGAGGTGGTCTCGGTACGGTTCCAAACGAACTCTGGTACGGTTCGTTTACGGTGTGAACATGAACCGACCCAACTGCAGAAAACTGCGTCTTTTTATTTGACTGCTCTTATGAGGATACTTAACAAAACGGACATTTTGGCATAATGGTGTCTAAAGCGAGCGAGCGAGCAAGAGCGCGCGCACGGCAGAGAGAGGGAGCGAGAGACCTTGCGTGTGTGTGCCTTGCCTCACGAAGCGCATGTAAAGACCCAAGTCAGTGCGGGCGGGCTTTTATCTATACCATATAGTTTCGTCATATTGCGTTTGTAGAGAATAACACCAAATCAGTAAAATAACAAATATTACATAACGAAATATCTCCATGCTGAGCCTGTTTGTGCACTTCCTGCTTTTCCCTGCTTGAGAATCCCTGTCCAATGAATGAACGACCTTAGCACACGTGTGGTTTTGTTTACACATTTTGGTTCACTTGCAAAAAGAACAGTGTGAAAGCAAACCGTACCAAACAAAAAAAATCAACATTCTATTTGGTCCGGACCAAAGCAAGTGAACTATCGGACTTTCCTGGTGTGAATACACCCTAAGGGTATAGCCTTAAAGTGGTTTAGTTCTTATCTTAAAGGGATACTTCAGGATTTAGCATTAAGCTTTGTATTAGTAGAAAACCTGTAGTATTTTCAAATTACCATGCTTTCTACCTTCATATCCCCCTGAGAGGAGAGATTTATGTATTTTTTGTCTGGAAAAAATCCTCCGATGACGCAAAAATCGTCATTTTGCGTCATCGGAGGATTTTCTGACCAGAGGCTAAAGACTACAGCCAGTAGGAGGGGCTGTTCCGCATGTGTTCAGCCCGCCCATAGAGGGTGGGATGGGGATCTCACTCACAGAATGTACACATAGTATCAGCCGTCTTTCTTTGGAAGCTAAGCTAGCAGGCTCTTGTTCTGTGGAGAAAGCCGAGTAATAGGAGAAAGCTGAGTAGTAGGGGTTACCATCCTCTTTTTCCCAGACATGTCCGGCCGTCGAGATCGTCCAAAATGTCCGGGATTCGGCTTTTGCTTTCTGCAGTCGCCATTCATTGTTTACATGCACACCTTTTGTTTCAATCTAACTGAATTCATTCGGATTGGTGAATCTAAATGTAGTGTTTACATGAACGCTAAACAAGTGATCGGTTGATGTGCGTTTTAACATTGATAAGAAAATTTCCGCTCCTCCGTGAGAGATGCGAGACCGGCGTGTTTCAGTCATGACGCCACCGGCCTCGCGCCGTTGTCCCGCGGCCCTCAACCTTGTCCTGCTCGCCACAGTAAACATAAGGAATGGCGACTGTAGAACGCAAAAGCCGAATACCGGACATTTTTGGCGATCTCGATATCCCGGGCAAACTCGTCACGGAGACTCACTCCGCTGCCTACCTTGTCCTTGTTTTCAACTGCGCTTTCTAACCGGTAGGCGTGGCTTGGGAGTGGCCTCCTAGGGCAGCGAAGCAAGTGCATTCTGGGAGTTGTTGTCTTTCATCCACATAAGCCAAAAATACATTTTCTGGCTTTTCTCAGTCTAGAAAGCTCCAAATCAAAAATTTCTTCACATTTCTTCTACATAAATGACCTATTTTAAATACACATTCATCTTTCCAGAGGTGAAGTATCCCTTTAAAGACAGTTCCTTTTCTGTGGAGATAGGCAATTTCTCTTCATCTTCTTCCCCTATTTTTAGTGGAGTACCTCAGGACTCGATCCTGGGTCCGCTTCTTTTTAACTTGTATATGCGTCAACTGGGGGATATTATTAGGAAGCATAATATTAATTTCCATTTTTATGCTGATGATATACAGCTGTATCTCCCTTTGAAAGCTGGCGAGTCCATTCAGACCTTGATGGATTGTATTCGGGACATTAAGGAATGGTTATCGATTAACTTTCTTCAACTTAATTAGGACAAAACAGAAGTTATTGTCTTTGGCCCACCAAAACTGAGAAATAATCTTACTAATGAACTGGTTAACCATTTTCCCTCAGTTTCCTCTCAGGTCAGGAACCTTGGTGTCATTCTTGACTGTGAATTATGTTTAACCAAACAAATTAATTCGGTTGTAAAAAATAGTTTTTATCAGTTGCGTTTAATTTCCAAACTAAAATCATTTTTGTCATTCTACGATTTGGAGAAGGTTATTCATGCTTTTATTACTTCTTGCCTGGATTACTGTAATTCCTTGTACTTGGGTCTTCCTCAGTCATCACTTGCTCGGCTCCAGATGGTCCAAAATGCAGCTGCAAGGCTGTTGACCGGGACAAAGAAATACGATCATGTCACCCCAATTTTAGCCTCGCTTCATTGGCTCCCGATCCATTTTAGAATTCAGTTTAAAATTCTGTTGTTTGTTTTTAAAGCTCTTAATGATCAAGCTCCCTTATATATTAGAGATCTTCTTACTCCTCTTGAACACACTAGATCTTTAAGATCTTCAGACAGGGCTCTTTTATCTATCCCTCGCTCCCGTCTAAAATCTAAGGGAGATAGAGCCTTTGCAGTTGCCGCCCCACGTCTATGGAACCAATTGCCTCTGGACATCCGCCTTGCACCTTCAATTGCTATTTTTAAATCTAAATTGAAAACTTATTTTTATTCCCTGACATTTTAATTATCTCCTGACGCTGTTTCTTCCTGTTCTGTTTGGTTGTTTCTATGTTTTATTCTATTTGTTTTTACTCTCTTCAGCACTTTGGATAGCCCTGCTATGTTTAAATGTGCTATATAAATAAAATTACTTACTTGCAAATGGATGCTGCAGAAATTCAACATGAATTTATATATGTGGATGAGGCTGGATTTAACCTTGCGAAAACAAGAAGAGGGAGAAATGTAATTGGACACAGGGCAATCACCAATGTGTCAGGGCAGCGAGGGGGTAACATCACCCTTTGCGCTGCTATTACAGAAAACTGGGTCGTGCAAATCTAATGCTTGCATTTCTTGACAGATTGCACGAGATTGTCACAGCATTAAACCAAGTAGACCAGATGCGGTACATTATCGTTTGGGACAATGTCTCATTCCATCGGGATGCTCTGGTCCAGAATTGGTTCCATGAGCACCCTGAATTTGAAGTATTATACCTTCCAATCCAATAGAAGAGTTTTTTTCAGCATAGCGGTGGAAGGTATACGACCTGCGGCCCTATGACCGTTTGCCCCTCATTCAGCCCATGGAGCAGACCTGTGATCATATCGAAGCAGCTTCTGTGCAGGGGTGGATTCGTCACACGAGGCGATTCTTCCAACGGTGCCTTGCAGTGATGCGCGGGTCAATGTATAAACAAACCGCACCCGACCGACGTTTTCAACTAACCCGCCCGCAACTCGGACCGCAAAAAGCAAAAAAGAAAATATTGTACCCGACCCGCTTCCTGACCCGCATTTTTTTTAAAGTAGCTATAATGCTCATCGTAGCGTCTTAATATAACTTCATATTCTAATTTTGTCAAGAATTATAAAAAATCGTCAATATAAGCTCATAATTTGTACTAAAATAGTCTAAATGTTTAGTTTTAAAAACAAATTTAAAAAGCTGGCTATGTCTATTTTGATGTTTCTGCGCAAGTTCAGCAGACACTGAGGTTCGGGTTTGTTCCGATCAGAGCTCGTGAGTGGAGACCGCATTTCTGAATATTCCGCTCCGCTCATGGTCGCTCGCCCAACCCAGATGGCCTGCTGGTTCGAAAATATGTGGAATAAGGGCTACCTCCGACAAATTTTTTTTCTTGTCGACTAGTTGTTCATTTAAGCCATTCATGGACAAATCGCCCCTTTATATTAAATTAATTACTTAAATAGGCTAGCCTACAGGAATAAGCGTAATGACTGCACGCTTAAAGCTTGCCACAAAGAACCGGTTAAAGTAATGATTATGAATGTGTCTAAATTAGCAAGGAGACATTTAATTGTTTAGTAATAAACTGGTGTTTTCTGTGTCGCTGCAAAGATGAAGTTGACAATGCGGAGATTGTGGACTCGCCATGAACGCCAGAGAGAAATGCACATTTCATATGGATTAGCCTACATAATCAGAGAGTATAGCCTATTTATTTTGGTTTGAATATTTTCGTTTAAAAGTAGACATTTCAAGCTTTCTGTAATATATAGCCTATATTTATCAAATCTGTGAGGCACAAGTTGAGTTTCGGCGCCCTCCAGTTCACATGCAGTGATCGCGTACCGGCGCCTTATTTTGCCTGCTATATATTTGCTTCTTATTTAATAAATACGGGCAATTGATTGATAAAACATTGATCAAAATTAAGATACAATTTATACAAAACGAAAATCTTTTAAAAAGAGTTTTCTATAAAACAAAACTTAATGAAGTCGTCAAAATCATGTTTTACCAAAAACAGCACCGTTGCTAGGAGGGCGCCAGCGCCTCTGCCTCTCAGCGCCTCTGCCTCGCGAGTGGATGATAGCCCTGAAGACGCCTAGCAATGATATACCTTTAGTGGTACAGTAGTATACCTTTAGTTAAGTTATCGCAGCGCGCTAAGAGACAATGTTATTGGAAAATGCAGCCCAGGTATATGCATAATGGAGATTCCAAAGCTCTCTTCTTTGGTCAGAACCATGGAGAGCGATCGCGGATTTACTTTTACAATGCAACACAATATTTAAAGAGCATCAAGCTATTAAAATCTATATTATGTATACGCACATATAATATAACAGTAGGCTATATTAGTCAATATTTTTTTATTAGGTTAAGCAGTGATTGGATAACGTTTTTTTATTTTATTTTTATTTAACGTTTTTAATTTAAGGCCCACCCACAATTGGTCTGGCTTATCCAAAACTGGAATCCTGGCGCCGTGCCTGGTTGGTCGTGCCAGTTTTGTGGTTATCAAATGTGTAAATAGCATCGCAAGAAGTACACATGACAAAACCAACACTTTGGTCATCATCTTTCATTATTTCGGCAAATGTCTCCCACACTTTGCTCTTTCTATTTGTGTATTTGCGGAGCTTCCACTCCCCAGTCTTCACCTTTTCTCTTGCCGCCTCCATCTCTACCTGCAGACTGAGCTTGTGCGTCATCTTCGCGCCAGTTATTCAGCCAATAAAGTGTAAAATAAATTTAAAACGTATTCATAGAAAATTGTGTCTAGAACTATATCAATTACAAAGGTTTAATTGGCATCTTTATTTCAAACGACCCGACCGACCGCGACCCGAATATCATTAAAAATATTTTTGGATGACTCGTAACCGCGGGTAACCACGGGTGACCGCAGGCACCCGCTCATTTCGGATCAACCCGCGCATCACTGGTGCCTTGCCAATGAAGACATAGCCTGTGATGTGGATGAAATCTTATGGCCTGATCCAGCCAGACGGAGAGATGATGAGTAGTTACAGTATTCTTGTTGCTTTTACGGTAGTTTTTCTTCCATTACCAGTACCAGCTCGACTCGGCTCGCTTTTTGCTCCGTTTTCCATTGCAGATAGTACCTCCGCAATAGTACCTGGAGGAGGAAATCGAGTGTATGCTGTTTTTGGATGTTTTTGTTTTTGTTTTTGCTGTTTTTTATTCAGGATACTCCGTCTGGCGCGTGCAATGATGACGCAGTGAATAGTGACGATTCTCTCTGACCAATCAGCAGTCTGCCGTGTTTTCACGTCACATTTTAGTATCGCCTCAGCTCGCTCAGAACCTCGCCGGAGGTGGTGCAAAAAAAAGTACCTGGAAGCAGGTACAGGTACAACTTTTACACAGTGGAAAACCAAACAAAGGCGAGTCGAGTCGAGCCGAGCCGAGGCGATCTGGTACTGTGTAGTGGAAAAGCGCCAAAAGTGTATGTACTTCATGCAGTAATTTTTATTTGTCTACAGATTTTATTTGTTTCATTTATTTCATTGTTGGTTGATTACTGTAACTGATTATGGTAAGAAATACTGTAAGTATTGAAATAAATACTTGAAATATTCAGTCTGCAGCATCAGTGTTGTGCAGTGCTTGGTAAGTTTATAGCAGGCCTATTTGTGTACATTCTCCCTATATATCAAACTAATCATGGAGAATGTTGTGGGTTTGTCACTATTTTTATTTTTTTTATTTTTTTTTATCTAAATTATCCCTTACATAACAATGTCTGGCCAAAAATCTAGCACATGCTATTTCCTAAAATTATTTTTTTTTTACAAATGTGTTTTTTTTATTTATAGTCCAGGCAAAGTAACTCATTTTGGAGCCAAAAATAGAACTAATTGTAAAAGAATTTTTTTCAGCTTAGATAATTTCTATGAGGTGTCCAGAACAACATAATAAAAGTCCTAAGAAATCCTAGTTGAGGAAATATGTTAAATTCTCATCAATCCGAGATGTGTGCCAATAAGGCCAGGCAACTATACACCCCAATGGGGCTATTATTTTCCTTTACTCCTATTAAAATGAAACTTTACACAATGAAAGTACCCATGAAAAGTAATTTTTTTTGTATTACAAGTTTCTTTGAAAATTAATTTGAATATGCAAATGAGCTATAAACTAATCGAATATGCCCAAAATACACCGAAATAGGCTTAATTTTTTCCTTTACTCCTACCACAATAAAACTTTACATAGTAAAAGTATACATGAAAAGTAACTTTTTTTGTATTACAAGTTTCTTTGGAAATTAATTTGAATATGCAAATTAGTAATATACTTATCGAATATGCCCAAAATACACCCTAATGGTAGCCTGGGTTTCCCCATGCTGCCTTGAGCGCAGCGCGATTTTATTCACGCTGCTAGGCAGCCTGGACACCATGGACCAGATTTTCCCCTCCAAAAGGGAACCAATCACAGAAGGGGGAGGGAGCAGCAAGACAATGATGACATCTATGCGACACACCGAAGCAGTTTGTTTATATCTATGGAATTCAACATGGCATCAGACGCGAAGTTACCTTTCGATGCAGCCTTAGAAAATGTTTAGAAGTTTAGAATGCAAGTTTATTTCGTCTTCTTCCTCGTCGAATTTCTGTCGCTCTACATACGTCATCTGGTATAATTGAAACGATTGGCTATGAGCTACGTACAGGCGCATTTGATAGAAATTTGTAGCGCCCAATAAACGGCTCTGGGCATTCGTAAACCACGCCTCAAATACGAGAAAATGAAGATGTGGTTCCCAGACCACGTCTCAATGAGAAGAGGTCTGACGTTAGCCAGGCTACCCTAATGGACTTATTTTTTCCTTTACTCCTATCACAATCAAACCTCACACAATGAAAGTATACATGAAAAGTAACATTTTTGTTTTACAAGTTTCTTTGAAAAATCTATTTTAAATATGCAAATGAGCTCAACACTAGGCCTTATTAACTTATGGCCAAGAAACCATAAAGTCACAAGTAGAAAAAAAGGGGCCAAATAACTAACACATTCATGTCCATTCAGTAAGTTAACCTATGCATAAACATGATAAATTTGAAGTCACTTGCCACACTTACCTAGCCTGGCTCCGCCCTCCTACGTACTTCCGCTCAATTTCATTTTCCTTCAGTACTACGTCTGGGACTGCTGTATATTCTTAGGTTTCCAGAAATCAATTTTTTGTAGGACCAATCAGCGAACAGAGGGAGTGGCTGAGAACGATGACGTTGAGATCGTGCGCTAGTTTGAGTTGACATACGTCACGACCAAATGTTAGCGATTGGTTATGGCAGATCCAGAGTGACTCTGGGCAGATCCAATAGTTTTAAACTTCGACAGAGTACCCACCTACAAGGAAGTTAATGCTTGTCAATGGAGAGAGGCCAGACTCTCTGTACAAATGAAATGTACGAGAGTCTGGTAGAACCAGGCTAACACTTACCTGGGTCACTTGCCACAAAAAGACTTATATTGACCTTAAAGGGTTAGTTCACCCAAAAATGAGCCGGTGGTCATGTGTGGGATGCGTGTGACGTACAACACAGAAGCGCTACGCTAAAACACTACGTGAAGTCACTCAGGCCCATGGAGAAGAAAATAAATAGTGGAATAAAGTCGTTAGTTTTGTTTGTTTTTTGCGCACAAAAAGTATTATCGTCGCTTGATAAACATATGGTTGACTGTAGTCACTTGGACTATATTAACAATCTCTTTAATAACTTTTCTAGGCCGGCAAGTTTCAACCCCTTAGATGCCTATGGAGGAGTGATCAGCTCTCAGATTTAATCAAAAATATCTTAACTTGTGTTCTGAAGATGAACGATTGTCTTACGGGGTTGGAACAACATGAGGGTGAGTGATTACTGACAGAATTTTCATTTTTGGGTGAACTAACCCTTTAAAGGAGAACTCTGGTCAATTTTAACATTGAGCTCATTTTTTGGTAAATTTGGAGTGCAAACAATCGATAACTATGGACTTCGACCGAAAACAGGATGTAAATACAGGTATGTGCGCTGGCTGAATTAACATCACTTTTATTCATTTCTTTCACATCTACTGCAGTCAGATTCACCGTGTTCACTCTGAAGGAATCACTCACATGAGCTGTGCACTTGTAATGACACATCAAGGATGTTAAGAGGCTAAAAGCAGGTTTAAAACTTGCCCCATTGAAGTCAACAGGGTGCAAATTTTAAAAAGAGGAAAAACACTGTGTAGGCAACACCGATTTTTGTCGTTGTTCTCTGTACTGACAGCACTCCAAATTTACCATAAAATTAGCTCAATGTTAAAATTGACCGGAGTTCTCCTTTAAGAATTGATTGCACAATCTTGCCTCCAGTTTTTTTGTGAACAAGCCTTACCTAATGACATTCCCCCACAGATAACATCAGAAGAAAGTCAGAATAGCCATCTCAGTCATTAGTAACGTGGTGAGATTAAATTTTAGGCTGGTAGATTTACAAATGATTGGTATTGTTGGTAAGATTACGAGATTAAAGGCAGAAGTCATTCTTACCAACTAAACGATTCACTCTCACACATAAGACAGATGAAAAACCAGATAGACACACTTTCCAGACATTTCAGCTCTTTACAATAATTTTGCCAGACACCAAAACTGCTTCTCTTTTTGTAGTTAGCAAGTATTTCAGACCAGGCAGGCCACACATCAGACTTCCACTGTTTGTAAAGTAGCTTTGCAGTGTTATGAGAAGCTAGCAACAGCAATATCTAGGTTAGTTAAAGAAAAGCAAAAAAAAAAAAAAAAAAAAAAAAAACACCAAAACGAAACCTCCCCTGCTGTTGCTACCTTGTCGTGGTGGAGGCTTGTGTGCCTCTGTGACCCTGAAGACTACACCGACGGGGGTTATACCCCTGGCAGGTACTACCAAGCCAGGCAGTTTTCAGGTTAGAGGCCAGTCTAAGAGCAGCATTGCCATCACCCATTGGCAGTAGGATGATTGGATGAAGATTGTATTTGTCATAGATATGAATGGTGTTTCTGCCTATGCAAATTAGGACATATTCAATAAGTGTGGTGCTCATGTGCATATTCAAATTAATTTCAAAAGAAACTTGTAATACAAAAAAAATACTGTTCATGTATACTTTTACTATGTAAAGTTTTATTGTGGTAGGAGTAAAGGAAAAAAATAAGCCTATTTGGGTGTATTTTGGGCATATTCGATTAGTCTATAGCTCATTTGCATATTCAAAGAAACTTGTAATACAGAATTTTTTACTTTTCATGGGTACTTTCATTTTGTAAAGTTTCATTTTGATAAGAGTAAAGGAAAAAAATAGCCCCATTGGGGTGTATTGTTGCCTGGCCTTATTGGCACACATCTCGGATTGATGAGAATTTAACATATTTCCTCAACTAGGATTTCTTAGGACTTTTATTATGTTGTTCTGGACACCTCATAGAAATTATCTAAGCTGAAAAAAATTATTTTACAATTAGTCTGTCGTAAAACGCTATTTTGCCTGGACTATTATCACAGCAGTGTGAAACTGGCTGCAAAAGTGTCTGATCATTGATCATTGTTGGTTGAATGAAAACTAATAGCCTTTTCACAAATATGTATATATTTTGACTGAAGTGTGTCATTTTGCAAACAATCCAGGAATTATGCAAATTGAGTGTGGTGTTTGGATAATTGTGATTACATTTTGAAAAAAAAAAGAACCCGGTTTTCAAAATTGCGTGTAAACAATTGAAAAAAAACTGTAACTAACATTAACAAAGATTAACAAATACAGGAACAAGTGTATTGCTGGTTAGTTCATGTTAGTTAATACATTAATGTTAACAAATAAGACCTTATAGTAAAGTGTTAAAAAAAATTGCCCCTGTTAAATGACCCCCCATTCTTTTTAATGCGGAAATTCCTTGGTGTGGGTGTGTGTTTGTACATGTGTTTTTATGCATGTGAGTGTGTTCTGCATTGAGGATGTTCTGTAACCTTCATTGTGTGTGTGTTTGTGCTTGATTGTGCCAGATTTTTTTTTATATTTTTTTTGGACAAAAAAAAAAAAAATCCTCACATTCCAGGACAAAAGTCCTTACGACCCGAGGAGAGGATGAGGGTAATTTTGTTGTGTCTTTTGGAAGCTGCATGCATTCAAAATACATTTGGCTTAAAAATCTGTACGTATGTAGTACTAACTAATGTACTAATGTAGTATTAGTTGCAGTACAAACGAAAAACTTAGTTGTAAAGTAGTTGTGTACTCAAGGTTTTCTATCTTAAAGGCACACTATGCAAGATTTGTACCTTAACAGGCACGTGCACAGGTAGGGCTCAACCTGTGCAGAGCACATGCCCTTTTTGCCCTCACACTCCGAAGTGCCCTTTTTTGGTGGTGTTTTTTTTTTTTTTTTTTAAATCAATGCTATTGGTCATCCTTTACGTCTGTCTGTCTGTTTTACAAATATTTAGCCAATGAAAGTTCTTAAACCGAGCTTGTGTAAATCTTATTCGATCCTCAAGCTGTCAGTAAGCTGATAACTCCGCCTCCTCTATATTCACTGAATCAACTGAAGTTCCACAAGCAGCCGCACAGTAGACAGCAGCTGAACGAAGTTTTGCGAAGGGTAAATAAATATCTTGCTGTTTGAATAAGTACTACTAAACACTATGTCTATAAAGGCTCATATTTTATTTATTTGATGACTCACTGACTGAGACATGTGGGACGTCGCCTGAGAGAGAGGTCTAGGCTAGCATTTGCCATCTAGTCATACCCAATACATAGCCTAACGCAAATAACTTAAATATCCTGTGCATACAGTAGTATTTCATCTTTTATAAAATGTGATTTTGGCCAAATGTATTTTACAACAGGAAAAACAAACTAGTTTGTAACCTGTTGATGAAAATGTAATGTGATACCGCCTGCGCCGTATTAATGACGGACAAAAAAAATGCACATTTGCACACATTCGCTGGTCAAAAACTATATATTGATGAGTAATACAACAACATATAATTTGTTTTTAACATCGGAAAATCATAACAGGTGCGCCCCCGCGCTGTTTCGTACTGGAACTCACAAAGCGATCCTCATCACCTAGGTAACATATTTCTAAGAAATTTCTTCTTTGATTTATGATTGCTGATACACTTAATTTATTAACATTTAGGCTAATCATGTTATGGTAATAATATTCAATTATGGTTAATTCAAGGCTGTTAATATGCATGTATTCGCTATCTAGCTAATTTTTAATCTATATTATTCTATACTCTCCGCTCATCCTCACATGTATAAAATGTAGTAAAACATGGTTTTACTACAGTAATGTTGTAGTAGTAACTAAAAAAAAATTACAGAAGATCACTGTGAAATCTTTATATTGTATCATGCAGAATGTAATTCATGATGTAATTCATTCCAAGGCTTCATTTATTTGATCCAAAATACAGCAAAAACAGTAATATTGTGAAATATTTTTAGTGAATAAGAGACCTTCAAGAGACCAACATCCCTTGTCCTCCACAGCACAGTATCAAATTTTTGCCAGGTAGGCAGATACATGTTGGATATAGTAAAGGTATGGCTATAGTTTCTTATAAGCTGGAATTGATTTGGACATAATTACTCAAATTATATTTCAAAATAGTTTGTCAAAAATACTTGACTCATTGCTCTACCTTCCCCTCTTCTCAATGTCATACATAATCATGGTAACCAAATAATACAAATTAGCTAAACAGAATAGCTAAAAAAGAGAATATGAAGAGTTCAGATGCAAAAGCCTCTAAGTGCCATCTGAAAATTTCTTCTAGAATGATCATTTTTATCAAGCTCATATATTTAAGTTCAGTAATTTCACTTAAATGGCAATGAAAATTAGCTATTAATTGTCATTTAAGTGAAATTACTGAACTTAAATATACGAGCTTGATAAAAATTATCATTCTAGAAGAAATTTTCAGATGGCACTTAGAGGCTTTTGCATCTGAACTCTCTCTCTCTCTCTCTCTCTCTCTCTCTCTCTCTCTCTCTATATATATATATATATATATATATCTGCAAAGTTCATAAAAAAGTGCATAAAGTTCAATAAAAAAAACAGAATTTTTTAGCTATTCTGTTTGGTTTTGTAAGCTAATTTGTATTATTTGGTTAACATGTTTATGTATGAGTCAAGTATTTTTGACATATATTTCTATGCAATTTAAAAAAGACGGAGTACACAAGAGCAACAGAAGGTTGCTGTTGTATTTAGGTTAAGAGGCCCTTAAAACCCTGTTTATCTATATTATTATTATGGTTGTTATTAATCGTGAATAAATCTAAAGCTTTTGAGACTATTATTTTGTGTTATTGAATTTGTCATGAAGACGTGACCATTTCTTCCTTTTATGTAGGCTTACTAAATAATTTTGATATAAAAAAAGGGAGGGGGGTGCCCTTTTTCAGTTTCAGCACATGCCCCTCAAAAGGTCTGTGCACGGCCCTGTACCTTAATATAACAGCTTCGAAATCATTTCGATGGTAAATGAACTTGTAGTAGGGCCAATGCAGCAATGCAGGTTTGAGAGGTGGCGTCCCGACAAATCTTGCGAGAATCACGACTTGCTTTACGGCACAACGTCACATACATCAACAACATATGAAGCAGCCTCTATGGAAGACACTAGCACGCATTTCAGAGGTGAATCATGGCAGAGTCGACGAAGACAACGAAGAAAGCGCGGTGGGAAGAGTGCAGAGACAGCTCTGTGTGAGTGTTATTTACGACAGTAATGTTAAATACAAGTACTCCACAGCGACTCTAGGGGTCGCTGTTTGAGAAAAACGTGCATAGTGTGGCTTTAAAGTATAAAAGGACATGCTGTAGGCAAGTGGACCAATTCAGTCCCATGTAGTATTAAAAACAAGTATAGCACAATGATATTAGTATACTTACTACATAAAAAAAATACACTTTAACTTTACTTAAGTATACTTAATAAAATGAACTTAAGGTATACTTATTTTTTTGTAAAGGTCAGTAGAGGTGGATACACAATGTTTATTGATAAAAGATGGACAAAGGCTTTAAAAACATTTATTTTATTCACTGTAATTATAGAACATCAAATAAAGGATCAACACTGATTACAGGCATTTAAAATGGTGCAATAAAAAGTGTAAGTAACATTACATAGTTATTATTTTATTTAGTATTGATTATTGTTATTTTTTATTTATTTTTTTACAACTTTTACATTACTATTTTTTTTAAATACTTTTACTGAGTATCTTAAATAATTTGTATATTTCTTGTACATGTTGAAACATATCAAACTTCAATGTCCCTAAATTTTATAAGAAAAGAAATTATATATATGATGAACACAAGGGGGTAGCAATGTCAAATTAATAAAATGTAGACTTGTATTTTCTGTAGTTAAGTCTACATAAAGTCACTTGAGGCTAGAACAGAAAAGTGGACTATATGTACAATTCTATCATTTGTAAAAGGGCTTTTTAGTTTTGTGAAGCACCTTTTAATAGCACTGGAATTGTTGTTTTATTTAAGTTACTTTTGTTGTATTTCAACGTTGATTCAAATGAACAAAGAAATGTTTCCCCCCTTGTCTTTCATTCTTCATCTAATCATGTTTATCCATCTATGATTTTTACTTTTTTCATAACATACTGTGTAAATCATGAAAACGACAGGTCTGTGGTCTATCAGATCAACTGTGTGTGTGTAAACTTGTGCACACTGGCCATTGGTGGTCGAAAGAGGGCGCTGAGAGCACAGTACAGTTGTTTCTTTACTCTTTGACCATCACACACTTCCTCTCCTGTCGGACTAGCCTAAATCAGTCGATTCTTGTCTTTATTTGGTTGCGCTTCTGAGGTTTATCAAATGTTGTTCATAGCCTAATGTTGGTTGCCCAGAACTAATTAAAACTAATAAAATATTGCTTCGTTTGTATATTTTATACATATTGTACCTTCTTGTGTTTTTATTTGGGATGCCGATGCTTCTACAACCTCAGAAAGAATAATTTCAAAAACAATCGATATTGTTGATTCGATTTAGGATCGAAATTGATATTTCTCTCTCTCTCTCTCTCTCTCTCTCTCTCTCTCTCTATATATATATATATATATATATATATATATATATATATATATATATATATATATATATATATATATATATAAATGGCAAGCTTAACGGTTTGTTGAGTATTTGGTTATTTGGTTATTGTCTGGACGTATTAGGCGGGTTATAAGTATTTGTACAGATTTGATTGTTCTTGTTTCCGCGCATAACAGTATTACAATATGTCATAAAATGCGGCCTCTTTTAAAATAGCAAAAGTAATTAATTGTATATGTTAATTATAAACATATAGAATTGCACGATTGTTAAATAAATATAAATAAAGCGATCAATCAAAAATATTGATTTTAAATGACATTTGCAGCATTTAAAAGGGAAAATTTTGATTTAGCAAAAAATAATTACCACCTGTAATTCACTAAAACCAAAGTTTAGTATAGAAACGGGAGATTAAATCGTGTTGTTTGTTTATACTACTAATACTTACTGGTTACAGTCGTATTGGAAACACCAATACAGCTGCTTGTATTTCTATATGATCTAATATAGTCAGGTTAATTGAGTGATATTAAATAATATTTTTCACTATCACTTAAAATAGTTCATAAATGGTACCGCATGAACCACATCAACTAGTTACATGTTTTGGTTACACTGTATTTTAAGGTGTCCGTGTTACAGTGTAATTATATATTCAAGTACTGAGTAATATTAATTAACTACATGTACTTACTATAGGGTTTGGTTTGGTTTGGTTTGGTTTGGTTTAGGGTAGTTGCATGTAAATATGCACAATTTATAGTTATTACTAACTACGTGTAACGTGTTACAAGGACACTGTAAAATAAAAGTGTTACCCAATTATTAAAATCCATAAATTTTGTTTATGCTGATTTCTATTGCACCATTCAAAGGACCACTGGACACAAACAATGTCTTATATTTGTTAACAAATTATCAAGGCTAAACCATTTATTTTGCTTCACAATTAAATCGGGTATTTAACAACCCTGTTTTCGAGATATACAGAGGTAGCTTGTTTAATTGGCTGGAATGGGGAGTTCGGGGTGGCCAGGAGTTTGGGGTTAAGTAAGAGGCGCGCGCTGAATTGTACAAATAGCCTGGGGCACAAGAAAAAGTTCATGCCCGGGTCCCTGTAAGGAGAAACCAGTGAAGTATCAACTAGTCCATGGTCACTTAATCAGAGCGACCTGTGGGGGATTAGGAAGATATTGTGACCGCAACTTGGCCTCACAATTATCATTCACAATTAAATGTTGTGTCCCTCCCCCAAATCTTCCTTTCATAAAGGATGCGTAGCCGTCGTACATTTTAAGAATTAGGGGAGATTACTTGGTTTTACCTCGAAATAATATGCATTGCTGAGCATTCATTTTCGTACTTTAAGGCCCACTTTTTTATTGTAAAAGCTTGAAGAAGAGCTTTGTAGATCCAAAAGAGCAGTTAAGAAAATTAAAAGTTAAAAGAAAAAACGAGAATTAAATTTAAGTTGCAATAATTACAATTTGCTATTATTTTTTTCCCCAAAAGAATGCCAATAAGGATACGAATTTAAATCGCCCACAATCGGTTTAATCCTCAATGGCGTAAAACCTAAATATATACATTGGCCTAAATAAATGGGGAATTACTTTGGAAGTAAACCATTTTACAAAGACACCTATTTTATTGACATGCCATAAAACAGCCTAGAGGCGCTAAGGTGAAGGATGACATACTTCTCACCCGTTTGACCAATGGTGACACATGCGAGGTGTTTTGCTTTACCCATTTGTTTCTCAGGGCTTTTAATCTCGCTCGCACTTGGAGCAAACTTTCGCACCTCGACTCTTTCTCCAGTGTCTTAACTGACTCGATCCCAGCATAATGCGCGCTCTGGCCTGGATGACGAGCTTTGATCCGCGCACCAGTGTTGATTGAGATCGTTCACTAACAGCCAATGTTAATAAAGAACTGGCATTGCGACTTAAACATGCAGGAAGCCTCCAACCGGAGATTATTTACACTAATTCCCATATTGATTATTTAAAAACAAATGCTCTCCAAAACCTTGTAATGGGCTTCACGAGCTGGTGTGAAATACAAATCATTTCAATTCATTATTACCACATGTTTGCACTAATACGGCCGGATCCAAGTTTGTTTTAAATGTCTAGTATAAATTAATTAATCGACTAATCCATGATAACGAAAATGGTGTGAGGATTTTTTTTTAAAGAAGCGTTATTTTATTAGCATTCGATTATACGTGTTATTTATGAACACACATTTCGAATGTTGTATTATAATCTCTTTATTAAAGTATTTTCGATTTGATGTGTATCTGCGCTAGTTTGTGGAGAGTATACGGTTCTTTAAGGTCTGGAGAAGTGTGTGTTTGGCTAGGGTGGGCTGGGACGTCCCAACACCTCTCGTTTTTCTTCAACCTTGTGTGTGGCCGCTCGCTTTGCACGGCCCGACCTCCCATTGGACAGCTTAGATGTTGTTGGGAGGAGTCTTACTGGCAGCAAAAGGGGGAAAAGAATTGAAGTGCGCAAAAGTATTATGTAGTGACCGATGCTTAGTGTTCAGAAGTTTTCCAATGCGCGCTCCGACAGAAAGAGGTGGCAAGTACGCGAGTCTGATCAACACCCGGTCCGACAGTCACATTTTGTAAATACGGTGGACTCTCTCGGGTGGACTGCCTTCCCAGTTTCAGAGGAGGCGCATTTCAAGGGGATTTGTGGATTGCTTCAGACTTCTTGACGTCTGTTCTTCGCCAGCACCGTTTGGAGAGAAGTCATGCAGGCGCGCTATTCCGTCTCCAGTCCCAACTCGCTGGGAGTTGTGCCGTACATCAGCAGCGACCAGAGTTATTACCGGGCCGCTGCCGGAGGGGGGTACACCGGGATGCCAGCCCCCATGAGTATGTACTCTCACGCGGCCCACGACCAGTACCCCGCCAGCATGGCGAGGGCTTATGGACCGTACACGCCGCAGCCGCAGCCCAAGGATATGGTCAAACCACCGTACAGTTACATTGCGCTCATCACTATGGCCATCCAGAACTCCCCGGACAAAAAGGTGACCCTTAACGGTATTTATCAGTTTATTATGGAGCGCTTTCCCTTTTACAGGGACAACAAGCAGGGCTGGCAGAACAGTATCCGACACAACCTGTCCCTGAACGAGTGCTTTGTCAAAGTGCCGCGCGATGACAAAAAACCTGGCAAAGGCAGCTACTGGACCCTCGACCCGGACTCGTATAACATGTTTGAGAACGGCAGCTTTTTGAGGCGACGAAGGCGTTTTAAAAAGAAAGACGCTGTGAAGGATAAGGACGAGCGAAATGTTAAAGAACCACCATCCCGCCAGCAGCAGCAACAACAGCCGCAACAAGCGCAACAGGGCCGCGACCAGGAACAGTCAGTGCCCGTGCGCATTCAGGACATTAAAACCGAGAACGGCACCTCCACGCCTCCGCAGGCCGTTTCGCCCACGCTCAGCACCGTTCCCAAGATTGAGAGCCCCGACAGCAGCAGCAGCATGTCGAGCGGCAGCCCGCACAGCATCCCGTCCACCCGCTCTCTCAGCCTGGACAGCGCCGGGGAACAGCACCACCACCAGGGCCAGGCCCCTGCGCAGGGCTTCAGCGTGGACAACATCATGACCTCCCTCCGCGGCTCGCCTCACAGCTCCGGCGAGCTCACCCCGTCTCTCGTGGCCTCCTCGCGAACAGGTATAACCCCCACGCTGTCCCTGAACTACTCTCCCAACCAGACGTCCGTGTACAGCTCGCCCTGCAGCCAGAACTCGATCTCCACTACCTCCAACGCCACCTACCATTGCAACATGCAGGCTATGAGCTTGTACGCGGGCGGAGATCGCTCGGGCCACTTGGCGGCCACCACCACCGTGGACGAAACTCTGCCCGATTACTCGATCACGACCACCACGTCGTCCTTAGGCCACGGGAATCTCAGCTCGGCCCAGGAGGGCCATCATCCGCACCAAGGGCGCCTCGCCTCATGGTACCTGAACCAGGCCGGAGACATTGGCCATCTAGGCGCCACGTACCCGGCGCAGCAGCAGAACTTTCACTCGGTTCGAGAGATGTTTGAGTCGCAGAGAATCGGTCTGAATAACTCACCGGTGAACGGGAATAACAGCTGTCAAATGTCGTTTCCCCCGAGTCAGCCCATATACCGCACGCCTGGGGCTTTCGTGTATGACTGCAGCAAGTTTTGACCAAACAAGTGTTTTTCGAGCTTCTTCTTTCTGTCGTTGTTCTTGATTTCCCCTCTTTTTCGTCAAAACCGAGAGACGCTGATATTTACCCGTGATGGACTGAAAAGAAACAGAACACAAACACTTGATGTTGGTTTGTTAAGGACAGTGTTACTTCGAATAACACGTAAGTCTTCTTCGTTTTTGTGAGCTATATGCTGGGCTGTGTTGAAATGCGTCAGACGTTTATGGACTTGTTATTACGTGTAAATTGCATATAGTAATTTATTTCTAAAGTGTAGCCGGATATTATGGACCAAACACCGAAAAAAGTGTTTCTAAATTGAACTGCATTAATTGTCCAAATGTTCCATTATAACAAGGAACGGAACATGTATTACGCCATATTCTTTCAAACTATCTCCTTTTGTTGAAAAAGTATTCTGAAGGAACTGCATTGTTTGTTTAATAAATTGCCATGCTATTTGAGTTAAAATTAGGCTACGCCTGATTTCTTAAAGCCTCTAACAGAACTGTGTGCTAGTAGAGAGTAATAATAATGCCAATCACACACATAAATGATCCAAATAAGCGTGTTTCAATTTGTTCGGCGTTACTGTGACACAGTTAAGTGTTGTTTGATCCAAACCGCCGCATAATGCCTATAAATGTACATTTTGAAATGAATATACTTTGATCACACACATTGATTTATATCAAAATAATCACAAGCACAATAATGCAAATGAAACCTATTTCAGCATTTAAGGGAATTATGCTAAATGTTCATTCATCAGTTTCGATATATGCTTTTCAAACTAATTTTTGCTATTTATGTAGTTTTTTTTTTTGTCATATTACAATTACAAAAAAATTCAGTGTTTTCAGTTCTCCATAACATGTAGCAACATTTATTTTTATATATACTAAATAAATATATTGAATATAAAATATCAAATAAAATATCTCGTGATTAAATTAAATTCTCAAAAAAAAAAAAACCTCCTATGAAAAAGTCAAGTGAAATTCAGGCGTATCATCTTATTATTACTATTAGTAGTAGTAGTAACTGTAAAAATATTCAGTTATAACCTAAAAAATGTGGTTTGAGTTGTATATAATGTATCTATCTTGTAAAAAACAAAAAGTTTTACGTGATCAACTTCTATTAACAAAAGTCATTCTGATCAGGTACTTAAAACAACTGCAGGTTTTCTGTTTTACAGTGCAGTAGCAGCGGTAGTAATAAAATCAAATGTTGTAATGCACAACAGTTTATATTTTAATTGCTGCGAGGTGACGACGTGTTTTGCTCTAATTTGTCCTTATTGTTTTACGCAACTCCATATGCCAGACGCGTCTGTCATCATCTTGACCTGAGGCCTTTGGTAACACTGTTTCGGTCATTGTAATTCACCGCTTGTGTTCAGTGTCCACGTGTTTACTTGCGCATAGCTTGGTTAATATCATACCAGACATGCCAAAGATACTCAAATCCCCACTGGAGGATTCAACGACAGTTGAGCCTCATAAATATAATACCTTATGGGCGCGTCCTCAGAAAAGGCCTAACAATAAAACAAACCTCCAACTCACAAAAACAAAAGCTGCAGATTTTATTAGGGCAAATCTCCCGATATGTATTTGAACAACCACCAGTCAAGTGAAAGAAATGTCTCTAAAAATGCCCGTATGTTTAATACTTGTGTTTTTTTTTTTTTTTTATTATTCACATGAATCCAGAAGTGCTATTTGGTATGGTAATAGCGAATGGTACCTTTTTATGTTTCTTCATTTTATTAAGGAGATGTGATAATACGAGCATTTAGAGGGCTTTTAAGTGATTAGATTTTCCTAAACAAGTAAGTAAATAAATAAATAAAATGTGTATGTAATAGCGCATTTATCATGCTTCATATATGAAAGCTTGCTGCTATTTGTGAATATGTTTTAGATGTTTGTTTGTATTATTATTATTATTATTACTCAAAAAAAAAATGCTGGGTTGTTTCAACACATTTTTGGGTCAGATATGGACAAACCCAACCGTTGGGTTTAAATTGCAATTAAAAATGTAAAAATGTATTAGTACCATTTTTATATATATTTTATCTGTCCCAAACATGTGTTGAAACATTCCATAATTTTTAGAGTATATTATTATTATCACTGACAATATTGTGTTTTTAATTTTTTTTACTGTGTAATTCTAGTCTGCAGCGGTGATAGGCCCAAAGACCCGAGGGCAAACGCACACGTGTTCTCATTGGTTGGCCTCACATATTTTCATTGCATGAGCGGTTGGTAGTGATTACAGCGGTTAATTAATCGGCCAATTAACTCGCGTGCGTCAACAACGCGTCTAGGGTTTGCCTCTTTCACTCGGTATGTGCTATAAATGCGCCCATATCACGTTCGGTTAGAGTTTTTCTTTAAAAATTTGGCTTTTTCGTAATGCTCATCTTCAGTTATAGCCTACGCATCTATATAAAATAAAAAATAAAATAAAAAGGTAGTAGCCTATTTTAGAGAAAACGGCGAAACTACAACAACGGCAATAACAACAACCTACATAGATTGTTTAATAATAATAATAAAAATAAAAATACCTTCATGTATGATTCATAAGACAAATGAAGTTATTTGTGCAGCCCGTGTGCGTCTGATCACAATGAATTTTGGCCTTTCCTTGCGCATTCTCTCCCCACGAACAGTTGTAATCATGCTCATAAAAGTCATTAGAGCCTTTCCCGAGTAATAAACAAACGTCGTGTTAAGCACAAGATTGATGGCGCCCTCACAGAACGGGCCAGGTCAGGAAGGAATAAAATTCAATCAGTGCGCAGGACTCATTTTTCATGAGACGGAAAAGGCAGAAGGGGACGGGGGTCAACAGGGACAGGGAGAACCATCAACAATACCTCAGGAGCACAGCGAAATCATCGTGCTGTGGACTCACAATCAGACTCTTAAATCTGTAGGATCCCAGTCTGAATTATAGGACAGTCCAGGTGAAGAGAAGCATATTTTTTGCTGCTTGCAGGCCTTCATTTTGGAATTCCACTTTTCATTCGAGCTCTTGGAATTCAAACTTTTCGATTTTAGGCTAGATTTATGCGCGGAAGGCCTATTTAGCTTTGACAACTCGGTTTAATTGCCATCTAATTTTAATGTTCAAATAGGCCTTACTAATTGAAATGCATTTGGTCAGTCTCAAACAGTTTTGTACCACCAAACAGATTACAAGCTATTTAAATGTTAATAAAGCATGGCCGAACAATAATTAGCCTAGCGATATGCAAGCGGCTGTCGAAGCGTAAACCAAACACCTTTCAGAAGAATAGGCTATTTGAAATGATGTATTTTTATTTATTTACTTATTCATTAGAAATGATTCTCTTCGTTTCATTTTTAAAACAGTTCTAAATATGTTGGTAATAAAATGCCACTCAACCCTGATCATCATTTGGTTCGATGTGTTTCAACCACTTGTTTTTCCTAAGTTTTTTGTTGGTCATGCATGCTTTCCTGTGCCCAGATATTTAGGTAGCACCTCCATTTTGATATGATATAGATTACGCATAGCAATGTATAGCTGTAATTTTAAAATACTATGTATTATCTTTTGTCCACATCCAAATGGTTTCGCCACATTTCGCCTGTATATCCACACACTCTGAATCAGACTCAAAAAAGTGCTTATGTTCAGCATTCCTTTGATGTTTCTCTCTTCAAAACATTTCAATTTCAATTTTCCGTTTATATCGACGAGCAAGAACATCTTAAATGACGATTTCACTCAACAGGCAAAAGCAATTGATTTTGCTGATACGAAGCGTGACTCGATATGATCTCTACAAATGTAGCTATATGCCACAACTGTGACTCACTGAAAAACACAAAACAAATTAATTTCATTCAGGAATAGCCTACAATTTACTTAAGAAAACAACTCTCTAGAAGTAACAGGCCTAGGTAAGCTTATTATTATTATATTTAAATAATATAACATATCAAATCCTGGACTGTGTGCACAGAGTTCTTATACCTTTTTTAAAATGATTAAAATGTTACTAGCTAATTTAAGTTAATTTCGTAATCACTTATCAGTCAAGAAGCGCGGGACTCTGTGGAGATGCAGAATTACGCACTCAAGTCAACTCTCGTTGTAGAACCGATCCATTAAACTCTTTACTTGCTGAACTATATTTATTTTTACATCTACGTTCGTTATTGCAAGAATGAACGAATATTACGTTGTGTTTGTTTCAGTGTCAAGATCGTGATAAGTTGCTGGGCTGCTGAAGATATGTAGATGGCAGACTGTGCTTCGTTCAATTGATCAACAATGTAAAATGCATGGGGAAAATGCAAACAACAGAAGATGCGATATGAATTTCACCTGAACTGATTTGCGGTCCTATTCCAATAAAGCTAATTACATTCCTGTTGCTACAAGGAGAATGTTGTCAATACTTTTATCCACTAACAAGACAGATACAACATATGATTCAAATAGTTTGAATAGTTTTATATTAGTAGCCTAGTGTTTTTCCAACTAGTTTTTAAAAGCAACCAAGGCATCTTCTGATAAGATGATTTAGTTCTTATTATTGGCCCGGTTGAAATGTATTAATAAAAAAATCATGTTGCGGATAAAAACGATAGGTTAGTGTTGTTTTTTTGTTTTGTTTTCGTTTTTTTTTTTTTTTTTCATATTAGGCTAATTTTATTTTTATAAAATACAATCTTTAACAAATAACAAATAAATTAAATAAAAACATAATCGCACTATATTTTCCTTCAAATGTATTTGAAAACAGAGCTGCTTATTTTCTACTGAATTATTTTTTCATGTCTTGTGTTCTTCTACTTTTTCAAAATTTCATATAAAATAGCAATAACATTACTTATGTCATGATATGGTTATGAGTGTTATTATTTTTATTGGTCAGTACTTATTAGTCTAATTTAACCAAGCTATAGCCTACATTACAACCAGCTCAATCACAGAAACGCTCATCCTCTAAAATGCAATTCATTTGCATGGCTCGGGTCACGCGCTAAACCAGAGCCGCATTGCGGATCAACCCGAGTCGCTATAGACGTTTCCATGTGCCGGTTGAGTGAGGACAGAAGAGTTGAGGAGAGAGAAACACACCGTGCACCTGTATATGCTTGACTGAGTGCTGAGGCGGAATGGAAAAGAGCAGCGTCTCGAACTCACAGAGCCCAACCTCAAAGCGCCATCTGTTTTCAATTAGGAGTCCACATAGACTCAGGCTCTGTCTGACAGTCCAACTGCCAGTTAAAGGCTCAAAGACTTGTCCTGAAAAAATATCCCACCCCGTTGCCTCCTTTTTAGCGTACTTCGAAACCCGCGATTTTTCTATTTAAGCCGAATAAATGGCTTCCCCACGGATGAAGCACTGCAGAATAGTTTTTGGTAGCCTACTGGGGTTTAACATAGGCTATCTCAGTTTAGGTTTACAGAATCAATAGATTTTTATTCATGTCGTGTTGGATAATGATAAAACAAAATCTACATTTTTACTACATCGCTTATTTTAGACGAATAGCTCGCGTGTGTAAAAAGATCCTATGAAAACGAATTAGAGCGTTCGCATTCACACGAATTAGCCACCAATTCGCCAAAAAACGTAAAATAGTTACGAATTGCTTTCAGATCGTGTTGCATTTTTTTTAGCTAATCCTAATCCAAATTCTAATCCTAATGTGTACGGTCACAGAATTCGGTGCGTAACAGAATTCGGAAACAAAACGTCTGAATGCCTTAACAATCGTTTTAGCCCTAACTTAAGAAAGTATCCCAAGTCACCGTTTATTATTGGCATCTCAATCCAGTCTGAAACTCTCACATACATCCCACACCGCCCATAGCTGGCTCCTGGCCGTTCTGCTCGAATAAAGGGACCAGTGTGATTTTCGACTTCAGGGAAATGGCCGAGCCCACCGACCTTTGGATAACCCAGGTACCCTGGCAGGAAAGCGCGCAGTTTAACACAGGCTCTCCTTGAGTCGGGACCCTCAGCCCTCCTCACCGACCCACGGGCTCCTACAGCCGGGCTAATTATAGACGCTTTTACCTCAATATCGCGATTCTGCTCCTGTGACATAGAAGATTTTGTCTCCAATTTAAATTTACGATCAGATTTTCCCCCTGACGTCTTGGCTGCCCTTTCGTATTTTAATTACCTCAACCAGAGAGGGAAAAACATGATCATTTGTGAGAGGTCCTGATGAATGAAACCTGCATGTGAACCTGTGCTTTTTTTCCCTCTCTTGGGTCAAAAAGTCACTGTCTCTTTCGTGCAAGTTTTAATGAGAGCTTGAATGTTGATATCGAAATGAACGAAATTTCATTTAGGCTACACAAAATGTCGGTAGTTTTTGAAAGGTTTAGGCTTGTCCGATTTAAGCTCTTTACAAAATAATACCCGTGTTCCTGGTTACTTGATTGATCACAAACACATACATTAAATAAAATAAAATTAATAAAGAATAAAGAAAAAAAAATTTTTTTTCGTTCAACATCATTTGACAAAATTGAGACAACTATCATAAAGAAGTAACTCCGTCGTTATTCACAGTTTAGGGTTTTGTTTTGCTATAGGTCTATGTATGCACATACAATTAATATCACTAATACATAGGCCTATCACACATAATCATGATTACAGTAGACAATTGTATATCTGCAGCCAACGACAAACATTTGTACCTTTTAAGTGATACTTAAAACGTTTCAAGGTTTATATGAATAATATCCACAGTGTCCTCTGGCCTTTCTTTTCAGTATTGTTTAAATAATTTATATCCGTATTGTTTATGCCGTTTAGTTGTCTCAATATCGTGTCCTATTAAAGTGTGTTTTTATAACATAAAAAAAATGAAATATTTAAAATAACCGGTGCACAACAAAATCAGCACAATCAACAAAGTAAATAAATTAATAAAAGTTAGAAATTCTGAACGCATAGGGATCGCAGCTTTATATAATAAATTGTGGTTGGTTAGGCAAAGGTAGGCTATTAATCAATTATGCAATGTATGTAGTAATAATAATAATAATAATACAACAACTTTATTTGATTATTTTTAATATTTTATTTAAAGCAAATCTATATAGCCTATTATTATATAGCTTTATCCTCTTGTATGCTAAAGCCGTTATAGGTCACCAATAGGACATACAGCATGGTTGTGCACATATTGTTTTTTGTTTTTATTATTACTGCCTATTGTTACATCCAAAATCAAGAAAAGTAATTATATAGATATGCACAACACCACCATGATTATATTGCACTTTTCCCTTTTCATACAATAAAATGGTACAATAAAAGGCTTCAAAAGACTTACATTGCAAGTATTAGATTTCACAATCTTCATCATCTTTAAATATAAGTACAGTGTAGGATGAGGTTTGTCTTCATACGCTCATAAATGATATATTATATGGGCACTGATTCTAATCATCAGCACTCTGAGATTTAAACACACAGTCCTGGGCAGATGTTCACCACTTTCCTTCACGAGTTGTGGGATCTGTTTTTCTGACCAGGATCAGTATAAACATGCAGGAAATCCGAGCCTGGATCTCTTCTTCTGCTTTTATATATACAGGTGCAGGGATTTTGGGACAAGGCATAAGATGAGGTTTTATTTTATTTATTTTTTATACGTTTTTCTCCAGTGGCCTGAGAGCATGTGGGGTCAGAAATACCATGTTTGTTTTACTGAAGTGAACAATGGCAGTGCTGTGTGCCACAGACAATTTGTGTCATACTTGTATAAAAAATAATGGGAAATGTTTGGATGGACAGGTTTGATAAACATCCTGAACTCATCTCGAAAAGCGAAGCTGATATAGTGATAATGATTTTTTACTCTAGACACAGATATCTATGGTATAGCATTTTGAAACATGTGGTTAAAACTACTGTGTGTGAGAGAGGTAATGAAACTGAGCTCTGGAAATTAACCTCATAAATACTCACTATCACCATAAACAGGATAGTGACTGTATCAGATTATGGCATTGTGTAGATTTTGCAGATGACAAACATAACCTCTCACTACATGTATGCTTGTGTCTGTGGATATTTATACAGGGATCTTCTCCGTGCAAGATTATTCCATGTTTGCACTCTGATTATGATCTGTCCCTGTTCAGAATACCAGGAAACCAGGATTTACCTCCTCAAGCTGAGTGTCATAAACAAACACACACACACATATATCACAGTGCTGGAGGGTCATCCCTAAAGTCAGTATGCGTTCGCAACCCATTTCAACCCGTTTCCGATGAGAAAACTGTAGAATGGGACGTGATTGGTCTCCGTTCACAGGTGCCATGCGGGGAAAAGGTTGTAAAATAAGAGCATTTGATGATGTCAGCTGAAATGGACAGTCAGATTTGGACAAAATTATATGATTACATACAAACATTGTTTATTTTAGACTAACATGATGTGAATTGTTCACAATAAGAGAGAAATAAGTAAATTCTGACTTTAGCTGTCAACTAGCTCCTTGTGAAAAATAAGTGTGCATAATTGTATTGAATGTGCACTTGTGGTGCACCTTAAATCTTAATAATCTTATATTTTTATAAATCTGTAATTGCAGGTAATATAATGTTAATGAAATAAAAGGCCACGTACAAGTACCAACTTGTCAGTCTTTATAAAGAGACTTTCTTAAAGTTCCCCTGTGGTGAAAATCCAGCTTTTTATGTTGTTTATATGTCTATGTGGTGTCTTTAATACGCTTTAAGACAAATCATGTGTAAATCCCCCCCCCCCCAAAAAAAAAACAACAACAACAACATCAACACCATTGCTAAGTATTATCTCCTTAAAACTGCAGTGAACTTAAAAGAATGTTGATATTTGAAATTGCTGGTGTTTCTGACATCACAAACTACCTTGTAACCAATCAGATCAACATGTGATCATCAACGAGTGGATCTCTGAGCTGAGCGAGTGAGTGAGTGAGTGGAGGCAGGGCTCATTTGCATATTCATATGAGGCAAGGGTGTAGAGTTACATTCAAGCTATTTTTAAGACATGAATAATTTTTTTTCAAGGAAAAAAAAAACTTTAAATATTTAATTTTGGTGATCAAAAATGAGTATTAAGTGATACAATTATTGACTACAGGGGGACTTTAATATACTTTTAAAAAGTGCACTTTTAAATATATTGTAAGTAACCATGTGATTTAAGCACTAAATCCATCAGAATCTTCAGATTATGAAATGCTCACGACTGACATCACAGCCTGCACCTTAAAGCCATTGGCTGCTGCCTGGCAGATTTTGCCTATCATTTGCATAAAGTTCAGCATTCTTCAGATTTTTTCTGTTGTCAATCCCACAATCCCTGTTGAAGACTATATGGGTCAGCTACCGTAGAGAATGCATTGACAAATCTGCTCAAGTCTCTGCTTCTCAGACACCAGTGATCTCACATGTGTCTTCTTTAGAGATTCAGAGGAAATCTCAACATTGCCTCTAACTGTAGATGACGGTGTGTGTATGTTTAGCATTCATCAAAAGCCACAAGTATTAGAATATTCACCCTCAAAATTTCACGTGAACAGATGCATGTTTCAAATATTTTATTGGGATTTATGACCAGAGACAAACGCAATCATATGGATCCAATTATGGGCCATAGCAGTAACCTCAGACAAACCAAATACGTCGTGTTTTATCAAATTCAAGCGTCCTCGCTGAGAGCGCTCGCACACACACTGGAGAAACTAAAGTAAGGGGGGGGGGGGGGGGGGTCTGCGAGAAATGCTTAAATTAAATCTGTTCAATTGAAACATTTGGCAGAGTTCACTCATATCATACTTTTTATAATGTCTCTAGGAATGCGTGCTACACAAAATACTGGCTTAAGTTACCGGTAAGACGGAAGGTAAAATCTAGGAGAAATGCAGTAATATGCCAATGGCGATGGTCAAAAGCTGAAATGGACACTTGATAGTCCCTTACTGATGTTAGTGAAGAATGGCAGGCCTCCATGTTTCCCTTTGTCCTTCTTCTCGCTCTCAAAATCAAGAGCACTTGCAAAATCAACACACACACACACACACACACACACACACACACACACACACACACACACACACACACACACACACACACACTTGAGAGAGACCTTTCAACAGCTCCTTTATTTAACCTGCGTAGGTAGAGTTTTTGTTTACATGCTACCATTAAGTTTGGTTTCCTTTTTCTTGACCGAGTGTGGAAGACATCATGTCAAAATATTGAAGTCATTGTGTGTGAGATAATTTGAGGTGATGGAAACAACTTTATTTATATAATTCTGTTCAAGCACATAGTTTGATAAAGACAGTTGCATATAGGACAAATAAACAGTTTGGTGAATTACCCTCATTCTGGCTTCTGTATTTATATTCATGGCAATGAATAAGGCTGATATTGACCCTGGAGAGGGTCTCTCTCTCTCTCTCTCTCTCTCTCACACACACACACACACACACACACACATTTTATTTACTATATTTGATTCCACATTACAAATCAAATTTCATTAGAATTCACATTTTTTGATTAATCCAACAGATTAAAACAAATCAGCACATTGTTATGGATTACACACACACACACATGCACACACACACACACACACACACACACACACAAACACACACACACGTGCAGTGTGTGAGTTACTCAGGGATTTTACAAGAGGTCAGCTTTTTAAAAGGAAGTCCTGTTGGAAGAGTTTTAATCTTTCATCGCCACTGCCCCGATTCATACAGTAAAACAAGTAACAAAATAAAATGTTTCAAATAAAACTGAATACGCTTTTAGCGTCGCCCACTGGAAATTTCACTTTGAAAATGTCGAAAAGCATATACTTTTGTGGAAATATTGCCTCAGGCACATTTTCCCAATGAGTCTGGGTTTCTAAATGAACTCTTTCCCCAGGATTGACGAAAATTTCCGGCGTTCCGTGTTTTCACTGTTATATGGTAGGGGGCGCTATTACACATCTTCTAAAAGAGTACAGAATCTCCTGATCAAAACACAGGAGAAGAAGAAGCTGAAACAAGCGATGCAAGCTTGCTTGTAAAATGACATGATGATCAACATTAAACAGCATATAAATCAAAACTGCGTAACGTTACTGAATGAAATGTCGGCCTAGGACGAGCTTTAGGACTGTGAGGCTTTAGGGGTGTTGATGGACTCGATCTTCTCCATCTGTGTTTTGATAATCGTTCTGAATCTGACCTGGATGTAGTCTTTGTCAAACTGGATGTAGCCCTTTTTTTGTTGTTTGTTTGTTTGTTTAAAAGCATGTTCAGATATTCATACAACAAAATATTCTGTGGACCATGAAACTAGAAATAGCTAATGGGGAAAGAGTTAATAGCACAATTTCACATAACCAGTTCTGTAACAAAACAGATTGTCAAAAAGAATATTGGTTAACAATAGAGATGCACGATATATCGGCCACCATATTAGTATCGGTCGATATATGATCATTTTAATGTTATAGTTATCAGCACGATAAGAAAATTTGGCCGATATATTAAAGCCGATAAGTATATTTCCTTTAGCTGAGACACTTCAGATGTGCACTGTTCATCATGATGTTTTTGAATTGCTTGAAATATGTTTTGAATCACTTCAAAAAAGGAAAATACAGTAAAGTGCAACATGTGCAGCGCAAGTCTGTCATATTGGCTACATAAAATTATAATGAGAACATTATAATTGTGTGCTTTAATGGTGAGACATTTGTTTTTGTAACCAGGTTCTATATAAATTTGGATTTAGATTTATCGGCCAATATTTTGGTTATCAACTTTCAAATATAAAAAATTATCGATCATCGTATCGGCCATAATGTTCATATCGGTGCATCATGAGTTAATACTCTTAGTATTAAGAGTCTTAGTATCATAAATACAGCAGGGATTGTGCAATGCCAAAAGAAAGTCGAGCACGACGCTCAAAACGGCATAAATCCATGAGGTGTTGTCTTGATGTCAGAGAGTTTCTGAAGGTAAGTTTCATCATACGAAAGAAAAAAAAAAAAAAACGTTCTGCTTGACTACAAGATCAAAGTCAATGCCAAGCGCAGCTCGACCCCCTGGAAACAGCAGCGTAGGGGAAAACCACAGACTTCAAAGGCCAGACAGAGAAAGTCATTTTTCCTTATCTTAATTGATGCACAATTTTAATAATGACCTTACACTTTGGGACCATGTCAGGATGGGAGGGAGGTGGGTGGCTCTCGAGCGCTGCGAGTCAAATGAAGTGGACGTGAAATGGGCTGTAGTGAGTTTTGAAACGTTTGAAAACCTAATAACCTCAAAGTGAAAGTAACATGACCGATGAATAATGCAGCTACAACTTAAGATACTGTACACTAGCTCATCCATACTAGGGAGTCACATATATCACGGCCTGTTAGGACATGTAAAGTTCATGTTCCTCGTTTTAAAATCCATTTGTATTCTCTGCTATTTTTGTTATCGCTTTCACAATCGAAGGTTGACTTTCATACAATTATGCCTCTTCAAGGCTGTCATAGAGCACAATTGCTACACTTTAAGCACTCTGACCTTTGACCCGCAGCGTTTCAAGTGACTGGAGTGGTCTTCGACACCACACTGCCAAAGCGCTTCCACCGCCAAGAAAAATAAACAGCACATCTTGCCTTGAGAAGTGCTCTACAGAGGAGCTGTCCGATTATCTTCTGGCTTCGAGCGGCTCCTTCAGCGCCTTCAGCGTGTGAGGCTCACATTCATGAGCCGAGTGCAGACAATCACAATGCACAGATATCATTCATTATCTGCTTCACAAAACAACCTCATGCTGTTCATTAGTAATACCAATGTAATTACAATGTAATAAGCACAGTGTAATGCACATACTGACCTACAAAGGCAACATAACACTGAAACAGAGAAAATCAATTTCAATTTCAACATCAGTTTCCCCTTTGTCCTGAATCTGAGCATTCATGCGAAACCATCTAATTCACCCAAACTTTTGCAGTGTATTTTGCATATAGTAATTATATTATAGTTTTAAATAGCTGGAGTCAAATATGTCAGAAAGACACTTTTTCAATAAACATTGTTTATAAAGTTTATCTTTAACACTTTATTTTAAAGTGTTATTGTTACAGTGTAATTATGCATTCAAGTACTGAGTAATATTCATTAATTGCATGTACTTTACTATTAGTAATAGGATTGATTTAGTACATTTGGTAAGTACATGTAACGTATAACAAGGACACTGTAAATTAAAGTGTTACCTGGGGTTTTAAGTGTTAGTACACAGTTATCCCACTGGTGCTCTTCACGTGAAATGTATGTTTTTTTTATTTCAATGAAATGAATGTACTATATTTTAGACCATAGACCTTAACTGTTAATGAAATTAAGTTTGATCTCTCACAGACTTAAGTTTGATCTCTTTTCAAAGATGACACTTGGCACATTATTGCTGAAGTGAAAAAAAGTTTTAAAAAGTGAACTTTAAAAAAGTTACAGAATTTTGTTTATTGTTATGAAAAATGTGCAATTCAATTTTTATATGAAATATATATTTTCAAAAACATGTTTTACTCTAAAACTGTGAAAAAAATCAAAGCCATAATTCTAAACAAGTTGTGTTCCAAATTTGAGCCTGATATCTCAAAGCTTTCAGTAAGATTTTGTTTGGCCGCAGTACCAAATTTTTTATGTTACCAAAAAATATATCATTTTTGCATGAACAATACAAGTGTGACTATTTTTTTCAGGACCATTTAACCTGCCAAGACCTTTACCAAGTTTCGTATCATAAAAAAAAAAAAAAATTATCTAATTTTTCGAAGAGTACCAAAGATAGCTAATGTAAAGTGGGCTTTTGTTCTTTGCGGTCATTAAACTAATCGGTTAAAAAGACTCATCATAGGAATCCATGCTCAGGTTTTATATATAACCTAGAGATTTCTCAGGTTTGTGAAGTGTGTCTGCTTAAAGCAACACCAAGGAACTTTTCCTTTGCGGTCCCCCTACAGGTTGGAAGTGGAATTGTCCATTACCGCTGTCGTAAATAATTTTACGCCCGCACACTCGCTGTTTATCCAGCACCGGCTTTGGAATGAACGACGTCCACAGACAAGGTAGAGTATGTTGCATGATTTCATGAAAGCATGATGTATTGCGACATCAGAAACAAAGAAAAACTAAATAATGACTATTGTAACGCTTGACGTAAAGCAAGTCATATTTGTAGTTTTCTTATGTCTCATTCGAACTACTGAAACGCGACCCGGTTTGGCAAACTTGCACAGTGTGGTTATATCAGATATAGGGCTGCAAAGCAAATCCAGAAGTGCCTTTCACCCTGTTACGACTTGATGAACCACTGATACGATTTTGGAAACATTATTTTAAGGTAAAAAAATGTTCCTTAGTGTTGTTTTAATGACTTCATATACAGTTATCTTGCAAACTTACCACACATGGGATGTCCTTCATGCTGTTTAAAGGTTTTAAACAAGGCTACATTGGACATGTACAAGATATTTTTTATGTGTACCAGAATTTGAATGATATTGGTTAAATAAATACCAAAGACACCAGATAAAGTCTTTTCAAAGTGAAATACGTAGGAAATACTTTCAACTGTCTTTTTTGGCTGTATGTTTGGCTGGCACGGCTCAGATCAACCCACACAGGAACAACGTGCCTCAAGGCCAAGACTTAGCAAAAGTTTCCTCACCTCACTTCACGAAGACTGGCATTATCCAATCAAGAGCTTTCAGTGCAAACATGTGAGCGGCGGCCAAGGGTCAGAGGTCACTCGACTCAAGAAGACAACCTTCACAAACAAGTCGAAGGGGGAAACACAGAGAGGAAAGAAAGGAAAAGAGGGGGAAGAGTGGAAGATCTGACTGTCAATTCTTTCTTCCACACCCAAAAAACTGTCATTTCACAACCCCGTTTCACTCTCTACTTTCCTGTTCTTCTCTAAGTTCTTCTCTCCTCGCTGTCATATAAAAATGGAGGAAATGTGTAGTGTTGAGGGATCCAAAAATATTTCAACTACAGTCAAGTTGCCTTTTGAAGAAGCAAAAATACACTGAAGCTATTAAACAAGGAACATTTTTAGATTAGATGATATGATTTATTTTTGTAATTAAAGCAGTATTTATCCATCAGAATTCCAATTTTTTCAATGTCCTTGTTACACGCTACGTGTAGTTACTGTAATAACAACTATAAATTGTGCATAAGTACATGCAACTAACCCTAAACCAAACCCTAACCCAATAGTACATGTAATAGGTTAATATTACTCAGTACTTAAATATATAATTACACTGTAACAATGACACCTTAAAATAAAGGGTTACACTTTATTTTAAGGTGCCATTGTTACAGTGTAATTATATATTCAAGTACTGAGTAATATTAATTAACTACATGTGGTAGGATTAGGTTTTGTCTGAGGGTTAATTGCATGTAATTATGCATAATGTACTGTTGTTACTATGGTAAGTACATGTAACATATGTAACAAAGTTTAAAATAAAGTTTTACCACTGAACTTCTCCACAGGAACATGCTCATTTAAAAGATCTGATTTATTAAAATGAATGACATCGAGAGTTACTAAGACAAAAACAAACGAGAAAACATGAATACATTTGCTCGACAACACCAAGGTCCTTCAGTGACAGGAGTAGCTTAGGCAGTCGCTGCTCCAAATAAGTATTATTATTATTTAAATTTTTTTGTTACTATGTTGTTTACAAGGCTGCCAAAGTAAACGTTCTTTGCTGTCTTTTCCTTCCATTCAAAATAAGAAGTGAAAATCCCATCAGATAGGCATTTCCTTTGCAGCGGCCTCTGCTGAAACATACTTATCTTATCATCAGCTAAAATCTTGTGTCTTGTCGTGCCCAAACAGGGAGCCAGCGGCGGGTTAAGAAAGTGTGATCTCACCCTCTCCCTCTCCGAAATGCAGAAACCTTCATAACGTTACAAACATTCTGTGAAAGGAATTTGTCGGACAAAAAAAATTGAAATTGTTCCAAACTCAAAACGTTTCCTGAAAGCACTGTGAAGTACCATAAAAATAGTTTGGTAACCTTATTTTACAGTGTCCTTGTTGCATATGATACATGTACTTACCATATTAATAACAGTACATTATGCATAATTACATGCATAATTCCATCTCAACCAAATCCTAATCCCTTAAAATAATGTGTAATAGTTTCAGCTGACCGACATTTAATCTTATTGGCTAAATAAAAACCTCTTATTTTTTAAATCAAAACATTCACGCAAGTCATGCCACGATTAGTCAAGTGATATGTGAGAATCACCACTGACGTCAGACCTGATCATGCGTCTTTACTCCGAGGGAAATTTCAATTAATAACAGTAAATTATGCATAAATAAGCAACTAACCCTAAACCAAACCCTGACCCTATAAGAAGTACATGTTGTTAATTAATATCACTCACTCAGTACTTATTTGTATAATTAAACTGTAACAATGTCATTAAAGTTAGGGTGTAAAAGTGTAAATGAAATTCATTTTATGTTGTTCATTGGTAATTATTATGTAATTACAATGTAACAAGCACACACTGACAAAATGCAATAACTACGCCAACACTGAAACAGAGAACAATGATTTCAAAGTTAGTTTATATTAAATTTGAATTAATTTAACATCAGCAGCAATTTCCTCTTTGTCCTAAATCTGAGCAAGAGCGCCAAACAGACACATCATAATCTAACAGATTTCAGAGTAACACACTTTATTTCAATAGTCCACTTTAGACATTCTACGAATTATAAGTAACTTTGCAACTACATGTCAACTAACTCTCATTATAGTAGTTGTAGACTGTGCTTAATATCACTTTATTTTGATGCTCCTCCACATATACTACTGACTTTATGTAACTTTTAAACTATCTATCTATCTATCTATCTATCTATCTATCTATCTATCTATCTATCTATCTATCTATCTATCTATCTATCTATCTATCTATCTATCTATCTATCTATCTATCTATCTATCTATCTATCTATCTATTGTATATCTACATTCTTGTATTGACTGTAAGAGTATAAACTGGTCAAGCGTATGTTCTCTGCCTCTCATATTCACTTCTCAAACATCTCTTTGATACGAGTAGTAGTTGCTTTTCCTTCCCCTCCTCCTGGTCTGTCTGTGTGTGTGTGTGTGTGTGTGTGTGTGTGTGTGTGTGTGTGTGTGAGTGATAAGAGAGGTATAAGCACGAGCAGTCTGGTCTGCTGTCCGTCAGCGAGAGGGTCCGCCCACCAGCAGAACAATGGCTTCAGGGGAAACATCACACGCCAGAAGTCTCAGCTGCCACCGACACTGGAGATAAACGGCAGAGGAAATTCACTCTCACACACACTCACTCACAGCCCACAGAGGCATTGTTCTAACACACTCCAGTTAAAGCAGTTTAAAAGATAGTTTGGCACAGCAGATGATTTTTGACACTCACACACACTCTCAGGGTCTAATAGCTAAACACTTCCAAGTGCTCACTAACAGTATGAATTGCACTGCATTAGATTGCAAAGTATGCTAAATTATAAACATGTCCTCAAATCATCTCTTCATGAGAAAAAAGATTGCAGTTAAAGAAGGGATCATTTATAAAATGTAGCGTAGAAACCATCCTACATTTGATCTTACAATCATTCTTCAATCAAGTCAAGTCAAGTCTCCTTTATTTGGACAGCGCTTTAAACAATACAGATTGTTTCAAAGCAGCTTTACAGAGATAACAGGAAAAAAATGCAACAAAGTTTGTTTCCAGAAGAAAATAAAGTCATAGTCCATAAAGAGATGGTTCATTGTTGTTGTAAAAAAGTTATTAATTTAGTTAATTTATATATGTAGCCATTCTTGAGAAAACAGTGATGTTATCGTCCAGCTCAGTTCAGTTCTCATATAATGGTATAAATGCTGTCAGATCAATAATATTGTTGAATATTAAGTTTCCCCAACTAAGCAAGCCAAAGGTGAGGCGACAGTGGCAAGGAACCAAAACTGAATCAGTGTGTGTACTAGTGATTCTGAGAACGAACATATGCACGGAAACCTTGCGTACGCCTCTCTTTCGGATGTGTAATCTATAAATCGCAAATGAGGTTGAAAGTGTGCGCAGCTGAGTGGTTTCAGATCGTAAACACCACCTAATAATGTTATTTACATATTTAAGAGCTCCAGTCAACGTCCAAATCCTTCACCTGAGAACGGCGAGTAGCAAGAATTGCTCTGTGCTCCGACTCTGTGCTCAGACCCTGATGTGCTGCTAAGCACTTTTACACGTCAAAGACTGTCATAAAAATGAACTTTGGGGTGGATTTTAGCGTACACACACTCTAGGGCCCGGTTTCACAGACGGGACTTAGATCAAGCCAGGGTTGGGCCTTAGTTCAATTAAGACATCTAAGTAGCTTTAGTTTTGCCTTCAAATAGCTTGAATGTAACTCGACACCCTTGCCTCATTTAGTATATGTGGTTCTATTAATATGCAAATGAGCCCCGCCTCCACTCACTCACAGCAGCTCAGAGATCCACTCATTGACGATCACACGTTGATCTGATTGGTTACAAGGTAGTGTGTGACGTCAGAAACACCAGCGATTTCAAACTGTGTTTTTGAGACTGTCTTTGGTTCACTGCAGTTTTAAGGAGAAAACACTCAGCAATGGAGTTGACTTATGAATTTACACATGGTTTGTCTGAAAGCATATTAAAAACTCCACATGTGCATATACATATACAAACTACATTAAAAGTTTGATTTTCACCACAGGGAGACTTTAAGATATGCCAGTGCAAGTTTCTTTCAGTTTAAACAGCTCAAATATGCGTTTTAGTCTGGAATAGGCTGAAACCTTGTCTGTGAAACCGGGGGTAAGACTCATTCTTAAGATGCGTCACATTTACCATTGTTTGGCGAATCTTCACGGACAAAATCAAGTTATTTCACACGTCTGGGAAAGATTTGGGGTATTTCACGGATTCACCACATTGACTGCTTGGTTTGAAAGTGACTTCCGTGTGAGTTCTGTACATCGCTGCACCATAGACAAAGATTTCGCTAATGTGACCACATCTTCAGGGTTACATCAGTTGGTTAATCTGTTTCTTCATTGGGATACATTACAATCCAATATGTTCAAACACTGTTTGAAATAAGAAAGATTGTTGCATCCTTATGAAACTACACGTACACGCTCCTCTACCAGAGGCTCTTTGCGCCCATGTTTCTGTGTGTCACACTAGCATGTGCTGCAGCGGTGCGAATACATTCCTGCAGTGGCTTCCATTACGAGGCAGGAAATCTAAAACCAATCATCCAATACAAAGTGAGGGTGAGATATACTGTGAAAACAAACAAAGCACCCCAGCTTGTTGATTTAATGCGTTTGTGGACACGATTGCTGAGAAAACTCTGAGCCCTGCCAAAAAACCAACACGGCCTTCCACTGCGGCTCACTCTCATCTGCTTGATGAAAACAATTATTAAATCCATGCCGAATTGCTGAATAAATATGCTAGACTTGAAATCACACGTTTTTCAGGGTTAGTCTAGTGAGAAGCCAGTTGTAGACGTTTCTAAAGAAGCGATCCAACGAAACGCAAGACAAACACGACACGAAATGAACTGTCAGTTATACGTTGAGCGTTTCAAAACTTGGCTTGTTAGAGTTGTCAAAAAAAAGTTTCAAAGCGTGAAAACAAACAATCGCTCATCATCCTTCTTGAACCTTTAAGCTGTAATCCAACCGTCCAGACACAATAAACTCTGCGCGTATGCAGACGGAAATATTTGTGAAAGTCCCTGTAATCCCATGCGGCCTGCGAGCGGACAGATGCAGTGCATGATGGGAGAAGAGCTTGTCCAGTATGACATCACGTACACGAGTGGGGGGGGGGGGTTGAGTGAAAGTCACTATTTATCACTGGCCACCGAACATTTTGAGAATCATAACATCCTGACAGGAAGATCTTGTGGAAAATTATCAGATGGGCTTTGATGAGACGCTCGGCTCCTCTCGGACGGGATCCAGCTCATGTTCGCAGACCCTGCTGTCTGCGGGAGTTTCTCTTCTTTGTAACACGAGAGACGGTTTTTATGGGATTTTTTTGCTCTTTTTGACACTTTATCGTTGACATATTGAATTATATATAAGCCATATAACATTTGGATACACTTCACTTTAAGTACTAAGGGTAACACATTTTTTTATCATTGTACTTACCATAGTAATAACAGTAAATTGTGCATAAGTACATGCAAGTAATCCTCAACCAACCCTAACCCTATAGTAAGTACATGTAGTTAATTATTATTACACAGTACATACATATATAATTACACTAACAATGACACCTTATAATAAAGTGTATGAATTTCTGAGTAAAAATAGTTCATATGCCAATTTTTCTCAGTGTACATTTAACGTGTAACAACGACACTGTAAAATTGTGTTATCAATATTTTTTATACTACCCTTCAACACGCACTACAAAGCAAATGTAAAAACACAAATTTCTTCATCGCCAGTATATATCACATTTTTAACTACCAAAAATCAAACAGTTATTTTCCAAGATCTTTCTTCTGATTTAGTTTGAAGAGCTCTCAATGGCTGTTCAAGATATCAGATTTTACTCATAAACAGTGACGAGGGACATGCCTGTGTTTTTCCCTCATTCTTCTTTCATTTGGGAACAAAGGATGGTCCTTCCTGTTTTACTGAAACGTGGTGCCTGCGTGGCTGCCAACAGTGAAAAAGCCACGAGTCTTTCTTACCCCATGTCAGAGGGGTGAGACACGGGGCATTGTCTTATCTCAGGAGGGCATGGACCTCAGCCAAGCCTGTCCTAGTGCTTCCTATTTTCACACCCTGGAGCACCTGCCCTCCACGGAGCATGACGAGAGTGCAGCAATGAAAGGCATTCTTCTGCTCAGAAGTCATCCACACACCTCACCTTTCAGTCAACTGCAGCGACACACACCATTGCCTGGTGAACGCCTCTTTCTCAAACACTCAGCGGTGGGACCCAGAGCTGAGTTTCAAGAAAACGTTACATTGGTGATGTTAGATTACAGAGCTGTCGATTCAAGTGAATTAATCTCACGGATCACAATGAATCAAACACGTCAACATTTGCTGAGGAAAAGAACCCAAATAAACCCGAATAAACACGCTTTGTTTTATTTTTGATCACTAAAAAGTGCATACATATATATATATATATATATATATAGCACATTTTGTCAAGTCACCTTTATTTTTATAGCGCGCTTTACACAATAGAAATAGTTTCAAATTACATTATTAATTGTGTTCATTTTTTTACCACACTTAATTAATGTGTTAAACCCTCGTAATGCATTTAAAATCTGCATGTGAGTTTTGCATTCCCAGCTTATAAAACAGTCATAACTCAATCTTTTTTTTTCAATAAAACCATATTGTATCTGATCAAAAAACTTTCATTAAATAATGAATGTATGGAATTGTAAAATATTTAAATTTGACTGTGTTATTACCATGTTATTACTACATCTCCCCAATTTTATTAATTAAAATACCCCCCCCCCACCCCCTAGTTTGAGAATCTGAGAATTACTAATAAACTACATTTAAAAATCAATGGATTTAATTCAATTCACGACTGCCCCAAAAACAGTCCAAATTTATGAAACCTACACATTCATTATCTATCAAAACAGCACCCCTATTATTGTTTTCAAACCAAACATAATCATTTCACTTTCACTTTTAGATGGAAAAGATTATACATTTTTCATGGTTCATCAATAGGTCGTGCACATTCATAAATATAAATATATATATATATATATTGAAAAAGAGGCTAAATATATTTTGAAAACAGTTTTGAGACATATTTAACTTACAGATGTAAAAAAAAAAAAAAAAAAAAAAAAAGTCTGCATAGTTTCCCACTGCATTATGAGGGTAAATGACATAATAGTTGAAGTAGGGGAGAGCAGGGGCGAAAGTACCATTTTTCAGAAAAACATAATTTGAAAAGATGATGTTTTAGACAGAGATATATTTTGCTGTGGTCAGTCACTCACAAGTGTGGTCTATCAATACCAGGTGGTATTTTGTAAAAATGTAAAAGGACTTCAGTATAATTTCACTTTGAACTTAAGACTGCTCATGTTACTTTCAACCCCGTCAGTTGGGACGAAAGTAACACACAGGTGGGTCAAAAGTAACACAACAATATACAAGCTAGATTTTTTGTGTTACTCTTGTTTTTTTGTTTTTTTTTATTAGCCTAAATATACCTGAGTATATGACCTTGTTAACATGTAACTGCAAACATATTTTGGCCTTTATATTTGCAAAAAATTGTTCATTTACATTTTCATTTTAAATTTCAGTTTCATCAATGTTTCAAATAACCCAACAGTACAAACTTGAATTGTTTAGAATTTTTTTTTTTTATTGGCAATGTCAATCTATTTTATAAAATGTGTTTTCAACATGAACAATATGAAAATTAAATTAAATTACCATAATATAAATTCTCAACATAATGTAACAATAGTCATGTTTCCATCAAGCTGTTTTTATGCATAAATTTAAAATCTGCATAAAAACATCAGGATGGAAACCCTGCAAATTCATAGGTGGAGGTGGAAAAGCTATAAGGTATGGCTAAAACCTAAATGTGATTTGGGTAAATGGAAACAGATTGAGTGTAAAAAAATGGTGGCACAGAAATCAGCTGATTTTAATGTGAACGCCCTCTCATAAACATCTGGCTGAATCAGACCTCTATCTGTCTTACTGACCCTCACTCTTGCCATATTCTGTTAGTATAATAAGACATAAACATGTATTAATAAATGCTGCAACACAGAGAAAGTCACCACATTAGAAGTGCGACAAAAGAAACACTGGTTTTCACTATAGCGGGATAAAAGTTCTTCCCGACAGGAACTCCTGACATTTAAACCCGATTTACTTTTATACTGAAAAACTCTGACAAGGCAAACTTCAGGATGTGTTACAGCACTTAATAACCTGTAGATTTATCATTACTGTGTGACATGAAACGAAAAACACAACTTGTAATTAGAAAAAAAGTACCGCTTCAGTAATTTACTTATCGAAAACTGCTTACCGGACCTAACCGCGGGAAACGATGACGAAATCAAGTGATATTTGGCAGCTCCGTCAAGGGTTGCGTACTAAACGTGCTGTCATAGGTTGAAATGCTAATATAGTCAGGGCTCTGAGAAAATCGCTTTGTTACTTTCGTCCCGCATTACTTTCGCCCCGGTTCTCCCCTACACAATAAACTCAAAGAAGGTGTCAGGGTTCTGTCACGTCTGTCTGGTTTAATTCTTAGTTTGGTGACAGGGCTCTGATTTTCCCGGTTTGTCATGCTCTTGTGTTCTAGTCCTGTCTGTTGTGAGCACATGGCTTGTCATGTGTTTCCTTGTGCCATGTGCTCTCCTGTCTATTGTCTAGCTCCTCCCATCTTGTTATCTAATTATTTATTAATTTGTCCCACCTGCCTTACTCGTTACCCTCCTTTGTTTGCTCCCCTATTTAGTCTCCCTGTGTTTGTAGTCCAGTGCTGGTTCGTTATATCTATGTTTCCTCGTGTTCCTGCTAAAGACCTGTTTATCTTGTTTGCCTGCTTTGTTTTCATTTGTACCTGGATTTATTTTCTATCTTTATTAAACATTCAACCTCTGCAATTGAGTCCTCGCTCTCCTTTTCCACAACCATATCGTGACAGAAGGTCTATATGAGATATGTAATCTGTGGCTGTTCAAACCCATTTGACCACATGAGCATTTACACTACGAAAGCAATCCGGTTTCGACTACCTATGGAACAAGCTCAAAACATTTTAGACCCTGCCTTTAGTGTCGTCCACTTGTGATCAGACTGACCAAAATGTAAAGGATCCAAAAGGAGGCTTTTGCAGTGATGCCATAAAAGAACCATTTTAGTGTCCCAAAAGAACCTTTCAGTGAACAGTTGCTAAAAGAACCATTTCTTCTTGGTGTGAAGAACATTTAAATAATTGAAATAATGCTTTTCCACAATAAAGTACCTTTTTTTGTGCAATGGGAAGGTTCCATGGATGTTAAAGGTTCTTCATGGAACTGTAGATGCTAATAAATATTCATGATTGAAATGTTTTCTAAAAAATGCAACAAAAAGTGTCACATCCAACATAGTCGATCAAATATTTTTATTTACAGTTGAATCCCAAAGCCAGCATGGATCCGCATCACTCCGTCGTGCTGTTTTATTGGTTGTCAGCCAGCTCATAATCTGTGTTAACAGGAGTTATATAATAACTCATCCAGTAAAAACACTGCCTGACTAATGAATTGTCCTCAGTTAAATGTTTCTCTGTCTAAACATTGAACAGCTCCAGAGGTAAACAGAGTTACTCTTCAGACACAGCTGTTACCCTGAATGCTTCACACACACACTCACTTTCAGAGACACTTCGGAGGGAATTCAGTGAGGATAAACTGATAGAGTTGTTTGCACCCATCCAAGAGGTGTGCTGAGCGCAATCTGTGATGTTACCTGTTTGTTTTTTGCTATTTTATCAATCTTTCGATTATGGCTAATGAATAGTGAGCATTCAATAGTAAGCTATTTCCCTTTTTTAAATCTAAAGTTGTCAAACTATTAGTGTTGACTCCTGTTTCAGGCTTTCACTGCATACGGTACCTGTCATAAACTCAACAGAAATTACTAGAAACTTTCACAAATAACTACAAAGAAATGGCAAGTCCTTTATGAAAAACAAAAATGGGAATATACTGGAAAATACAATGTGATGTATCAAATAATACACTTCCATATAACTAGTGCTTATATTTTTCAACATACTGCAATACATGCATGTAAATATGTATGGATGTATATCGATACATATGCAAAATATAGAACAATGAAGACAAAAACTGCACAGCATTTTTACATGTAATAGCTTTATTGAAACACTCAATTCATTGCTCTTTCACGGGTTTACATAAAGCTGAGCACGTATTCATTAAATGTTATCTCAATTTATTGTTTGCATAGTTACACATTTCTTATATGCAAATATGTGTGATGGTATTGTAAGACAAAATTGTTTACTGAAAAGATTTTTGGAAAAAAATGGATTTTTGGACAATCTTGCTAAAGTCATCATAACATGGTGTGGAAAATTAGATTTTACAAATATAAATATAGTCAAATATATGATATAAATACAAATATATGGATATACATCACAAAATATATTTTCCTCATAATTGTTCCCATATACAGTATATGTGAATAGTACATAAATGTTCAAATATATTTATACCCACAGTACCATATTTTATACATTAAATATGCCTTCATTACAATATATATATATATATATATATATATATATATATATATATATATATATATATATATATATATATATATATATATATATATTATATTATACAACAATTTAGATGTTGCTATAAACATATAGAAATAGAACAAATGGCTGCTTTTGAATGGCTATATATATTAGCATATAAGCATATTTTTGCATTTTTAGATTATCATTATTGATTGGTGATTGTTAACTTAACAAAATCCTGAATTGAAACTCCAAAGGGATCAGCTGTGAGTGAGTCGTGTCCCTCGTGTAGTTCACATGGAGAGCTTTATTTGACTTGTTTCCTATAAAGTTCTCCAAGTCACTTCTCAGAGTTCTGATGCTGCTGTAGAAGAGGAAGCTCAGGGCTCGAGCATAGCTTAGATTGGGCTGTAATGTTGTTCAAAGGACACTAAAACAACGCTAATATTAGTGTTTGCGCTTGGCATTTCTTGTCATACCAGTAAAAACTCACACATTATCAAACGGTCATATGGTGTTGTGGGCCATCATTGGAAGTCTATCAACAAACGCACAATAACAATCCTCCATGATATAACTCAGGTGCGATATGAAACGCATTGTGCCGTATATCCGAGTGAAGCGGCTTCTCAAACAAGAACAAATGTGGGGCGGGGCTTGATTTTGTCCGTGGGGAATTAATTGGATGGTTGTGGTATGCTATTGGCTGATCTCATGTGATTGACAGTTTGCTCCGCCCTCATCATCAGAGAAGAGAAGAGATGAGCTGCAAGAGGGAGGGGAAGTTATTCTGATTCAAGATTACAAGCACATGAATTTAAGAAAATAATGATGTGCATGAATAAATCATTTATAAGAAATGCTACAGTATACCATAAAAAAGGAAAAATAAAAATTGTCCATTTTGATTTCATGGTGACTTTAAACTGACCATGTTTCAGCCATGGAGTTCTGACATACTAAGAGACATCTCTCCTTTAGCATTCTCATTAATCTCATTGACATGAGCTCAGCAGCCTTAGAAGTTCATGTTGTGGTTCCTGGACTCTCATTGGCACTCAGATCCCGAAAAATTATGCATTTTTTTTTTGTTTTTACGGAAATCAATGTACACCATGTGACAGATAAATATTACAATATTTTGCAGCAGACATCAAAAAGTATATAAATTAAGAGTTTTCACAAAATATCAATGCAAAATACAGTAATGTTTGCAATTTAGATGTTGCTATAAACATATATAAATAGAACAAATGGCTGCTTTTGAATGGCTGTCAAGGGGGACACTGGCTTTTTCCCACTGTGACAGAACGGTGCAGTTCCAGTCTCTTCCAGCAGGGGCTTCTCTGCAGAGTAAACCAGCTAAACCCTGAGCTCCAGGATCCAGTCCTAACTGACTGTAACATTTCAATGATTTCACATATATACATGGATTGAAGTTAAGATATCACTTATAAAGGACAAGAGGTTGGCATTCTGGCAGGGTGAGAGATTGGAGGTGATCTTGCTGATTAAATCTTCCCCAAGCACATAAATCACAAAACCAGTGTCAGCATGTCAATTTATACTTGGAACACATTCTGAAACTGTCACAAAGCTGTTATTATAAGGAAGCTGCATGCTCGTTTTTTTATTTTTATTTTCCACTCTCAGCTTGAAACAACAGACATGACAAAGCACACATTAGTTATGAATTTAGGGTTTTTCAACTGTTTTTAGTAGATTACCTGATTACATGGTGTGACATCATGACCAGAGATTGCTGTTCAGCCTCATAAAGTGCTTTCACTTCAAGCCAACAGCCATGATGACAACAAGAGCACTCGTTTTACATGTTTTTGTTTGTTTTAGTCAAGGTTTTTGACTTGTATGTCAATAATTTGATAATCAAAATGACATATTTAAACAGGGTTTCCAGTGAAAATAATTTCTCTGTGTCTTAAAATAGATTGAATGTAACTCTATGCCCTTGCTTCATTTAGTATACAAGGAATAGTTGAATATGCAAATATTAGTCCCCGCCTCCACTCACTCACACACGCTCCGATCTGACTACGTGAACCCATCACTCAACTTTACTGTAGTTTGAACCCGAAACTGATTCAGAAGAAGATGATTAGGGAATTGTGTCAGAATGGTTATTGGTTTTATTTATCGTTCTCTACAACGTCAGACACATAACGGTAATTGATATGATTAACCTTTGGCAAACAGCTCAGCTAATAATGCTAATGCTAATGCTAATTTCACACAAACCATGTTCCCGTTCGCCATCTCAGAGTCAGACAGCTGCCTTCTAAAAATCAGCATCCTTATGAACATCATAGAATATCAGTGGAGAAAGGCATATAATTCATCATAACATCGAGATATACATCATATTCATAATTCAACGGCTATATTGCTATATGTACATGATTTTTCCTGCTCCTTCTTAAAGGCCCAATCAAGTTCTTTGAAACGCGCAGCATTATTCATTGTGTTGACGTAATTTCCACTGAAACAGGAAGACAGGGCGGGGCATATTGAACAGCTCCTCCCCTATTTAAAAATAACCAATAGCCAATAGCATTTAGTTTATATCACAGCCTTTGAGCTGTATATCCTCCTAGTCTCCTCCATATCGCTTTAAAATACAGCATTCTGTGCAAAATTCAAATGTGTCTGATATGTTTCCTGGTCTGCGGCGACTTGATCACATGATCCGCTCTGTGTATCGTGTCTCTGGACCGGAGCTGCGGCGGTTCGCGTGATACTTCATTCGCTCCAATGGAAAGCATATTTACACTGACTGAATCGTTCCCTATCCCCTATATAGTGCACTATGTGCCATTCACCATTTGTTGAACAAGTGAGCGATTTTAACAGCTTCAGCGTCTATTTATAGTGTAGGAGGCGGAGCTTCAGAATCTAGAGAGCATTTGATTGGACAGAAAATCTGATGAGAAACTGAAGTGCAGAGTGATGTCATCAAAATCATATTGGCAGAAGTGAGAGACTAAGTTTTGAATGCTTTTGTCTTCTAAATGTGCATTTTGTCATTGTTTTGGAGCACACTAGATAACAGTAAGGCTAATATATTTATAGTAAAAATAAAAAATAAAAAAACTTACATTTTGATTTCACGAAAAGCCCCGCCCTGCATGTCAACAGGACTGGTTACATGTTCACGACGGTTGGAAACAGGGTTTTAAACCGCGTTTTTGAGACTGTCTTTGGTTCACTGCAGTTTTAAGGAGAAAATACTCAGCAATGGTGTTGACTTATGAATTTACACATGCTTTGTCTTAAAGCACATTAAAAACACCACATAAACATATAAATAATATTAAAAGCTGTATTCTCACCACAGGGGGACTTTACATTTAGTTAATATTTAATCATGTCACAGTCATTAATATTAGTGCTAAAATGTCTCTGTAACATTGTTTACCTGTAACATTACTACATTACACACACACACACATACATTCTTCATGTGAAAGACTGGGATAAGCATTATGTGCAACTTCCATTTATGTAAATTCACAACGCAAGTTACATATTCTGACTAAAATATAGTTTATAGTTCAAGTTCGCCTGTGAATTTGCTTTCTTGTCTGTACAGATATATAAGCATACTATATTATTATGTTTATCTGAATGCATATAGGCCTTCATATATATATATATATATATTTTTTATATATGATTAGACTACCTGAAAAAAAATCTTTTTACATTTTTCTTTTTAGTGCATTGCTCATGTCTTGGTGTTATTTTTTTATCATAATTTGTCAGCAGTACATTTTTAATTCAAATGTTGTTTGGTTTTCATGATGATGTGTCTTTTTTAAAATTGTTTACACTTTCATGGACAAAATTGTAATACTTAAGACCTGTGATCCATGTGTCTGTCAGACAGATTTATGACACGCATAATCAGCAGAAAGATCAGATCATCTGTGCCTGAAAAACCGGTTTCTATTAATGTTATTGACTCTTTTCTTGACAGTATGAACAATTCAAGAAGTCATGGATCTTCGGATGAGGATTGGAAAATGTGATCAGATCTGACCACTGGGCAACAGTTCTTAGCATTTGTGTAGATTTCATGGCAAGTATTCACACTGAAACTGCATGAATTTCAGGTCGAATCATTTCTGGCATGTGCAGTAAGAAGCCCTGGTAAGTTTCCAAACAAACAACAATGCTTCTTCTCCAAGGAATTAAATAAATGCAAAACTCTGCAAGATTTGCTCTGATATGTTGTGTCTGTCTAACTAACACCCCACCCACCAGTTTGCTTTTTGGCTCACATTCTTCTTTACTGCATCTCCGTCATCAGCCGCTGGAGTTTTTCAGAGCGATGAGGGCCTCCCCCATCTCCACAACTATGAACGCGCACGATTACTCTTCTGTCTACCTGAGGCAGCCAGACCAGGGTTAATGTGGTTCAAATAAATCAAAGTTAAGCCCCAACTCATCTTCTGACGGTTAACCTTGTCCCATACATCCTACAAGATGTATTGCTGGACTGTTGTGACAGCTCCAACATAAAAAATGAACAGCGAGCTTTATGAGGCTTTAAATGACGAAAATAACAAAAAACAATCTAAAGGTTTGGGCTCCAGGAGAGTGTGTTAAAGAGTGCAAAGATATTTTGGGTTCAGCAATGGAGCAAACTCAAAACAGAGAGTCGACTTGGCCTGGAAACGCTGAGGATTTGACAGAGTCCAGGGCACGTAGGCCAATGGCTAATTAATCATTCCTCTGGACTGGCTGGGATAAGATAATGAGGTCTTTAAGTGGTGATTAATTCACACCAAAATAGAGCGTCATGTCAGTTCCCAAGGGAGGCAGGATGGGGATTAAACAGTGACCTGAGTTTATGGTTTCGGTAGGGCAACTTGTGGCCCAAACCCCTCTCGGTACCTGGGAAACGCACTGCTTAGGCTAATAACCGCATTTCCACCGCAGGAACTTTCCCCAGGAACTAGCGACTTTAGGGGGTACTCTATGTGTTTCGACGGCAGGAACCAGGGTCTAAATGAAGCTCCAGGTAAAAATTCCCCAGAAAATCCCTGCTCACCTGACTTCAAAGTTCAGGAACTTTCGGGGGTGGGACTTGGGCACTGAACATGCTGATTGGTTGAATTCATGAAGCATTTTGATTGGTTGACTCAACAGCATTTTATTTCAACCACCATTTTTAAAAGTCTGTTGCGGTGCGAGCAGTAAGAGTTGTTTGCTATTTGAATATCCGCTTTTCCACCAAAATTACCCAGAACAGTTTGTCCCAGGAACTTTTTTTCCATTGTGGTCTAAAATACAGTGAAGATTAGGTAAATTAGTCCGGTGACGTAGGACTGCACACTACTTTACAGTTCCCACTGAATTTCGTCCTCCTTGTATAAGCTTAATAAAGCCTGGACTTTGAAATCGGTCATATTTTTTAAACTCAATTGTTGATTAGAATAGCACACAACTCTTACTGCACGCACCCCAACAGACTTTTAAAAATGGCGGTCTAGACCCTGATCCTTGTGGTCGAGACACACCGAGTACCACCCCAAAGTCCCTAGATCCTGGAGAAAGTTCCTGCTGTGAAAACGCAGCTAACAATGGGGTTTGAAAAATTCGACCGATGACGAGGTTCAGGCTTTATTAAGATTATATGCAGAGTACGAAATCCAGCGGGAACTGGAAAGCTGCGTGCAGTCCTGCTTCACCGGAGTCACCGGACTAATTTGCCTAATCTTTACGTTACTTTAGACCGCAATGGAAACGCAGACAGCAACAGGTCTGGGGCAAAAATTTCCTGGGACAAACTGTTGTGGGTAATTTCGGTGGAAATGCGGCTGGTGTCATGCAAAGGTCAAAGGCACTGTTGGAAATAAGGCCTGCGGTGCCTTCCTCACCTGTGTGTTTTTCTGGCCTGACAGAATAATTATGTGGAACGGATTTAGGCTCACACTGTTTTCACACTTGGTTCATTTGCTTGATTTGATTCATTCCAACCCCTATCCCCGTTCTTCACAGTTTTTGACACTTTGGATTTACCACCAAACTTTTGCACCTTTTCTCTCCGAAGGGGATTTATTTGACGACACACTATAAGACATGAGAGCATACAAATATCTTCCGTTGTGCTTTCACACCAACCAATCAAACCAAACTATGGCACCAGAAAGATAAAAATCCAGAACAAAAGCTGTAGTGTGAAAGAGGGTCCCACTTTATGCTAGGTGTCTTTAACTACTTTGTACTAACATTTCAGCTAATCATTTGATACAGTGCACTTATTGTGTACATACATAATTGTACATTGTTCTTATATTTTAAAAATAATTTTCTGTAATAACATCTATAATTACACTGTTGCCACTTTCATTTATGATTGTCTTATATTTTTTATTCCTATTCTAAATACCGTTACATTTTTAGAGGATTTTGTTTGCGGAGTGATGAAAACTAAAATACATAGCTGTTTTTTGCTGTTAAAAATGCAAGAGCAGGTCAGTGGAATGAGAAAAGAAAAAAGAAAAAAAGCTCAAGGTCTAGAGATGCTTTTTTTTTTTAAGTTGAACGTATTATAACTTGAGCTCTGCATTTCTAGAATGTCGTGTCATGCATGAGATGGTGCAAAAGACACGAGAGGTGCAGCGGTTAAAGACTAATGAAGTTTACATTGAAAAACAATGGAAAAGTAGTGAAGTGGAATGGAAAAACGGCCCATTATAGTGTTTATAATGTTTATAATATGATGCATTTTACATTAGGTTAAACTTTATTTGTATTTTTATTTTATTTACTTTTATTTTCTGTGTTACAGTGTAATTATACATTTAACTACTAAGTATAATCAACTACATGTATAACTACATGCATAACTACATGTAACATGTGTAACAAAGACACTGTAATATAAAGTGTTACCGGGTTAGGTTTAGGGTTAGTTGCATGTAATTAGGCATCATTTCTATTTATATTTAACAGTGACTACATGTAACGTGTAACGAGGACTTTGTTAAATAAAGTGTTACCTTACATTGTTTCTGAATGTTATAACAAATTGTGTCTTATATACAGATGCAGCTCTGAACAAATGCAGTTTTGACCCAGTGTGACTTATAGTCAGGTGCGACTAATTTTCCAGTAAAATACAGTAGGTTATAAATGTCCTTTTGTCCTTTACAGCATGTCTGTTTGTTTAGTTCCCAGTACGTTTAAAAAAATATGTCAAGCATGTCACTTTGTGGTTAAAACAAAAGAGTGATTTGCATACCGTCCACACCTGCGTCAGAGGTGACAACCAAATATGATTGAGGACGTGCACAACCAGCTTAGCAGTTTGATGGTCTGCAATACTGAAAGAGACGACCGTGATATAAATCAGATCGAGACCCTGAGGCAAGCTCAACACAAAGGATCTTTTACAGGGCTCACACACAAACTGATTCTGTGTAATGAAGCTGTGGTTTAATGTGACAGTCAAAGACATTGAAGGAGAACTCCCTAGTTCACCTCAAACTACCGGGTCGTCGATTACCTCACTAACCCTTGAGTCCTCAGGCGACGAACGCACCCACAGGTATGCGAGCAGCTTCGCTTCAGTCGACTACACACATGCATTTTTACATCTTTATACATCTTTATCAACAGCTAAGAACAAAATATAAGGCTATTTGGTGCTTGATAACATGTAATGTTGATTAAAGTGATAAACAGACAGGAGTTGCACAGAAACCACATCAGTTTCTGCTTCATTCCCCTTTTGCTACCATTTGAAAGTTGGCACCAGCACTTATTCACAAAGCCAGAAATCCATCATGAAGCATTACAACGAATCTGTCTTTCGCTTTCAAACTGTTAATGTCAATTTGGACTTGGCAAGCTTGCAGCCATAACATTCCTCAAACATATTTTCAAATCTGTGTGATGATCGTTGGAGACGGTAGTTGCAATTACAGTCGTTTGTGTCAACAATACATTCTTACAAATGAAGAATCTTTATTGGCATCGACGGTTCCATGAAGAACCTTTAACATCCATGGAACCTTCCAGATGAACAAAAAAAGTTCTTCAGATTCTTAAAATGTTCTTTATGATAGGAAAAAAAGTTATTTTCACTGAAAGGTTCTTAGGGAACCAAAATGTTTTTTTTTTTCTGTGGCATTGCTGTGAAACCCCATTTTGAACCTTAATTGAACTGCAGTTGATGATGGTGGAGTAAAATCTTCTGCTGGTTCATTAATTTGAGATCATTGATTGAGATTAATATGGGAAAAACAGCATTGTTCTGATAGCACATTCCACTTTCAGGAGAAAATTAACCAACAAAAACATACTTGTAACGTGTTTCTGTAGAGAAAGTGTTTTAACGTTGAACAAATTACACACAACTTAAAGTGTCATTGTACTTACTCAAATAAGTACTGAGTAATATTAATTAAATATGTACTTATCTTTATTAATATGGAATGACATGGGATTTCCCCGCTATGACTAAGGAATAACACTATATAATGCAGATTTTCTGTGTGCATAAAATACCTTACCAAAAAAAAAAAAAAAAAAAAAAACAGTACACAGTATTTCCAGTGCAGTATTCAGTAAATAGTAAGCAAATATTTCATTTCAATAGCCTAAGTTTAGACATGATTTACAAAATAATTGTATGCTGCATCAAATATGCAGAATGTCTTTCAGACATCAAAATTCCGAAAAAAGTGAGATTTAATTAAAATTTATTTAGCAAGTTTTTGCTCACAGCTGATGAATCAGTTTTAGGTTACACTTTATTCAATATTCCACTTTAGACATTCAACTAACTGTAAGTAACTTTGCAACTCATCAGAGTATTAGTAGACTGTCTGCTTAATATCTGCTAACTCTTTATTCTGATGCTCCTCAACAGACATTCTACTGTCTATAAGCAACTTTGCAACTACATGTCAACTTATTCTACTAGTCTGAACCCCTAAACACCAAACACCCAGTCTACTACATTCTACCAATACTCTAATGACTGGTAGTTGACTTGTAGTTGCAGAGTTACATATAGTTAAATTGATACTTCACCTCTGGAAAGATAAATGTGTATTTAAATTGGGTCATTTATGTAGTAGAAATGTAAAATTATTTTTTTGATTTTTGTCCAGACAAAAATTACATAAATCTCTCGTCTCAGGGGGACATGAGGGAGGAAAGCATGGTAATTCGGAAATACTACAGGTTTTCTACTGATACAAATCTTAATGCTAAATCTGTCACAAGCTTGTCCTGTCTTGTTTTGCACTTGGGTGTTTTGTTGTTTTGAGCCATGTGCTCGTGTCCATTGTCTAGCCCCTCCCATCTTGTTATCTAGTTATTGGTTTATTTGTCCCACCTGTTGTGTTCGTTACCCTCCTTTGTTTGCTCCCCTATTTAGTCTCCTTGTGTCTGTAGTCTTGTGCTGTTACGTTGTCTTATGTTCTTGTGTTTTGTTCTTAGTGTTTAAACCTGTTTAGTATTTGTTCTAGTGTTTTCCCCCACGTGGGAGTTTTGTTTATTCTTTGTACTTTTGTTTGGTTTGTTAATTAAAATCTTACCTTTTTTTCATCTGCATTTGAGTCCTCGTTTATGTTTCTTGATTTAAACGTGACAGAACGTAACAGCCATTTGAGGACTCAGCAGTATGGATTCTCGCGGGCTTTCTCCTACCACATGGGACAGAGAGACTTTTAGAGGAACACGGCTGGTCAAATTTAGGGGAACTCGTGGAGGACGTAGGGGAGGAGATACTAGAGGTGAGCACCGACAGCATTTTCCAGTTTGGTCATTCTCTGACCATGGACCGGCGAGGTTCAGCCCCGAGCGTCTTTCTTCGCCTGTTCCCGTGGTTCCAGTGCCGATGGTTCCAACGCCGGTGGTTCCAGCGCCGATGGTCCCAGTGATCTCGGTGCCGGTGGTCCAGAGTTCGGGGACTCCAAAACGCAGGAGGAGAAGAAAGGCTTCCTCTGCAACTGTTCACGTCCAGCCAGAGACTATTCACATCGCGTTTGCCCAGTCAGAGACTGTTCACGTCACGTCTGCCGAGTCTGTGTCACCGGGTAAGATGGCTGCCACTGAGTCTGTGTCCCCTGACAGAACGCCTGCTGAAACGTTGTTGGATTATTTTTCGACGCTGTTTAAGATCCTGGAGGTTCCCGGGAAGGTTCATATCACGCCTGCCCAGCCAGAGATTGTTCACGTCACGTCTGCCCAGCCAGAGACTGTTCACGTCATGCCTGCTGAGCCGGTGTCCCTGGACAAGATGGCCGTACAGCCGGTGCCTGTGCCTGAGCCGGTGGTGTCTGTTCCAGTCCCTGAGCCGGTGGTGTCTGTTCCAGAGTCGGTGGTGTCTGTTCCTGAGCCGGTGGTGTATATTTCTGGGCCGGTGGTGTCTGTTCCTGAGCCGGTGGCGTCTGTTCCTGAGCCTTCAGTGACCGCGACACTGGCCATTATGGCCACAGCCATGTGGTGTGTGTGGGCTACGCACACACTTGAGCCGGTGGTGTCTGTTCCAGTCCCTGAGCCTGTGGTGTCTGTTCCAGTCCCTGAGCCTGTGGTGTCTGTTCCTGAGCCGGCGGTGTATGTTCCCGAGCCGGTGGTGTCTGTTCCCGAGCCGGTGGTGTCTGTTTCCGAGCCGGAGCCCGCATCTGTTCCTGAGCCGGAGCCCGCGTCTGTTCCTGAGCCGGAGGTGCCGGAGCCCGCGCCTGTTCCTGAGCCGGTGGTGCCGGAGCCCGCGCCTGTTCCTGAGCCGGAGCCCGTGCCTGTTCCTGAGCCGGAGGTGCCGGAGCCCGTGCCTGTTCCTGAGCTGGAGCCCGTGCCTGTTCCTGAGCCGGTGGTGCCGGAGCCCGTGTCTGTTCCTGAGCCGGAGCCCGTGTCTGTTCCTGAGTTGGAGCCCGTGTCTGTTCCTGAGCCGGTGGTGCCGGAGCCCGTGCCTGTTCCTGAGCCGGAGGTGCCGGAGCCCGTGTCTGTTCCTGAGTCGGTGGTGCCGGAGCCCGTGCCTGTTCCTGAGCCGGAGCCCGTGCCTGTTCCTGAGCCGGAGGTGCCGGAGCCCGTGTCTGTTCCTGAGCCGGTGGTGCCGGAGCCCGTGCCTGTTCCTGAGCCGGAGCCCGTGCCTGTTCCTGAGCCGGTGGTGCCGGAGCCCGTGCCTGTTCCTGAGCCGGAGCCCGTGCCTGTTCCTGAGCCGGAGGTGCCGGAGCCCGTGCCTGTTCCAGAGCCGGAGCCGTTGGTGCCAGTTCCAGAGCCGGAGCCGTTGGTGCCAGTTCCAGTTCCAGAGCCGGAGCCGTTGGTGCCAGTTCCAGTGCCTGAGCCGTTGGTGCCAGTTCCAGAGCCGGAGCCATTGGTGCCAGTTCCAGAGCCGGTGCCGTTGGTGCCAGTTCCAGTGCCTGAGCCGTTGGTGCCAGTTCCAGTTCCAGTGCCGGAGCCGTTGGTGCCAGTTCCAGTGCCTGAGCCGTTGGTGCCAGTTCCAGTGCCTGAGCCGTTGGTGCCAGTTCCAGAGCCAGAGCCGTTGGTGCCAGTTCCAGTGCCTGAGCCGTTGGTGCCAGTTCCAGTGCCTGAGCCGTTGGTGCCAGTTACACCGCCCGAGGGGTCGCCGCCGCCCTGGCCGCCCGAGGGGTCGTCTCCTCTGTCCAGGCCACCCGATGAACTGTCGTCTCCGCCCTGGCCGCCCGTTGGACTGTCGTCTCCGCCCTGGCCGTCCGTTGGACTGTCTCTACCCTGGTCTGTCCCTCCCGTCCCGCCCTGGTCTGTCCCTCCCGTCCCGCCCTGGTCTGTCCCTCCCGTCCCGCCCTGGTCTGTCCCTCCCGTCCCGCCCTGGTCTGTCCCTCCCGTCCCGCCCTGGTCTGTCCCTCCCGTCCCGCCCTGGTCTGTCCCTCCCGTCCCGCCCTGGTCTGTCCCTCCCGTCCCGCCCTGGTCTGTCCCTCCCGTCCCGCCCTGGTCCGTCCCTCCCGTCCCGCCTTGGTCCGTCCCTCCTGTCCTAGTGGAGCGTCTGGTAGCCGCTCCTTTAGGAGGGGATTATGTCACAAGCTTGTCCTGTCTTGTTTTGCACTTGGGTGTTTTGTTGTTTTGAGCCATGTGCTCGTGTCCATTGTCTAGCCCCTCCCATCTTGTTATCTAGTTATTGGTTTATTTGTCCCACCTGTTGTGTTCGTTACCCTCCTTTGTTTGCTCCCCTATTTAGTCTCCTTGTGTCTGTAGTCTTGTGCTGTTACGTTGTCTTATGTTCTTGTGTTTTGTTCTTAGTGTTTAAACCTGTTTAGTATTTGTTCTAGTGTTTTCCCCCACGTGGGAGTTTTGTTTATTCTTTGTACTTTTGTTTGGTTTGTTAATTAAAATCTTACCTTTTTTTCATCTGCATTTGAGTCCTCGTTTATGTTTCTTGATTTAAACGTGACAAAATCCTGAAGTATCCCTTTAATAGAATGTCTAATGTGGACTATCAAAATTGTAACCCAGTTTTATTCTTTCTTCACTACTGTGACATGTATCAAAGTGAAACGGCTTCTGGAACAATAACAAATTAAAGCAGGGCTTGATTTTGTTTGTGAAGAATTGATTGGATAGTTGAGGTTTGCTATTGGCTGATCTCATGTGAGTGACAGGTTGCCCCGCCCTCAACATCAGAGAAGAGAAGGTGTGGCCGCAAGAGGGAGGGGAAGTTATTTTTATTCAAGGTTACGAGGCACATACAATAATAATGATGTGCATGGATAAGTCATTTATACAATGCAATATTACATAAAAAAGTAAGAATTGTCCATTTTGATTTCATGGAGTGTCTTTAATGTAGTCGATCTTTAGTTCCTACATTTTAATCAAGAATGGCAAGAGCTCAAAGAATCTCTTGTCTCTCTCAAGATGGAAAAAGATTAATAACAGAGAACAGTACAGAGAGTGAAGGATATGATCTGGTCCTGCTTGCACTGTCAGCTGCAGGGCTCCCCACGTTTCAGGTCAAAGGTCATCCAGCTGCGAACCCGCCCGCTCTCATGACACTGCAGTTGCAGACATCGAGGTGTGGGGTCCATGAGCACATCTGGTTCTGCTTACCGGCAGACAATCCAGGCTTTTTATCAGCCTCATCAACAGCACGCTCGCAGGTACCAGGGTGGCAGTGCATTTCTCAATCTGCCAGTGACAGCTTTAGTGTGAGCCGCAGATGCTGGGTTTACAGCGTGTAGACTGCAATATATCATCATCTTCAACGCATACAATTTGTCTCTGGACAAAAAGTGCATTTGCAAATGAGAATGCAAGACATAAATAAAACATATACATGGCCCCATATTTTGATGGTCCCTTTTGAACATTCTATTAACTATAAGAAATGTTGCACCCAAGTGTCAACTAGCAGTCATTATAGTATAGGTACACTGTAAAAAGTGAACAGTTGGATCAACTTAAAAAAAATACTTCAATTGGTAACACCTAAAGAAATTAAGTTTTCTCAACTTAAATTATCACGTTTTATCGTGAAAATGTGATAATTTAAGTTGAGAAAACTTAATTTCTTTAGGTGTTACCAATTGAAGTAATTTTTTAAGTTGATCCAACTGTTTACTTTTTACAGTGTAGACTGTCGGCTTGCTATCTGATAACACTTTATTTTGATGCTCCTCAACAGACATAATAATACAGACTAACAGAAAGCAATTTAGAGATCATATTTCATGAGAACAGAAATAAAATGGAAGATTATGCATTAACGGGAAGGCTTGTACAATTGTAATGCAGCTTTCACCTTATAATTTCTTGTAGTAGTTTCATGAACTACTGACTCAACCAGGCCCCGCCCCTCACTCTACTGAGACTTAGTAGACATGTAGGTGCAATGTTACTTATAGTCAACAGAATGTGTTAAAGGGACCATAATAAAGTGAAACCAAATGTAACGTAGCCACACTTAAAATGTATGAATGTGGCTGCATTAGATACAATGGTTACACTTTATTTCGATAGTCCACTTTAGATATTCTACTAACTAGAAGTAACTTTGCAACTGCATGTCAACTAGCATTAGTGTCACGCTTTAGCAAAGCGTGGTGTATGCGGGAACACGATAAAGATGATTAATGTTAACAGACTTTATTAAAAGAAGGAAAACATAATATGATATTTAAATAAAATCAAATAGATGTAAATAGCTGTAACATAATTTGAGTACAGAAATATTACCTGTTTACAAATTACCTGTCATTTACGTATGACTGACCACTATACAGTATATCAATCTGCAATCACATCATTACCGCATGTTTGCTGAGTTCCTCTGAACCCCTCCACCTCCCCAGCTCCACCTATCTAGATTTGATATGGGATTTATGTATGTCTATTTATGAAGCAGCAGCATCATATCTTCCATGTTCACAGCAGTGTGTCTTTGTATCTAACGGCAGTAGCAAGTCCATACTAGCAATAATTAACAGTGCATCTGATCTAGTCCGCCAAGACCAAATACATTAACCTTGCCATATTCAATAACATGCAAAAACTTTTTTGAGAGTTATGATTGAAATTTATAAAACAAATCGTGAGCTTAGAATTATAAGGTTCTATCTTCGTTTAGGGTAGTTCTGAGATATTGAGCATCAAAGTTTTTACATCCCAGCTGGCAATGCCGAGATGGAACCTTTTTATTTTATTAATAACTACTAACAAAATATTTTTTTTACAAAACTAACACCACACATGCATTAATAAACACCTAATGGACCAGATTATATCAAAAAATCAATTTCGACCAAAAGTGGAGATAGAACCTTATAATTCTAAGCTCACGAAATGCTAATTTTGTTATCTAATGCAGTGAAATTCAGACATTTCAAAGTGTTTCTCAACTGTCTAAATACTAGGGGCAACGGTGAATAATATGCTTCATACATTGGTGAAACATGTGAAAGGTATGCATAAGTGGCAGCTTAATTGGCAGCGGTAGAGTAAAACACCCACCTGTGCATGTAGCTCCATTCCTTCACATAACTCTTGTTTTGAATCTCAAATCCCCTTTTCCCCTGAGGCCGGTGATAAATCCATGCTTGTCAAACACACATTATGACAACTTTAATGATATACTGCACCTACATTAACCGAATCCCAAAAGAGTTTTGGAAAGCTTCCATTGGGTGTTTATGGAGATATGCAGTCTGCCACTTGCAAGTGTGGCTTTTTGGATACACAATACACACCGTACAAGGAATGTGAATTCATGCTTGGCCTTTTATCTCAGGTTGTACTTTTGTCCAGTACTTAAGCATGCTTAGCAGAATTATTTTGCACCTGCAGGAAAATCCCCATATCCATAAACAGGATGCACTTTTCGTTGGGAATGGAACACTGGAATCATTCATCACTGTAATGGCTGATTATTTTGCCAGGGTGCCTGCTGAGAAACCCCCTCCACCCCAGGCTTTACGTTAGCGTTTATGTTGTGAAATTGAAAATCAATCCTAACAAGCAGCGCAGAATACCTGCTAATCGATTACCAGTTTCTGCCAAAAGGAGATCAGGGGAAAATGTGCCCCAGATGGAAAGCATTCCTGTTAATGGTTGAATTTGTACATCAGAATTGCTTGGAGCCAGCAGTTTTACTGACAGAGAATACCTGGATAGAGCTATGTGTTAGCATTCCCATTCATCACAATGGCAGTTGCTTAGTAAGGCCCCATCCACACTACTGCGTTTTAGTTTAGAAACGGAGAATTAAAACGAATACGATCTCCGTCCACACCAGCGTTTTAGCTGTGTATTAGAATTGATCTCCGTCCACATTAAAACAACTGAAAACGCGGATCACGTGACCATTCACCAACACTGGGCATGCGCGTGTAAACCTAGAGACTTTCAAACATCAAAATGTAATTTATTAATATGTATTTGTGTCAAAATAACATATATACATCTTTTCCTATTCTATTTCACCAGGAAACGCTTCCAACACCCTTGCGTGTCGCATGAAAAATAGGCGTCGGTTCTATTTCTAGCATGCACGCGTTTTCCGTTTCTTACTGTAAGAAACTGTTCCAGCGGGTGGAGTTTACTGGTACTGAATATTACCTGTGTATACTCCATGACTGATGACACCCAAGCATAGAGCCGAGCGCGAGCGTCATCGTTTCTAAAGTCCTCCGTTTTGACCCGTCCAGACTAAAACGCCCTCCGGAGATTAAAAACGAAAAACGGGTCGGCAGCGTTTTTAAACTTCTCCGTTTTGGGTCTCCGTTTTTGCCGTTTTAGTGTGGACGGGAGGTGCAAACGTAGCAAAAGGTCTCCGTTTTTAAACGAAAACGCAATAGTGTGGAAGGGCATAAGTATGCGCCTGCCATCTTTGCTCAACTGCGCGCACTGATCACTCTGGAGCCCCGGGAAAATGAAGGCATGACAATGCTGAGTGACGGACGGCACGAACATACACAGTCCATCAGGTTATGCTGAGCTGAGATGCCGAAAGCATCAGACATGGAAGAAGTTCATTTCACACTTTTAGAAGCCCTCAGAAACTAATTGATAACTTGATAGGGCTAATCTTGAAACACGGTTTGAAATCGCTGGTGTTTCTGACATCACAAACTACCTTGTAACCAATCAGATCAACGTGTGATCATCAGCGAGTGGATCTCTGAGCTGGAGTGAGTGAGTGAGTGGAGGCGGGGCTCATTTGCATATTCATAGAACCGTGTATACTAAATGAGGCAAGGGTGTCGAGTTACAAGCTATTTTAGAACATGAATAAACAATTTTTCAAGGGAAAACGTTTAAATATATCATTTTGGTGATCAAAGATGAGTTTTAAGGGATCAAATTATTGACTCCAGGGGGATTTTAAAGGTTGGCATGTTGGAGATCAATACTTGTCCCTCAGTTCTACTGAATGTTCACTTGTAGTGTACTTCAAAAAAGTATATACTGTATATGTATTGTATATATAAACAGCATTTGCAGACATTATAATATTAATGAAATAAAAGGCCACTTGACTTATAAGACAGTACACTTTCACGACTGTTTCTTAACACACTTAAGTACGCTTTTAAAACGCACACTCTGTATTGATATCAAATTAAAAGTTATTCTTTAAAATACATTTTAAATCATATTTTACCTCACTTTAAAGTGAACTTATTTTGATGTGTTGACTAACACATTAAAGCACATGTAAAATGCTAGATTGTAATTTCAACTGCAGTGTGTTATTTGATATTACATTTAAAATGTATATATTTTAAATGTACTTAATTGCAACTTCATTACACATAATTATGCATATATTTAAATACATGACATACAGGTTTCAGTAGACATTACATTAATAGTTTACCATAAATATATAAATATTTAGTTTTAGCCATATTTTAGTGAAAGTTTAATTGTATTTAATGTACATTTAAACTATCATAATTTTTGGTAAAACTTTATTTTACAGTGTCCTTGTTACATACAGTATGTTACATGTACTTTATGCAAATATGTGATTTTTTTATTTATTTATTAAATTATGCATTATTACATGCAACTAACCCTCAACCAAATCCTTATCCTACCCTAACCCTATAGTAAGTACATGTAGTTAATTAATATTACTTAGTACTTAAATATATAATTACACTGTAACAATGACACCTTAAATATCACATTCAGCCCGCACTGAAGTCTATTCTTTCAAAATATATTATTTCCATAACAATTACACTTTATAAGTTTGCTTTCAGTGTAATTTAAAATGGGTTTAAAAGATAATAAATATTCATTAATGTTATAGATTTTCGTGCACTGACACTATCGGATAAGAACAAAATTTTGTTTCCACTTTATTTCAATAGTCCACTTTAGACATTGTACTAACTATAAGTAACTTTGCAACTACATGTCAACTAACTCTCATTAGAGTATTAGTAGACTGTTAGGTTATGGTTAGTTGTTAGGGTTCGGGTTAGGAGAATAAGTTGACTTGCCGTTGCCAAGTTACTCATAGTCAGTAGATTGTCTGTTGGGGGAGCATCACAATAAAGAGTTGGCAGATATTAAGCAGACAGTCTAATACTCTAGTGACAGTTAGTTGACATGTAGTTGCAAATCTACTTATAGTTCGTAGAATGTCTAAAGTGGACTATTGAAATAAAGTGTAACCCAAAATTTGAACTGAATTGATCTGGTTAAAGACAGTTTGAAACAACAACTAAATTGACCTGAATAGCGACACTATTGTCTCTTTAGAACTGCTTTAAAAGCTGAAATTGAATTTGTTTAATAATTGATGAATTTTACAACATTAACACTGTGAAGCTGCTTTGAAACACTCTGTATTATATAAAGCACTAAATAAATGTGACTTGTTGGCTTCTTTTTCACAAGGGTTTCAGACTCTTCAGGACTCTTCCTTTACCTCATTCCGATCATGACTTTACTGGCATCCTGTCCATGTCATCAGCATGCTATTGCAGTTTGGGCCTTCAGTGTAAGCCATTATTTACCCTCCTGACACCCTTTCACCCTGCTATCAGACCCCCCATGACCTTTCCTAACCCACACCACCACATGCCACAGCTCCCCACTGACAACCTCGAACCTTTCCCAGAAAACAGCCCCTAAACCTGTCACCGCCTTCACTGCATTGATTCTGAGACTATCTATAACGCCACCTGCACACAAATACACTTTTCAACACTACATTCCTCTACGATTTTCCACAACGCAATGCTTCTGACGACAGAATGGCTGAAGCGAACGAACAAATGGCGTTATGATTCGTCCACCTTTCCGATTGGTTTCTCCACCCTTGATCTCCGCATGCCTGGAAATGCAAATGCGGATCTCCACCTCCGTCACTGTCATCAAAAGCATAAATGCTAACATTCAGCGCTCTGCGGTCCTGCTAAGACCACCTAAGTGGAGTCGCGGCGCTTCGGGGGTTTGTGTACGAATGCGAGCCATTTGCTCAGTCCTCACCGGGTGATGGTGTGAATGCAGGAGTCGAGCCTCAGGAAGTGAGGAAGAGCTTTATGTTCTGCTCGGCTAACAGGCCTGATGATGAGCTCCAAATTGCTTCCCATCTGCACTAATAAATGGCAGCAGGTGATAACACCTCAGGTGCCATGAATACCTCGAGGAAGACGTGCTAACAATTCAATGCCATGGACAAATTGGGGTTTTATGTGTTCTACATCTACAGAATACATCTCAAAGTGAAGGATACCGCTGCATTTCTGTGACTCTCTTTGTTGTTGATTCCTCAGCGATCAGTCTCAGTATCCTGTGATAAGAGTTGCTTCAGATGTTGATTCTAAGCCAGAACAGAAGTGTTTTTTTTTTTTTTACCAACAATTGATGCACCTTTTGATGGAAATAAATGTTGTGATGTTATATGTCATCAACATGTGCATCAAGATGTTGTATTGACAATGCAAGTCCAGCACTTTGTAAAGTCTCCTCCAGCACAAAGACTTTCAGTTCATGTTTTTATGTTTTCTGAAGTTTTCTGTTCCGAGGTTGCATTTATGTAGTTATAAATGTAATTAACAGTAATATTGTGAAATATTATTAAAATTTAAAATAGCCGTTTTCTATGTGAAATATACTGTAAAAAGAAATTTATTCCTGTGATCAAAGCTGAATTTTCAGCATCATTACTGTAGTCTTCAGTGTCACATGATCCTTCTGAAATCATTTCAAATATGATGTTTTGTTGCTCAAGAAACATTTATGATTATTATCAGTGTTGAGTATTACCGTGGAAACACTGACACATTTTTTTCCTCAAGATTCTTTGATAAATAGAAAGTTCAAAAGAATAGAATTTATCTTTTGTAAAATAAATCCAGTATAATGAATACATATAAAATCTTACTGACTCCACACTTTTGAACAGTAGTGTATATGTATATTGGGTAACACTTGAGCTACTGTTCCTTAATTAATGAATAACTACACAGGTACAAATGAGTAACGCACTTTTAACATTCCAGAAACTAATATTAACTAAAATAAACTCTGAACTACCACATTCAACTGAGCGCTATTACTTACTAATTTGTTAATCAGAGCTTCTTGTTAGCTAATAAAGCAATAAACCCCTTGAAGTCATGATTTACAGTGGATTTAGAACAGCTAAGGGGTGTCGTTAGGCACGACGCGGAGCAGAGCTGTTCTAAATCCACTGTAAAACACGGCTTCAAGGGGCTTATTGATCTTATAAAACGGTGACTCCATAAAAATATTCATTTTAATATTTTTTTCATTCATAAAATAAACACCAGCAACAAAAAAATATATAACGTTATAACACATTTATTCCTCCCCCAAGCAATGTAGTTCCAAAGAGGTTGCCAAGCAACACATGCAGCAACAAAGAATCACAAACGGTGCACAGTAACACTAACGTAATGCGGTCACAGGTGTGTGTTTGTTGAGTCATTTACACAACGGCTTCAAACGCGGCTCAACCAATCAGAATCAAGGACTGGAACTATCCATTTTAGAATGTTAAAAGTGTGTTACTCATTTGTTCCTGTGCAGTTATTCATTGATGAAGGAACAGTATTATAAAGTGTTACCGAATATTGTAAGACTAAAGGCCCGTTCACATCAAGGACGATAACTAAAAAGATAATGATAAAGATATAATTCTAAAAATCGTTGTCCATATTAAAGAATAACAGAGTTCACACCACAACTATAACGATAATGATATGAGGAACGATATCGTTGGGATCACTTTCAGAACGATTTTTTTCCATAAAACACTGACAGCCAATCAGAATCCATTCTAGCAGGTCTTCCATTTTCGCTACTTTGAAACCGCAGCGCGGGCGCGCGCGTGCTTAGAATAAAAAGACCGTTTTCGGTCGTTGGTGTGGACGCATATATAGTTATCTTTATCGTTATCTTTATAGTTATCGTGCTTGGTGTGAACGGGCCTTAAGAGTTGTAGAACACAGTATGGTAACACTTCATGTTCTCTGTGAAGTATGAATGCTGGTTTAATTGCTTAAGTGATATATTTTCTGCGTCGCAGCTGTATATTCAGTGGTTGGATTGAGGGAATGATTAGGGTTTGAACTTCCACAATCTTCTTGTCACCTAAGAAGGGAGGTTTCTCTATCCCATAATGTTCATATGATCTATTCAAGGCCAAATGTATGAAGTGCTAATCAGCCCCCAGCGCTCCCTGACTTCTTCACGGTGTTTGTGACGATCACCAAAGCGACCCAGTTGGTCAAACATGTGCGGGAGTGTTTTTCTAGGGGTGGGGGGGCAGGAGGAGGGCTAATTAGAAGTCATTCACCAACTATGGGGCCAAATGGAGCAATTATCTGCCCCAGTGAGTAGATAATTCTCCCCATTCATCTGTCACCATCCAGACTCTGACTCATCACCTCCATAGACCCTCAACACCTCCACACACAGTCACACACACACTCACACTCTCTCACACACACACACACACACACACACACACACACACACACACACACGCACGCACACACACACACACACACACTGTCAACTCCTTGCTTGTGTATCCAGCAGTTTGTCTCTGACACAGTTATGTCCAGATTCCCCTGCAAATATGACTACATGTTTATTAATATGAGGTGGGAAGATGAACTGTGATGAATGAAGCGTATTAAACGCGTATTAGAAAACATCAGCACAGTGTGATCGAGCGGGTGGGACATCATTACTTGGTCTTTGACAGAGGAAGGTTTTCACATGCGCTTTTCCTTGATGTGATGCCAAGGCATTTACAGATAATGCAATGCTAAAATAATAATAACAATAATTATACAATCTTAAAATGTTTAATGTACACAGAATAGTGCAAATTTGTTTTTGATGGTGCAAGTCAACGAATAAAAAAGTTACTTTAAAATTATTATTTAAAATACCATTTATATATGTGTGTGTATATATATATATACATACAGTACATACATACATACCTAAATGGATAAATAAACAAGCAACCAAATACAAAAATAAACAAATACACAGATAAATAGATAAATACATGCATATTATACACATAAATAAATACATGAATGGATGGATGGATTGAACTGAATAAACAGATGTCCTCTTTCAAAAAATCCTAATATAAACAAATAAATATAAACATGTTTAATATATATTAATATTACATTATAATGTCACACCTGATTTTCTTTTTTCTTCATGACACTTTTAACCTTGACACTTTGTATCAGAGAGAATCAGAGGTCGTTCCCGCATTATCTTCTCTATGAAACATGAGTCTTATCTGCAGTTTAGACGAGACACACACACACACACACACACAGACACACACACACACACACACACACACACACACACACACTGTCGGTAGAGTGACGGAGTGATGGAATAATGACTTCTGCACCTGAAGAGAGAGAGAGAGAGAGAGAGAGAGAGAGAGAGAGAGAGAGAGAGAGAGAGAGAGAGAGAGGTTCACACTGAAGACAGAAGACTTGTTCACTCAGCTGTCCCGAAACAGGCCGAAGAGAGAAGTGGAGATCTGCATGTTTCGACTCATCTTCACAGGAGAAACACTGCCAGTGGAAGGCTTTGTGTTGCTGTGTGATATTGTTTTAGCTGAGCTTGAGGTTATTAATACATTTAATTGATCATGTAAAGTTATACAGGCTTTACATTACCAAATTGCTACAGATGAATCGCATATCCTTGCTTTGTGTTCACCCACATGTGCATCACAGATTGTTGTTGTGTTGAAAAAGCTTCATTAGATCAGAGTTCAGTGAATCAGTTCAAGCCAGATATTTATCATCTGAAATAATAAAGAAAAACATTAGTTTTTAATGGTGCTACCAGAGATCAGGCTAAACAAGCATGCAGAGACACCACAGCCACATTTCTTAAGCAACATCCCGTAATTATACATTTCGTGCATCTTTATATTTGGCATCCGTAATGTGATGAAATATGAAGACGGGTTTTTGACAGTCAAGAATAACAAACAAAACAAGCCATCATAACTGAGCTTAAGTACTATGTTTGTAATTTGTGCTGATTCGAGGGTGTGAGAATCATAACCATCATCATCAGCAGCAGCAGCGGTTTCAGATCTGTCGAATGATTTGTTGGGCATATTTATGAATTTAATATAATTGTATATTATTTAACTCTTATCAGGTGAAGATGAGGATCTGTTGAGGATCACACTTCTCTAAACTGCTGAACATGTACATATATAACATGTTAAAATATGTTTTTTTTTGGGAGAATGTTGGCCTTGTTTCATTGGCTCTGCATCTGTTCTTCAGTCTAAAGCGTCTGACTCCTGTAAAACACCGCCGGAGAATCCTCAGATATGCCGGATAGTTTACGGTGTGCCGGTGAGATGTGTGTGTCGTGACCGCGAGCGCTTTTAAACGCTTCCAGTTGTTGTTCTCTGATTCTGAAGGAAGGGAGGAGAGAAAAGAGAGGGTGAACACTGACAACACTGACACAACTGATACACAGTTTCAATGCATTCAACAGACGCCTCGTCAGAAACATGCACAAGACAAACATTCATGGAAAATGCTGTTTTTCAGTACATGTGTAATTAGTGAGACAACAGCTGAGAAAATCATTACAACTGCACTATTATTAGAGTTATTCAGTAACACTTTACAGTGAGGTTTCATTTCTTAGCATTAATTACAGTTAACATGAACTATGAACACGACAGCATTTATTAATCTAATGTGACTTTCAACATTTACTAATGCATTTTTTTAAATGATTGTATCTTTTAATATTAGTTAATGCACTGTGAAATAACATAAAAATAAAATAACGAACATTAACTAAGCATAATAAATACTGTAATAATATATGCTTATAGTTTGTTAACTAATGCATTAACTAATGTTTTTCTAATGTTAATGAGTGAGACCTTGTTTACTTAAATTAATCAAATCTACACTTTTTTGTGTAGTTCATTGGATGTTACAATACTTTTCCTTAAAGCAAAGCAAGTAAAGCATCCATAAGTCGATTCCCTGAAGCGTGTAGCATTGCAGCTGTTGTTGAAGAAATACTGAAAAATTGTATTTTCTTTTTTCTTCTTTTTTTTAAATTCTGTTTGATTACGTAATTTTGTTGCCGTACTCAAATGTTAATTTGGTTTGTTATAAAACTGCTGTCACCACACATCTAATGATCACCAATACACATATTTAACAGGACAAAGAGAAGGAATGCATTAGCAGTTTAGTGTGAGTATGCTAATGACTTTCTACCATCAGCAACATGTGAGTTCAGTTAGTGTCAGCTCACACACACACACACACACACACACACACACACACACACACACACACACACAAACACACACACACTCTCTCTCTCTCTCTCTCTCTCTCTCTCTCTCTCTCTCTCTCTCACTCACACACACACACACACACAAACAAACACTCTCTCTCTCTCTCTCTCTCTCTCTTTCTCTCTCTCTCTCACTCACACACACACACACACACAAACACGCGCGCGCACACACACTCACTCACTCACACATCTTTGCTGAATAAATGTATTAATTATATTAATGTATTAATTAATAAATGTGTGTGTATGTGTCGATTTGTATGTGTGTGTAGAAGTGTCCGTGGTGTTAAGGGGGCTGATGGCATGTTCATGTGTGTGTGTGTGTGTGTGTGTGTGTGTATGTGTGTGTGTGTGTGTGTGTAGACATGTAGAAGTGTCCGTGGTGTTCAGGAGACTGATGGCATGTTCATTAGCTTGTGTGTGTGTGTGTGTGTGTATGTGTGTGTGTGTGTGTGTGTGTGTGTGTGTGTGTGTGTGTGTGTGTGTGTGTGTGTGTGTGTGTGTGTGTGCGTGTGTGTGTGTAGACATGTAGAAGTGTCCGTGGTGTTCAGGAGGCTGATGGCATGTTCATTAGCTCATGCGTGTGTTTGTGACGCTCAGCTACAGGTCACCTGACACCAACAGTTACGATTCTCCTACACACACGCACACTCACACACACACACCGAGACCCTCCCGATGAGGATTCCAGGCCTCTCAGCTGCTGGGGCCATTAGGGTCACGATCCCCCCCCCCCCCCTCTCAGCGGGACCAGGGCCCCTCACTGACTCTGATGACTCTCTCCACCGGAGCCGCCGGTCCCCTGGGTGTGTGTGTGTGTGTGTGTGTTTGCCTGCACTTCACCAGCTCAGCTCCCATGCCCTCCTCTGAGCGTCTCTCAGAGCGCGCGTGTGTGTGTGTGTGTGTGGGGGGGGTGTGGGGTCATGACCCTTCACCTATGTTTACAAACAACTCTTTATTTAAAGTGAAATTATGTAGTAATTGACCCTTTGTGGAGTTCCAGCTTAAAAACATTACTGCATCAATGACTTTTTTAAAAATGGCGGGTGCTGGTGTTTCGTGTGCGTTCGGCCAATCAGCAAACACTAACGTCACGGATAGTTCCTATAGTGCTGGTTTAGACCGACTCTGAAGTAGGAGCTAAATGTGTTCCTCCAAAAGGAGTTCCTAGAACTAAAATCATTCCCAGTTCCTGTGGCGCGAACACACCAAAAAAAACGTGTACTTCCACCATTAGTTCTAGGAACTATAAAAAAATGTCCACTGGTTCGAAAGCCCCTTAAGTTCCTAGAACTAACCGGTGTTAAAGCCCCTCATCAGTAACTTTGCAACTACATGTCAACCAACTCTCATTATATTATTTAGTAGACTCTCTGCCTTATATCTGTTAACTCTTTATTGTGATGCTCCTCAACAGACATTCTACTGACTATAAGTAACTTTGAAACTACATGTCAACTTATTCTAACCCTAACCCTGACATAACTGTCTACTAATACTCAAATGATGTCACGATTTCATGTGTTTAATGTTCTTGGACTTTTATTTTAATATTCTTTTGTCTTGCTGTGCCTGTGTTTAGTTCCTGTTTGCCTTTGTTTCCTTAGTTACCCTTGTTAGTCGCCATAGTGCTTAATGAGTGTCACCTGTGACTTGTTATCCTCTTGTTAGCCTGCGTATGTACTGTATACCCTGTGTTTCAGTCCTTGTCTTTACACCTCAATGTAAAGCTGTTGCGTCTCCTCTGTCATCATGTTTGCATTATTGCCATCGGCTTTGCTAAAGATCCTCACCTCTCCTCGTCCCCTACAAATAACTGCTGGTTGACACGTAGTTGCAAAGTTACTTGTAGAAGAATGTCTAAAGTGGACCATTGAAATAAAGCACAACTAAATATTCTAATAAACAAAATAAAAAATCCTTAAAGAAATTGTAATTATAATAAATGCTACTTAAGCATAAAATCGTCATATTAGAATGATTTCTGAAGGGTCATGTGACACTGAAGACTAGAGTAATGATGCTGAAAATTCAGCTTTGTTCACAGGAATAGATTACATTTTACAATATATTCACATAGAAAACAGTTATTTTAAGTTGTAATGATATTTCACAATATCATTTTTTTTCTGAATCAGATAAATGCAGATAAATTATGTTTTAAAAACATAAAAAATAAAAAAAAAACATAAAAAAAAAATCTTACTGACCCCAAACTTTTGAATGGTAGAATGTGTAATTATAGTAGTGGCATTCAATGAGGATATGAGTGCTCAATCTAATTTTGTATTTTATTTTTCAAATCTTTAAATAAATTCCAATACATTCATGCCACAACAGTAGCACTAATGCTATTAAAATAATATCAAATAAAATACCAAAAATAATCAGATAATAGTGAATGTTTTGAATAACCAAGGGAAAACTTCTGTTCACTTCCACTAATGTAATTGCTTTCAGATGATGTTTTTTTCTCCTTTCAGTTGACTGTGAGAAGCATTTGCCTTGATTATGATTCACAGTCTTGTCTTCGCCGTTTTTAACCACATTACTGAGCATAATGATCACATTTTACTGAATGTTACTAGGCCTACACGTTCTCATGAAATGCGTATCTATAGCACAAATTTTATGTATTGTGCAAATTATACGCAGAAATGAGTTTTTACGTGCTTGTGATACGCACTGTAAACCCCTTGGGTAGGGTTAGTGGTGTGAAGTACGTGCTTATTATACACCATCAAATGATTAGTTCACTTAAAAAAAAACTTTTGCTGATAATTTACTCACCCCCATGTCATCCAAGATGTCCATGTCTTTCTTTCTTCAGTGGAAAAGAAATTAAGGCATTTGATGAAAACATTCCAGGATTTTTCCCCATATAATGGACTCCAATGGGACCCAAACGGTTCAAGGTCCAAATGACAGTTTCAGTGCAGCTTCAAAGGGCTTTAAACGATACCAGACGATGAATAAGGGTCTTATCTAGCGAAACGATCGGTCATTTCAAAAATAAATAAAAAAGTTTAAGTTTTATAAGCACAAATGCTCGCCTTGCTCTGTTCTGTGATGCGCGTTCGTGACGTCACGTAATACGCAATTACGTTCAAAAGGTCACGCTTGACGTGTTTACAAATGTGCGGAAGGAGGATCATACACATATTCAAATGTATTTGTGTCAGTTTATCGTTTAAAATGCCCATTTCGTGTGCGTATCCTGGGTGTTTTAATATTAAAAAGCCTAAAAGAAAATTTTCTTCAGGACAGAAATTTTTCAAGCGTGACTTTTAGAACGTAATTGCGTATTACGTGACGTCACAAACGCGCATCACAGAACAGAGCAAGGCGAGCATTTGTGCTTATAAAACTTAAACTTTTTTATTTATTTTTGAAATGACAGATCGTTTCGCTAGATAAGACCCTTATTCATCGTCTGGTATCGTTTAAAGCCCTTTGAAGCTGCACTGAAACTGTCATTTGGACCTTGAACCGTTTGGGTCCCATTCAAGTCCATTATATGTGGAAAAATCCTGGAATGTTTTCATCAAAAACCTTAATTTCTTTTCGACTGAAGAAAGAAAGACATGGACATCTTGGATGACATGGGGGTGAGTAAATTATCAGCAAAAGTTTTTTTTAAAGTGAACTAATCCTTAAAAATGCGTCTCATTTGCACGCAAAAACTGAGTAGCCTATTATATGCACGAAAAAAAAAAAATCGGCATAAATTGCACGATAAATACAAATCATGTTATAGGTAATACCGAGCGCTGCACATGACATGTGGGGAAAAAAATAGTAGCCTAAATCGTGCGCACAATTTATAAATCGATAAAAAATAATTAGTACATCGTGTGCACGATTTAGCAAATCGAGGGAACGTGATAGTAAATTGTGTGCACAATTTAGTAAACCCAGGGATTTTTTTTTTCCTGGCGGACTCCGTAAGAGAGCATTTGTCATGTATACGGTATGAAACAGCTTCACAAACAGTCTTTTAAACCACACAGTATCATTATTTCTGTCTTACAATAATTCAAATAATCACAGAAGTACAGCAATACAAATTTATAGTTCAGATGTAAACACTAATGTCTACAGTAGCGATCAAAATCGCCTTTTGAAAACAACATGACAAATAAAGATTGTATTTATTACATTGTTAGGCCAGTAGGTGGCGACAAGTGACTGTTCATTTTTTTTTTTTGTCATTGAATCATTCATTCAAGAGATTTGTTCAACAAATGCTGATTCATCCAGTAAACAAGTGAAGTCTTAGGGGCTGTTTACACGACACCGTTTTCAACTAAAAACGTAAAACTTTTTATGCTTTTTGGTCGTTCATTTACAAGACAAAGGCGTTTAGGGTGTCTGAAAACGTAAAACGGGTTTCAAAGTGCAAGTTTTTGAAAACGGTCTCCATGTGAACAAACTAAAACGAATTTCTGAAGACAATGATGTCATGCACATGCGTATTATGTCTTCAGACGATAGTGTTTCATCTCCATCTAAAGGTTCGCCAGCAGAATACAGCGTTTTTAGTCATTTTCGCAGATTTGTGTGAATGTGGATCGTTTTGACAATGGTGTCGTCTGTACGCAGAAAACTCAAAGGAAAAACTTCTGTTTTAAGCATATCGTTGTCGTGTAAACGTACCCTAAATTAGTGAGTCATTGAATCATTCATTTCAAACTGAATTAAAAAATACATTTCAAATTAATTCAATATTTCTAAACAGAATGCAGCAATTTACATGTTGTCAAAACCACTAGTAAATTACATGTTATTTTGTTCAGCTGTCTATGCAGAATCCTGAGAGAATAATAAAAAAAAAATCTCAATGTATCCAGAATGGTGCAGTTGTAGTTTGAGTGAATGCGCGAGCAGTTGCACTGATGAACGTGCTCTCTGGCCTCATGCATCAGATGTATATTTGCCTTGGCACGGCTGGACAGCTCACATCTTTAATCCTGACTGATGTTGAGTGTAAACACAATCAGAGATTATGTAAAAACATTTTAAGGATTATGTAAAAGAGCAATCAGCCAGCTAAGCCACTTGGCTCACACTCACGGACTCGGTGTTTAACTGGCTTTTTCATCTGGAATTAATAGCCAGTCGTATTAAAAATGCATTTTCTTCCCACTGAGCGGTTCTTCCATATCTCGACAGATGTTGAAATCACAACGCTACTGTATGGCTCTATACGGTGAAGAGCTGCTTCTCTCCTATCCTGCATTTCTCTTTGGAAGAGCTGGAATTTCTCACTTTTGGCAAACAATGGGACTGGAGCTCGCTCTCTCATCTGTCTGGTGTTTACAGAGATGCCTGCTTAGACCCAAATCCATGCTTAATTTTGTGATATGAACTCATTTCCTTGCGGTGGTCTCTGGGTTTTGGTTAATGTAACCCGAGCGCAGGCAGGACTGGGGAACTCTGGGGGATGAAAGCGGCCCCAAAGCCCTAGAGTTAACCCTTCGGGTCAACGGCATTACTCGCCACTATTTAAAGTTAAACTTTAATTTTTTGCATTGCCAAATGAAAAGAAAAAAAAAATCCCTGAAACAGATTACAAAGGTCACCTGAAGAGATTTACAGATAATTAAATCAATTGGCAAGATTCAAACCAGAATAGTCCTGTAAAGAAATTCCTCAATTACTAGTCACATTTAACACTTTTTTTTTACACGCCATTGTTGTCAGTTTGACAACATAATTTATTTACTTTTTTTCACAACCAGAAGATCTGGTTATGAAAAAATAACTGCAGTGCAATTGGTAATGTAAAGCAATAAGGCACCAGAGGTCATGCGTAACAGACACAACTTATTACTAATTTTACCAAAAAAAAACAAAAACAAGTTTCCGCCACGAAATAAAAACATTTAAAAGATAATTGCGACTTTTTTGTTTATGAGTAAAAAAAGTCAGGATTGCGAGTTTATATCCTGCTATTCTGACTTTATAACATGCAATTGCGAGAAAAAAAGTCAGAGTTGTAAGATAAAAAAATCGCTATTACCTTTTTTTTTTTTTTAAATAGCATATTGTTGTCCTATTGTTAGTTTAACTGCTTCTATTGTTCTCATTTGTAAGTCACTTTGGATAAAAGCGTCTACTAAATGAATAAATGTAAATGTAAATCAGTGGTGGAAACAAGCTTCCATATTTTCATACATTCTTTTTCATGCATTCTTTTCTGGTTTATATTTAGAACGATGATTAAAACACCCATCAACACCCCAAAGCTTCACAGTCCTACAGCTCGTCCTAGGCCGTCATTTCATTAATTAACGTTATGCAGTTTTGATTTATATGCTGTTTAATGTTGATCATCATGTCATTTTACGAGCAAGCTTTTATCGCTTGTTTCAGCTTCTTCTTCTCCTGTGTTTTGATCAGGAGATTCTGTACTCTTTTAGAAGATGTGTAATAGCGTCCCCTACCATATAACAGTGAAAACATGGATTGCAGACAAATTCTGTGGACGGCAGGGAAAGGGTTAAGTCTCTTATGCTCATCAAGGCTGCATTTCTTTGTTCAGAACTACAGTAAAAACAGTAATATTGTAATATATTATTACAATTGAAAATATTTCAATTTAAAACTGATTTCAATTTTACAATTTGAATATATTTTACATCATTTATTTTAAGTCATTATACTCCAGTCTCCAGTGTCACATGATCCTTTAGAAATCATTCTAATATGCTGATTTGCATTTCTGATTATTATAAATGTTGAAGAAAGATGTCCTGCTTCATACTTTGGTGTAAACTGTATTCTTTGAAGGTTTAAAAGAACAGCATTTATTTATTTTTAGAATAACATTACAAATGTCTTTACTGCCACTTTTGATCAATTTAATGCTTATTTGCTGAAGAAAAGTGTTAATATTTTTAGATAGAAATAATACTGACCCAAACTTATTGTACATTATGTATATTTAATATAACAATTAATCTCATTTGAGTGTAGCTCCCTAAAAAAACAAAAACAAAAAAAAAAAACATTCTTAACAGTTCCTAAAGTTTAATATACACACGATTTCGGCAAATCTCTTGCAAGTTGATGAATATTGTGAGTTTTCTACTATCAGTTTCACAGTTGCCGTCAGAATTTCCACTCATTTCTGCAGTAATCCCAGTCTCAGGAGGACACGGGTCTCCCGCTCACAGGATGTTCTGCACACACCATTTGTCCCTCTGTGACGGGGCCCCGGGGACTGATGAACAACTGCTCCCTCACCGTGTGTGTGTGTGTGAAGGTAAGATACACCTCCCTCAGCTCATGACCTGCCTGATCAGAGGCATTCCCACCATCAAATCCTGTTTCCATCCTCTTTAGCATACAGTAGAGCAGACAGGAAGAGAGGGACGGGATTGGAAAGACCACGACTCGGGACTTGAACTCGGGCAAACAAGTTCCATGCTAATGCTGCGGACAGTGATGCCATTTTAAAGTCACCATGAAATCAAAACTGACAATTCTTATTTTTTTATTAAATATTGCCATATTTATTGTAAATGATTTATCTGTGCACCTCTTTGTTTTCTTCTTCTTTTTTTACATTCATGTCCCCTTGTTATATTTGATCAAAACAACTTTCCCTCCCTCTGGCGCGAGGGCGGGGCAACCTGTCACTCACATGAGATCAGCCAATAGCAAACCACAACCGTCCAATCAAGTCCCCACTGACAAAAATCAAGCCCGACCTTACATTTTTTCTTGTCCCAGAAGCAGTTTCACTTTGATATACGTCACAATAGGGAAGAATGGAGTCTTAGTCACTAGGCTATAGGAAAAATTACTATCGCTACTTGTGTTCCATGCCGACTTTAAGTATGAGAATAATCAGATTTTATGTGATAATGCCAATGAACAGTATTTGTAGCACACTGTCGATAAAACACTAAATACACTAACATGTAATACATGTAAAACATGTAAATATCTTACTTCAAGCATGTTTTCCATTCATAACAAACTGAGAAATGAGCCAGCATTATATTCTACAATAGCATGTCACAAATGTTCATGTTTGTGTGGTTAGCAGAGGAATCCAATTTTGATTGGACTCACAAGATTGTTTAACTTTGTAATAGTTATGTGTATACACAATATTGGCATCAGAGTCAGAAATGATGATTTCACCACATGAAGCCAAATATTATGATTCATTTGTCAGTGATGATGTGGTTCTGTAGTGTGTGTGTGTGCGAGTGTGTAAACACTTAGTTATTGTACATAACACAGTCATAAATTATGCCCAGTCACACACACACACACACACACACACACACACACACACACACACACACACACACACACACACACACACACACACACACACGCACACACACACACACACACGCACAGAGGAATTAATTTGTAATGTCCCTTGACTGAAGAAACAGTACAGTTGCTTTAACAATGTTGACATCTGAAATACATAGAAGCCCTGTGTAATAGAGCAAACAAAACGATAAGACTGCTAGACATAAGACATTTTCATTTCTATTTCTATTTCAATTTTGTGTATTTCTATTTTTTTGAATAACATATTAAGTGTTTAACATTTTTATTTTTTAGAAGGACAAATAAATTCAAAAGTATTGTGTCTTATTGGTAGAATTATGTGTCCAGACACATTGTAGTGCTTGTAGTTATTGTTTCAGTAATATCTTTTAAGTTAAATTTATACCATGTGTGCAAAACGCAAAAAAACACAGGAATAAAATGCTAGATGTTTAATAAAGTAAGGGTCGTCACACATACTGTATTTGTCACAGATTCCCATGCAGACTTTTATTATGTAGTGCTTCGTGTCTTTGTTTCCTGTGTAGGATTGTAGTCCTTTTGTAGTCCTTCATTTCATTGGTTCCCTTGATTGTTTCCACACCTTGTTATGTTGTCTGTGTATAAATGACCCGTGTTTCAGTCAGTGTTTGTCAGTCGTTCTCTTTGCATGTTGTAATTCTGTTGTGTTTATGTTTGCTTTGGTTTCCCCTGTATGGATTACCTTTTTGTTTCTTTAATAAATACTGTAGCAAATAATCCTGAACTTTTCCCAGCAGAGCAACTCTCAACAAACTCTCACATGGCCTTCATTTCTCCTTCTTTCATTGATTAACCTGAAGTTTCCCGTCTCAAACACACTGTCTGTGAGCTGAAGTAATGATTAAACGTGAACGCCATGCCTTCACACCTCCGCTGATATACCTGCAGATTTATAGCTGTATCGCTAGGGCTTTTACCTCGCTAAATGTGTTTAGCACAACACTGATAACAATCAAAAACTACTATATATATATATATATATATATATATATAAACAATGCAAACAAAAATACTGCTATTTACATACAATTTTTAAGCTTATTCAAAGTACAGATACATTTGTTACAATACTTGAGTAAATTTTTTTGAGTATAATTCAATTGTGGTACTTTTACTTGAGTTGAATAAAAATATTCAACTTGGCTAATTCAAATTTTCACCAGAAGTATAAAGTAATAAAAAAAAAAAAAAAAAAAAAACTAGGAACGAAGAAGCAATACCATATTTTGGTCCAAACTCACTATACAACATCATGTGAGTGTTTGAGATAACATCCATCCATCATCTGATGATGAATGAGAAAATATATTGTAGAACTCTGTCCTATGACACGGGAGGCTATGTCAATTAGCATTGCCTTATAAATGCACTTCATTCCTATGAAAATAACACAGATTGGTTTATTGTCTTAAAGCTTCATCAGTCCATGTGTTAGTATCTGGATTTTATTCCGCAATCTCTGGATGCCTTTGTCCAAAGTTGCCTAAAGTTAACACTAGCCATTAACTTCCAGAGTATGCGTGCCGACAACTGTTTGGTTACTAACAATCTTCAAAATATCTTCTTTTGTGTTCAGAAGAAGAAAGAAAGTCATACAGGCTTGGAACAACTTGAGGGTGAGTAAATGATGACAATATTTTTTATTTTTGGGTGAACTGTCCCTTTAAGGCAGCACAAGCCAACTCTAACTGTCCATGCATAGCACAAACAGTGTGGGATGAGTTTATGTGTGGAAGTTCAATCCTTAGGATTAGGGGTTTGTAATTATTAACCTTAAGTATGAGCAAATGCCTTATTAAGTGACACTATTAACCATGTAAAGCCTGCCAAATGAAACAGTAGTAAAACATTATTATTATTATTATTATTATTATTATTATTATTTAAATGGAACGTTTAAAGGAACGTCTAAAAAAATGTTTGTATCATATTTGATACATCTAGCTTTTATGGCTCACATATGAATTAGTGAGCTTATGGAGGTCACACTGAAGGAGGGGGAAAAAAAACATCTATTTATATGATACTGTATGTATGATATTTATTTGGCCAATAAGTAAGATTAAATTCTGATAGTTTGTCATGTAAATCAATGAGATCTTTAAGAGTATAGCGACTGCTCACATAAAATGCACATAAATTTCAGTCGTCACTCTATATCTGCCTATAATATGTCTTAGTAAGAAGATATTTAAATGCTTAGTTTTATGATCAGAGCTCTGCAGTTTTAGTTTTAAAACTGATATTGCAATGCAATACAATGACAATTGAGAGATAATAAACCAACAAATAAACCTTCCTCAAAAGCCTGATGATCGTATTTGAGACTTACGTTTGAACATGATTTTGCAAAAAAAAAAAAAAAGAAAGAAATAAAGAAAAATAATAATAAAAGATAATCAAGTAAACCTATTTTGCTTCGATCCGGATTTCACAGCAAAACAACACAATAATCTGAAGGAGAGAAATTATACTAAAATGCCTTTTACTTGCTAAAAAAGAATAAACTTTCAATCAGACGACAGAAAATGTGTAGTAAATTGTGTGCAACAGGGTTTTCAGCAAAGTTTTCATGAAGTTAATAATGTAGAGGATATGATATGATACAGTAGGCTTTAAAGGATTAGTTCACTTCAGAATTAAAGTTTCCTTATAATTTACTCTCCCCCACATCATCCAAGATGTCCATGTCTTTCTTTCTTCAGTGGAAAAGAAATGAAGGTTTTTGAGGAAAACATTCCAGGATTTTTCTCCATATAGTGACTTCAATGGGGTCCAAATGTGAGTTTCAGTGCAGTTTCAAAGTCTCGAAACGATCCCAGCCGAGGAATAAGAGTCTTATCTACGCAAACCATCGGCCATTTTATAAAAAAAATAAACATTTATATACTTTTTAACCACAAATGCTCGTCTTGCACTAGCTCTGTGATGCGCCACACATTACGTGTGTTTCCGGTTCAAAAATGTAGTGTATAGGGTAAAAACATCTCATTTTCTCCTCCAACTTCTAAATTGTCCGACATTGTTGTTTTACCTTTTATTTATTTTTTGCACGTTCACTTTGTAAACACTGGGTCTGTCCTTCTGCCTTCGTCACGCGTGACCTTTCAACGTGATTACGTAATGTGTGACGCGTCACAGAGCTAGTGCAAGATGAGCATTTGTGGTTAAAAAGTATATAAATGTTTATTTATTTTTTATAAAATGAGCGATGGTTTGTCTAGATAAGACTCTTATTCCTCGGCTGGGATCGTGTCGAGACTTTGAAGCTGCACTGAAACTCACATTTGGACCCCATTGAAGTCAAAAATCTTAATTTCTTTTCAACTGAAGAAAGAAAGACATGATAATCTTGGATGACTTTGGGGTGAGTAAATTATTAGGAGATTTTAATTCGGAAGTGAACTACTCCTTTAAGTGTAGAAAGCAGACTATACACTTCCTCTACAGCCTCACTGGAAGGTGATAAAATGTGAATTACCTCATCAAAAGAAACAATTGGCTTCCTCTGTTCCTCTGTGTGTGTAAGCAGCAGCTCACCGATATCTACTGAAATCTGTGCTCATATGCAAACTGAAAAACAATTTGTCTGAAGATAAAGGGCAGAGGACTGACATGATCAACCCTGTCATTTGCAAAATGCTTGCAAACTGAAAATAGCACGCACATTTTGGTTTGTATTTCCTAATTCATCTTTCGAATCTAGTGTCTAGGCAGTCGCCCTTCAAATGGCAGCATCTAAAGCAAAGTAAAACATCATAAGTAACTGATTTAGGATGATCCACATACGAAGCAACACTTACTGGCAAACAAGCCACACGAATACCACTCCTCACAAGTTATCTTTGGCAAACTGTTTTGAACTCCTGAAATGAACTCCAAACGAACTTCATTTTGGCCTGATTGTGTTCAAAATGATGTCACACCAGTTTGTTCTTTGAGTTCACTTGAAGTATATTGGGGCCTTTTGTATCTTAGAAGGCAGCATAACCAGGATTGTATTTTTAATGTTTAGGCTTACCTACAAATTTTTGACTGAATGTGCAGTGAAGTTCAAATTTGTGTGTTAGTGACCATAGCTCATAGAAAAGAAGAAAATAGTGAATAATCAACCTTTCGTGTTAGCTGGAGTGTAAAAAGTTAAATGAGTCTTTCTGAATACAAACTGTGTGAAAGTCAATGAGTCAACGTGTGATTGCATCTTTCAAGGATGGGAAAAGCAGAACGTGTACGAGTCCAAAGGCCAAACTGTTCAAACCCCTCGACTGAGATGGATGTTTACAGGAGTCCTGAGGATGGACAGCTCTCTCATCTATATTACTCCGAGAACATGTTGTGCATGTGTGTGTCGAGATGCCATACTGCGCTGCCCACTGAATGAATGAGCTATCTCGTCTGTCAACGGCCGTGCGGGGTTAGCTCTCCGCTTGCTGGGTGTGTCAGTCATCGGGCCATTAAAATAAAAAAGATTGGGGAAAAAAGGAAAATATGCCCGCTTTCTCATTCTCATGGTGTGTATTTCTGTCTGGCCAGGCCAGTGTCAGTCTAGTTTCCCAGACCCGCCTAATGACATTCTCTTGGGACGGAGAAGGCTGCAGATATGCCAGATTTGTGATTTTTAACAGCACCCCATTAATGGGGGCTAGCACGTTATTTTTAGCCAATGATGATAGTTGAAATATATATCTATTGCCCACACAAAATCCCCACACACAGTTTGGATGCTGTCATTTTTGAGCTGTGACTCATGGGGGAGGTGGGAATCTGCGAAGTCTTGGAAGGAAAACGATGACGTGGTCTCTAAAGGCGTCTAAGAGGCCCCTGATAAGATCAGATAAATCTCAAAGTAGCTCTGGAGATGTATTCTCTGCCAGGGAAACAAGTTTTTAACTTTATTTTGTCATCCTTGACGACGAAAAAAGTGTTTTTCACTTTTTTTCAAATCTAATCAGATCAAATCAAATTCTAAAATAATTTGGCAATCCAATCCGATTTCAGATTCTAAAAGTCCTGTTTACTCGAATTTTTTCAATTTGATTCACACATTCGTTTACATGTGCGTTTATGTATTCTGAACAAAACTTCAGCGCAGAAAGACCGTCATAATGTCGCCGGAGCTACTATGAATATAATTGTCGTGTTTGCCTTGATGACATACCTAAAAAGAAAACTGACATATTTAAAGTTCCCCTTTAGTCAATCATTTTATCCCTTAAAACTCATCTTTGATCACCAAAATGACATATTTAAAAAAACAAATCCTTGAAAAAAAAAAAAAATTCTTCATGCATTAAAATAGCTTGAATGTAACTCTACACCCTTGCCTCATTTAGTATACATGGTTCTATGAATATGCAAATGAGCCCCGCCTCCACTCACTCACAGCAGCTCAGAGATCCACTCGTTGACGATCACACGTTAATCTGATTGGTTCCAATTTAGTCCCAAGAAATACTGAAAAGGTACACATAAAAGCATACTACTAGTACATTAGGCCCCGTTTACACGATGGGAAAACGCAGATATTTCCCTGCGTTTTGGCCTGTCATTTACACGAAAACGCCGTTTTTATCCCAGAAAACGATTATTTCTAAAAACTCCGGCCAAAGTGGAGATTTCTGAAAACGCCGGTTATGTGTTGCCGTGTCAACTGGGAGAAACGGGGTTTTAGGTTCTCAAACGTCACATTATGCGGCAGAAAATGCTTACGTCATGTGAGCGCCCTATGTTTAGAGTTTGTTTGGCTACTATTTGATCATGGATGCTGTTAAAGTGATACTCATTTTTACTTTTGTGCAAACGCTTTTGGCCTGTTTGCATTTGCTTCGCTGTCTGTCCACACGAACGAACCTCGCGCTGTTGTTTTGAAAGGAACAGGAAGTCGCTCGTGCTATTCGTTGTTGTCGATTTTGAGGATTCTGATTGGCTTGCATGGCTTTATCCTTCTCCCTACACTGCCGCCCATTTTATTTATGCGGGTTGATGTAAACAACAACTTTTTTTGAAAACGGTGTTGTGTGCACGATGTTATTTTTGAAAACGGAGGGGGAAAAATATTCGTTTCTCTAAATACCCGGCTATGTGTAAATGTGGCCTTAATATCAGTATACTTACTGCATTAAAGTATACCTAGAAAATATCATGATATAATGTGCTAAAAACACTCAAAGTGGCAGCACAAGTATATTATATTATCAGTAGATTATATATTATATCACAAGTGTCTCAGGGTATAACCTGAAGAGCCTCTGAAGTGAAACGGACACATATGTTTTTCCTCTGTGCTAGCAAGCCTTCCTCAAACTATTATTTAATAAATCTTTTTTTTTTTAAGAAATATCAAAACCTTCTAACTGATCCAGTCTGATTTATCTGTCTAGTGGCAGTGTCTTAACAGTTTTACAGGCTTACTGTAAATTTTCAAATGTCAAGCGTAAGCATGCATAATAATGCCATAAAGTCGTAGCGTAGTGCCCTCTCTGTGCAGTAAGCTGTAATTCAAAGCAAAGCCATAGGCTAACACTTAGTAAGACCCCACCGTTAATGTGAAATGACAGTAAAGGGGAAGCGTCTCTCTGTGAGTTGCTAGAATGATGGAGGAGAGTCCTGAGAGAAAGAAATCCAAGCATGAATTTCAGTTTGAAAAATGTCTCTGTTGTTCTGAGCGGACAGGAATAGCCATCTCATACGTTTACACCCATTCAATGCTGCAAGATGTACTAGCAATGACTGTACCAAGAAAGGATAAAAAAAAAAGTCTGGTTTCCTACTTATGAGCGCATGTGTTTGTTGTGACCGTATAAAGACAAACGATGCCATAGAGACTCTGGAAATCGTGTCAGGGGATTTGAAGAGGAGGAGAGGGCTTAAAACAAGCACAGCTTTTCTGGGGTGTTTTTGGAATATCAAGTATGTCTTTTCTGCCCAGTTTTTGACTGTTCCTCTCTTGCAAATGCTGTTTTAGAAGTAGATGCCTGCTTTATTTAGCTAACTTAGTATAGAACATTGTACATAGCTCCAAGTTTATCAGCAGATTCTGCTAAATGGCCTGCTTTGGAAATCTTTAAATATACTGAGAAGAATTAGGACTCCAAGGAAATGCAGTATTTTGGTCACATGGACTATATGTGACTGTTTCCTGTAGCCTGAAGGCATAAATGACGCAACACGAGAGACTGGTGATTTTACCTAGTGTGTGAAGAGAATAAAAAGTTGGATTTCAACTTTTCCTAAGACATTACTGACCAAACCAGTCCTCACTGATCCGAAGTTGTAGAAGTTGCTTTAGTTTAGTTTTTAATCCTAATCGTAGTAGACAAGCAGCATGGATTTGTGTTGTGAATGTCCTGAGACTGAGTTTTAATAAACAGAGTGCTATTAGTAGAATTAAATAGGTCAAATGGTCATTCAGGATGGACTTTTGACTGGCCAAAAATACAATTAAAATAAAACCTTATTAAGGAATTCTGCAGGGTTCGGTCTTAGGACCTCTTTCCTTTTTCAGTTGTTTCAGTCATAGGATCAATTTGATTAGTCATTCTAAAAAACCTTTATTAGTTATTTCATACTAATTTAATTACTAATATTAGTTAATGGATTTAACTCAAGTTAGATAATTTTCAGTGGATATCACAACGTTTTCTATAGTCAAATCAGAACAAGAGTGAACAAAAAAAAGTTGCTTGTTGTACTGTTTGTAACAATTGTTTACCATTTAGTTAACTTACATGTTTTTTTTTTTTTTTTTTTTTTTCAGCAATAAATCAGCTAATTTGAACCATAATACAAAAACAGGTTTGTGTTTTGGATGTTTTGTTCATCACATAAAGCTATAATTTCTTTTTTTTGGTCCAAGTCAGTGATCCTGGTTTATTGTCTTGAATGCGTGCAAAACATCTGAGAGAAATAGCACCATTTTGGTTGGGTTACTCATGAGAAAGGGAGAATATTGCAAAGACAGAGAGAAAGTGATTTATGATTTACCCAAGCTTCAGAAATGATGACTTCTCAACTGCTCTGCAGGGTAATCTTAAGGCAGGCTGCTGGAAATCTAGTAAGAGGCCATGCAGAAGGGGTGAACACATGAGGGATACTTCCTCTGGGAAAGAACAGTGGTGTTATAGGGTGAGGGCCCCTCCAGAGCTACATCTGAGGTCCGGGGCCCAAGGACCACCGCGGCAGTCCACCATAACACAATGACAGAGAGACCCCCTGTTTTAAGCCCTGTTAAGAATTATGCCATAATTAATTACAAAAACGTTGACCAGGGAGCGTTTGTGTTGTGCATGCTTTACTCATGTGTGCGTAGAAGAAGTAGAGTGACCATTTTTCTTCCTTTCCTTCTCTTCTCTCTGATTTTCTCAGGGGGTCTTTGCTGGCCGGCGAGTTGCTCAGGAATGTTTGTCTCTCCTCACACCGGTCCCGGGAGGGACGTTGGTAGAGGTCAGCGTTCCCCCCCCCCCTCCAACATCCCCTGAGGCTATCAGTTAACTCAGTTAGCATGAGATAGACCCCTCTACACCCCCATCCTCTCTCCTCACAACACCAACACAACATCTCCTCTCAAAGACATTCGTCTATTAACACACGTAAGCTCTGGAGCAGCACAGACTCATAACCTCTGATTGATGAGGCCTGTACTGATAAGTCAATAATACAGTAGGTGCATTTGCTTGAATTCTTACGTGATAAAAGTTTATGGATGATTTTCATTGTTTGAGAATATTCAGCCCTTTTAGAGGAACAGATCACCTAAAAATGAAAACTGTCACCATTCATGCTATTCTAAATCCTTTCCTACTTTTTTCTATATCATAATTGTTAAAAAGCTAATTCAACAAATATATATATATATATATATATTCCAAACTTTTTACTGGTAGAGTGCATAGATATTTATGTTCATAAACTATTAGTTCAGTGAAGTTTGATTCTTTACGACATGCTTGGACCTAATCCAAAATGCTGATTGACAGGAACTGCGTAATGCATTTCCATAATTTTTTGCATCATGTCATTCACTCTGATTTTTGTTAAGTGTCTCAGTTTGGGAAATGCATTCCTAAGTCAAACAATGACAGGAAATTGATTCTGCCGGGTAGTCTGTGAGTACAGGGCACTTTAGGGAATATTTTAAATGTCACCACCATCTTAGAAACCACTCAACGAACGAATGTGAGCACAGATATTTGAAACTGTGTCTCAGCAACACAACAACACTGTTTTCAGTGAGTAAAAAGCACACTACAGGCATCCCTGAAAACTTGTGGAAAAAAGTTTGCTCACAATGATGCAGATCTCTCTTGACATAGTCAACTGGAAATGTCCATGAATACCATATTTTAACTCTCAAGTCTAATTTTTGCTATCTCGCGCTTTCATCGCACAGCTATATAACATAGCTCCCCCTCATCTGTCTATCCTTGCTCCCTCCCCTCTCTTTTTGCCTTCCTGGCTAAAATTTACTCTTCCTGTCGTTCGCCTCCCCTCACAAAGGCTATTTATCAGCCGGAGAGCAGCTCGGACTCCGCCGCTAAGGCATTCCACCCAGCGACAAATCCACTTTATTGGAAATGCAGACAGGATCCAGTCAGACCTGGAGCCAAACCAAGTTTTTTTTTCTTACTCTGTGCAAGGTTTAAGGTCGTGCGTTATGGATGGCTGAGTTTCATCCGAGTGGAAATTACTTATGCCATATCAGGCAGCCTCACAGTTCAACCGACACAAGCTGGCAGAGTCCTCAACTTGACTCCCATTGGTGTGCTAACGACCCGGGGCGACATGATTTTAATAAAATACTAAGCATCTTACTTGCTAGGATTAATAAACATAACTGCAATGCTAGAAATATCATCAAAAATAAATGTTACCAAAAAATCAACCTAGTACATACTGATCCACTGGAGGTTATCATTGGAAACATCAGCAGTACTTGTTCACTTTTTTAATATGCAGAAAAGTTTTTTCAAGAATTCGATTTCTGCGAGTGATTACGTCATTGTTGATATCAAGAATTAACATTTGTACTATTGGAAATGTAATTCCTAAAAATAGCCATTGTTACTAGTAGAAATCCAATTTCTGATATCAAGAACAAGTATTTTAACTAGTGTAATAGTGTGTAGTGTTATATTAATAATTCATATCTTGTGAATGAATAAAGTCAAAGCAGCTTGCCATAATCTGAAAAATTAATTCAGTAAAGTTTAGTGCAAGGTTTAAGTGTTGCGCGTCATGATTGGCTACATTTCTTCTGAGTGGAAATTATGCCATGTCAGGAAATCTAGAATTTCAAGTCCCTATCACACGCTAGCCGAGTCCTCAACGAGACCCCTACTGGCATACTCACAACATTCTTAAAAATAAAGGTTCTTTATGGGCATCGATAGTTCCAAGAAGAACCTTTAGCAGCAATTTATTTCAATGGTCCACTTTTGACATTCTACTAACTATAAGTAACTTTGCAACTCATTAGAGTATTAGTAGACTCTCTGCTTAATATCTGCTAACTCTTTATTCTGATGCTCCTCAATAGACATTCTACTGTCTATAAGTAACTTTTCAACTACTGTACATGTCAACTTATTCTACTAACCCCAACCCTACCAGTCTACTAATACTCTAGTTAGTTGACAAGTACCGAATGCAATGATTGGACACAGAACAACAAAAAGTGTTTAAGAAAAATGTTGTTCTGCTCCATTAGAGGTTATCCCTGGCTATCCCCATGCTTTATCATGTAAGGAGAAGATGTTGAGGAATATATTTTTTCTCACAATGGCATGTGCAGTTCAAATTAGAAACACACAAATGCCAGCGGCCTTTAGGCGTACTTTCTTTTACTGCGGCTCGATGGCCAAGAATGTTGCTAAGGTCTCTCAACTGATGTCTTGACCCTTAGCAGACCCCTATCTTTTCAGAGAGTCCAGGGTCTGCTTTCTGTTTGCGTCTTATGCCTTGAGTTAGGTGCTTTGCGTGGCCTCGCTGTGGTCGGTGACCTTTGGATCTCTCCCACACAACCGCTGCTGTGTCCTCCCCGTCCACCTCTCCATGTCCCCCAGTGGCCCCGCTCTGCCCCAGGCACTTTCTGAACTAGATCTCCCAGATCTGTGGGAGAAGAGGGAAATGAGGCTGGGATAAGGAAGATGCTTTTCCCAAGAATAGTTTCTCCAGTAGGGTGACAGCAAGAGGAAGGGGTTTAAAAGAGGAAGTACTGGGATTACAAGAACTCCCCTGCAAATCGTAGAAGGACGCCTCACCATCACCCAGGCCTTCAAGAGGATATTAAAAAGCAACTCATAAACTGGAGGTGGGGAAGAAGTGCACAAAGTCTTCTAGATCTCTGAGATGAAGAGGTCTGAATGATTCAGAGTTTCAGCTGGAAAAAGAATCTAATGGCAGATGTGACTCAGGGGACTGGAAGAGTTTTGGAATATATCCGCATTAGTCTCGTATAGTCATATTCAAGGAATAGTTTACCCAAATATGACAAGTCTGTCATCATGTACTCACCCTAGCGTTGTGGCTTAATTTCGTCCATGGAACAAAAAAGAAGATGAGAAAAAATTAAGCACATTCATGCTGCTCTTTTCCATATCAATGAAAGCTTAACCTTCACTATATGAAACCACCATACATTAGTTCATATGATTTACAGGATCAGCTGTGTGTCAGGATCAAACTGGAATTTAAAAAGCTGTTTACTTAAACACATTCCCCACTTCAGTTATCAAATCTCATGTGCATTTACACATTTCAAGGGTACATTTACACGACAACGATATGCTTAAAATGGAGAAGTTTTTTCTTTCTGTTTTGCACACACAGACGACACCATTGTCAAAACGATCCCCGTTCACACGGATCCGCGAAATGACTAAAAACGCTGTATTCTGCTGAAACCCGTTTTCAAAAGTTTGCAAAACGCCGTTATCGTTTAAACGAACGGCCAAACCGCATACAAAGTTTTACGTTTTAAGTTGAAAACGATCTCGTTAGACCTAAATTGCCAATTTCGCATTTGGTTATGAGACTGTTATGAGCTGTTTTTTGATGTTGACATCATGCTTCTTGATGTCAAGATTTATTGTGTATTCCACCGAAGAATGACATAAGAATGAGTAAGTGACTGTATTTTCATTTGAATTTCAAACTGTTCCTTTAAATTGTGTTAAATAAAAGCCACAGACTATTTTTAATTTTCCTCAAAAATATGATCCACACAGAGCACCATTATGTCTTATTTGCCATTGCCATAACAGCGTATAATGTTCACGGTACGGTCCCCTTCCTCGCCTAACCTGCCGTCACACTACCATTTCACAAGAGCCATTTATTGCCAGTCTCCCAAATGTAACCGATGCTTACAGAAGGATATTACTCACACGCCACAACCCTGCCAAGTCCTGTTCCATGGACCATTAAGGTGTTTAAAGACAGGCATTCATATTTGTGCTATTTTCCCTCCTTGGAGTCTTTCCTTTTTTCAGTGTACATATTTCCCAACAAAAAAGAGAATGTACAAAAAATACCATTATGATCAGTTCATAGAAAAGTTACAGCATGCAGTTTAGTCTGCAATGTAGGGAAAAGAAATGCTCTGGGGAAATAAGGAGGTGTTTTTTTGGTTTTGTTGTATACATGAGTAATGAATGAAAGAATAATGAGTAATCCAAAGAAAGTTAAAAGCATCTCTGAAAAGGTGATAGATGTCTTTGCTTACATGATATTACATCAGTCTCTGGGTGTGAATGCCTCACCAGAAAACAAGGACAAACGTTTGCCTTCAGTGCTGCGGAAAAGAGCTCGGCCTAAATTTGATCTGCTCTGGAGCATTTACATTTACCACATATATCAGGATTAGGGATGGGAAACGTAAGGAATTTATTGGATGTTTCGAGCTCTAATCAGGGCACAATGCCAGAAAAAGACGAATCTGAAATGAACTCTCGAGTTTTGGCAGTGCCTGTTGACTTTATCATTCAGTGAAAACCTCCAACCGTTGTGTGTTTTATCGATGTTCATCGCGTAACTCAGCAGTTTTGTGTTGACTGGTGTCCAGATCTGATTGTGTCAGGGAAAGGTCTGTGTAAGCAACAGGAAGCCAGAGCTCAGGTAATCTAGCAGGAAGCCCTGGCCATGGCCATGCCAGCACAAGCGCCCTGCTTTTCATTTACGTGGAGGCTCTCGTCAGACGTAAGCTACACAAACATACAACACAAATGCCATGTGCGCAAGCAAACCAGTGAGTCCCATCCACATCTTCCTTTTTTACTTTCATAGTTAAAGTATCTACTTGCCTATCAAATATCATTTTAAAAGGTGCTTGCTGGGGAGGAATAAAGTAGACACAAAAGGGAACAATGCAACAAGAGTAAAGGACAATACAGTGAATGCAGACAGCTCAGATCCTTTGGTCTTGGGAGATGAACAATATAAGAGTCCATAATATTGAAATCTTGGACTTTTGATTGAGTATCTTTGTAAATGTTCAAATCTCTTTTGAAACTCCAGATGAGACCCATTGAAGATTGCCATTGCCTTATTTTCAGGAAAGATTTCTGAGAAGTAGAAAGCATAAAAAGATTCTTCATTTAAAGAGGGCCTATTATGTTTTTAGGCGTTCGGCTTTCTTTAGTGTGTAATGTTGCTGTTTTAGCATCAAAAATTCTGCAAAGTTACAAAGTCAAAAAAGTCCCTCCAGCGGGAGTTATTCTCTATATCAGAGTCACTGTTTCTGAACTCCCTGAAACGCCTCCATTGTAGTCTTGAGTTTCTTCCGGGAACAAACACTTGACAGTATTCCTCATTTAAATAATTCATAAGCAGAATAAAGGGGCGGGCCTGGTTGAGTTAGTTAGTAGTGTGTTGAAACTGGCGGTTATGGAAAGAGGCGGGACATTTCCCAAACACGCTCGAAGCGCTCGACGACCAATCACAACACACTGATCCAGCCGACCAATCAGAGCACATTGTGCTTTTCAGAAGGAGGGGCTTCATAGAGACAGGAACTAAACAGGGGTGTGTGTCCCATACAAAAACATAACTCACTGCGTAACTACCATGGTATAATGTAATATTTAATGTATCTACAATATAATGTATCATTGTAGAAACAAACTAGCTAGTCACTACTGTTCACTGAAAACGGTCACACCTCTGTCGTTTGAACCAGCGCCGTAAACAGTGTAGACATTCATACAGGCGGTTCATTCAGTCAGCAGCTTTCTCCTACACGTGATTTACTGACTTGCTGCTTTATTGAACTGAGGACTACGTAACTGTTTTTGTACCCAAATATCTATGACAAGTCTGTTATCATTCACTCACCCTAACGTTGGTCCAAACGCTGGATGACTTCTTTTCTTCTGTAGAACGAAAACCTCATCTTGTTGTTTTACTTTACTTGATGTTTGATTCATCGTGGTTTCTGTCATACTCCAGGGTTCCCTCACACCTTTATGCACATGCTCACTCCTTAAAAACACTGATTCGGCGCTGATTGTTGACATTCTAAAATATATAGATTCAAACGTAAATATATTTAACTCTTTCACCACCGTTGATGAAAATTTCCGTCATTTATGAGACAATGCTTCCCTGCCATTGTTTGACAGTGTTTTCACTGTTATACGGTAGGATAAGCAACTTCTGAAAGAATACTGAATCTCCTGATCAAAACACAGGCGTAGAAGAACAGAAACAAGCGATGAAAGCATTGCTTATATACGTTGTAGTCTAGGAAAAAAACAAGATTTTCTCAGCTTTTGGTTCAAAATATATATATATATTTTTTTTTTTATGAAACACCCACATTTAAGTGTTGATTAAACAAGAATGCATGAAGCTAGAATAAAATGTTTTTCTTTCTTTTCTTTTCTTAAAGCAGAGGGTCTGTTCTTTCTTTTGATATATTGCATGTTTAGATTTTCAGACAACAAAATATTCTGGTAGCCGTGAAAGTTTTGTGAAAATGATCAAATACGCTGGCGGTGGCTGGCAAAAAAAAAAAAAAAAAAAGCGCTGGCTGGGAAAGAGTTAGAGGACTCATGAGAAAGAGGACTCATTTGAGATTTTTCTTTCCTATGTGGGGTGTAACTACTTTCAAAATCATTCAAAAATTTCCAGAGTGCGCAATAATAATACAGCTGTTTATTTCCCTCATATTGAAGAGTCAACAAGTACTTAAGTGAAACTTTTTCAAATAAAATCAGTCGATTTCAGAATAAAACGCAGAAAAGGTTCACAGAGACCGATTTGAGACTAGTTGTGAGACGTCACTCAACGTTCTTGTTACGCATTACCCAGGAGACGTAACTATGCCACAGATCTAGTAGTTGGTTCAGTAATGGATTTCTTTTTCCTTGAGCCTTTTTGGCAAAGGGCCCCCAGGGGCCTCTGTAATATTGGTTGTACAGGGAGCAGGGAAGGTAAGCTCGGGTTTCTCCAGGCCCCAGTGATCTGCTGAGGTCACGGGGTCAAATGCAAAAGTGACAATGTGGATAATTGCCTGCTGCAGATAATGGCCTGTTGATTGAGATCAATTGCTTTCTATGGACTGAGAAGGAAAAACAGTGGACTGAACTCTACCCTCTCAAGATGTCCAACAATAAGACAATAGATGTCTGGCCTGTGGACAAAGTGCACCATATATAAACACAGAGAGAAATAAGGGATATGATGAGAGAGACGGACCTGCGTTCAAGAAACGTGTCAACTGAGCAGCTACTTTTTGAATATGTTGTATGCAAGCTTAATTCGTAGCATGTGTGGCCCTGACCCAGATGCCTTGACAGACATAAATAGAGTTTTTCAAACATTGTTCTCTCTATTCCTGCTGTATATGAAGTGGACTGTGCAGAGTATGTGAATTTTCCATATGCATTAAATGGATGACCTATCGAACACGATTACTGCACCATAAAGCACACGGCTCACAATACATATCACACAAAGCAATGCTCTTAACTCAACCTTTACATTTACAGTGTGATCTGGATTACAGCCACAACTTTCATATTTCTAATTGACTAATTTCATTGGTTTAAAAATGACAATTTTAAAAGTGAGAAATAAAAGAAAAAATAACAGGTTTTGGAATAATGGCTACTGTTTCACTTAGAAGGCATTTATTAGTTGTATTCCGATCATAAAATTCTAATCAATGAATAAGTGATATTTGGATACACTTTATTTAAGCGTGTCCATGTTATACTGTAATTATGCATTCAATTGCTGTGTAATAATAATTAACTACATGTACTTACTACAGGGTTAAGATTAGGGTTTGGTTTAGGGTTAGTTGCATGTAATCATGCATAATTTATAGTTATTACTACAGTAACTACATGTAACGTGTAACAAGGACACTGTAAAAATAAAGTGTTACCTAATATTTTACTAATTTACTATTACTAATACTAATATATTTGTAATATTAGATAAATGCAATTTATTATAGCAAGTACAAACAAATGTCTGTTATTTTGCCTTACATTTAGTGTCCCGAGCACAAATTCAGACATCTTGGCTCAAAGGATGACTCTGTAGAAACAGGTCTTACCAGTCTCAGGATGTTTTTCAGATTATGATAGTTGGTTTGTTGCTGATCCAAGATGGATGAGTCTACCAACTCAACCAGCATTTCGGTTCCATTGACTATATTATTGCCTAATTTCTGTGACATTTCTCAAGGTTTTGAAGGTGTGTGTGTTCACTCTGCTGATCCTCTTGACACTCTGAATCAAACGTTCAGATGGGAAACGTGTGGCTGACATGCAATCGCACAATGAGCTCTTTCATCCACAGCTACTTTACATGCCGAAGGTTCCTCAGGAGCCACACATTTCACACACACGCACACGCACGCACACACACACGCACACACACACACACACACACACACACACACACACACACACTACAGGTTCAAGTGGGAAACCAGAAGCCACAGCTGAGGAATATTATGATTCACACACCAAAACACTCATGTATTATTACGTTATGACAATCAGAAAAGCACATAAAACCACTGCTGACATGCACCTAAACACCTTTGTGGAAGAAGCACATCTGCTACTGTGATGCAATTCAACATCACCGGCAAATACAGACTAACAGAAAGCAATTTAGAGATCATATTTCATGATAACATAAATAAAATGGAAGATTTTGCATTAATGGGAAGGCTTGTACAATTGTAATGCAGCTTTCACCTTTTTGGGTTTGAGAGTATAATTTCTTGTAGTAGTTTCACAAACTACTAACTCAACCAGGCCCCACCCCTTTATTCTGCATATGAATTATTTAAATGAGGAATATTGTGACGTGTTCGTTCCCGGAAGAAAACTCGGTAACAATTTATTTTGATTGTCCGTTTTGAGCATTTTGTTGACTATCAGTAACTTTGCAACTACATGTCAACTAACTCTCATTAGTAGACTGTCTGCTTAATATCTGCTAACTCTTTATTGTGATGCTCCTCAACAGTTATTCTACTGACTATAACTAACTTTGTAAGTACATGTCAACTTATTCTAACCCTAACCCTAACCCTACCAGTCTACTAATACTCTACTAACACTCTAATGAGAGTTAGTAGACATGTAGGTGCAACATTACTTATAGTCAACAAAATGTGTAAAAGGGACCATCAAAATAAAGTGAAACCGAAAACTCAAGATTACAATGGAGGCGTTTCAGGGAGTTCAGAAACACTGACACTGATATAGAGAATAACTCCTTCTAGAGGGACTTTGGAACTTTGCAGACAATTTTCATGCTCAAAAAAGCAACACACTAAAGAAAGATGAACAGGTAAAAAAGCATAATAGGTCTTCTTTAACAAAATAAACAAATATATGTTGCATATAAATCAAATGACGAACATACAGTATGTATGCATATACTTTTTTAGTTCTTTTTTTTTTTTTTTTTGGAGAGCTTCCTTTGTCTGCGGTCTGATCTGGAGGTAAATTTTTGTTTGGCCCGGGACAGTATGTCACTTGTCATCATCAGCGCTCTGCAGGCGGTCAGAAGATAACTGCTTCAAACAAGCACTTGATTACGACTAATGCAGACACAGCAGGGAGCAACTCAGCCATGACTGTAAGTGTGTGTGAGGAGGGGCCCTTCGCAAGCTTTGAAGCAAACAAGATGGATATCTGCGCTGTTTACCTTTTAATTTGGTGCCCAATTGTACGAAGATTGGCTACAAATTGAAAAATGAAGATCAGGTGCAGGAGTGTGTGTGTGTGTGTGTGTGTGTGTGTGTGTGTGTGTGTGTGTGTGTGTGTGTGTGCGTGTGTGTGTGTGTGTGTTTGTGCGTGTGTGTCCGCTTTGAATTTCCATCCACCTATTTTGCTGGTTGAAACAGGCGCTGCGCACACAAACACTCAACCTACCGGTAACCTCAGTGCTTTCAACACTCTCGCCACACACTTCAGGCCATTCCCACTACCAAGCCATGGTCCCCATAAAATACATTTTGCTCATTTTGGTCACATATGTAAGTGTTATAAGCGTGTTTACTGAGCACTACCGGAGCTGTGCTACTGCCCCACAAGACACACAGGACACACATCTTGATGTCATTAATATGCCGGGTTTATTAAAGCCAGAAACGGACTGTGAGAAACCAAACTCAAATCATTTGTTGGACCCATCACACTGTCAGAGAGAGTCAACATTAAATAACAATGGGACCTATTTACATTCTTAATGAATCAGTTATCTAGTCTTATTGTGCACAATTCATCAGTGAATGTTATTGTGAAGAAAAAAAGTTTATTTTAATGCATTGGTAAACACTTTGGGCCCTATCACACACCCGGCGCAATGCAGCACCAGGCGCGACTCAAGTGTTTTTTGCTAGTTTCAGCCTGACGCAGTTATAATTTTCATGTCTTGCATCACGTTGTTTAAAAAGCAAATGCATTTGCGCCCATGGGCGGCTGGTCTGAAAACGAGGCGTGTCTGGCGCATTGTTGGCGTGTTGCTATTCTGAGGAACTGAAATAGACTGTGCCATTGACCAACTGAAACCTGGTCTAAAGTCAATGGCGCAATTATTATTATTTTTTTTGTCATTTAAAGAGCGCGTTAGTAATGTGCGCCTATAGGTCCACAACGCACTACACTCTGCTTATTAAACACACAGCAGCAGCACACAAACATGCCAAATATTTAAAATAAAAGGATTACAATGTAAAAGATTATTATTGTGAATATAAAGTTATGGTGGAATCCGGCTTGTCCCATAGATGGTCTGCTTGCGCAGTTTAACCTCGCATACGAGCAGATCCATTTCCTCTCTGGAGACGTGTTCAGTCTTGCCGTTTGCAAATTCCGGCATGTAAATAGCGAATCTGCCATGGCGCGAGCGCAACTGGCTTTTAAAGGGAATGGCAGATGAGACTCTGATTGGTTAATTGCATGTAAAGCCCAAATCACACCCAATACTCATTAAGAGAATAGGGACAACCCTTTTAGACCATGCACCGGGAGCATCGACCATTTGTCCCGTCGTTAAACTAGCAAAAGTGGATTCGGACATGCCCTAAGTGAACTTGTGCCGTGTGCTTTAGACCATGCGCTTAGATCCTTAAAATAGGGCCCACAATTTCAATAGTCTACTTTAGACAGTCTACTGACTATAAGTTCTGTCAGGACAACTCTTGGAGAGATACTCCGTGACCATTTACAGACTATGGGGCATGTTCCCTCATTTCACAGATGCACACACTGCATCTGTGCATTTTATGTGCATTATATAAAATACATTTATATAGATTTTTTGGGATGCTGGAAAGACATAGAAGGGTTGGGTGCAATTAGGGATGTCCCGATACCACTTTTTCACTTCCGATACCGATACCGATGCCGCAGCTTTGGCTATTTGCCGATACCGATATCAATCCGATATTTTTATTTTATTCTTGAACTAATACTACTAATAATAAAATATAATGGAAGCACTTTCCTCAATTAGCCACTTAAAAACATCTCACTCAAATGGAGAACAAATACTTCTCCAGTATATAGTCCACAACAACAGTTGATAATGAAAGACTGCCAGCCTTTATTCAAAAGACCTCGAGATATGTTTGGCAACCTGAATGAATTTAAAATTAATTTGCTATATTTCAGATCAATATATTTGTTTCCTTTAAATTTTAATTAACTTTAACTTTATTCTCATCTGAATTATAAATAATTTATTTATGTATAAAATAATACTACTTTTAAAAACACATTTGATTTTCTTTTTTATTCAATGTAGAATGTGTAACTTAAAAATAAACAGATTAGTGCTCTGTTTTAGGACAAGAAATGAAAACCAATGCAATGATGAATGTCCAAAAAGATGAGATCATTTTTGCTTTTAAACAGCGTGTGCGTGTGTGTGTGTGTGTGTGTGTGTGTGTGTTTGTTTTTGTGGTTTACGAGGACTTTTGACCTGAATACGCACCAGCACTATGGGGACATTTGGGTTTATGAGGACAGAGGCCATGTCCTCATAAATCCGACAGCGTAGATGTCATTTACTACGTTCCAGACGCTCCCTCTCAAAGTTTGGCGCCATGTCCTTACATACCACAAAACCCTGAAATTTTACCATACACAGTGTATCCCTGATTTCGAGAGTGCGCCCCTGTAGCCAGGTCCTGGTATTACACCCGTGTCATCAAAAATTTGCATCTTTCACACAAGTGTATTATTTGGGGCCTGTGATTGGTCAGATCGATACCGCTAGGCGGGAAATCGCGAAAACAAGATGGCGCCAATGGGCGGAGCTTCAATCAGCTTTAGTGATTGGTCAGATCGGTACCGGTAGGCGGGAGATCGCGAAAACAAGATGGCGCCAGTGGGCGGAGCTTCAATCAGCTTTAAAATGTGTAGCAACTAATGCAAAATACTAATTATTTAAGTATTTTTGCCTGTAATTTATTAATTGTGCATTAAATATATGATAAATAAATAAATAAAATCCCGTTTATATTATGATAAGTACAACGTAATCAGAGGTGTAGTCATTCGTCGTCACGTCATTTCCTGTTTGGACTGGACAAACTCTGCACCTGAGAAGACATCTGTGGACCTGATGAAGGCAACTGTTATCCAAAAGGTAAGTTATAATGTTGTTTAATTGCTTCTCTAATAGCACGTGGGTCCGGTTGGCTTGTTTGTGCATGTTCTGTATGCTCTTCGCTGCTCGTTTTACAGTTAGAAAGCAGCTAGCGCGTGATGCTAACCGTGCTAGCGGACCTATAAGTTAGTGATTCTGTTTACAGACTGACATGAGGGAATCAGCGATGCTTGTCATTTTAAACTCGTTTTCGATTGCACTATATTTGTAACTGCTACCTTTTCTGATCTCATAAAATAGTCTAGCCATCATAATAACGCGTTGGCATGACTAACGTTTCAGTATGTGAAGGGGAGGCTATTTCACCCAGTACAGTATCCTGATATGCTACTGTTAATATTACTACAGTTATGCTTGCTTTAAACACATTAAGACACAAATATGTGCTCTTATTACTCCTGACTATAATAAAATATAGGCTACTCTGAATATTATTAGAACTCTGTTTGATTCAGTCTTATTAATACTGTCACTATTATTGCCTATAATATTAATTGTGAATGAAATCTATGAATGAATAGTTATTATCAATTAACATATTCCTTAAATATCATATAATAAAGTATTAAAATAACTTGAATGCTGTTTACCATAATTGATCAATTTATTTAAAACAAGCTTTTTGAATAATAGGTCAAATGAAATGCAATGGTCGTGAGAGTCTTTTTCTATGCGCGCAGACACATGGGATGATGGCTGAAGTGAGTCAGTGAAGGAGAAGATCAAGATCTGGAAGAGGGCATGCCGTTTACAGACACAGATGAGCTCCAGGGCAGATTCAGCAATCATTATAAAGGTGAGTTCAGGGTTTCCATGCATAAGCAGTGCCATGCGACCAGTGCTCCTCAGAAACAGATTATTTGCCACAGTTATCAGTCACTGAATTATGATTGTGTGTGTAAGAAGTGAGTCACGATCACTTACTGTACATCTAGCACAGGCACAATGTCTCGTATCACTCTCATACATACACACACTTGAACTCAGTGCCGTCCAAATGTATCTAGTTACCAGTGTCCCAGTAAATCTAGTGTCCTCATAGACCAGTATTCTGTCAAACTTACACAACACACTCAGTCAAAGTCAAACATCAGGAACATGCTCTTATGATGTCCTCATAAAACTGTGTCCTCATAGACCAGGATTCTGTCAAACTTACACAACACACTGAGATTCTTCTGTCAAGTCAAACATCAGGAACATGCTCTTATGATGTCCTCATAAAAGGGTGTCCTCATAAAACTGGTGTAAAGCTACACACAACCTGACACACTGTAATGAAAACACATGTAATGTGATGCATAAAAGCCGTGAACATTACCTTGTGGTAGCATTTAAATATTGAAATATTGATTTGAAAACTTTAACTTTGTAATCTTGTATATTATCTCAAATCAGTATTTCATGTGCAAATATTTATTGATAGGTAGCTGTGTATCAGGACCCTTATTATCCTGTCAGTTTATTTTGTATTAATTACTGACTGACTGTACATTATCCTTTATATATTCCATTTATAATGCTTTTTTTAAACTCTTAGGTGAAGTGTTTCTGTATGTAACGCTTAATTTCATATTCTCAGATGAGCCATAAGAGCCAGTGGTCATCAGACAGTGATTGTGCTGCTCTGACTGTGGGTCTAGACGAGGTAAGTGAGAGTTGTGCTGGAAGAGAACGAGCAAACGAAGCAGAGACATCTGTGAGATCTAGTGTTCACACATTTACACCACTGTTTCATGTCTAATGTTATGTTTTGTAGACTCTCAGTGAGGTTGAACCCTCCACTCTCGAAATGAAGAGTCCGTCCCCGTCCCAGTCAGAAGCCAGAGATGTACAGAAGGTATTGTTTTTTTGGAAATTAAATTAGGGATACAGCGATATGAACATTTGGGCCGATAACTGATCATTCTTTATATTCGAAAGCCGATATCTGATATATTAGCCGATGAATCTAAATCCAAAATTTGATATACTTTGAAAGCCTGATTACAAAAACGAAACGCACATCATTTAAAGCCAATGTCCCAAACACTTCAACATAAATCAAACATAATAGTACAGTGGCCTAATGTAAGATTCCTTAACTTTTAAAATGAATTTTACATTCATATTTCCAACTTTCTTTATAAAAAAATGACAACACTTTACAAAAAGGTTTCATCTTGTTAGTATTAGTTAACATGTACTAACAATGAATGAACAATACTTCTACAGGATTTACTTAACGTTTATCTTAACGTTAATCTCAACATTTTCCAAGACATTTTAGGATCCAGTGTTGTATCTGTTAATTTAATGCACTGTGAACGAACATGAACTCACATATTTTATTAACTCACATTAACAAAAGTTTTTCAATATGAAAAGCAATTTCACCAGATGTCTTGAATAGCTCTATTTGGAAATAATTAATCATTCTAGAATGATTGGTGTGATTTTGTAGGGGTTTGCATCTGCATAGAAAATAATAAATTGCAAGCAGAGATAAAAAAAATGAACAAAGATGTGAAATAAACAATGCCTCATATATTCCAGGTAAGTCTAACAGCATTTAGGTACAGAACTTGAGTAATCAACTGTAAAATAACACGGCAGAGTCTTTACATAGCCTGACTTCACAGAGGCCTGTACTGCAATGTCACTACCACAGATGGGTATGAATGATAAAGCAATACATTGTGCAGCCCTACAAGTTAATGTTCATGACTTTAATGCATCACATTACATGCATGTTCATTACAGTGTGTCAAGTGTGTGTGTGTCTTACACCTGTTTTATGAGGACACCGTTTTATGAGGACATCATAAGAGCAATGTTCTGATGTTTGACTTGACTGGAGAATCTCAGTGTGTTGTGTAAGTTTGACAGAATCCTGGTCTATGAGGACACTAGATTTACCGGGACACACATATGGAATATTAGGATCGATACTGATAACCCATAATTCACAGCTCATTGTGGCTAATACCAATAGCGAAAACTATTTGTGCTTGTCAGATTAAATATAATCATTGAAGAAGTTGGTAAAAAATAGCAACCTCTGTTTGGCTTTCAATAAGTGATACTAAAATTATTATTTATTTGTCTTTTTTATATATTTTTACTACTTTTTTTTTCAGATGATAACTCTGAAGAATCAGATGAAACCTGAACAAGATACAGCAACTCTAAAGGTATCCAATAAGTTAATGTAATAACTCTGTTTCCTCAGAAACAGATTATTTGCCACAGTTATCAGTCACTGAATTATGATTGTGTGTGTAAGAAGTGAGTCACGATCACTTACTGTACATCTAGCACAGGCGCAATGTCTCGTATCACTCTCATACATACACACACTTGAACTCAGTGCCGTCCAAATGTATCTAGTTACCAGTGTCCCAGTAAATCTAGTGTCCTCATAGACCAGTATTCTGTCAAACTTACACAACACACTCAGTCAAAGTCAAACATCAGGATCATTTTCTTATGATGTCCTCATAAAACTGTGTCCTCATAGACCAGGATTCTGTCAAACTTACACAACACACTGAGATTCTTCTGTCAAGTCAAACATCAGGAACCTGTTCTTATGATGTCCTCATAAAACGGTGTCCTCATAAAACTGGTGTAAAGCTACACACAACCTGACACACTGTAATGAAAACACATGTAATGTGATGCATAAAAGCCGTGAACATTACCTTGTGGTAGCATTTAAATATTGATTTGAAAACTTTAACTATTTTGTAATCTTGTATATTATCTCAAATCAGTATTTCATGTGCAAATATTTATTGATAGGTAGCTGTGTATCAGGACCCTTATTATCCTGTCAGTTTATTTTGTATTAATTACTGACTGACTGTACATTATCCTTTATATATTCCATTTATAATGCTTTTTTTAAACTCTTAGGTGAAGTGTTTCTGTATGTAACGCTTAATTTCATATTCTCAGATGAGCCATAAGAGCCAGTGGTCATCAGACAGTGATTGTGCTGCTCTGACTGTGGGACTAGACAAGGTAAGTGAGAGTTGTGCTGGAAGAGAACGAGCAAACGAAGCAGAGACATCTGTGAGATCTAGTGTTCACACATTTACACCACTGTTTCATGTCTAATGTTATGTTTTGTAGACTCTCAGTGAGGTTGAACCCTCCACTCTCGAAATGAAGAGTCCGTCCCCGTCCCAGTCAGAGGCCAGAGATGTACAGAAGGTATTGTTTTTTTGGAAATTAAATTAGGGATACAGCGATATGAACATTTGGGCCGATAACTGATCATTCTTTATATTCGAAAGCCGATATCTGATATATTAGCCGATGAATCTAAATCCAAAATTTGATATACTTTGAAAGCCTGATTACAAAAACGAAACGCACATCATTTAAAGTCGGCATGAAATCAAATTTGACAAATCTTCTTTTTATATGTAATATTGTAGTGTTTATTATAAATGATTTATCTGTGCACTTCATTATTTTTTCAAAATTCATGTACCCTTATAATCTTTAATCAAATACATTACCCTTCCCTCCCCCCTCGAAAACGACCTCTCTTCTCTTTTGGTCATGTGCCATGGCGAAAGGGTGCGGCCAGAGCCCATGAGGGTGCGGCTATCGGTGTTTGTCTCGTTTCGCGGGAGGCTCATATAAATATGGTCTGATTCCTGCCTGAAAATTTAGCTGCTTGTCCTTGTTCTCGTCGCTGGGCTCCTCAATAAAAAAATCCTTCATGTGAGGGTAACGGTGGGGGAGTCCGGTGGAGAGAAATCCTCCACAACTGAATGTAAACTGGCATTCAAATCTGCCTCCATTTTGTTTGCAACGCCCAACCTCCAACGATCCAATCAATTCCCGAAGGACGAAATCAAGCCCCGCCCTACATTTTTTTCTAATTTCAGAAGCAGTTTCACTCGGATATACATCACAACAAGGAAAAAATGACAATCTCAACTTCCATTTCATGCCGACTTTAAAGCCAATGTCCCAAACACTTCAACATAAATCAAACATATACAGTAGTGGCCTAGTTTGAACCAGTGTAAGGTTTCTTAGCTTCTAAAATAAATTTTACATTCATATTTCCAACTTTCTTTATAAAAAAATGGCAATACTTTATAAAAAGGTTTCATCTTGTTAGTATTAGTTAACATGAACTAACAATGAATGAACAATACTTCTACATGATTTACTTAATGTTTATCTTACTTAACGTTAATCTCAACATTTTCCAAGACATTTTAGGATCCAGTGTTGTATCTGTTAATTTAATGCACTGTGAACTAACATGAACTCACATATTTTATTAACTCACATTAACAAAAGTTTTTCTCTGTTAGTTCATGTTAGTTAATGCAATAACATATGTATTGTGAAGTTTTACCAAAACATCTATTGCCTTAATAATAATAATAATAATAATAAATCAAATGAAATTAAAATGTTATTAGACAACATTAAACTTAAAATGAAATGGCCTAAAGAGCTGAAGGAACACCCCTAAACCTGAGGCTTTGTTAGATGGTTTTAGCTCAACGGAACACAACCTATATATGATAAATTAGATATTTATACAAAATAAACACAATATTACAACTTATACTTGCACAAAATCATGCACAGATTAACTTGAGCTATTATTAATAGTAATCAACTATTACATAGTGAAACTCCTGTTGTGGATGCGCTCCTCCCAGGACAACACGCTGAAACACAGCAACTAAACCCAAAGAATTCACGACGTTTTTAATGCAATAGTTTGCTCATTATAGTGTTATGTATATATGACAGTCCCAATCATAATTAATGTTTTGCTGACCACCGGTGTGGCCTACAGTGAAGTGTTTACTGTAGCACTCATTAACTCAGCCAAATGCATCCTATATGAGATAAATCAGATATATAACAAAAATAAAAAATATTACAACTTACAATTCCACAAGCGAACTCTCCCTGTAACAATGCGCTGATTTCACAGATTTGTGATTCAAACATTTCAAAACCATCACGGTGAACAGCGCACATCTGAAGCTGAAGGAAGAAATCCATTATTTATTAGTGTTAATATAGCGGCCTAATTTTCTTATCGGATTGACAACGACAACATCAATGAGCATTTATTTTCATGCATCCCTGATTGGTTATGACCATATATTTATAGGGTTTTAACTTTATACTTGATTACAACTTATGTCACAGTGTTTTAAATCTTAAGTCACTATTCATCTCATTAATTTGATCAGTATTAATACTGAGTGGTTTGAAATGTCCCATCATACCTGAATTAGTTTGGCGTCATCAGCCTTCTTTTGCTCAAGTATATCATTGATAATGTAATGTTTTAATTTTATGTTTTATGACAGTGATCAGTCAGTGTTAATGGAGTCAAGTATCTGTGCTGCTTCATTTGGAGAATCTCTGAATCCTTTGTCTCTAATAGATGTTTATTTTTTCTTTCTTTGCCTTGCTTTCAGGTGAGCCCTGAGAAGGAACAATCATCATTGGAGGATCAAGACTGTGTTGAGATGGTAATAAAAAGAGCATTGCATCATTTTAGGAAATGCTAGTCTAGAAAGAACTTTTTCACATCATCTTTGGGGCTGTTTTACACCTGGTCATTTCATTGTCAAAACAATTCCATTTACACTTGGCCACATAAATGTGTCTTCACAAAACGGACATAAATCCGATCTTCAATTCCCGCGCTATATCAGATTTAACGGTGTTCACGTCATCGAAAGCTACCGCTATGAGCAGCATTTTTTGTATCATCAGCTAATTTTAAGATCAATAGGAGAGAGAGTAGCATCAGCACTGGTAAAATCATTTATTCTCACTACTTTTAATGAAGATGACTGTGTGTTGAGCATCTGCGACTTACTTTAATTTATTTTTAGTTTGTATTTTGTGCATCAGCATGCTGAAGAGATCCTCAGCTACTCATCTGCAGTGATGCGTGTTGCAGAAGCGCTGTCATATCTCACTATAACGTGTCATATAGCCTAAAATACGCTGTCACCTGTTTATTATTTGGCATTTTTGGGAGGAGTAAAATTCATAGTGTTACCATTAATTACCTTTACTCTAGTGACTGACCACAGTCTAATCTGTCCCTCCACAGTTTGAACCAAAAGAACCGAAAATATTTTTACGCCTCATAATAACATAAATTGTCTTTGTGTTTTGCGCAATTGCTTTGGTAAAGCATCTCTCAAACATACTAAAATCAAAAGCACAATATGGCTCAATGCCCTTATCAAATCGCAAAAGACGATAAGAAAGTAAGTCTGTAGTCTGTTGTGCTGCGTGTTTCAAACTGAAGAGCACACTTTGCTCGCTCGATCAGCTCATGATCTGGCTTTTTCCATGCCTCGTTTCACAGGGAATGAATGCAGTGAACTCCATCTCTGCATGTGCCATAAGTTTAACATGCATTTGGGAACGCAACCAGCACCAGTTACTCTCTATTTTCACATTCGCATTATATCCACATTTTTTGTAGTAATACAATTTTTCAATAAGATGCGTTTATAAACCTGTTTTCACTTAAACTGCAGGTTTCTGCCAGTATAACAGCTTAAGTGAAGAAATTAAGAAAGTATTATAACCTCTTATTGTAAAATAATATACTCATTATAAAATATTAATTTTTCATTGACAGTATTAGTATATCACTGTCTAGGCGATAATTCTAATAATAGTGATCTTAGTGAAGTATTATAGTTGTTATTAATATGATTATTATTATTAAACGGTGCCATTTGTCATGTTTCATAAATGACTTCTCAATACAGGTTAAACTGAAGATGTTCTTGTTTTAAATGTCTCTTTTTCTTTAAGATGAGATCAGTATGACGGACTCTGATGCCAGTGATCCTGATGAAAGCGGTTCTGAAGGTGATGTTCCTGCTGGAGCTGCAGGCGTCTCCAGTAATGTTGGTATGTGTCAACTAATGATGGGTACACACCAAAAGATTTTACATCTTATAAGATTTTCAAAATGTGATGGACCACAAACATGAGGACAAAAAATCCTAGATTTAACCGTTTTGCTCATATAGTGTGTGGTGTGCCATGATGTGAAAAGACCGTTAGGGTTGGGTATCGTTTAAATTTTAACGATTCCGATTCTGCTTATCGAATCCGGTTCTTAACGATTCTTGGTTTCGATTCCAATATTTATTGGAGAGAAAAAAGAGAGCAAATACTTTTTTCTACCTTTTATTCTTGTTACATTTAGGCTATTACCAGTAAAACTGTGACAATGCATCTTAATTTACAATATACTGTATATATATATATATATATATATATATATATATATATATATATATATATATATATATATATATATATATATATATATATATAACACTTTAAGGAATTATAGACTCGACTCGTATTAATTGTCTGATGTATTTATTCATGATCTCTATTTTAAACAAAACTGGTTCTCATTTTATCCAGAATTATGCGGCTCTAGTTTGTCTTTCTTGCATGTGATACAATTCGCTGTATTTTCATCTTTTTTTGAAAAGCTTAACCAAACTTTCGAAAGTCTGCTGCGCTCCGCCATCGTAAATATAACGTACAGCGCATGTGCGGCAGGCAGGTCCTGGCAGATCAATACAACTGTAAACAAATGCTCACTGACATTCACCTCGCGCATGTGAGCATCACCAAAGTAAGGAATCGATAAGCGGAATCGAAGTGTGCGCGACTTATCGAATCCCCGGTTTTTGGCATTTTGGAACCGGTTCTAGATACCCAACCCTAAAGACCATGCAACCAGAGTCTCGACTGTTAACACTCTAGAGACCTCAGAATAAGCATGGCGGACGATATGCAGGAAGCAATTGCGATGATAGTGTTTGGAAATGTTTTACACAACACGTTGTGTAAACATTTGCGCCACAAATCAACAAGCTGATCCTCCATCTCTGCTGTCCACATCAATTTCAGTTTGTGCTGCGCCATGACTGCGTTTCTTATGCTTCCGTCTTCCTTCATCTCGCTTTTTGATTGGATATGGTTTCCTTTCACGTGATAATCTCCAGAGCATGCGCGTGTTTGTCCTCGGGCTTCCCCCCACATTTCAGGATTTCTGATCGTAAATATTCCACATGTTGAATATTTGCGATTCGCGATCAGGTCGGCTCTGACGTTCTTCCGATCAGGTTCGGACACTCTTAACACACCTCACACCAAGGGAAAATCTGATAAGATAATCTATAACCATCAAGATAATCGGGACACAGCTAGGATTTTCAGAAGGGGGAAATCAGCCCAAAATCAGCCTGATTATCTTTTGGTGTGTACCCAGCATAACAAGTTTGTGTTTATGAACATGTTTATTATTATTTTAAACCAATATATATTGTAGTGCAATTTTACGTTAGTATTTTCACCAAAGAAAAATGGTTTTAAGCCAGTTATATTCACTGAACAAAATTATAGATCTAAGTTCTAAGACTTTTTCTATGTACCCAAAAGGCCTGTTTCTCTCAAATATTGTTCACAAATCTGTCTAAATCTGTGTTAGTGAGCACTTCTCCTTTGCCGAGTTAATCCATCCATCTCACAGGTGTGGCATATCAAGATACTGATTAGACAGCATGATTATTGCACAGGTGTGCCTTAGGCTGTCCACAATAAAAGGCCACTCTAAAATGTGCAGTTTTATCACACAGCACAATGCCACAGATGTTGCAAGTTTTGAGGGAGCGTGCAATTGGCATGCTGACAGCAGGAATGTCCACCTGCTGTTGCCCGTGAATTGAATGTTCATTTCTCTACCATAGCCGTCTCCAAAGGCTTTTCAGAGAATTTGGCAGTACATCCAACCGGCCTCACAACCGCAGACCGTGTGTAACCACACCAGCCCAGGACTTCCATATCCAGCATCTTCACCTCCAACACCGTTGAGGCCAGCCACCCGGACAGCTGCTGCAACAATCGGTTTGCATAACCAAAGAATTTCTGCACAAACTGTCAAAAACCGTCTCAGGGAAGCTCATCTGCATGCTCATCGTCCTCATCGGGGTCTCGACCTGCAGTTGGTCGTTGTAAACGACCTGCGTGGGCAAATGCTCACATTCGATGGCGTCTGGCACTTTGGAGAGGTGTTCTCTTCACGGATGAATACCGGTTTTCACTGTACAGGGCAGATGGTAGACAGCGTGTATGGCGTCATGTGGGTGAGCGGTTTGCTGATGTCAACGTTGGGAATCGAGTGGCCCATGGTGGGGTTATGGTATGTGCAGGCGTATGTTATAGACAACCAACGCAGGTGCATTTTATTGATGGCACTTTGAATGCACAGAGATACCGTGATGAGATCCTAAGGCCCATTGTTGTGCCATTCATCCACAACCATCACCTCATGTTGCAGCATGATAATGCACGGCCCTATTCTGCAAAGATCTGTACACAATTCCTGGAAGCTGAAAACATCCCAGTTCTTGCAGGGCCAGCATACTAACGGACATGTCACCCATTGAGCATGTTTGGGATGCTCTGAATCGGCGTATACGACAGCGTGTTCCAGGTCCTGCCAATATCCAACACAGCCATTGAAGAGGAGTGGACCAACATTCCACAGGCCACAATCAACAACCTGATCAACTCTATGCGAAGGAGATGTGTTGCACTGCGTGAGGCAAATGATGGTCACACCAGATAATGACTTGTTTCCAGACCCCCTGAGACCACACAAAACTGCACATTTTAGAGTGGCCTTTTATTGTGGCCAGCCTAAGGCACACCTGTGCAATCATCATGCTGTCTAATCAGTATCTTGATATGCCACACCTGTGAGGTGGATGGATTATCTCGGCAAAGGAGAAGTGCTCACTAACACAGATTTAGACAGATTTGTGAACAATATTTGAGAGAAATAGGCCTTTTGTGTACATAGAAAAAGTCTTAGAACTTTTAGTTCAGCTCATGAAAAATGGGGGCAAAAACAAAAGCGTTTAGAATTGTTCATAGTGTATGTATATATATATCATACTATAGTGTGCCAGTAGATAATATCAAATTACATTTCTAAACATTCCTTTTGCCATTAATTGTAAAAATCAGTTATCAATAATCAGATATTATTATAAATAACAATTTTTCTAGAACAAAATGAATGGAATCAGTACCAAACCAATAAGTTTATCATGTTCATGTTGGTCAAAAACTTTGAAAAGGAGATGTTTAACACAACATTCCATCTCCAGAATAATGTTTTGAATGTCATTTGAAATGTAATTTTTAGAGATCAGATGTATAACCAGTTTTAAGTTCTAGATGCAGGTTTGAGTTACATCTGAGTTTCTGATCTGTCTATAACTGATTTCCTACAGGTGTTCAGAAGATGCCTATCGAGAAACCACTGAAGTTCCTCAAGGTACCTGAGGTTTAAATCTGAATATGACTACCATTGTAAGTACATGAGCTCTCATATAGTTAGAGTTTACTAAAGCATGTATTCTTCTGTACAGAGAATGAACATGAGGCAGGAATTGAAAACCTTGTGGAAAGGACAAAAAGTGTGCTGGTCAAATGCTGAAGTTACAACTGTAATTGAACATTTTAAGGCACATACACTCACCTAAAGGATTATTAGGAACACCATAGTAATACTGTGTTTGACCCCCTTTCGCCTTCAGAACTGCCTTAATTCTACGTGGCATTGATTCAACAAGGTGCTGAAAGCATTCTTTAGAAATGTTGGCCCATATTGATAGGATAGCATCTTGCAGTTGATGGAGATTTGTGGGATGCACATCCAGGGCACGAAGCTCCCGTTCCACCACATCCCAAAGATGCTCTATTGGGTTGAGATCTGGTGACTGTGGGGGCCATTTTAGTACAGTGAACTCATTGTCATGTTCAAGAAACCAATTTAAAATGATTCGAGCTTTGTGACATGGTGCATTATCCTGCTGGAAGTAGCCATCAGAGGATGGGTACATGGTGGTCATAAAGGGATGGACATGGTCAGAAACAATGCTCAGGTAGGCCGTGGCATTTAAACGATGCCCAATTGGCACTAAGGGGCCTAAAGTGTGCCAAGAAAACACCCCCCACACCATTACACCACCACCACCAGCCTGCACAGTGGTAACAAGGCATGATGGATCCATGTTCTCATTCTGTTTACGCCAAATTCTGACTCTACCATCTGAATGTCTCAACAGAAATCAAGACTCATCAGACCAGGCAACATTTTTCCAGTCTTCAACTGTCCAATTTTGGTGAGCTCGTGCAAATTGTAGCCTCTTTTTCCTATTTGTAGTGGAGATGAGTGGTACCCGGTGGGGTCTTCTGCTGTTGTAGCCCATCCGCCTCAAGGTTGTGCGTGTTCTGGCTTCACAAATGCTTTGCTGCATACTTCGGTTGTAACGAGTGGTTATTTCAGTCAAAGTTGCTCTTCTATCAGCTTGAATCAGTCGGCCCATTCTCCTCTGACCTCTAGCATCAACAAGGCATTTTCGCCCACGGGACTGCCGCATACTGGATGCTTTTCCCTTTTCACACCATTCTTTGTAAACCCTAGAAATGGTTGTGCGTGAAAATCCCAGTAACTGAGCAGATTGTGAAATACTCAGACCGGCCCGTCTAGCACCAACAACCATGCCACGCTCAAAATTGCTTAAATCACCTTTCTTTCCCATTCTGACATTCAGTTTGGAGTTCAGGAGATTGTCTTGACCAGGACCACACCCCTAAATGCATTGAAGCAGCTGCCATGTGATTGGTTGATTAGATAATTGCATTAATGAGAAATTGAACAGGTGTTCCTAATAATCCTTTAGGTGAGTGTATAACCAAAGAAAAACTGGCCACACTGACTGAATGCCAGCAGTGTAAGACCGCTGAGGATCCTTTCCGTGGGTTTTCAATTTCTGCCTCACTCTCATTCTCTGTACAGAATAATACATGCTTTAGTAATCTCTAAACACATGAGAGCTTTTGTACTTACAATGATAGTTGTATTCTAATGACACTATACTCTTCTAGAGCTGATGTACAGCCCAAACTAACTTTGTTGAATACTTTTCCTGTTATCTCTGTAATTCTGCTTTGAAACTTGACAATTCTGTTTACATTTTCTGGAAATAACAGAATTGTCTTTAGGTAAACCGTCCCTTGTAAGTCGGTTTCTCTACATGTTGCAGCATTTATTGCATGTTGAGTGAGTTCATTTTATACATTTCAAAGCCTGTTTAATGACGTCTTTAAATTGTGCCTGTTTCCAAGGGCTGTTTTGTCAATCTTTTCGAAGTTTTGAATGGTTCATCTGCTTGTCATTTTAATATGTCAAAACAGTAATGATACTGTATGCTTTCTGAAAGATCACACAGTTGTGCAAGTTTTATTGACCATGTTTTTAAGTTTGTGGATGTCACTTTCCCCTTAAAATGGTATGTCATGATTGTATTACATGGTAAAACTGAAAAAACTCAATGTTTATGATGATATTATTGAAGTCATAATTAAAGCACTTCTAAAACACCTCTGTCCCTGTAATGTTGCAAGTTGTTTTGTGTATTGTATTTGAGATCCGGTACTCTTAAATCACCTTAGTCTTGGTAATACACCGTGTTGTCAGGTTTGTGTGTGTGTGTGGGCATGTACCATTAAACACACTCGTCCTTATAATGTTGGATTATGCAGTTGTGTATTGTGTTTAAGATCCAGTCCTCTTAAATCACCTTAGTCTTGGTAATACACTGTGTTGTCAGGTTTGTGTGTGTGTGTGGTCATGTACCAGTAAAACACATTGGTCCCTGTAATCCACTGAAATGACATATTTAGTGTATTGTAAAAAGAGTGTCCTCATAATCAAGTCGGGCCCCAAAAATCACAATTATGTCATAGGCGGGAACATTTTAGGATGGGCGGGAATGTCCTTGTGTACCACCAAAATATCATATGGTAATATTTTCTGTTCTGTTGTGTGTATAGAACATTTGAAGTCAGATTTGTGATCTGCAGATTAAAACAAAATTTTTGATATTTGTATCATCACTGTAGGGCATTGGGAAAGGGGTGTCCCCATATACCACCACCAAACTTGTTTGGGCATCAGTGTCCTTCTATACCACAAAAACAAGTATGTGTGTGTGTGTGTGTGTGTGTGTGTGTGTGTGTGTGTGTGTGTGTGTGTGTGTGTGATTTTGGTTGGGTGACAGTTACAGTTTGATTTTACACAAATATAAGTAGGCTAAACACTTTTTCCAGTTTTAATGATGTCCTGTATGAAAATGACGGAGTATGTTTTTTTGTTTCCACTGTTCGATCGCGCCCGTGCCTCTCTCTCTGACACACACACACACACACACCAGCATTGCAATCTTGACATCGCAGCCTGTTCATTTTGCTGCGTTCACACCAAAACGCGAATAGAGCGTCAAATTTGCGTCTATCGCGTCTAGTTCGATGCTTGAACAGTTTGAATCCATTCGCGTCCTCCGAATCCGGCGCGTCCTACCAAAGCGAGTAGGACGCGCCGTGCGCGTATAATGATAAAGTGAGCGTTTGAAGGATATAGACGCGCGTTCAGAGCTAAGGCGGGCTACAGATTAGGTGTCCCTAAAGAACCCGCATATGCGCGTAGCTAACAGTAACGTTAGTTTCGTATTACATTAATTAATGTGCACGCGAGATTTATTTATTTTTATACCGTGTATTCTCTGTGTAAATCCATGCACCGAACGTACGTTCAGTACGAATACGTACCGTTCCACCCCTAATGGGTATCGGATCATAGGTATCGGATAATTTTTTTTCTCCCCTCCGATATCCGATCTAGCGTTTTGGGCCAGTATCGGCACGATACCGATGCCGTGGATCGGATCGGGACATCCCTAGGTGCAATATATGTAGGATTATTGTGTGTAAATGTTAAGTTAGACTTACCTATGGCTTGGTATGTTCCGTATGCAGGGCCACGGCGTTAAGATGGCCACCGTAACATTCAGTAGGCGGGGTGGTGAGTGTGGCGTGAGCATGGTCAGAGAACCGCCACTTTAGTCTGTTTGGCACAAACGTGTTTCCTGTTGTGTTTATTTATTTTTTGTTATTTTTGGTTTGTAACACTACGTTTTCTGCACCGTGGGATTTTTCTACTTGTTGTAAAATAAAGTTTGCATTGAACGGATTCCTGCTTGTTCCAGTCACCTCATTGCCTCTAACCGTAAGGGTCATTCACAACATATGGCAATGTTAATGTATTTGGTCTTGGCGGAATAGATCTGTTACGCTGCTGCTGCTGCTGCTGCTGCTGCTGCACATGTAACATACATGAATGAACCCATAGCAGATCTATACAGGTGGAGCTGGGGAAGGGGAAGGGTTTCTGAAAGCATAGCATACTGCTAACAGCAACTCTACCAGTATTTGAATGTTGAGCCGCTGCTCATTGGCCACTGATGCAACAGCAACCAATCAGCTGTGCCATGTAGATAATCGCTAACAAATTGAGTTGAGGACCTTTCATCCTGCGCCATCTAGAGTTTCATGCCAGAACTTGGTTTTAACTCTGCAAACTACATGTTAACTAGCAGTCATTAGAGTATTAGTAGACTCTCTGCTTAATATCTTAATAAACTCTTTATTCTGATGCTCCTCAATAGACATTCTACTGACTATGCGTTACTTTGCAACTAAATGTTAACTTATTATATTAACCCCAACCTAACTGTCTACTAATATTCTAGTTAGTACACTCTCAGAAATAAAGGTACAAATGCTGTCACTGTGGCAGGACCTTTTCAAAAGGTACACCTTTGTACCTAAAGAGTGCATGTTAGTCCCTCAAAGGTACATATAGGTACCAAAAGTGTACATATTAGTTCCAAAAGTGTACATATTAGTACCTAAATGGTACATATTAGAACCCTTTTGAAGGGTACTGTCCCAGTGGCAGCTTTTGTACCTTTTTTTCTGAGAGTGTAGACATGTAATATAAATTAATTAGAGTTAGTTTACATGTAGTTGCAAAGCTAGAGTAAGTAGAATGTCGAAAATAAAGTGTAACCTATTTTTTTTTTCAGTATACATCCAAATAATTATACTGCAATTATGTATTTAATGTATTCGCAAAGCTTATCTATTGAGCTCTAAAGTTCTAATGATGTACGTTCGCCACCTAGCTCGTGTTTTTTTCTTCTTCTAAACATTAGAGGGAGGAGAGGTTGTGAACAGGTGTGATAAGACTCAAAACAAGCAGATCCAGGAAGAGGCTGATATTCCTGTGTCCCTCGTCGGATGAACACCCCTCCTGCTGACAGGACAGATAGCGTGTGACTCAAAACAACAGCAGAGAAGATGAAATAAGCTGTGTGGACAGCGCCGGCGTGGGACGCAGTGGCACACGGGACAGTGTTTGCGAACTGGCTTTGTGTTTTCACAGGTTACTGTGAATATCTGTTTATTATCTGCTTATCTGAGCCAGCAGTGACGTTCCACAAAATAACAAGCTGAATGAAACAGGGAACTGTTTTGCTGTTCTCAAATCTCCTGATGGTTCAAACATGACAAACATGGCGATTCCGAAATCACTAAAGACTGATTGTGGAAGCTGGAACTTATATTATTACATTCTTATTTACAATATTATGAGTAAATAAGATATTAATCAACATATAAAAATGTAATTAATTAGAAGTCATAATTTTTACATGCACTTTGATTTTGCATTTGAGAATACTGATATCATGTCAGTGTGATTATTTTCACCCACACACAACAGTGTTGGGAACTAACTAACTAAAAATAGTTAGTTGACATGTTGTTGCAAATTAATGAGAGTTAGTTGACATGTATTTGCAAAGTATTAGTAGAATGTCTAAAGTGGACTATCGAAATAAAGTGTAATCAATCAATTTTTTGACCTCTGAAATGATTTGTTCTTTCTGCTGACATAATCAAGGCAATGTGGGCGGGATGAATAATATTAACCAATCAGTGACCTTTCACGATCCAATCAAGTCCTGATGGATTCAAACCAGTCCGCTCTACACATAAATATACAGCGGTTAAATGTATATATAGTACAATCAGATTTTTTCTGATGATAAATAGTTCTTTTGGTTGCACTTTATTTTACAGTGTCCTTATATGTTACATGTACTTACCATAGTAATAACAGTAAATTATGCATAATTACATGCAACTAACCCTCAGACAAAACCTAATCCTACCCTAACTTTATAGTAAGTACATGTAGTTACTTAATATTACTCAGTACTTAAATATATAATTACACTGTAACAATGACACCTTAAAATAAAGTGTAACCGTTGATTTTATTTAACATACTTTTTTGTGAATGTGATATATCTAAAGTGTTTTATGAGACAGAATGTATACAGTAGATCTGCATATATTGCAGTTATCCTATCTGATTCACTTATCAATTCAAATCTATTAGCGTTCAGCGAGCTCTAATGTTTATCAGCTATTGGCCACCCACTCAGAAAGCTCACAAACACAAGTGGGGATGGGTCTCAGCTGTGAGTAATGTTGCAGGTCAGATTTGGCTTCATTACCTTCCTGCTGTCACTCACACACCACTGACCCCAATCTGAGTCCTTTTCCCACACACACACACACACACACACACACACACACACACACACACACACACACACACACACACACACACACACACACACACACACACACACACACACACACACACACCTGTGTGTTCACAGATGTCAACAGTAAAATAAAACACTTTAATGTCTGCATTCTCAACTGCTGATCTAAGGTTTCATTAATTATCAGATTTAGTGTATATTTACCTTGCATATAAATTATAGCTATATGTAGTTGCATGCGCTCAGTGTGCAACAGTGTTGAGGAAGCTACTTAGAAAGTTTTTGGCAAGCTATAAGCTTTTTTAAAGTCAAGTAGGCTAGTTAAATATAACAAACATGCAAAATTTTAACCAGTGAATAAATAAATGCATAATCAATATTTATTCCAGAAAGCATGCCGAGCACGGCAACTCATTATTATACACTGCTGTAACACATGCTGTTGTGCTGCACTGGTGTGTATAGATCATGTCTCATCAAGTCATAACTATCGAAAACAGTAATAATCTGGCCATGCAACAATGAGAATCTCAAAGTAGACAAATAAAAAAGTAAACAAATAACAGTACAGTTATGCGTGCATACAGTAATGTAATGATTTGTGATGTAAAATGATACTTGTTTGATGAAAAAGCTGGAAAACTACATTGTTTTTTAAACATATGAGTAAAGGTTAGTACAATAACTGTCATTAGAGTACTGTAAGGTTAGGGTTAGAATAAGTTGACATGTAGTTGCAAAGTTACATATAGTCAGTAGAATATCTAAAGTGGACTTTTGAAATAGTGTTACCCAAAATTATTATATTATATTATATTATATTATATTATATTATATTATATTATATTATATTATATTATATTATATTATATTATATTATTACATGGCTCTATGGAATACTTGATTCTGATTGGTCAATCGCGCCATCCAGTGAAGTGTTTTTCCCAGATAACAACCGCTGAACACAGAAACACAGGCTCATCCGGGTCACTGAAGTCAGCAGTGATATACGCCTGCTTGGAACGGTTTTTCTTCGTGGAAGTTTTTGCATTTGGTGAGCTAATAGAATATTAAAACTCAGTCAAATCAATATTTTGTGTACAGTTATTTAATTATGCCATCCAGTATTCTGCTCGCTCTCTCTTGTTTCATACAAACGCAGCGGTGGCCATTTTGTGACTATTGTTTTAAACACTGTTGGACTATGAGATACAAACAAGTATGATCTTAAAACAGTTTAACCTGAAATCAATATCTCTCATTCCCATAATTATTTATGTGGCTAAATGCTGTGTAATAAGTGATATGACTGTATACCGTATCTCTTAAATGTCCGTCTAGTTTGACCTCGCCGCTGAAACTGCTCTCTCCGCGGAAGCTTTGCGTTTAAAGACCTAATAAAATATTTAAACTCAGATCAATATTTTGTGTCTAAATATTTACTACGGCAAGTAGCCGTGTAATAAGCGGGATCATGTACATCCAGCCGGTTGTTATCGCAGAATAAACCCCTTCAGTGTGAAGCAAGACCTGATCCTGATCACCCTGTCGGGGGTTATTCTGAGATAACAACCGGCTGGATGTACATTATCCCTTACTTATATTATAATATCTTATATTATTAAGTACTATATTATGCTATTAAAGCATAACGTGACTAAATGGATTATGTTTAATTACTTTTTAGTATCAGGCTGAAGGACTGTTCAGTGTTACTTGAGTTTTTCTTGTATTTCAGCGCAGGAGTGCTGGCTGTCTGCGCATGCTCTTGTTGACATTCAGTCCTCCATGACTTCTGTATGTGTCTGATATTGGCATTGCTCTCAGCAGAGGTCAGCTCCTGTGGCTCTTTGAAGCCTGTGAACTGCATGTGTAGTGGAAGTGTAGGAAACAGGTGCTGCTCAACTCCAGCTGTTCTGTCTCTATTTGATGTGCTTTATAAAAGACAGATGCAAAGTGCCGAGCCGAGAGAAAGATACACACCATTACACTTCTGCAAATAAATACTGGGGATTCAGGCTTCATTTGATTGTGTTAAGAACGGAAGACAGTTTATCTGAGACATTTTCTTTCATAATAATCTTTACGTTTATTTAGTTATTGTCGATGTGTGTATCTTCTCATTGGTTAAGACTGATGTGCTTCATTGATCCTTGGACTACAAATCTGGACTATTTGTGAAAAGGAATAAATATTTGTTCACTTTCACTTTCTGATGATCTTAATTAACACTTAAAGTTCCCATAAATTGAATGGCGAGTGCTGATTTCTTTAGTTTGTTGATATATTGCCTTTTGAATGAGGAAGTACTTCTAAGGAAATACCGAAGGCCCTTTTCAAAATAGCCAGTAGCCAGGGTTATTAACGTTAGCTAAAAAAAAAAAAAAAGTTACTTTAAATAAAATAAACATTCAACTGAAATAAAATGAAGTGTTAAAAAAAAAACTTAAACTTATTTCATTTTAGCTAGATGCCAAGGTAAAAAAATTCCATTTTCGTTTAGTTTAAGTTAAAGTACTAAATCAAAATAAACTTTCGAAATAAAACTACATACATATTAAAAACTAAATTAAAAATTAAAGACAAAAAACACAACACTATTACTAAGGCTTTGACTAATATGATAAAACAGTTAATTCCAATCCTTGATTCTGATTGGTCAATAGCTGTGCTTTATTCACGATAAAACACGGCTATGACCGCTTCACCCAACTGTTCTATGTATCACTACACATCACCCCTAGTAGCAACCACTCTTAGTAACTTAAACACATGTTTGATCTCATTGATATTTTCATTGGAGCTATAGTAGAGTATTGTGAGAGAACGAGTAAGCGAGTGTACCTGCATTTACAGTAGATTTTGCATTTTCCTTCAGGTCAGTCATGTTGCTGATGACCTTCGATGATCCAGTTTATCCACAAAATGACTTTAAACATCACATTTGTGCTTAATTTGAGTTTTTATTGCTTAAGTAAGAGTGTTGAACTTTCTTCTTTTGAGTCATATTCTTCTGCGATCTTGAACACCAGCACAGCTGAAAGGATTGTTTGAGCGGCGCCCTCTACTGTACAGGAGTAAATATGCATTTCCTTCAGCCTGAGGCTTATTCATTTCACTTTTGGTGTGAAAGGACCTTTGCATTTGGCAAAAAAATAGAACTTTTTTAGTTATAAAAAAAGAAAAACACAGGCAAGCCCAGCCCAGGTGAGAAAAAGTAACGTATCACATTACTTTCCATTCAAAACTCTCAACTAACAAATTGTAATTTAGTATTAATAACTTGATAACACTTAACTGCAATATTACAACTTTGGTAAATAATCATTAAAAAGTAAAAGAGATCAAATCAAGCTTAATTATTCCCATTAACACAATACTTATCCAAACAAATACAATGTTCAATATTCTAGAGATATTCATACAGGTATGATGATAATGAGTGATTGAATATAGTTAATGTAGAGATCATATATTGTGAATGTATACTCGTTGAAGTGTACAGATCAATATTGGTAAGCTGGACATGTTTAGATATTTAAATCCAGTACAGGAGGATTTTGATTTGTGAAAATATTTTAAATCTCATAGAAACCCATTTAAATCCACTACATATACTGTGCCTGGGAAAGACAGGCGTTCACATATTCCCAGACGAGCACATGCACAGACAGATCCATCTCTGAACAGAGGTGTCTTTCTCAGGCAGGACTGCCACCTCCCTAAAGCCATGTAGATGCAATAAAAATAAATGGCCCCTGACGATGTGTTAATCCACTCTTACAAAGCGTCTCAGGTCTGAATTAAGTTGTCATTTTTTATTGCTACCCTGACACCTGTTTATAATAGGGGGCCTTGGTGACTTATGCCCATGTTATTACAGCCAGCGGTGGGAACGTGTGCTGGTGAACAGAGAAAGAACTGATCTGAGATCAGAAATGCACCAATCGGGCCTAAAGAGAGCAGATTTCAGAACAGTGGGAAATGAAACAGATTTTTTTTTTTTAAATCCAAATAAACTCAGCCACACTTTCTTCCAAACAAGCTATGCTAATATGTATGTTATTTTCTGACCACTATTCTGCTGGCTATAGCGGTAATTTAATGTCTGCACTTTAGATTTAGGTCACACTTTAGATTACAATCCAATTCTCACTATTAACTAACTATTAACTATGGCTTTTGCCTCAATAAACTCCTCTAATTAATAGTTAGCAAGGTAGTTGTTAAGTTTAGGTACTGGGTGATTAAGGGATGTAGAATATACTCATGCAGAATAAGGCATTAATATGTGCTTTATAATAAACAGACAGTATCCTACTAATATGCATGCTAATAACCAACTAGTTAACAGTGAGAATTGGACCAATAGTGTGACCAAAAGTTTGTTTTTCATCAAGAGTTAGTTTCCATACATCATCAAACTTTTAGTTACAAATGAGGACAATCTTTGGTCTTTGGTTTTTGACCAAAATTTTTTTGGTCATCACATTAAAAATAACCTTTAAATTAGATACAATTGTGACTTTTTAAGCTTTGAAGTGCTGGAAAAAGTTCTTGTTAAGTTCTTGAAACATATCGGGTATTTCCACCAGAATAAAATATATGTATAATGCAATGCTAATCGACATAGCCTTTATCACTGTATAGAACACCACAAATAATATTATTTCAGCCTCATACATTGATATGAAGATATTGTCAGATCACAAAAGGAAGTTATTTTAAATACTGGACGTTATGAAATGAGCTGGAGTAAAAACATGTCATGAAATATTCTATTTTGTTGGACAACAGGTTTGTAAGCGTGTTGTAAGATGTTAGGGTCGTGTTGCTTTCAAATGCATGTTATAAATGACAAATCTTTGCGCTGAAACTAGATGAATGAAGATGAATCTAGCGGCATTTACTGTGAACCGATCAATGTTCTCTGATCTCAGTGCTGTACTTTACTAAGAACACGCTGAGCATGAACTTATTTAATTAGAACTTGAACTAGTCTTTGATAGTAGACTGATTTCTGAGACAAAATTCAAAGATGAAAGAAGAAATCCCCAAAGGAGAGGACCTGGGATTCTGAGATTTTGCTCTCCATTAGAAATATAAACTCGCGTCTGATGATTAAAACGAGAGTAGTTGACTCGACAGCTCAATGAACATTCAGAATGATAGGCTGACAAGGACTTAAAAGCACTACTGTAGCAGTTTACTTTTTCCATCGTTAAAATTATTAACATGTTTACATTGTAGCAGGACAATCAAATGAACGCAGACATTTCCTGTGTGATTTCATTAAATAAGCACAATAATAGCGTTCATCGCGAAAGGGACATCAATTACGCACAGATTCAGAGAAGCTTAATTTTAAATTAAAATATGTCAGTAATGTATTGGACTGAGATAAAGTCAGGCTAAAATTTAAATGATTATTTCCCAGAATAGGAAGGGAACGTCAGCGTCATCAACTGCGAGCGCAAAACAGAAAGTTCAATACTTATACTCCAAGTGTCAAGCAGTGATTGTTATGAATGAATGAAGTGGCATTATAACTCGAACGCATGTATAGGTGGTAGTAAGTATAAGCACTTTTACTTTGATTTTTGTTCTTTCAGTGGTGTCCTTTTAAGGCTATGTCTACATTAATCCGGATACATTAAAACAGCGTTTAAGTTTAAACATGCTCTCTGTCCACACTAGCGTTTCAGTGTGGATGAGAAACTTTTGGAAAATGCCTGAAAACATTAAATTCACCTTTCTGCGTATGCGTGAAACCTTAGTTTTATAGTTTTATTTTTTATAGCAAAATATCTCAGCATTCACTGATGCGTCCAGGTCGCACACACTCACCATTATATTGTCGTGCCGTTGATATGTATTAATGCGCATGGAAACGCGGGTGGAATGAGCCACGACAAGGAGAGTCTTTTCACAAGTTTTACTGAAGTTCTTCGGACACAGATGTAAGTTACAGTTCACAGCACACTCACCAACAGTGTTACATTCATGAACACAGACTTATATCAGGTTGCTGCAGCTGATAAGCGCAGTTTTTCAGACGTGCGATGAGCATGCGAGGGAGAACAACAACTAACGTTACCAATGTAACTTCATGCTCTATACTTAGGAGTGCGTATCTGAACATCCAATGAGCTACAAGAACACAGTAGGCAGTTAAGGGACTTAGATCTGTGTCCAAGATATATTTCCCTTCTGCAGAAGGATACCCAAGTATCGGTACAGAAGTTAACTTTTCCTTGAGCTGTGTGAAGGCATTTGGTGCTCCTCAGTCCATAGGAATGTTACTTCTTTTTGAAGGAGTTCGTTCAGAGGGCTGGCCAACTCAGAGAATGGCGGGACAAACTTCCTGTAGAAGTTACACAGTCCAAGGAAGGCCTTTAGCTCATGCACACTTGTGGGGGTTTCCCAAGCTTCCACATCCTTAATTAAAGCTGGATTGGGGCGTATGCCCTCACCACTGACCACATGGCCCAGAAAAAGGACTTCATCTTTGAGTAGATTACACTTTGATGGCTTCAGCTTCAACCCGTAACTGTCGAGGCGTTGGAATACGACTTTGAGATGATCAAGGCTCTCATCTACCTCTTTACCCAGGATTATGATGTCATCCAAGTAGATTAGAACGGTTTCCCACCTAAGTCCTCAAAGAACAAGCTCCATTGCCCTTTGGAAAGTGCTTGGAGCATTGCACAATCCGAAGGGCATACGATTGTATTCATAGAGGCCATAGCGAGTGATGAAGGCCGTCTTTGCTCTGTCCATTTCATCTACTACAATTTGCCAGTACCCAGACTGGAGGTCTAGGGTAGAGAAAACACAAGCGCCACCAAGAACATCAAGACATTCCTCAATCTTGGGGAGAGGATAAGCATCCTTAATTGTCAGGCTGTTTAGGCGCCGATAGTCGACACACTAGCGGACACCACCATCTTTTTTACGGACTAGCACCACAGGTGATGCCCACTCCGAGGAGGAAGGTGTAATGACTCCTGCTTCCAACATAGCTTTGAGATGCCCCTCCTCTTCCCCTTGAAACCCAATACAAGCTACAGTACAGCTGTTAAGAATCCAAGATCATCATCTGACATGGCAAAGAGAAACCTGTATGAATGCAGGAGCTTAACAAGTCATTGTTGCTGTTCCTCACTTAATGCTCCACTTGAAGCAGCATAAAGGGCTTGGAGGTGCTCGGGTAAGTCAGTGGCAGTTGTCAGTCTTCTCAGTTCTGAATGAGCTGTGTCATCACTCTGCTCTTGAAGACTACAATCCTCTTCTTGCTGTGTGTAATTTGATAAGCTCTCATCTGAATAAGTTTCAACTAAGAGACCAAGGCAGGCTCCTTTCAGTAAGGTAGTTTTGTGGCTGGAACGGTTGCAGAGCCTGACAATCACCCGTTGCTCCATGGTTGTGACAACACTTCCAGAAGCCACAGTTTCCGTGATCAGGTAGGGTTCCAAAACAGCACAGACACCAGGTTTTGGATTGTCAACTTCTCTCCCCAGACAAGACATTCACTTTCTGGAGGTAACATTGTGTCTGTCTCCAGGACGACTCGTGCAACATGATAGTCTCTTCCATCACCGCCAAAGATCCTAGCAGGAACCAGCTCCTCCTCAATTAATACTCTGCCGCTAGTGTGGATTGTTACATCTGCAGCTTGCAGAAGATCGAGGCCCAGAAGAACAGAGTCACGTATCGGAGCCACAAAAAACATCCCATTCTGCACTCCAGGTACCAATTTAGAATTTAACTTTTAGTCCACCTTTGGTGCTCATGTCTTTCCCTGATTCTGCATTATGGAGGCATGTCTGTGTTAAAGCCGTCTGCTTATTTGAGGGAAACTGCTAATACAAGGTTTCTGAGATTACAGTCCCTTCAGCTCCTGTGTCTACAACGGCTTTCACTGGAATGCTGTTCACAGTTGCATCAATTAGCAAGCTTGGGGCTCTACTTGTAGCACGTCCCACCTGAGGTGTGGGGGACTGACTTCTCCAGCTTACCGAGTCTCTTGAAGCAGTACTGTGGTTTTGATCCTTACTACTCTGACCAGAGTTGGGTGGCGGGGTTGCCAGCCTCACGCACTCTCTGCGAAAATGTCCTTCTTCACCACAGTGATAACACAAACCTGTTCCAACACGGCTGGGACTTGGGGAGTAGGATCTGGTTTGTGCTGCACTTCTTTGTGATGGAGACCGCCCTCGCCTACTTTCCTGATTTGCTTCCTCCAGCTTTCTTGACTCCTTAGCCACAGGGTCTAGTTTCGATTGCAGCTGCTCGATCGTTTTCATCAGTAGGTGAAACTGGTCAGCAGTCACATAGTTCTTACTAATTCTCTCCACTGTCTCTGTTAGGGGTGCAGTTTTCAGCGAGAGAAGGGCTAGCTGGTCTGCAGTGACGTAGCTTGGACTATGCACTCTGCGTGAGGCTGCTGGAGTTTCAATGGACATGTCATCATCATCTGCCCATGAAATCCACCTGGCTCTGCTCCTTGCATCAACATCACGCCCCACAGTGGCTCGATAATTGTGTTCGTGGGCCTCTACAAGTCTTTGAGCCTCCACCAATGAATTCAGATCTCTGTTCTTTACTTCATAAGCCACCTTTTGGTTACGAAGCCCCTTGAGGAAGAAATATGTGGCAAGTTGGTCTTGCAGATCGAGGTCCACACCATGGTAGGCTAATGTGACTAAGCGTTGTACCTCTTCTGCAAACTCTGCTGCAGACTCTTTGAACTGGCAGAGTTCTCCAAGCTTCCTTCTAATTGTGGTTGGGGGGTCTCGTTGACCAAAACGTTGAGTTAGCTGCTCTTTCAGAAGAGTATAGTCCTCTCGAATATGCTCAGGAAGTGAACAGACGTACTTAACCCTCTGGGGTCTGAGGTGTATTTAGGGTCCTTGAGATGTTCTGACATGCCCTGACATTTGTGCTTTTTTCAGTTGCTTATAAACATATTAATGGCAAAGGTGAAATTACACTCTATTTAGCACAAACAGGGCTACCATAATATGTGAGCAACATGTAGTGTACATGTTTTCATTTTTGAGAGAATAATGTTTATGAATGGTTATTGAAAAAAACTAAAAATGAAAGTTTCTGAAATAATGCCACAAAACACATACTAAATACGTGTCAATAAGACTTTTTTGCCTATAGTTTTTTCTTCAAAATGATGTGAAAATCATCCTGCCTAATCATTCACATAAAACGATACATTGATTTAAATTTTGTGAAACACTTTTAGTTTGGAAAGGCAATATGCGGATGGGGCGTAAACGATCCAACACCATCATGAATATTTAGTGGTTCACACTGAGAAGTTCACACCCATAATGAGCATTTCATTCAGGAAAGAATGCAAGGACTATATATATATATATATATATATATATATATATATATATATATATATATATATATATATATATGTGTGTGTGTGTATGTATGTATGTATGTATGTATGTATGTATGTGTGTGAGATTGGTTCACAGTTGGAAACACAGTTGTTGTTTTTTTTCACAAATTGTGCTTGCAAATTGTATAATATCCAAGGTAAACATTTCTAGTAATTGTGCAGTTAATTCTCATGCTGTATTTTCAGAAAGTTTTGGAATATATTCTCTACCCAAATGTGTCACCAATAAAACACAATAAAAAATTATTTAAAGAGAAGGCTTATATTGACCTTTTAAGTTTTTGTTTACATCTATCCTTCTATATATTTTAGCTATTTTATTGAAAAGGTTATACAATTACAACAATTACAATTTTAACAATATTTCCAGTGTAATCTTTCTTTGTAAAAATACATTTTATCATACATATTTCAAAGTTAAGGATTCATTAGTTTGAATATCGCCTACATTGGAACAAACACTATAACATCTTAGTTGATTATTTTTGACAAAACATATATATATATATATGTGGTGAAGAGCCCCTTTAAGCATGACTCCGCCCCATCATTATTTAGCGGGCCTTATTTGGGCTATATAAAGGGCATTTCCAGAGTGGTAGAATATGGCGTCATCCTTGCGTTCATCTGGGTGTCATGGTTGCTGGTACCCGCTTGCTCTGTGAGCTGACTTTTCCACGCAGCTGGTGTCTGTGTGGAGGTGCGGAGCGTACTGCTCAAGGTTTTTTTTCCCTCCGCATTGCTGCTATAGTTCCAGTGTAGAAAAGAGATCCGATCGCACATATAACACGGCGTGCTGTAAATGACTGCTGCTCTCCTGCGCGGTAGTTTCCATTGTATTGTGTATATGCAGGCGTGGGACTGTATGTATTTTATAAATGTATGACGCGTGAATTCCTCTGTGTAGTAAATAGGATGAGGGAATGGTCTGCCGGATATTTGAACGGAAGTTCTGCTGATCGGTATGTAAACCCATTTATGTCCATGTCCACTTTGAAGCAAAAAGTGTGGTTTTAATTCTGTTTCTTGTGTATTTTAGGCCGTTAAAGATGGCGCTTGATCGCAACGCTGCTTAGCCTCGACGCTGCTGTTTTGTTTCTATTTGTTTTGCTTTGTTTTATTTTTATTAGTTTTGTTTTTGTTTATTTTGATTTGTTTCTATCTGTTTTATTGATAACCGTTTCTGACAACTGTTTTGTGTGCAGCTGTTTTGAGTACAGCTGCTTGCTTCTGGGTTTTCTTTTTCTCATTGTAATATTTTGCGTATGCTTAGATTCCGATATAATTGATTATTTGTTTTTGTGCTTTTTGTCTTCACTGTCGGTAAGCAACTGTGTTTTTGTGCGTTTGAGCGTTAACTGCCTATTGCTGGCCACATTAACAATTAATGCTGTTACCAACTAATGCTGGTTGTTTGTAATTGGTTTTCCTTTTTTTATTTTCTAGGAGCAGGGGTGACCCAAAGGCAGGCAGGCTAGCCATTCTGTGCCTGGTGTACAGCAATTCTCCTTAAGTGTGCGGTAGAGATTTTCTTGTAGTGGATTTCACCTGTGTGTGTGTGTGCTTTGGAAGTTTTGGGCACGGTGTATTCCTTGCGGGCTGATTCGAGGCCTACTGCTCAGCCTGCCCAGCTAATGGTGCACCCCAGCTCCGTCACGAGAATCTACATGTCTGTTTATTGATTGAACTTCGTTGCTCATATACAAAGTAGTGGCCTTGCCATCCAGCCCCATTGTTTGACTGACTCTAGTACCCTTTTTAAATTATTTATGATCATTAAATAAAGAATTACATATATACATATTCACGTCTCAGTGTCTTGTGATTGTGGGAAGGAGAAACGAACTTGTGTGCCCCTTTTTTATGGGTATTTCCCCAGCTGGGTTAATGCTGGGGTGGCGTAGTCGTGACTTCATTATAGCTCCGTATGGGAGAGCGTGCCCCTCAACCATTCAATGCCCTCGTATCGCCACACACATATATATATATATATATAAAACACATGAGCAGAAATTGGCAACATTATAAGCTCATTTGATGTGGCAGTATTTTACAGTAAAAACTTTATAATCTATCCGATTTTTGCAGTCGATTTTTACTCATCTTAGTATAGCAATGGAGTTTGCTAAAAGCTGTTCATTCATTCACACACAGAAACGCGATTCATTTTGAAACAGTATTTGTGCCAGCTGTTGTAGCTACACAACAGCGCGCATCTGTGCATTCATTCATTCAAGCACAGAAACGCAATTCATATTTAAACAGTCTTTTTGCGTGTACAGACACTTGCGATTAGAACAAACCATAGAACTGACCTATTCCTCAGCCGGATCCGTTGCTCCTCGAAATGAAACTTCCAGAACTTCTGAGGTAAATTTTCCAGGATTATTATCAAGATAGTATTATTCCTCACAGCGTCGTAAAGTACATGAGTCTGAAAGTGAACTCGCAGTGTGTGTTATCCAGCTGATGTGGGTGTTTCACAGGATTGCCTCACATTTGCGTTTGAATAGCGCGCGCTCTCCGTGGGCGGAGTCAAATTAAAACATAATGAGCTGAGATGAGAACGACTGACATCTCTCTCTTTTCATTCATATTACATAAACTGAGGATATTTGTTTTTTATAAAAATTTCTTCTTAAACTTCTTCATTTCTTCTTCATTCTCAAACCGGTCGACATGGTGTTGTGATTGAAGAGCACAAAGTTGAAGTAATACACTCCTTTTACTGGTGCAGTGAAGATTCCTGTTGATAATGGTAGAAACGTGGGTTCTTAAAATAGTTTATAAATGACCTGATTCTTTCATTTAAAAGAAGAGAATTTAAGCTTCATGCCTGTGTGACTGTTTGACTGAGTATTCGCTGAGTTATGGTTCATTTTCAGACGCATTTCAGAATGGACTTAACTGACAGAGAGAAGGCAGAACTCGCTTCGTGTTTATTTTTCTTTATTTGGCAAAAAGCACAACACTTTGTTTTTATTGTGAGTATACACAAAAATAATACACACTTAACAGGATCAGTTGATGTATGAAACTCCTATGGAAAATAAAAGTCAACAGAGTATTTTTGAGTCTCTTTTACACTGATAAAAAAAAGCAAGTTGGTATCGCCGGCGATACCGTCGACCCCAGGGGGTTAATTGTTGCCCCCCTCAGGCATTCATGTAAATAATCCACCCTGTGGGCTCCACTCCATCTATACGTCCTGGCCTGCCGTTCAAATGGTACTAGAAATGATTCCCAGTCCCCACTGCCATCAAAAATAGCGAGCTTTGCTCTGGGACCCTCTTGAGAAACGGGTTGGCCTTGATGAAGAGGAATGCTGTGTCTTTGTTCAGCAGTGTAGGTAGGTGGCAGTAGCTGAGAGCCACGCTCACTATTTCGCTGCCTTACACCTGTCTCTATGGAGGGGGTAGCTCTGGTGGGGCCCGAAGTACGTGCTCTCTGTTGTATGACTTCCAGCTCAGCAGCAAACGGTCCACTTGTAATGTCACGCGACCTCTCTGGATTCTCTAAGGGAAACTGTGAATCACAGTAAGGCGTCCGTCTATCTCTGACCGTGGGCTGCAAACTCTCATGGGTGTCCCACCTAGGTGCAGTGGACATGGATGTTTGCGGGGCTTGGGTACTACTTGCAATATGGTGCAATATTGGAGCCATCATCGTTCACAGTTGCTCATTATTCTTGCTCCGATTTTTGAGCACTGCCTTCAACCAGTCTGGAGGTTGGTCGGGATCAGGGGCTGCTGCTGCCATTGCTCCTTGATATAAATCTTCCTGGGACATGTATTATTATTTCTGTGTTTCTTATCTCTCGTGTTTCATTCTCTGTTTTTTTTGTATTTTTTTTTTTTATCTTTCTTTTTTATATATCTTTTTTTTATCTTTCTTTTTTTATCTTTTTTTCTTGTCTTTTGTTTATTTCTTTTTTAATTTTTTTTTTTTTATTATTATTATTTTTTTTACTACAGTCAATTATTCTCACAGAAATCTTCCAGGAGTGTTTGATTTCCCTGATGTCTCTGACAGTTCACAGTGTAGTTGAGTCAACACAGTTCTCATCGGGTGCGAGGATGTCAGCAAACTCGCGCTTCTGGCCTCAAGTGAACCGTCTGGTCTTGAAGAATGGTTAAGGACTTTTAATCTAAATAGTTTTGTCTTAGTTTTTATTTTAGTCAATTATCCTTACAGACGTCCTCCAGTAGCATTTGATTTTCTTAATGTCTCTGCAATTCAGTGTAGTTGAGTCAACACGGTTCTCATCGGGCGCGATGACGTCAACCAACGCGACTCTGGCCTCAAGTGAAGCGCTAACAAATTAGCATGCCACTGCAGCATCCACTTTTTTCTTTTTCTTAATCAATATCCGATATTCTTCTGGGTTAATTCACGGAGTTTCAAACACGTCCCACTTCTGACACCAGTTGTCGTGCCGTTGATATGTATTAATGCACATGGAAACGCGGGTGGAATGAGCCACGACAAGGAGAGTCTTTTCACAAGTTTTATTGAAGTTCTTCGGACACAGATGTAAGTTACAGTTCACAGCACACTCACCAACAGTGTTACATTCATGAACACAGACTTTTTATCAGGTTGCTGCAGTTGATAAGCGCTCTTGCGCCGGGACTGGACGGCAGTTTTTCCGATTAGCGATGAGCATGCGAGCGAGAACAACAACTAACGTTACCAACGTAACTTCATGCTCTATACTTAGGAGTGCGTATCTGAACATCCAATGAGCTACAAGAACACAGTAGGCAGTTAAGGGACTTAAAGGGCCAGGCTACAACAATATGTTTGGTCTAAAACGCTAAAACAGTTCATGTTTTGCCACAGATCAGCAAATGTGAGTAAATTCTCATGTTTGTAGGACTGTGATATGAAGAGTGTGCAAAGTAACATATTTTTGCAACAGTGTGAAAGTAAATACAACCCCTGAAACTTCACATAGTAAAAAGAAGGTGTCCACTGAAGGTGTTCCGTCTGTTCCCATCTGTGTAGACACGACGGTTCTCAACGAGCTGAAGATTTATCTGGTCCCCTTCTTCCAGCAGAAGGCAGACAGCGTTGGACGCAGTGTCCTCTGTGTCTTGCCCGGGAGGGTTATCTGTTGCTGTGACCACATGATGGCCATTCTTTAGCATTCTCAAACCGGTCGACATGGTGTTGTGATTGAAGAGCACAAAGTTGAAGTAATACACTCCTTTTACTGGTGCAGTGAAGATTCCTGTTGATAATGGTAGAAACGTGGGTTCTTAAAATAGTTTATAAATGACCTGATAAAATTTTACAGCATCATGTTTAGAATTTCTTTGAGCAATATCATGATTACCTGTGTTTGTGTCGTAAGCATTTCCAATGTTAGTTAATGCATTTTCATACACAAGAGTGACTGCATTTTCATAAGGACCATTGAATTTGTAGCCATTCCCTAAAGATGACAGTGTGGCTGAAAATGCTACTTTCACCCTTGCTGAAAAAAAAGAGGGGAGAAGAAAATGAACAGGCATAACCTTCAGATGTCTTTTAATTTCATTGATGTAATGCTATTTCTTGTTGGAACTTGTTTCAGGGCCTTAAACGTCAAAATAAAGGCAAAGGGACTTAATCGTTTATTATTTAGCCGAAACACTTGTCTTTTCCTCCAACTTTTTCAGCTTTGTAGTCAGTGCTACATTGATGACAAAACATTAAAAAAATGTTCAGTGCATACAGCTCTCAGTCTCTGTGTATGTATTCACTGAACATTTTTTTAATGTTTTGTCATCACCTTCTTAACCTTTGTCAACCTAGTAGTTTAGACAGATTGCATCACAGTATGAGCAATATGGTGTTATGAATATGCAAATTATTGCATTTAATTTTACGCTGAGACTACCGTGTCATGTATGTAGTGTCCCATCATGTTACCTTTGTTTTCTGTTCTTAGTCGCTCCAGTTCAATCTCCATAGATTTCATTTTTGTTTCCATGGTCATCATTTTCTCTAGTTCAATCTCCATAGATTTCATTTTTGTTTCCATGGTCTTCATTTTCTCCAGTTCAATCTCCATAGTCTTCATTTTCTCCAGTTCAATCTCCATAGATTTCATTTTTGTTTCCATGGTCTTTATTTTCCCCAGTTCTTCAAGGATGTTTATGTTTACAGAAAGTACATCATCTGCTGATATAGCCCACACATTGAGAATTAAAACTGTTACACAAATCAACATGATTGTGCTCTTGGTTTCTAGCGATGCACTGAATCAACTGAATTATCATTCTCTTATAGTCTAAAAATCAACTTGCGTAATTGTTTAAATTGTCCAATAGACTTTGGACTCCAAAAACATTCCTGGTTACAACTCTAACCTTTGTACGTAGCAATAATGTAATAGCTGCACATAATGTAATAAGTATTACATTATTATTGTAATAAAATGTTTATGTAATAATTTTCTCAAAATGTAATAAAATCTTAAACTCATAATGTAATACAGTTTTTACATTATGAGAAAATTATTAACTTATAAACTCACTAATGTCACTATTTGAGTCTGTTCATGTCTGTGTTTCTAGGTCGGTTATCAGTTTGTTTAATTAGTTCAGTTCTCTCACTTTCCCAGCCTGTTTGTCATCATGGTCACTGATTGGTTTAGTTCCCTTTCAAGGGAACTCGAGCTGGGTCAAACGCTACAGGAACACCACTGTGTGAGTGCGTCATGAAGCACGTATGGAATCAGTCCAATGGCGAGACGAAACGTCATAGGCGGATGACATCATCAACCAGGAAACCATAAACCACCCCTAAATCACAACCGCGCTAGCTTCTGTGCCTTCAGCAAGCGGCGCTCTGTGTGAATCATTGTCTGAAAAATGTTTTTGTCTGTCCTTAGTTGAATCAAGGCAGGAGTTTTAGCATATATATATATATATATATATATATATATATATATATATATATATATATATATATAATGGCGAGCGAGCAGCATTATAGGAAGTGTGTTCATCCTTGCACTCGATATCTCACAGGTGGGGATACACACCAACTATGTGTTATTTGTTTGGGAGTGCAGCATGCCCAGTCAGCTCTCGAGGGGGCTGATTGTGAGCATTGTGAGCGTTTACCATTAAGAACGCTGCGCTCCCGCCGATCGGTTCGGTTCGTGGTCCCCGCGGCTCGGGTCCCGCTTCTGCCGAGGCAGAGCGGCGACTTCTGACGTGGTGTTCGCAAATGGATCTGACAGGGGGGTTTGAGACGGGCCCAGTCCTATCTCAGCCTTCACCTGTCAGATCCAGTGCCTCAGTTCAGGGTTTGGAAGAATGCTCTGCGGTTTCTGGCACCCAGGCTGAGGCCCCGGTACTGCAACTATCCAGTTCTGAGGAACTGGCTGTTGTTAGTATTGGTACAGGAGATACTGAGGACTCGTCACTTGAGTCTCCTGCATGTGAGGAGCTAGTGGAGGTGCTCACTCGAGCTGTAGAGAAATTAAGCATAGAGTGGCCAACAGACAAACAAGAGAGAAGGCAGAAAAGCAAACTTGATGAACGCTTTCTACCTTCCCGTATACAGCCTCCACGCCGGTGCTTACCGTTTTTTTCCAGACCTCCACACTGAGGTGTCGAAGTCCTGGAAAAGACCGGTATCATATCGTATATTTAGTCCACAAACATCCACATATTCAAACATCGTTGGAGCCAAACAATATGGTTATGGGGTGATGCCTAAGGCTGAAGAGACGCTTACGAGCCATCGCTCCTCCGATTTGGCATCGTCCTTTAAAGCACCGGCATTAACCTCCAAGCCAAACACCTCGGCTTTGGTGGGTAAAGTGTATTCAGCGGCGGGTGAGGCCGCGGCATGCCTGCACACTATGTCCATTCTGCAGGCATACCAGGCCGACCTGTTAAAAGACATGAGTGAGAGTGAGGAGATCAGCACTGACGTAATTCGAGAATTATGACAGGCAGCTGATTTATCTCTCTGTGCCACCAAGGAGACAGCCAAATCAGTGGGTCGTTCTATGGCAGTCCTGGTGGACACGGAGAGGCATTTATGGCTGAACGTCTCAGGAATGGAGGAAAGAGAAAAAAACTTCCTTCTGGAGGCCCCACTTTCCCCTGCTGGCCTATTCGGTGACTCAGTAAATACTGTCATCAATAGGTTTCAGGAAGAAAAAAAGCAGATTGTCGCGTCTCGCGCTCCCCCACAGCATTCTTTTGGCGCGCCGCGGTGCTCTCAGGCGAAGTCTTCTAGGGGCAAAACTGATCTGAGGAGAGTTATTGTTGCTAAGAAGGCGTTGTCTAAGAAGAAGTCCTGACGCCACTGGCTGAGGGTAGTCCCCACCGAGATAAAACTGAGTTCACCGCATTACACTGTGCCCGTTCTCTCTTGGTGCCCTCAGGGGTCCGTTCTGCCAACCCTGCCTTTATGCCAGGGCGTAGACGGTCCCAGCGAGCATTTTTCCGATGGGTGCTCGCTTCCTCTGAGGAGGGGCCTAGAGCAGTTAGACCAGTTGTTCCCTGCCGATGCGCTGTTACAGGGCACTGTGTCTGCGGCTCAAAATGCTCCAGGAGCCAGTCTCAAGAGACTGGTACCCTTAGTAGATTTTCTAGCAGAGTGGAAAAGACTTCCAAATTTATCTCAGTGGGTCCTGCAGACAATCGAAAACGGTTACGCTATTCAGTTCAGGTCTTGTCCACCACGATCCAGAGGGGTCCTGCCCACAGTGGTGGGCCCCGAGCAGGCTCTGGTAATGGAACAAGAGGTAAAAGCTCTTCTGCAAAAGGAGGCTATAGAACGGGTTCCTCCTCCTAGTAGAGAGTCAGGTTATTACAGCCGGTACTTCATTGTCCACAAGAAGGATGGGGGGTTGTGTCCAATTTTGGATCTGCGCCTGTTAACCTGTTAACCGTTGCCAGAGCGCGGGCGCACTGAAGCGGTTTTTTTTATAAATAGTTCAAAGTTACTATCAGATTTAATGTTATACCTTGACAAACTATACATCATTACAAAGATATAAGACTCAAGTTTCAGAATTTGACCACTATTGTATTCTGAGAAACTTATAGCGACAGTTATTTCTTAATTTGTGTCAGGAGTTATGAAATGAAAAAATGAGTCGATACCTTTGATATGAATTATGCGCGTCAGCCGCTTTCATTCATAAAAAAACTCCCGTGCCGTCGTCATGACAGCGATACACAAAACAACGTCCTTCCGGGCTTTTAGCTAAAAAATGTGCAGATTTGGAGAAATATTGATATATTCTCATAGGTTTACATCAGATTTCTATAGACAGGAATAATATTTATTGAATTTATACCCAAATGCGTCGATGTAATCATTATGAGCGTTTGTATACTCTGTTAATGCGTTTTCAATTCATACCAATAGCATGAGGGCGCCCTCGCCGCCCTGTGCACAGTATTAGAACATGAAGAAGTGCCATAATCATGTGACAATCCAGGAAGCCTCGAACACACACACAGCTAACAACAGATCGCGCTGTAACATGGAGAAACAGTCGTTTTGAAGACAATAAACATGTTTGCTATGATATTTGAGTTACCTGTGTTTTTCAATCCATGCCAGGTATTTCCATAATAATAGATTATATTTATAATGTAATGCTAATCTATATAGACTATCATTGTGCAGAACAGTATACAATAGTATATTTTCTGTCTGATTTTTTTATCTGAAGCCAAATTAGATCACAGAAAATTATTTAAAATACTCGATTTGCTTTATAAAGTAAGTTTATAAGCACAAACATGGTTTTAATCTCATAAATTGTCGTGTATTGATGGTGTGCTAAGCTAACATGCTAGCTAGCCCTAGGTGCACCTGCCACCTAGAAGTTATATTTTTATTATTTTTTGAACGCTTACTGAAATGTTTCTTTATTCAAGAAATGCATTTAAAACAGTTTAGAATGTAAGGGTGAACTTTGAGAAAATAAATTAGTGACTGAAACCATATGAATAGCATGTGAATAGCCAGTCGTTAGTAACTAATGCAGACAAAAGAAATGCATATTTAGAGCCATAACCTGGCTGGAGAGGTGTGAATGTGTGCAGGGGGAGACTGAGACTGAATGGGGCTCGTTTGCACCACAAAACAATAAAGACAATATACTGCATAGATGGTAAGAAGATGACACTAAATATCAGTAGCATTTTAGCATCAAATCAAAATAAAGTCACATGACATGGTCTTGAAAAACATTTCACTAAATACAGAGTTTTGGACTTATTATCTTAAGATTTTAAACATAAAATGTTTAGACATGTGGCATTAGCTGTAGTGCATTTCTAGACTGCTCCAGGGCCAACTTCAATTTTATTTTCATGAGGATGTTTCATAAAAAATAATTTCTAATAACTTTACAAAACTTTGAAGCTATTTATAACAATTTTTGTCATTATGACAATAATTAATTCTACATTACAATAAACTGCCAGGTGTCAGCTTTCAAATGAGATCATACTTGTGCTTTTAGTACAAAGGGTTCATGAACTGTATCTGTTTCAGTTTGGGTATGTCATTTCTTGGGATTTTTCAAAAGTGGGGTTGCAGCTTAACAGGTTAAATCGCTCAGTAAGGGAAGCTCAAATTCAAAATGCTCACTCTTAAGCAGATTGTGTCACAAATCAGATCAGAGGACTGGTTTGTCAGGATAGATCTAAAGGACACATACTTCAATGTTTCCATCCTTCCACAACATAGGAAGTTCCTGAGGTTCACTTTCGGGGGTAAAGCGTACCAATATTGTGTTCTTCTGTTCAGCCTAGGTTTATCACCCCGCACATCACACTAACGAAGGATGCTTCCCTTACGGGTTGGGGGGGTGACCATGAGTGGTCGCCCAGCCCAAGGTCTGTGGCAGGACCATCATCTCTCGTGGCATATAAATTGTCTAGAAATGTTGGCGGTGTTCCAGGCCCTGAAACACTTCCTCCCAGACCTGAGGGGCCATCATGTGCTTATTCGGTCAGACAACACATCGGCGGTCTCTTACATGAACCATCAGGGGGGTCTGCGATCACACCCCTTATACAACCCCTAGCTGGCTCACCCGATCCTCCTGTGGGCCCAGGGGAAGCTACTTTCATTGAGGGTGATTTATATTCCAGGGTATCTAAATCAGGGGGCAGACATCCTGTCGAGGCAGGGGCCGAGGCCCAGGGAATGGAGACTCAGGTGGAGAATGGAGACCTCCCCGAGGTGGTGGAGCTCCTGTCACGGGGTGACGCGAAGTGGAACTATTTTTTGCCCAATGTTGTTTCCCAGTGGGAGCAATTTCAATGTAACACCAGGCCGGTTCCGGGTCCTTCCGTGTAAATAGTCCGGCCGGGCTTAGTAAATGGGGAAATGAGCATCAGCTGTGTAACGAGCGGCGATTGAGCCGCGAGAGAGACATGTATTCGCGAGGGGGGTTATAAAAGGACGCAGCAGCAGGAAGATGTCGACATGTGAGGCACGCAGCAAGAGAGAGAGAGGGAGAGAGAGAGGCCGAGGCCGAGGCGGAAGCCGCGGAGGGAGGCCGTGGGAGAGAGAGAAAGAGAGAGAGACAGAGAAGACTTCGGCTGGATTGCGGGTGTAAGCCTTGGTTGCACCGTGAGTCTGTTGAATTGCAGTTTTATTATGGAAATGAGCACGAGTGAAACCTTACAGCGTGGTGAATATACGAGTGTGGGAATTGTGTTTCTGCTGTTCACTCGCAGTCACAGCTGTTCATTCCTCTCCCACTAAAGCTTGAAGAACCTGCTAATGCTGTGAGTTGTGCGTGTCCTCCACTCACTGTCTGAGTCCAGTGAAGAACCTGCTAAAGCTTGAAGAGACTGCTTATGCTGTGAGTTGTGCGTGTCCTCCACTCTCTGTCTGAGTCCAGTGAAGAACCTGCTAATGCTGTGAGTTGTGCGTGTCCTCCACTCTCTGTCTGAGTCCAGTGAAGAACCTGCTAATGCTGTGAGTTATACGTATTCTCCATTATCTGTCTGAGGCGAGTGAAGAGCCTGCTAAAGCTGGGAGTTATACGTATTCTCCATTATCTGTCTGAGGCTAGTGAAGAGCCTGCCGAAGCTGGGAGTTATGCGTATCCTCCATTATCTGACTGAGGCAAGTGAAGAGCCTGCTAAAGATGTGAGTTATACGTATTCTCCATTATCTGCCTGAAGCGAGTGAAGAGCCTGCTAAAGCTGTGAGTTATGCGTATCCTCCATTCTCTGTCTGAGTCCAGTGAAGAACCTGCTCCCCGAAAAAATTAATGCTGAAGAGAAATTGTTTGTATTTTTTTTTTAATACAGAACATTTATTTTTAATTCTGTGTCTGCCTCCTTTGTGTCCTCGGTCAGCTCCTCAGGGGCGGTACGCAAGCGAGGGGTGGGCGGCCCGCTGGCGCTCCGCCCCGACCTGTGACACTCCCGTGGAAGAATTTTGGTCGTGCAGAGGTAGACCTGTTTGCTTCCAAGGAGACATCACAATGTCCACTGTGGTTCTCTCTCAGCTATCCACCTGCACCACGCTATGGTGCAGGTGTGGCCAAGGTCGTGGGTGCAGTTCCTGCAGGAGCGCTTCTCCGCAGGGTTATCCCCCTCCACACTGAAGGTATACATGGCGGCACTAGCTGCTTACCACGTTACTTTGAGTGGAGTTTCTCTGGGGAGACACCCATTAATAACACGTTTCCTTCATGGCACTTTGAGGCTAAGGCCAGCAGTCCGCACGAGGATGCCAACATGGGACTTGGCCATTGTATTGGAAGGCCTATACCTAGCTCTGTTCGAGCCCATTGAAGAAGTTTCTGAGAAATACATTACTCTAAAGACTTTCTTTCTTCTTGCTATTTCATCCAATTCAAAAGAATTGGAGACATTCAAGCACTCTCGGTTTCTCCCTTGTGCCTGGAATTCCCGCCTGGCATGGTAAAGGCCATGCAGGAAAATATAAATATTGTTAGATCAATAGTACTGCAGGCTTTCTGTCCTTCTCCTTTTCTGACGTCAGACGAAGAGAAACTAAATCTGCTCTGCCCGGCAAGGGCATTAGATGTTTATGTCCACAGAGCTGCCCTGTGGAGGAAATCTGAACAGCTGTTTGTTTGTTTTGGGTCACCCAGGAAGGGATGTCCTGCATCTATGCAGAGGATGAGCAAGTGGGTGGTTGAGATCTCACTTGCTTACGAGTCGGCTGGTTAGCCTTCACTTTTGGCTGTACGAGCTCACTCGACTAGGAGTATGGTTTCTTCTAAAGCTTTATTGTCAGGAGTTTCCCTACATGATGTTTGTGATGGGGCAGGCTGGTCCTCACCGCATACATTCGTTAAGTTCTATGATCTTGACTTAAGCTCCACTCCAGGGGCACAGGTGCTTTCGTCGAATGTGCGCTTTGACTTCACACGGACGGACATTTGCTCTTATGGCAACGTGGGTATTAGCGTTCCCGCAGTGTTTCGACGCAGCTCGAGTTCCCTTGAGAGAGAATGTCTCGGTTACGTTTGTAACCTTAGTTCCCTTAAGAGGGAGTGAGACGCTGCGTCGCCCTGCCATACTCCCTGCATGCCTGTGATCGACTTGCTTCAGCCTATCAGAATGTAGTGCAGTTGTGATTCAGGGGTGCTTTATAGTTTCCTGGTCGATGACATCACCCGCCTATGACATTCCGTCTTGCCATTGGACTGATTCCATACGTGCTTCATGACGCACTCACGCAGGGGTGTTTAAAAGCGGCTCATTTGTATGACAGTCTAATGTATACAATCGTATAAAGTTTTACAACATAAACGGTTCTCAGATTGCATAATTCATTGAAGAAAGATGATGGAGAGCAGATTGTTCAAGAGAAAAATTGGACAAAATTGGCAAACAATGGACAATGTATCAATATTTCATGGATTTAACAGGACAAAAAGTGCTGTTGGATGTTTTTCAATGGACGCTTATCATGGACATTTTACCCAAGTGCGGATTGGATTCATCTTGCGATTTCATAAGTCAAGTCAAGTCAACTTTATTTATATAGCGCTTTTCACAATACAGATTGTATCAAAGCAGCTTCACAGTATTAAATAAAATAGTACATCAGTGTTTGTTTCTAGTGTAAAACGTCCACGTTTGGTAATGCTGATCAATAGTATTGTTGATTGATTAATTAAATTAAGTATCCCCAACTGAGCAAGCCAAAGGCAACAGTGGCAAGGAACCGAAAAACTCCATCAGGTGACCTAATGGAGAAAAAAAAAACCTTGGGAGAACCCAGGCTCAGTCGAGGGGCCAGTTCTCCTCTGGCGTTTATGAACTAGAGACCGAATTTAACTGTAAGATTAAAAATATTATATAAATGCCTGGCTGAAGAGATGCGTCTTTAATCTGGTTTTAAACTGGGAGAGCGAGTCTGAGCAACAAACAGTATCAGGAAGGCTATTCCAGAGTTTTGGAACTAAATGTGAAAAGGATCTCCCTCCTTTGGTTGATCTGGATATCCTAGGTATGACCAAAAGCCTCGAATTTAGTGATCTTAAAGAGCGCGATGGATTATAGGGCGATAGATGATCCGTTAAATCAACTGGAGCTAAGCCGTTTAGGGCTTTATAAGTCAGTAGCAATACCTTGTAATTAATACGGAACTTTATAGGTAACCAATGTAGTGATGATAAAATTGGTGTTATATGGTCAAATTTTCTTGATCTAGTAAGAACTCTAGCAACGGCATTTTGGACTAACTGTAGCTTGTTTATTGAGGATGCAGGACAACCAGCTAATAAAGCATTACAGTAATCTAGTCTCGAGGTCATGAACGCATGAACTAACTTTTCTGCATCAGAAACAGAAAGCATATTACGTAGCTTAGCAATGTTTCTAAGGTGGAAAAGGGCTGTTTTTGTAACATATGAAATATGATTTTCAAAAGACAGGTTGCAGTCAAGAATAACACCCAGGTCTTTTACTGTAGAGGATAAAGTAACAGGACATCCTACTATGTTAAAGTTGTATTGTGAGAGGTTTTGTGGGTGGTTTTTTGAACCGATAAGTATTACCTCTGTCTTGTCTGGATTTAATAAAAGAAAAGTGCGCGTCATCCAATCTTTTATATCTTTAACACACTCTGTCAATTTGGATAATTTAGCGTTTTCATCCGGCCGTGATGAAATATAGATTTGAGTGTCATCAGCATAACAATGGAAACTAATTCCATGTTTCCTTATAATATTTCCAAGTGGCAGCATATATATTGAGAATAATAGAGGGCCTAACACAGATCCTTGCGGCACTCCATAGTTTACTGGAGTTATGATCGATTGTTCTCCATTTAAATAGACAAAATGGTAGCGGTCTGATAAGTATGATCTGAACCAGCTTAATGCTTGTCCTTGAACACAAGTATAATCTAAGAGTCGATCTAAGAGTATTGTGTGATCTATAGTATCGAACGCAGCACTAAGATCAAGTAAAACTAGTATTGAGATACAGCCTTGGTCAGAAGCTAAGAGTAAATCATTTGTGATTTTAACGAGCGCAGTTTCAGTGCTATGGTGCGGCCTGAATCCAGACTGAAACTTTTCATAGATGTCATTTTCTTGTAAGAAAGAGCCTAGTTGGGCAGACACAACATTTTCTAGTATTTTAGACATAAAAGGAAGATTTGAAATGGGTCTATAATTTGCTAGGTTATTTGGGTCTAATTGTGGTTTCTTAATGAGTGGTTTTATAACTGCCAGTTTAAATGGTCTTGGAACATGACCTAAAGATAAAGATGAGTTAATAATATTGAGGAGAGTCTCTTCCACTATAGGTAACACTTCTTTCAGTAGTTTAGTTGGTATGGGATCTAATAAACATTTTGTTGTTTTAGAGGAAGCGATACGTTTATTTAACTCTATTTGTTCTATAGTTGTAAGGCACTGTAATTGTTCTTGCGGGGTGATAGTCGCACAACAAAGGTATGAAGTCCTGTATTGATTTTGCATGTTGTCATTTGGACTCCCAACACAAATTACAATATTACTGTTGCTGGTGCATCTATATCGTAAAACAGACGCCATAGATTGAGCAAACTCCAGGCAGAAGGGAGCGATAGAAAGGGCCTGCAAATCCCCCACCCTCTTAAGGGAAGTGATGGTTGGCAAGAAAGACATTTTTAGTGTGATACATTTCTCTGGAATCGAGTTAATAGGTTCAGAGGAAGACAGGGACAGTTATAGCCACCGTGTAGACCTTAAGTGTGAATGGGGAAAGACCAGCAAGGCCGATAGTAGACTGACCCCATTCTGGAAAACCCTCTCAAAATGCCGAAATGCCTCTGCCAAAAACGAGTCCTCTGCCGAGGAGACAGTGCGCTTTTCTTGGAGTTGAGCCTAGGGTGACCACCTGTCCCGCGTAGCGCGTGCACGCACAGCGTTTGAAGCCCAATTCATGCGTCCCGCAAATTGAGACCGTGTCACGCATAATCTATGCTTGCTCAAAAAAAAGTTGGTCGCTCTATATCCTCGAGCCCCAAGCAGACAAACGAACATAACGGTACTTGACATTTCAGCACGCTATTATTGCCACACCCACCCCTCAGTTGAACTGCTGAGGTTGTTGTCAACTTTTTCGTTGTTGTCATGACAGCGCACGCACGCGCATAGTACTAGACACACTGGGAAGGAACTTTTAGATGCGCGCTTTCCAATTCGAAAAATGGATAAAGAGGCTGAGTCTGAGAGGCACCGCCATCATCAATTAAAAAGACTGGGAAAATGAATATTTGTGGCTCACAGGTGTTGAGGGGGATACAGAGAGGGCTTTTTGTGACTTTTGCAAAACGTCCTTCTCAATCGGACATGGAGGGGAATACGATGTCAATCGTATTTTTTTTTGTAAATACTTTCTTTTTTTTTTTTTTACTCTTCCTGTGGTGTTGAGCAACTACAATTCCTGTTAATCAATTTTATATTATAATTTATTTAAAGTGAATACATTGTAATGGAAAATAAATAAAATTAAATAGTAAATCTTAAGTGGAAGTACATCTGTCAATTCATTGAATGTTCAAAATATTTATTTAGAAAAAAAAATACACATTGGTTGGCCTATTCATGAGCATACATCAGCAATTACATGTTTAGTAGAATAGGGCATTATTAATATGTAAGGTGGTATGTGCTAGAAATGGGTAAACCACTATCAGTGAGTCTGCCAGTGGGGTGGGGGCACCGCCGCGCCAGGCAGTGTCCCACATTGTCCCTCAGAAACATACCCCTTGTCCCCCCTTGGGCTTATTAGCAGGTGGTCACCCTAGTTGAGCCTCAAACCCAAATGCCTTATTTGGATGAAGACGACATCTCAATGTCGAACCGATATTTCCTGAGACTGTGCTAGAATCAACCATTCGTCTATATAATAGAGCACACAAATGCCCTGGAGTCTCAGTGGAGCCAGTGCTGCATCCATCCATCTGAATTATTCGCATATATAGTGCTGTATCTTAGATTGAAGAAATGGCATAATAGCAACAGAGTGTGAATTTAGATTGATTGAGTCCATTAAATTGGCCAATTGGTTATGATCAATAATGAAAATGCTTTCAGAGTCCAATGTACATTGTAAGAGTATTTACTGCACACACATTTTTGAATTTGCTCACACACTGAAATATGAATAAAATGACAGCTATGATAATCAACAGCTATCCACAGATGCGGCACTTAAACATTAGATTGAAAATAACTCAAAACCTTCCTTTAAACCATCTTGCATGGTTAAAAAAAACACATTTGTAGTGTGTATTAGATGGACAAATTTCAGCTCTTAACAAGCTTACTGAATTGGTTATTTACTCTTACAAAAAATGTTGATGCTTTCAGTGTGTGTTCTTCAAATTTTGGATAGAACACGTAAACAACTCTCGGCTCAGAAAGAATCTGTATGATTAATCTGAACCCTTGTGGGATTTGATCTTCTTTAGCTACACAAGAATCATCATAATTAGCATGTCGTAAAATGGTGAACTTTGTCGCTGGATGTGGCAGACTATACTGTGGGAATACAGCATGCTCACCCAAGATTTGAGCCAAGATGTCTGCTGCATTTACAAAAACATATTGATTAGACCGATGGTAATCTAGCAGACATCTGTGCTTCCTCAGCTTTCTACCAGCAGAGCATGTTGAGCAGACCACATGCGCCTGGCCCGCCAAAGTTTCTGCTTTCAGTCAAAAAGCAAGTCAGGAGATTCCATTAACAGTTACTAATCAGATCACGTCTAAGTTCCCGTCTAACACCGTTTGATCTCGCATTCATATGATGCCCTGACTTCCTCCCATTGGACGAAGCAATACGTTTGCACACAAAAACAACTCTAGAATGAAATGGACTGAACGGTACAACTGGCGTCTGGAACGGAACAGCCGCACCAGCGGGAGGCCTCACGCAGACTGCAGCATTCATACTTTATATTCTGTAACCGAGCTATTGAAATGAGCTTTCTGAGAGGATGTGGGAACAAAGATAGCAGAGGCAGCATGAAAAAAAATCATGTTTTTTAAAAAGAAGGAAGCCATGCTTTCAATGACCTGACTGTTACCTTACCGACACTACTGCGCTTTCTTCTTCCTGGTACCATCTAAATGCAGGAACTAGCCATCTGCTAATTTCCTGTCTGCCGCCTGTTTAAATTACGCCTGCTCTACTCCCTCCTCTCCTTTTCTCTCCTCTTACTCTGTTCCATTCCTTTTTGCCTGACTTCCTTGGAAGGGAAAATTAATGTGCAGAATTTGGGGCAGATTGTTGATGGATGCCGTCCTGCAAATCTGGCCCTTTCCAGCATTGCCCCGACTCAAACTGTGCTTTTTTCATGTTGTCTGGATACATGTATGCACTAATACAGGAAAAAAAGTTCATAACTATCACCACCTATTCGCTCTACTGCATGATCTACTGTAGCAGCAGATACTTCCAGAGCGCTGGAAACTAGTTTTACTGATAAACCTCTTTAATGATCTATACCTAAACCTTTGTCCTGTAGCTGGGTTTGACGTAAAGCAGAGAATCTGAGCCAGCGTCTGGCACAAATGGTACACTGAATCCACACAAGCTGCCTGTGCAAAATCACACCTTACATTGTTGAAAAGTGAACGAGCTAAACTGCAGTGGGGCCGTTTTCCATGGTTCACGGGGCAGTGGCACTCAGAGCTCAGTGCAGCTGGGTGCTCCTGGGGATCTGCATTACAACAACATGTTCGGGGCCTGAGGCACACGGACACCCTTGTTATCTTAATGGGGCCTTTCATAGTCGACTCAGGCCTGGATGAACCAGGTGCCTGCTGAGGTTTACACTCTTGAAAATGAGACAACAGTAATAAAAAAAGCTCATTATTGGATGTGGAACCTTGATAAAACCTACATGCACAGCGCAAACTCTAAGAGGAGGTTGTCCTTTTAATAGGAATGGGAATTGTAAGCATTTTAACAATTCAGACTCTACAGTATGTTTAACTACACTCTGTCATAATGTAAAATCTGTCTGTAATTACACTGACTCAAGTCAAATGCAAATAAACAGTTGAGTCATTGGTCTTTTGATCGATATGAAAAGCATCCCAAATCAGACTACACTGGTCACGCTATACAGCAAGATTGTTATGAATTCACCCCAAATAGCTGTACAGAAAACAGCATTCAAGTATTTTAGTGTTCCAACTGTTGGCGGAAGAATGTAGATGTTCCAAAACTATTAACGGAACCAAATGTCACAAAAATCTTTCAGTTCCAGTATTTTATGATATATACTATACAAGGCATGTTTGATTGAAGAGTAGGGTTGGGGATCAAGAAATTTGATTCTTCGATTATTTGACTCTTCAATCAAACATGCCTTCAAAGGCTCATCTCTGTCGTCTCTTTACTGGCTGATCATATTCTCTTTCATTCCCCCAACCATACAAATCCCCCCCCCCCCCACCCACCCCCCCTTCTTGTATTTTTTTTTTGTACTAAAAGTGCAAGTGTTCCTCTACCCCAGACTGCAGCTCAAAAACTCCCACAAAGACCATTAAGAATGGATTTATTATGGTCGTTTCGATTTCGGTGCATGTTCCAGAGAAATAGTGGAATTATAAAAATGGAGTGCTATTTTTCTCTCCTCCAGTATGAGTGAAAGTGGAGCCACAGTCTAGCGGGTGTTTTACATGTCCCTGACTGTGTGAGGGAGGTTTTGCTTCAGTAAGCCCTTTTTCTGCATGTCTGGCCAGCATATTAAGTCAGGGTATTGAGCACTCCCAATAATATGTGTTAAAATTCTCACTATGTGTGTGCATGAGACACTGCACACATTTAGATTCTCCTGCCATTAGAAGTAACAAACCCAAACTATGCTATTTTAACCAATAAATTGTTCCTCTCTGGATCAAGTGCAACCATATTTATCCCTTTGCTTTTATGGTCTCTATAAATTAGACTGTTCCTTCTGCTTGTCATAGGAGTATTTGAGTGTTCATCAGAATGTAATTTTAAAGAATACATGGTTCTTTTCACATTTTTGTGTACTTATCTGGGACTCAGTAGACGGGGTTAAAGAGGGTTATGCCAAGTGTACAGAGTGTGTGTGTGTGTGTGTGTGTGTGTGTGTGTTTGTACTGTCTGAGAGACTTGGCTGGCGGTGTTAAGTGTGAGGGGGGCCAATGAAAAACCCTGTATGTGTGTGTGTGTGTATTTGGCTGGGTGAAGCAGGGCTGCTATAGCCTCTAGTGCAACCCAAATGGATCTTTCCTCTGTGGGCCAGAGTCAGACTCAGACTCATCTCAGTGGGACCGCGCTCCACTCCGTCTGCCTCCCCATCCAGAAAAACAGTCCAGTTGTCAAGCTGCAGATATGCGGTTTTCCGTCCCAGCATACATCACGTTCTCTCCCAGACAGGCCAAGTCTCAACCCCCCTGAACCTTTCCCCTCTTTAGTTAAATGGACACTGTTTCCCTTTGCTGCAGCTGGACACAAGAGGGGGCATGAGGTTTGCACACAGCTCAAGCGGATGTGGCCAGCGGACCACGATGACACTGATGCCATGCCACTTTAACCAAGATAAACAGCCTCTTGTCTTTAGATACAAAAATGCATAATCGTAGAACAGTGTTGATCCTGTTTCCTGGTCAGTAAAGAGATGACATGAAGTTAGGAGGAAACATAATAGAGGTGATAGATGCTAACCGCTAGGCCATGGCCACAACCCTAAATGGGAATTTGAAGCATTATTTTGCAGGGTGAAGGGTGAGTCATTGTTACTTAAATATGACAAAGATGAGGCTCCAAAATAGGTTTGTGAAGATAAGATGCTAGAGATCTTCTAGTACCTTTAAGAGCTGAAACAGGTTTTCAGTGAATGACACCACCAAATGCAAAGCAAGAATATAGGCTTAGTTTAACCAGAGGATAGCATTCATGAGTCTTTCCCAGTGTCTCAATGACTTGCTGCTCAGGTACAGGGCAATGACAAGTGTCTAGAAATTTGGCTTTGCGCCTTTTCAATGACTCCAAATGTCCTCATATATTCAACTACAGCCTACTTCTACATTGCTCGCACTGTTTGGCAATAGCTTGTATATTATTTAAGACCTGAACACATCTTTAAATGGATCCACTGCTCTTTGCTCTTGCCACTGATGTGGAGAGAGCTGTTCTCCTCATGTCCCTACAAACATGACTAATTCTCAGAGAAGTGCACTGACTTGAATAACATTTCATGTTCAAAAGGTTCTTACCTCAGAGTTCCATTTATTGAATCTCTTTTTCATAGTGAACAGGCCTTGCGCCAAGAAGCTGGACATTGTGAAGAAAAAGATGATTTCAAGCCATCACTGGATTCAAGAGTGGCTCAGGTGCATTATCTCTGTTTTCTTTTTCACTATTTCTATTGTGTTGGGAACCATGTTCCCAGTTTCCACCTTTTGGCCACTATCCATAATCCTGAAAGGATAAATATTGGGAGGAACCGCAGCTATAGCTCCATATTACTGCTATTCAGCATAGGAGCATCATTCTTTTTCATGAGTACAAATAAAGGAGATATCCAGCACAATTTCTGTCAAATGGCGCATCCTGCAGTGCTTGGACTGACACTATAGGAAAGACTTCAAAAGGTTGTTGACGTTGCGTTCAGGTTCAGCTTCTAGCCTTTGGGCCTGAATCCACTCTTTCAATTTTTCAAAAAAAAAAAAAAAGGACTCTCTGCTCTTTTGGAGTTTAGCGATCAGACATCCCCGCAGCTTCTTTTGCGATAGACTCATTAATCATCACTTAACTGTGTGTGTGGGTGGGTGAGGGGATTTTTCAAGGGAACTTGATGTTATTTCTGTCCACAAGAAAACAAATTGGGGAAAGGGGGGTCCTTTGGAGGTCTTTTTAACAAGACCACCCCACCGCCTTTGAGGGCATGGCCAAAAGAGTAAAACACAGGAGCGGTTTTTGGGGGGAGAAAACATTGTTGACTTTGGAATCTCCCTTGTTGCTCTTTGTCAAGAGTGAAGGCTGGGGTGCTCTTTATGGGGCATTCAGTGGACATTTGGATTGCAGCAGTACTCATTCCTCTTTGATGTCACCTCCTGCCAGTTTCTCCTCTCCACTCCCAAAAAAGGTCACAGCGAGTCACACTGCAATTCCTGCATTTCACCACCCAAAATGGCTTCTTTGCTTATTATAGACAGTTTTATGTGAAGTCATTGCGTAACTGCACAGACGATTTTACGATTGAACTTTGACATTTTTCAGTGACCTCTCAATTTAGGAATCAGCCGTGATCTCTTGCCATCCATCTTGTTGCATAGATTCCTTCTGAAGTGTATGTTTACATTTTTTCATAATGCTGTAATGCTACCAGAAAAAAAAAGAGTTCTACAACATTATGGGATACAAAATATGTGACCCTGGATCACAAAACCAGTCTTATGTTGCACGGGTATATTTGTGGCAATAGCCAACAAAACATTGTATGGGTCAAAATTAAAGATTTTTCTTTTATGCCAACAATCATTAGGATATTAAGTAAAGATCATGTTCCATTAAGATATTTTGTAAATTTCCCACCTTAAATATATAAAACATTTATTTTTGTGAATGGATGCAGCACAATCGCCAATAGAAATGGACAACTTTAAAGGTGATTTTCTCAATATTAAGATTTTTCTGTACCCTCAGATTCCAGATTTTCAAATAGTTGTATCTTGGCCAAATATTGTCCTATCATAACAAACCATACACCAATGGAAAGATTATGTATTCAGCTTTCAGATGATGTATAAATCTCAATTTTTAAAAAAAATTACCCATAAGACTGGTTTTGTGGTCCAGGGTCACATATGAGTTTGTATGTTCTGCCATTTATTGGCTTGAGACAAATCTTTGAATTATGAAAGACGGGCAAAAAAGTCAATCAAAGTGCACTATATATATTGTCGTTATTTTCCCTTGGTTTTTTTTGTGATATTGTGTATATGTGATTTCACTGTTCATCTGTGTCAAGCCTCTTAAATCTGGATTATCAAGTCAAGGCAGTATGTGACATATATTAAACAAAGGTAGAAGAGACATATTGTAAATCTGCTTGCCAGAGTCTTTTTTTTTTTTTTTTGGTTCAGTTATTCAATTTAAATTTTGAGTTTAATTGGTCAACATCAAGAGAAAAAAAAGCAGGTAATTCCAACTTTGTCTATCAGAAAATAAAGACTAGTAGAATATCATCTTTTGAAAAGGGCCAAAGTTTCAGAATTATCTCATATCTGTCCTTTTGGAAGCTATTAGGTGCTATTAGGTGAGTACCTCATTTGTAATAATCATGGGTTAAATGCCAAGAGCACGTACAAATTTGGTTACAGAATTGTTTTTGACTGCTGACAGCGGGACAGCAAAACACCAAACCACACACACGTGCACTCTCGCACACAGTCTCAGTATGTTCGACAGCATCAAGTGCGCACACGTTTGCAGCGAGCATGTCAGTAAAGAGCAACTTCAGCACTTTGTCATGACTTTTTCTTCGGATTTCACCAACGTACATGGGAGCAGTAAAGTTTCAGTGATTCGAGCCCCTTCTGGCTCCCATGCAACAAATCAAATCATGCACGACTGGGTTGATAACATATTTAGCCGAAACCGAGCTCGTTTTCTGGCTCCGCTCTCCAGAGTTTGCCCTGATAGCGACCCCAGTGAGTTTCAGCCGTGAGAGAGGGCCACTTACAAATCTGGCTTGGTTTAACCTTCAGCAGACCTTAATGGTGGGTGGTAGAACCCTCTCTTTATGTGCCGGTGTGAAGCCTTGTTAAAGCTCTATTAGGCACGATGGTATCGCTACACAAATGAAATCTCAGACAAACATTATATCTATAATCACTTGCTTGTCTTTGGAGGGGTATCTAGGGGGGCAAGGCGCTCCGGTCGTCTCCCCTTTCTCCCAGTTAAAGATGCGAGCTACCAGAACACGGCGAGAACATGACCACCGAAGCGAATTCCTCATCTCCAGCAGCAAACCCCCGAGGCCTGTAAAAACCTTTTAAACAAAGATTTTAAAGAAGAAGGTTCATGTAAACTGTAATGTGGGGAGGATTTGGTGGAGGGCGGTGTGAGAAAATAAAAACGGTAATTGTCCGCATTCCAACAGATTCGATATATAAACAATTTGACCGTCAGCCATGAAGAGGGCAGCTGTAAGTAATTTTTGGAGCAGATAATAATCAAGGCTACATGCAAAGCGGCGTTCCTCTGACAGGCCTCGCGGCTCTGGCCTGTGCTGGAGGGGGATTTGAGATGTCGTAGGAACAGTTGGTTTAGTTTAAACAACCTTGAATTGCCGTAGAAAGTGGGGTTTCGGAGCCTCCTTCCCGTTTGCTTGCCATGCAGATGAATGTGGCTCAGATTCAGGTTCAGGATGCCCATGAAATTTTAGGAATCCAATAGAAATGTTATTATTACTTTTTTTTCTCATGCAGACAGAGAATAATACTCATATTATCAAACATTACATCCACAAATATTCTCCAGAAACACTGATAAAATAATATTTAAAGTGCACCTGAATGCCTGCAGGTATGTTGTTTCCGCCACGAAATTTTTTTTTCTTTTTTTTCTCACAATTGCTTGCTATAAAGTAGTAATTTCAAGTTATAATGTTTATAAGTTATAAAAGTTTATTTCTCTCCATTCTGAGAAAAAAAAAAATATATATATTTTTTTTATATCTCGCAATTGCGAGAAAAAAAATTGCAAGATGTAAACTCGAAATTTTGAGAAATAAGTCAAAACTCATTTTTTTCCACATCTGCCAATGGCTAGTGACTTGAATATATTAAAACAACAACAAAAGCAGTTACTACCAAAGCTTAACAATTTGGAGAAACAAATCTAATAATACATTTTTTTTAAGTTTTGCTATGATTGTGTGTAAAGCTGCACCATTTAACCCAAAAAATAATTCACCAATTATTTTGTTATATATTGTTTTATTGTATTATTAAGCAGAGTTTGAAAACTTCAGTTGTCTCAGACCACATTCATTGTTTTTATACAACAAATAATAATTTGTTGAAATATAGCAATTAAAGAAAGAAATATATTTTTATTATACTATTGTCTTTCATTATAATAATTTGAATAATAAAAATACAAATAATTGTATTACAATTGCATTATTTATTCATTCATTCATCTGATGGCAGATTTGTAAATGATTATCATTACATCTTAGAGAAGATGGCTGGCACATTCCTTGTTTTCAAATGTATGTTAAAAGTGTCCCAAACTCACAACACTTGCAGGGATGGAGTTTCCAGACCATTACTACAAAATATATGATCCAGTTTGTGATGACTGGATTCTTTCTTTGTCAGTATTTCATCATTATTGGAACCCAATTCTCTCTGGTGTAACTGAAAAATCACATGCTCAGGTCACCTTCAACATTTTAAAGCTAAATAGATTATGTAGGTTTCTGGAATGCCAGAAAACATGCCTAACACTGTTTGTGTGCATTTTTGTTTCCTGACAACTGGGGAGCAACGGAGCACACTCCAGAACCAGTAATGAAACTATTTAATTTGCTGTAGCAAATGTATGAAACTTTATGTGGTTTAAGCTCTGTTATCAATGAGAATGATTTCTTTTTTTTTACCTCAGTTAATATGTCATTATGTGTTGTTAAGTACAGTGTGGCATTGTTGGATCACTGAACCAATCCGAGTTTGTTGCTAGGAATGTTCCATTCATTGGTGAGTGCTCAGAGGAATTTGTAGGGTGGCTGTGGGAGGACAGGAAAGAAATTAATTGAGAAGTTAATTTTGTCTTGAAGAATTGATGAATTAGCCAAAAAGAAACTGATACAATTATTTAATTTGCTTCCCTTCTCCTGTGTTATCTGAACAAACAACAACTGGACACAAATGTTATACATATACACACAAGGTTAATAATTTTAACAAAATAAGAGTGATCCTAAAAATTCAATGTTGTTTTTTTATTGTTTAATTCTGTCCTGAGTAAGCTATTTTATGTTTACATATAATAAAAATAAAAAGTTTACAGATGCTTGATCCTTAATGCTGTGTGTTGTTACCTGGATGATCCACAACTATTTGTTGTTGTTGTTGCTGTTCATGACTCCGTTGTTTGTTCTGATCAGTTAAACTGCCTGTCCATTGTTCTTCAGAAAAAGTCCTCCATGTTCTGCACAGTCTTTGTTTTTCCAGCATATATATATATATATATATATATATATAGTGTATTTGTGGTTCAAAAATTGCTGAGAGACGTGTAATAATCAATATTAATAATATATATATATTTTTTAATAAACATTAAAAATTTTAACTAAGGGAGCCTATCATGCCCTTTTCCAAAGTCTTGATTTTGTTTTTGGGGTGTACTAGAATGTTTTCATGCTTGATTGTTAAAAAAAAAAACTCATTATTTTCCACATATTTTACATTATTACAGCACCTATTTCCCCAGTCTGGCTCAAACTCGTTGTTTTCGATGAAGCCCTTCTTTCCGAAATACGAAATGTGCTGTGATTGGTTAGCTGGCCCAGTGTGTTGTGATTGGCTGTGCTTAGCACATGTTCGGGAAATGTCCCGCCCCTTCATAACCGCGAGCTCTCCTCAGATGTAAATATTAACAATGGTATAAATTTCAAGCCAGTTTGAGCCCGATTCAGACCCTGACAATGTTAACGAAGAAGAGGATTCTGCAGAATGGATTTCAAGCACAGACTTTGCAAGCATGGATTTCTCAGGGCATTTCAGAGTGGTATGTTTTTTTGTAATTTTCTTAAAGATACAATTTTATCCACAATTTAATATTTGTCGGAAAACTATTGTAATACAAACAGTAGTCGATCACAAAATCATGGATAATTTTCCTAAGGGGTGGTGAACTTCGGTTAATCTTCAATACACAAATTAAGATATTTTTTAATGAAACCTGAAAACCTGAGAGGTTTCTGCCCTCTCAGGTTGCCCTAGAATTTTGCCCTCGTGTTGGATTGCCGTCTTTTACCGTTTACGCAACACCATTTTCAACTTTGGACCTGAAAACACAAACTTTTGAAAACAGGTTTCAAAGTGCAAGTTTATAATCTATAGTTATAATCTCTGTGTAAATAATGATGACATAATGTCCATTTTTGCGTGAACTACCCCTTTAAGGAATCAGATCACAGCGCTCATGCCACTCTTCCCTTCAGGGTCTCAGATGAGCCCAACAGGTGTTTCACCCACAGTGGGAGGATTAACAAGCTGTCCCAGCATTCCTCAGCAGTGGCACCAGAATGAAATATTCCTCTCTGGTGCTTGTGATCTAGATCAAGGCCACAGTCAGGTGAGACAGCTGACCTACTGTAACGGGGCGACAGAAAGAGGGTAACATGAGTCTGGCCCGCGTGAGACTCAGAGAAGAGTCACAGAAGACCAGGAAGAGTCCAGTTCAGGATGACAATAGCGTGATGCAATGCCGTTAAGGGCTGTATCACTTGGGTTTTCACTGAAATTTGTCTTGACAACGTATAACCCTCCTAACGGTCACACTTTAGCTGTCCGTCGTCATTTTCATGCAACTTTTATGAAGTTTATTCCAGTAAAAATTGACAATTATTGAAACATATATTCTATGTGAATTCATCATATGTTTTGTCCAGATTGCTGTCACCTGGTAAAAAAAGAAATTTCATGTGAGGATAAAAATCATTCAATGACAGTAATGGCTAGAAGGCTGAATGTTCTATGCATCAAACCAACTATGTAATTATACTAGATTTTATGCCAGAAGTTATACATTTTAGTCATTTATTTATTTAGTCATTATCTAACTCAGTTTGGTATATTTGTTTTAACTCTTTCCCCGCCATTGAAGGAAATTTCCGGCTTTCCGTGTTTTCACTGTTATACGGTAGGGGGCGCTATTACACATCTTCTGAAAGAGTACAGAATCTCAAAACACAGGCAAAGAAGTATCAGAAACAAGGGATAGGAAATGTAATCAGATGCATTATGTAAAATAACGCGATCATCAAAATAATCAAAAACGTGATTTTCTCAGCTTTTTGCTCAATTAGTTTTTTTAATAAAACTTACCCACATTCAAGTGTTGATAAGAAAATAATGCATTAAGCAAGAATAAAACAGTTTTTGTTTGTTTGTTTAATAGCAGAGGCTCTGTTCTTTCTTTTGATATATTGCATGTTCAGATATTCATACAAAAAAAAAAAAAAAAAAAAAAAAAACACTGGCGGGGAAAGAGTTAAAATAATTTTGCAGTAATGCTTATGGTCATATACTCCCATTCATTTCAGTCTCTCTGTCTGTGTAAGAGCCGTTGCAAACATATCCACATCGCGATAATCAGATGCTTTATTAAGTGCTGTTTTCTCACCGCTGTAATCTATTTTGTTATTGAGAGGAAAGCGCACAGCATATATCTACATTGGCTGAGAATGAAGACGAGGGATAGGATAGGCGAAGTGGATCTATAAGCAGCATAGTCTTTATTATACGAATATAATCCAACATGAATGAGTGTCATGAGAGTAAGTGTAGTAAGTTGCCGTGACCTCAATTAACTTTTCTGGATAAAGGGAATTAGGTAGATGTCAGTAAAACGAGAGGAAGAGGAATATAGTGTTCGCCGAGGGCGCCATGCAGCTGAACTCATGAAATGCTACGCCGGCCCTCTGACTGGAGATGTGCATGGAAGACAAGCTGAACATCAATCACTCAGTGTGAGCTCAAGCGTGTGTGTTTGTGACGGTCAGGCGCTCGGTGTCAACCTGCATGTCGGTAACCAGAGAGAGACAAAGAGAGGACACAGTGTGACCCTCAGTACAAGGGAGGGACGGCGTTTGACCCCGCACAAAAACAACCCTCAAGGAGAATTTGATGCCCAACTCAACATTTAAAGAGAGAGAGAGAGATTGTCTCTGTGAAAAGTCACAAAACGGTTCATGAAATTGTAACTAATGACTGTAAAACTAGTACAATTGTGGGATTTAATATACAGTAACTAAAATTGATGAGGATACAAATAAGTTCCATTACAGTTGTATTAAAAATGATACAATCACATCACCGTTTTGTAAAAATAGTGATTAATAGCAGGGAGTTTGGATGAATTATAAAATAAATGTTGCTTAAATTCTTTAATGCGGCCTGTTGTGTAAAGCTTTGTGTTGGAAAAGGAGAAGAAATACTGACACCCTGCATGAACCAGGATAATGACAAACAGATGTCAATAGCTTTGATGATCCTTTGACTATGCTTACTTTTACCAAACAATGCCTCACTTTCTCTTACTATTAATATTACACTCCAGAAAAGACATCAAATATCAATATCCACAAATAAATCAGACACCTTCATCCAAACACTTGATGATGACAAGGGAAAAACACAAATGCATGTCTCTCCGTTGATAAAATCATACTCGAATCGCTCTGCATTATATGAACTTTGGTTAGAAGTCTGAGCAGGACTGAATGACAATAGCAGCAACTATCAATCTCACAAGGGTTTTGCAGACCAAAATATGCACAGAATACAGAGTACATTGTATTAAATACATTTTTGAGTGCTGTTAATTTTAAAATGCCTAATATAAATTTATGGTGAGGATTCTTATTTTGTGACTGTGTTTGCTGAGAGCAGCAGCACGGCCCAAAGTGTGTGTTGATCTCCAGTTATTAACCCTAAATCAAATTTTAACCTCTAAACCCAGCCCTAATCCTCACCTAACCTTAACCTTAACCCTATCATTCTTCAGAGAACAGGAGAACAGGACAATGATGCTTTGCAAAATGAAAATCATTGAAATGTTGCATAATACAAATGCATATTTTGTTAAAATATCTGGAGAAGTTCACATATAATCAGCATCAATTCATAAATCCGTAAGATCTTACATTCATGCTGTGGAAATACAAACCGGAAGACAGAACACAATGAGCGTGGCGCTGAAAAGGGGCGGAGCTACAGAAGCTCTATAGACTGAACATGTAATACGCATGCGCATGACGTCACCGTTTTCACAAATTCACGTTTTTGTAGTTTACATGGAGATGATAACAGTATTGTTATTCAAACTTTTTCAAAAGTTAGCATTTTCAGGCCACCAAAGCGCTGTTGTTGTGTAGATTAAAGGCCAAAACGCATAAACAGTCATGTAAGTGGCCCCTTAGTCATTGTTTTCATTGTCTGTATTGCCTGAGTTCTAGCTTTTTCATTAGTTGTCATAGTTTCTAATTAGTCCTCACCTGTTCCCTGTTCTGTTGATTACCTTCCTTGAGTATTTAATATGCAAATGAGCCCCGCCTCCACTTACTCACTCAGCTCAGAGATCCACTCGTTGACGATCACACGTTGATCTGATTGGTTACAAGGTAGTTTGTGACGTCAGAAACACCAGCGATTTCAAAGCGTGTTTTTGAGACTGTCTTTGGTTCACTGCAGTTTTAAGGAGAAAATACTCAGCAATGGTGTCACCACATAGAACATTAAAAGCTGGATTTTCACCACAGGGGGACTTTAAGAATAACTATTAGGTTGCTAGAAAATATGAATTATTTAGTTAATAAGTGAAGCTTGATTCCCATCATTTGCTGTGGCAGCATGAGAACAATAAAACACAGAAATACACAGACACAATGAGCATACCACGCTCTTCTTGTTTTTGCATTTGTGCTAAAAAAAAAAAAGCTTGCTTTAGGACAAAGAGAGAAAGAAATAGGAAATAGAAAATGTATTTTGAACACATGTCAGTAATAATAATAATATCAGTTTCCAAACTCCTGGAAGAGAACACACATATTCATCTCCTCTTCATTAAGTTGTATAAATATAATTAAGAAATGTAAGAGTCAGTGGTGTTCCATGGTGCAGGATAAAAAAAGATAAAAACACAAAAGCTGACCTCAAGAAGGCATGCGTTAAAACCACGTGTGAACTGTGCAGAAGATGAGTCACGACTGTTGTAACCACTCCAGACCACTAGTGGCACTATTTCAATGACACGACTTCCCTCCTCCCGTTCATGCAGCAGCCTCTGACTATCAGTGACTTTCTCAGCCTGAATTCTGAAAGATTGCCGGCATTTTGTTTATCATGGCCTCGACTAGTCAAAATGTTCCCTTGGTACTTGACTGGGCTATGCCAAGACCTGATGTCATTTTAATAACACTCTGATGCATGATATCACCCTTATCGACGTCAAGCACGCTATAAATATTGCATTTTATATATTCAAATCTCTAATGTGCCCCATTTCCTGTTTGGGCTAATCCCTGAGCGCTGCAATAAATGTAGAGTAAAAATAGCCCGCCGTACCGTTTATATTCTGGGAGCAAGTATAGGACACTGAGAAGGCATTTCCCATTATTTTATTGCTCTGTAGGTTTTTGCCACAATCCTGGTCATTTAAATAAAAAAATCCAAATTGTGGATGCTCACACTACATGGGTCATTTTAATGTTAATATGTTTAAGAGCTGTTTGTCACAATCACGTCTAGGAACGTCGACACTGGCCCTTAATTTCCAATCAGATTACCTAATGGTGTGCTTTTTTTTTCCGACCAGAGTCTGAACTTTTTATGGCTTGAGTGTGGTTGAGGCCATGTTTATAGCTCTGCATGCTAATGCTAGCCCTGCACAGTTTTAAAGGGAGCACCTGTGCCACATAAATCTGTAACAAACTCCCCATCCAGTATGTTACATTTCTAATAAGCGCCAGAGAGTGGCGGGCGGAGGGAACGCGAGGGACGTGAAAAAGAATGGCTACTGTATGGAGCCATAATAAGAGCCAGCTGTGGGTCAGCCATGTTAGGGCCGCTCTGAGAGTGTGTGTGTGTGTGTTGTACCAGGGAAGGAAAGCTGGCAGGCACATCATAAATCCTACTCATTTCGGGTTCACTCACGATGTTCGGCGGAGGGCCTCCACCGCACTAAGCAAATTGCCTGTGATTAGAGAACAAAAAATAGCCCTCTCTTCCCTGTTTGCACTTGGGTCTGGTCGAGACGCACATGTGCACAAAAACGCCATTGTCTGGCGGTATAGAGTCCAGCATGCAAACAACACCTGCAGCTGGACACGATATTTTGAGCAATACTACCTGACCTGTGATTTATACCCACAATACAAGAATGAGGTCGCCAATGTCTGGATAACTGAAATAGTATTAACAAAATTGTTTCATTCTGCCTCGTCAAACCACTTGAGCTCACTCTTAAGAACGAAGGCTCTTCACTTTAACTTCAGCAGAAAAAAAACAACCTCTTATCTGATTATTGCAGTTGTTTTTTTAAGGGGAAAAAAGGCCACACCAGACTTTTTATTTCCATTGACTTCCATTCATACGCGTACGGATGCGGGAGAGCAGAAACACAAGCTCATGCAAAGAAGTTTCGCATTTCGCTGCATTCCAAAGTTCAAGTTTGGGGAATTCTGACCTGCGAATTCATGTCACGTGAAGCAGAGTGACCAATAGAAGATCAATGAGTCACGGTGTGACATCGTCGCTGAATTACAAGAACATAGATTTAAAACTGCTGCGTTGCAGGATTTTTTATTTTAGTTTTATTATTATTTGTTACGTGTTGAATTTATGCTTTTAAAAAGATGCTGCAGAGTGTGACGTCATTTCACGACGTATTTTATTGCTATGTCCGAAAAGATTTTGCATGCTCAAAATCTAGTGTGACTTAACTTTATTTCAATAGTCTACGTTAGACATTATACTAACTATAAGTAACTTTGCAATTACATGTCATTTGAGTATTAGACAGTTGATGGACCCCATTGACTTCCAAAGTAAGAAAAAAAAATACTACTGGGGTCAATCAACTGTTTGGTTACCAACATCCTTAAAAATATTTTATTTTGTGTTCATACAGGTTTGAAACAACTTGAGGGTTGTAAATAATGACAGAATTTTATTTTTTTAAGTGAACTATTCCTTTAAGCAATACTCAAATGAGAGTTAGTTGACATGTAGTTTCAAAGTTACTTATAGTTAGTAGAATGTCTAAAGTGGACTTGGGCTTGTCTCTGGGGCTGTAGCCTAATGGACAACTTGCTACCCCTAAACGGTTCATGGTAGTAACTTTTAGGGATAGATATAAGAATATGTCACAACACACCAGTGACAATCACAAGTGACAACACACCAGTCAAACTACTCCTGTGTCTTTCATAGATCATGTCCTAAAGCGTGTGTGGCTGAAGAAACTACTGAAAAAGAAGAGAAAACATTCCTGTCTGAGCAATCGCTCTGAACACTACATCATATTTATTAAGCCCCTTAAAGCAGACGCCCCCTGTCCCAAATAAATCCTACACGCAAAATAAGTGTGCCATCTTTCTCCACTTCTTGGCTGGTGTCTCTTTATCTGTGTCTCTCAAAAACAAAAGATTTTTCAGACTGAATGATGACAATAACACTGTTGCCTAAACTAATAATGCACTGACTCAAATGCTACAGTTTGTTAATAGAAGATCACTGATTACATTATTCCAAGGGCATCCGGTCCTTCTCCTGGAGGGACACTGTGCTGCAGAGTTCAGATCCAATCCCATTTAGGGTATATGTATATATTTATATTTATATTGGAGAAGTTTTCCTTTTGAGTTTTCCGCGTACAGACGACACCATTTTCAAAACAATCCCCGTTCACACGGATCCACGAAAACGACTAAAAACGCCGTATTCTGCTGCCAGACCTTTAGATGGAGATGAAACACTATAGACTGAACACGTAATACGCATGTGCATCACGTCATCGTCTTCAGAGATTTGTGTTTTTGTTGTTTACATGGAGACCGTTTTCAAAAGTTAGCGTTTTCAGGCTCCGAAAAAGCTGCTGTCGCGTAAACGAATGGCCAAAACGCATAAAAAGTTGTCAGGTAAACATCTCCTTAAACACACCTGAACTAGCTCAAGGTCTTCCGGTTCACTAAAAAACGTCCAGCCAGGTGTGTTGGGGCAAGTTACAGCCAAACTCTGCAGGACAGTGGCCCTTCATGAGCAGGGTTGGACACCCCTGCAGTGTGCAAACCACAACTGATATGAACCAGACGAAAAGAACAACTTTTACGAATCTTGAACATTGTACAACTTTATTAAGCGTTAGATTAAGGACTTTGGATTTGGGTATAATGCAATGACATCAGATTCAGTAATGTATGCCGTAGCTGATGTCAAGCCTAGCGCTGTTCGAATATGCAAATGCTTGAATGAGATTTGAGAGCTACAGCAGAAGGCAAGATTTCAGGGAATGAAAGCTATCTTAATCTTGTATACTTGTCTCATTTTGGAGCTTTGAAAGTCTCTACTCACCGTCAGCAGCTTGCACAATCTTCAACATCTTTTGTATTCCACTGAAAATAAGTAATACAGGTTTCGTACAACATGAAGGTGAGTAAATAATGATAGAATATTCAATTTTGGATTAAATGTTATATATAGGGATTTACTTAAGAATTTGATCAACTTTGCCATCGCAGCTAACATCTGAGTATTCATACTCCAAGTGTTCAGTTTCTTTTTATCGCGAGGCATGGGTTATTTGACAATATAACAAATGTCATACAGTACATGTAAAAATAAAATCGGCTTGTAGCAGTCACACATGTGGAGAGGATCACTCTTCTCCCTAATACAATGCATGTGTTACAACGGCAGCACGGAAATTAGGATTGACACGCTTGTAACTTCGAACAGCTCTTCAATTCGGAATGAACACATATGACTCAAATACATTTGGCAATAAAGCAGTCAAAACCATGTGTACGAGCGGTTCGTTTTAAACCTTGTTTCATGAGCATCAATTTGCAATTAGTCCAAAAAACGTTATCTCTCCAATCCATTTAAAAACAAAGCTAGCATGCTAGACTGACACCAGGCTGTTTATTATTGCTAATATCCACTCAGCCCACTTTCACCATAAACACGTGTGCACCTGTTGGTAGCGGGTGTCTTTGAATGCTCCGCAAATGCAAACCAGACCTCGGAGGGGGCTCACCGAAAACAACGTGCGGTGGGAACTTTACGCTTGTGGCTAAACGGGCGACGTTCACCTCTGTCAGGCTGGAGGGTCGGGGTTACGTGCCGAGGTTAGGGTAAGGGTGACGGGGTGGGGTGCCAGTAGGGATTTGGGGTGTAGAGAACTTCTCAGCCGGGCAAGAGTTCAACCCCATCACGGCAGGCCAATCTGTTCCAGACAAGCTAAATGACACATTATTGGATCCAGACCTGACATGGGCGCTGTGTATATTACATTACCAGACACCAAGCTCACTTCAGCTCATTACCTCCGCCCACAGGGAGGAGAGAGTAACAGACACATCCAGAGAAAGAAAGGGTTTTCTTTAGCCTTCTCTCTCTCTCTCTCTCTCTCTCTCTCTCTCTCTCTTTGCCGGGAAACTGTCAGATATTCCCGAGGCAGGAGCGTTTTCTCAGAACACCCAAGAGGTTCCTGGCCCGGAGGGATTTCTTCATAAAGATATTAGAAACACAAGACAGGATTCCTGTCCTCCTCTTCCTCGTCCCTCCCTCCGTGCGAAGATGAAAAGGAGGGTGGGCGGGCAAACGGAGGGGATGGGTTGACCAGGGCAGGGCAGCGAGGTTAACTCTTTCATTCTGATTTCTATTAGGTTAGCTCCATCCCACGGGGACCCTCGAACACAAGGAGCAATAACAAAATGCCAGAGAGCGTGTTATCGTGGCTGGAATGACATTTAAATTGAGCAAAGCAAAGCAAATAAAGATCTTAATTTGCAAATTAAAACATTCTCTGCAGCATAGATAACCAATTTGAAAGATTTTGATAGCACAGACTGCCAAACTATATAAATGATGATTGTAATCACATTTCATGATGCAAATTATTTTTATTTATTTTTTGCATCATGAAATTTTTACACATTTCATGATGCATGATACGGTGAAGTATTCTATTAATAACAATGTTATTACAATCGTATTACATTGTTATTACACCATATATTTCAAACAACAAAATACAATGATTGGGGCAGAGTAACATCATAACATGGACATTTTATGGTGTAATGTTTGTTAAGACAAGCACTACTAATCCTGTTTTTCATACATCCAACACAGTTTGTGATATTGGAAGTGATACCTCAAATCACTTGGCTTGTTTGATTGAGAATGATTTGCTGTTCATTTTCTAAGCAATTAGAATTACGATTTTCACCTGGTGTGCAATATAATAATAAGCAAAACGAATCCAGAGACCAGAATACCATAGAGACTTTACTTTTGACTCGGGTTAGTAAGCCCTAGAAACTGCATATCAGTGCACCAAAAACTGCTGACAGCCAAGTTCTTCATGGGCAAATGTCACTCATATTTTAATATTGTTTAATCATGTTTCACATCATACAGTATTCGTTGTAGACACACAACTGATATATGATTTATATTTCTGATTCAACAGATTGACATACTCTTGCAGTCACAAACACACACGCGCTCTCTCGGACAGTGCCATCCCTCCTCTGGACAGGTGGGGTGCGGATCTTTATTACAGATTTGTTTGGGTAAGGCATACTGTAGGTGTCCGCCCTCACATTCTTCCGCTCACAGCCCGAACACCACATCCCGTGTCGTGGCATGTAAATCGCATCGGTTGCATGACGCCACTCTTGCAGTTGCACCATCCAGAATCCTTGTAGTGTCAGGGTGGAGATTATCCGATCTGATTTACTGCCCTGTAATCTCATTCTTCAGCTCTTCAACAGGGCCATGTGCTGTAGTCGGGTCTCATATAGCCACTCATGTAGCAACTCTCTCGTGACCTCTTTACGCTGGCTACCGAGTTCTCACCTGCCAAAGGGCAAGGCTGAAGAATACCCGGGGTCACAAATAAAGGCTTGCCAAAAATACGGGCTAGTGTCTGAGAGGACAGACATGTGACGGTAGCGCTACAGCTGTGCTGGAAGCCATGTTCACAGTAGTCAGGCGTGTCGTCGAGTGAATATGAGACAACCTGAAGGGACACATGAAACAATAACAGCTGTCTGTCGTGGCTCACTGATGGCAACCGTAGAGGAGTTACTGCGCAATGAGGGGAGTCTTCTATATTCTGGCATGTTCACATCTAGGGGCTTGCTTACACGACACCGCTTTCAACTTTTTATGCGTTTTGGTCGTTTATTTACACGACAATGGCGTTTTGGGTGCCTGAAACGCAAACGTTTGAAAACGGGTTTCAAAGTGCAAGTTTTTGAAAACGGTCTCCGTGTGAACAACAAAAACGTGAATCTCTGAAGACGATGACGTGATGCACATGCGTATTACGTGTTCAGTCTATAGTGTTTCATCGCCATCTACTGGCCTGGCAGCAGAATACAGCGTTTTTGGTCGTTTTTGTGGATCCATGGGAATGGGGAACATTTTGACAATGGTATCGTCTGTACGTGGAAAACTCAAAGGAAAAACTTCAGCATATTGTTGTCGTGTAAACGTACTCTTAATCTGCAGTCTCGAAGAATATTTGTCTATGTAAGTCATTTTGTATATGGGAACTTTTCATTACATTCTTCTAGGTGATGTGGGTCATTTTTCAATGTTAAAATACATTATTCCATCCCACCCTATTGTGCAGAGAAAATAAGACATTTCTAGATATATTTACTCCAAATGTGTAAAGGATCGGCCACATTAGTGAATCTTCGGTAAAATGTTGTGGGTAAATGCGATCCATTGTTCATTGCCAATAGTGTAGCGATGCATGGAGCACTGCTTACTCAGTGGTCACTTCCAAACCAAGCAACATTATACTGGGAAACCCCAGCAAGTTTGCATGTTAAAAGTTGAACTTGAATCCAATATGTAACCCGCGCAAGGACATTTTCACGTCACACGAAATTCCCAATCGCATGGATTCCTATTGACTTGATTGAAATCTGATCGCACCCTAATACAGTGACTTTAAGGTTGATCTGTTTGTTTGAGCGGTCAGTTTCTGACTCAAAAAGTGGCATGAGTGTGCAGGGTTTGCCAGAGTTTGTCTGAACAGAGTTTGTCTGAACATTGGCAGATTAAGCTTGACATTGTTCAGGAAACCTGTTGAATACAGTTGCTACAATTTACTATTTTGTTCAAAAGTGACAAAGAATTTGCACACTTCACCACTAAAGCAACAACACAAATGATTAATACAATAAAACGGGCAATTATATCTGAACTTTTCCTAAAAACTGACTTTATCAAACACTTTATTATGATTTTAGTATGCATTCGGTCGCTTTACCTGGCTGTTGTCACATCAGATTTTGTGAATCAAACTTTGGCTGGAAAAGAGCATCCTGGATATTCTGTTAGATGTTTTGTTTTTGAGTGAAATAATGTCCACTTCACTAAGAGAAAACACTCTTCGTATAGATATTATGTGGAACTGGTGAATCATGTTGTTATTACTCACCCCCATAAAATGAGCTTGGTTCATGCTTTATTTGTCATTGGAATAGCTCTCTCTCTCTTTTTTATATTGGGCTGTTGTTATAGGAAATCTTTACAAGAACAATGTGTACTTGCTAATTTTGTCATAGGTCAAGCTAAATTAGCAATTTTGAAATCTCATCAGGAAACAAATTCAGGAAGATATATTTGTATGGTGAAATATTTGTATATTTGTATGATTCAAATCCTTAGTGGAAGCACGAGTGGTTATAGAATATACATATTACAAGCATATTAATAATGTTCTTTTCTTTAAATGGAGATGGGGTGTTAAGGAAGCACTGGTTACATTGAATGAGTATGGGGGTTGGATTTTAACTGGTAATGGAATTTTTTAATAGGTGATTTATAATTGAATGTGTTAAGAACATGGAATACATATGTTTATTTATTTATTTAAAAAAATGTGTTTAATGTGAATATGATTGAATAATGTATATCTAAATTGTTTAACTATGTAGAATAAAGGGTTGTAAAAGTAAAAAAAAAACTTTCTCTCTCTCTCTCTCTCTCTCTCTCTCTCTCTCTCTCTCTCTCTCTCTCTCTCTCTCTCTCTCTCTCTCTCTCTCTCTCTCTCTCTCTCTCTCTCTCTCTCTCTCTCCTCTGTCAGTGACCTGCCAGCAGCGTGTAGGAGGATCTCTTTAAGCGAGCACGGTTCACCTCCTCAACCTCTGCTAGATGGGGCGACTGTGAGAACTTCACCAACGCAACAATTTAGCCGCCTCTTTTTTCGGCACCACATTATTATCCTTCAGGATAGACAGTTAACCTAGATGTGGGGCCACTGTGTGGCCATTAAGACACCCACCAAGAACACACACACACATACACACACACACACACACACACACACACACACACACACACACACACACACACACACTTTGACTTAAACACTCCACACTTTTTCCACAAGACCTGAAAGAGGTATGGGTGTACTATCTTAAAAAGTTTTATTATTATAATCATTATTATTATTATTATTATAAAGGCTTACTTCCCCCTCTAAATGTTAATGCACTCTCTAAAATAGCAAGGTATTCATTTTGTTTGTTTCCTTGCTTTATGATTTTCAGTCTTTGTGATGTATAAATTATTATTTTTTGTCTCATAATTTCTGCTTGTCTGTGGGATTCATAATATTAGTATGGAACAGCTTTGTGTTGTCTTATTTTGCTGATTTAATTCAAATGTTCAACTTTTTGTAAATATGTGTTGAGTCGAAAATAAATTCTGTTCAGTGACTTTGGACAACAAGAACAGCAGGTTAATATTCATGTTGTTTACTTAAAAAAACAAACAAACAAATGAACGAAAGAAAGAAATGAATGCAATATTTGAGGACACAGCGCATTCTGCATGTGAGTGTTTGTAACCACATCTGTGTGTATTTATGTGTGTGTGTGTGTGTGTGTGTGTGTGTGTGTGTGTGTGTGTGTGTGTGTGTGTGTGTGTGTGTGTGTGTGAGGCAGAGGGCAGCTCCAGCGCACGGTTCTGGACCATTAACAGTGATTAATAGGTTTACATGCTTTCCCATGATCTCCACTGACTTGTGGAATAGAGCGCTCACCTATGAGCCAGACTGGACACACTGACCGCTGCCTCTTCTTCTGCACATAACACCATAATCAACTCATGCAGAGACACAAACCACATCACACTGGCTTTTAAGAAAATGCATTTGCAAATACTTTAGTGTGCTGTATTTAAAAAAAAAAAAGAAAAAAAAAATTTTGAGAAAAAAAAAATTGTGAACAATAATTGAACACTGGTGAGCTGTTTATGTGTAAGTCTTAAATTAGTATATGAATAAATAAAATGTTATTCTATTTAAAGTCACACATACCAAATATATCTATATATTATCCCACTATACTGTAAATGAATTTAATTATGAAACAATAATCTAATGCCACAGGCATGGATCTTTTATGAGAAACAAATGATTGACTTCATGTTTTTTAACACTTGAATGTAAAAAGCAAGTCTGATTGTCTTTTAAATGTAATTTAAACATTTATATTGGAAATATATTTTGGTTTGATTTCCGTTTTTATACATGAAATGAAAGTTTTTCATGAAAAAATATCATGATTGATTTCAATGAAACGTTGACTATTTTACGGTCTAAACATACAAAATATATAGTTTTACAAGACACAAGCAAGCTGTTTTTGTTTCAGTTGTTGTAAAAAAAAGATAAACAGTGTCGTACACTATAAAAAAAAATATTTTTCAAAGTTGTAAATAAAACAAAGATTATTGCGGCACATTTTACGAGAAAGTATGATTGTTATTATTATTTTAGTTCAGAATTGTATTGTTTAATTCAATGTTATTTGCCTTTTTTTTATTTATTTACCTGTAACTTCTGTGTGAAACTAGTTTCTCCACCAGATTTGTCCAGTGTAAATACACCAGATACCAGTGTATTCAGCTTGACCTACAAGACTTGTCCTAGTGTGAGAAGACCACAGTCGTCAAACGTCCGAGGAACGGGGTTTCTAACCTCCACTGCTCAGAAATGATGGACCTACCTCAGATGTTTTTTCACAAGTGATCCCTCTAATCTCCGGGAGATTACAATACTCCAGCGTATTTACACTTGCAGTCTTTTCTCCCCTGCATAAATATACATCTCCGTGGAGGACTTCGATTAAGAAATAATACAATTTGGAAAAAGAACGGGGTGTTTTATTCTCTCTTGTTGGGGAAATATGCTCTCTAATCCTCCACTACAAGAACCATCTGTGTAAATGAGACCGGACAGTCACGGTGAGAGAGCGGAAGCCAACATGAGAGTCGTCTCTATTACACTTCAAATAATCATTATTATTGATCTGCCTTCTTTATTTCACGTCATGACACGAGTTTCATTTAAATCCCTCAAATTCGGAAAAGTTTATTTTTCCTGGTAAATGTATTTATACGAAAATATATTTGAGTTTTAAAACAGGCTTTTATGTCAGCGGTCTTGTTCAAAATATGCTCTCGGTCAACAATACGTCCACTGTAACATTCTGCTGTCAAGACAAATATGAGTCTTAACAATTCATGGCACATTTACCTGTACTAAATCCAGATCCAGTGACACGGATCGTTACCGCTGGCGTCAGAACAATCCACACGTATTCCAGAGGATCCGCTTACTAAACAAGTAATCGTGAGACAAAAGTAAATAAATGAAACGGTTATTAAGTGACAGGGGGGATTTTTCTTTCACTGTGGCTGATGGACCCGCGAACCGTCTGTCCACACACCGGCCTCACATGAAGACTCGAACACGTGTTGAACCCTGTTCCGCTTTTGTTGAAATTTGATGTTCCCACATAATACGCATATAAATATGCACAAAGCTTCGGAGGTTTCTTAATTTCCTGTCTGGGCCACACACAACTGCAGAGATTGCTGGGCTTCAAGCTATATTACTAAACCTGAGAAACTGTAATCTGCAATAATATTATTTTCTTTTTTTTTCTTTTCTTTTTCTTTTCGCTGAGCAAATACCTCAAACAGCGCTACACTCTCTCTTGCTCTCATGCTGCACTTACGCATGTTTTAATGGGGGTGAATAGTTTTCTTTGTCAGCGGCTATTTTTGGAAAACATGCGAACGTATGATATGATGTTTGCTGTATACACTATTTTTAACCCACTAGACTTTCTAAATGTGCAGTAAATGCAACCGAACACATTGTATACTTCACCTCACAATTCGCTTGACTTGACCTTTCATTTTCAGTGTATGGAATGAACCACAAATAATTATAGCCACTTCTTATTATTTTTTTAACCTCAGGTCTCTATTTTGATTAGACTGCAACCAGAAAAGTTTTACTGACAAAATGAGCGCCTTGCGATCAACAGTGTAACATACTAATGTTTAAAATGTAAATAGCATCTATATATTATGAATAACGTCTAATTATTTTACTATTGTTATTTATTTATATCTTATATGTTATATATTTTTTTTCATATCTCCATATAATCCTCATAACCAGTAACAGCAACTGCAATAAACTATTTAAAATGATGAATTAAATTTACAAGCATCCCCAGAACACTGTTGAAACAAAGAGTTTTTATGCTTATGCTAGATGATTATTAGATGTTTTGTAAATATTGGCTCACTTATTTAAAATGCACACAGTACATGCTACTTATATTTGACACCATTCTTTTGAACCATATAGCAATCTAATAAACATAATACTACTAGTTATTATTATTTTTATTTATTTATTTATTTGAAAAATGGAATAAAAAGAAACACTTGCCAGCAAATTAGACTATTAAATTATTTTAAGGTGTCGTTGTTACAGTGTAAATGTACATTTAAGTACTGAGTTATATTAATTAACTACATGTATTTACTATAGGATTGGTGTTTGGTTTAGACTTAGTTGCAAGTAATTATGCTAAATTTATAGTTATTACATAGTAATATACATGTTATATACATAGTAATATGTAATATATACATAGTATAATATATAATATTATATATATATATATATATATATATATATATATATATATATATATATATATATATATATACATAATATATATATATATATATATATATATATATGTATATACATAATAAATGTATATACATAATATATACATAGTAATATACATGTTATATACATAGTTATTACATAGTTATTACATGTAACTCTATAAAATAAAGTGGGTTACACTTTATTTGGTAACACTTTATTTTACAATGTCCTTGTTGCATATGTAACATGTACTTACCATAGTAATAACAGTAAATTATACATAATTACACACAACTAACCCTCAACCAAAACCTAATCCCACCCTAACCCTACAGTAAGTACATGTAGTTGCTTAATATTACTCAGTACTTAAATATATAATTACACTGTAACAACGACACCTTAAATAAAGTGTACCCCTTATTTCAAGGTATCATTGTTAAAGTGTGATTATATATTTAAGTAATATTAAAAACTTACTAACTTACTATAGGTTTGGTTGAGGGTTAGTTGCATACAATTATGCACAAGATATGATAAGTAAATGTAACATATGTAACAATGACACTGTAAAATAAAGTGTTACCATAAAAAGGTATTAATAGGTTAGAAAATAGATCTATTAGAATTAAAACTAGAATGTAAAAAGAGTCAATTATTCCGGAAGGAAATACAAATGAGAAAATCTAGGGGGAAACACAAGTGCCTGGAGTCTTCCAGTTTGTCAGTTGATCTGAAGCTCAACGCTGCTCTCTGAATGGCCGACGGTTGAAGCATCTGAAGATCGTGCCGAGATGGAAAAAACAGATGGAGGGAACATGGAAGCGCTGCAGCGTTCAGGCCACCTGATCTGCCCCGTATACCCACAGCCCAAACACACTGAAGTTATTGTCCGGGAGAAGGACGCACTGCTGTTTCTTAACCTTCCAGATCCTGAACGGCTATATAAAGCTCTCCTGGGTCACACTTGGATTCTTAATGTAGTTTTAATGCTTTGACCCCATACCCTTTAGTGCTCCCTTTGCAATTGTATTATGAACAAGGAGGGTACAGTACGGTGGATTATACAGTCAGGCGAGGCGGCTGGGTGGAAGTGTGTGGTTTCAGACTTTTAATGCGTATTGGAACAGGAAACGTCATTTAGCTTATTCAGAAATATCTGCATGACCTAAAGTGCTCGTTTCTTCGGAAGTTGGGAAAGAGCTGCTTTCTGGGGAAAAATGCCGAGAAATGCCGACACAAACCTGAAAGCGGATCGTACACCCCTCGAAGCTGTGACCGCTTGATGTGGGACGTTACATTTTCATCCCACAAAACAGGGCTTCTTTTCTAGAAGACGTCTCGGGCAGCTCTTGGACTTCAAAGCCTGGCCGCGGCCCGCACTTCCCCGCGGGTTTGGTGGGAGGAACAGACCGGGGCTTTTTGCAGAGGTGCCACAGGACACAGTCAGGCATCCACACCTGTGTTTGCTTCCCTCCACACTAATTAAACCGCTGATGCCATTTTATTTCCAGCACACTGGCTGCATTTATAAGAACTACAAGACGTGAAAGCTGAAAGTCTTGAATGCCCTTCAGTGGGGTTGAAAAGGTGTAGCTACTCATCGCACATCCCAACAACAAGTCCTTTCTGAACAATTCAATCACAGCATATTTTCATTTTATTAATCATAATTATGTGATTTAACTCAATTAAACTTTCATGTTGTAGAGGCAGTTCATCTCATGGCAGTTCGTATCTATTTTATGTTTTGACGAATCAGTATCTCATTCGTTCTTTTTCATATGATCAGCCTTAATTGTTACTATATTTACCATAGTGCTTGATTTGTAAACTATCACATTTTGAGGTTTACATCATAAGCATCTCTGTATATTTGGCTTTTCTTACGTAGTAAACTTGCTCGTTCGCTCTCCTGGTACAGCATTGCACTTATGAAATACGAGTCACTACAAAAGACCTCAAAGACTTATAGAGACAAGCAAAAATGACATTTTGTTTCAGTAAACATGTTTTTACCTGATGTTTTGCCTCTGTTTCTGGTTTAGGGTAAGTGGTGCGTTATTTTCAAAAACAGCAGAGCATTAATCTTTGAGCAGCACTCACTGTACCTTTAATTTCCAAACTGTGGCAATACTGTACACAAAAAACAACCAGCATAAGAATATCTTCCCAGATTCACGTTCATCTGTTTTTGGAAAAGTGCCACGCACTGGACATTTTACTTTGATCGTGCTGTGAAACATGCAAGAAGTAATGTAAAAATTAATTGCATTGTTTTTTCTTAACGTAATATTGGATTTTTTACAAGGAAAAAGAAAGGTGGAACTTTTATATGGAGCCCCTAAATGGATATGGAGAGGGGAAAAAAATGAGATGGAGGAAAAATTATTTATCATTGCTTTTGCGTTTTTTTTTTCTTCTCCCAAATGTTTTTTCGTTCCGCAGATAAACTTTGCATTCACTCACTCAAAACGCTTTTCGAGCGAACGCAAAGTTTCTCAAGGAAACGCAAAGATTTGCGAGCGAACGCAAAGTTTCTCAAGGAAACGCAAAGATTTGCGAGCGAACGCAAAGTTTCTCAAGGAAACGCAAAGATTTACGAGCGAACGCAAAGTTTCTCAAGGAAACGCAAAGGATTTCCAAGCAAACGCAAAGTTTCTCAGGGAAACGCAAAAAAAAACGTTTTATGAGTGAATGCACAGTTTCTCAGGGGAACACAAAACATTTGCGAGAGAACGCATAAGCATTGACTTCTTATATTTCCTCCCATATCATATTTTTTTCCACCACCATGTTCCTTTAGGGGCTCCATAATTGTATCCATGACGAACTGACTGGAGGGTGAAAAGTGTCTCTGAATGGGAAGGGCTGAAAAACACTAGGGCTTGATGATAATATTGTAAAAGGTGTTTATTACATTATGAGATATATTTTATATATTACAGACAGACAGGTCTACTTCTTAATCATGTGCTGAATAAGTGACAGGACAGTAAAGAAAATGATACAGGCGAGTGTTGATGAACCACAGAGGTGAGGAAGCAGGAGTTCATAGCGAGGGCAAAACATAACCTCATCAAAACTAAACTTCACGTTCTTCCCACTGGCGACACACAAACAGCTCATCTGGTGTTTGTGTGAACATGTATGTGCTTCATAATGAGCCACAGATCTAGGTTATGTTTAAACATTTTGTGTATTTTACGAGACTTACAATGTCAGCGTGCTCTAAAAGGTTAAACCCTTTTGAAAAAACGTAGAGTCGGTTCACAAAATATAAGGTAATATATTAATGGAAGTGGATTTTATTGGTTTATAAAAAATATGATTAATTAAATAGGTTTGAAGCCATCATAGTCATTTTTACAGCTTTACCTCAGCTTTAAGATCGTAAAACAGCCATAGGTTTTTTTGTAAATGGGTAGGCGTGATGAATGCCGTCATGGCAAAGTTCAGCAATTAGCCTTCCATGTAAAGAGGCTTGAGCCCTCCAACGTAAATGTGTTGGATTTATGGATTCACTCCAGCAGACTGACTGCTTCAAAGCATCTCGCTGGGAGTTCACACATCTGATGGAGCTCAGGAACCTGTGCACACACACGACGAGCTGTAAATCTGGCCAAACAGAGGAGCTCAGGGTGTGATGGAGAGAAGGGCCAGTCTGAGGAGGACGGAGGCCCATTTCTCTTCATTGACATTCCTGATAAGTACACCTTTGTTTTGATAACTCAGCTAAAATGTTTTGATCTGCACTTCAGGCCGCTGAACAGCTGAGAAACTCACGGCACACACTCTTCTTGTGTTGGATGTTAATGCATTACTTTCACCTGTTAAACTCCTGCACCCTGTGAATATTTAGCGTGGGGAGTGTTTAGCTACTGTCTTTAAGCCACTGGTTAAGAGGTCGATCTAATGACGGCGTAATCATTGACAGAATCATTTTGTTGAATCTAAAACGCATTACTCAACGCAGTTTGGTAATGTTGTTAATATTATGTAGATCTTTTAAAATATCAAAATAACAATTTTGTCAGCCTGCATAATGGTGACAATATGAAACACCATAACCAGGTCAACCATTCTTTTATTAATATCTATTTTAATGAAAATCTCCTTCACTGACTGCTTTATCCGGTACGCCTGTTCAACTGCTCGTTTACGCAAATATCTAATCAGCCAATCACATGGCAGCAACTCTGCTGGAGTTCAAACTGAGCTTGAATATGGCCTGGTTGTTGGAATGGGAAAAACTTTTATGGACCAAAATCTCTGAGGAATGTTTCCGGCTCCTCGTTGAATCTGTGCCATGAAGAATTAAGGCGGTTGCGAAGGCAAAAGGGGGTCCAAGCTGGTACTAGCAAGGTCTACCTAAAAAAGTGTTTGGGGAGTATATTTTAAATGTGCAAATGAGTTTGAATCTATCAAACAGCATAGAAACATTGGTCAAAGTTGTATCTGTATAGCTGATTTATTTATTTATTGGATATTTTGTTTTTAATTTTTTCATTTCACTCCTCTTATCCGCCATTGGTCAGTCAAACAGATAGTCCCGCCCCAATCTCATGCCATTGGTTGAGCCAGTGTTGGTCGGAACACTCAAACAGTCACAGAGTTTACACTTCTCAGGCAAATGTATTACTTCTGTATCAATTGTGTTTTTGGTTTAATATGTTCTTCTTCTAATGAATCCAGATTTTAATATAAAAAAAGTGCACACCTGTAAAATCACATTTTCTCGATACTAACAAATTGGGCTTTCGTGTAGCCCCACTGATATCATCCAAATAGCTCTACTGTCGAGTAATAATAAAGATAAATAATAAATCATTTCTAAAAGGACGTGTTGATATGGAGCTCTGGGAGACTGAAAAGAGCAAACTTATGAGAGAAAACAAGTATAACCATTCAAAACTGCATATAGAGAGAGGGAGACTGAAGGAGAAGGCAGATCAGAAGATGCAAGAGATCTGGGAGAGAAAGAGAGGATAAGAAGAGTGAAGAGTTGTGTGAAAGGGGCTGTGAAGTGGAGTCAGACGCCTGTGTCCACACACTGAAGATACATCTGTTCAGTTATCACACACGTCAACCAATCCCCATCACACACCATCACCAGGGTTTAATAGCTTTTACATAATTAATGCAAGTAATCGTGTTTTTAACACTTCATTACACCTGCAAGCTATGACAAGTAGATCTGTCATTTTAGGAATATTGGGAGCACGTTATTGTGATGGGTTATTGACTCGGTTAAACTTTACTTCGATAGTCTATTCTTTAGACATAACTTTGCAACTGTATGTCAACACAATACTGAGTTAGTAGAGTATTAGTAGACTGGTAAGGTTAGGGTTAATATAATAAGTTGACATGTAGTTGCAAAGTTACTTATAGTCAGTAGAATGTCTAAAGAGGACCAACGAAATAATGTGTTAAAACTATTACAATAATAGAGAGCACTAGAAAAATATAGAGACACTTTCAAAATCCGACCAATTCCCAATGAAATATGCCATATTGTGGACAAAATGGGTTTTGAATAAAACAGTTTTTTTAATGTATCAATTAAATACTCTGATAATCAAACCACAATTCCTATGTTTTATTTTACAATGTCCTTGTTACATGTAGTAACTATAGTAATAACAGTAAATTATGCATAATTACACCACTAACCATAAACCAAACCCTAATCCAACCATAATCATATAGTTAATACATGTAGTTAATTATTACTCATTACTTAAATATATAATTACACTGTATCAAGAACACCTAAAAATAAAGTCTAACCAAACTTTAAGTATTAAAACTTTATCACTCTTTATTCATATATTTAGATAATTACCCAAATAATCTTTCAAAACTAAAACAGTTACAGCATTTTAGGTGACACATGCACACTTAGGACTAACTATTTCAGTCAAGCTCTCTGTCTTCTGTTTTATATATTATCTATTATATATATTTTGATGCTCACAAAAAAACTAAAAACTAAACTGTCTCAAGAAATATTTTCATTAGAATTTTTTTTTTTTCCGAATATTTCAATCTTTGTGGGGACATAAAACACACATATAATGTAGGGTTTAGACTTTAAAAAAATATAGATTTTTTTTTTAAATAGAACAGCATATATATATGTCAGGCTTTGGTGAGTATATACACGTTTAAAAAAGTTTGCATTAATAACAAGAGATTTTTCAAATGCGATGTAATTGTAAAAGAATAATAAAATAATTGAAAGGATGCGTATATAGCTTTGGCATTGCTGCTTTATGCTGCATGAAAACAAAATCGAAATGAATTGTAAAAAATCGAAATGAAAACATATTATAAAATGACATATTCCAACCATTAACTAAATTAATTGCATTTTTTATACTTTACTGAATATGGTCAAAAATATTGTTTTCTTCTCTCTTCCTGCCCAGCACTAAATAAGACACTTCTTGCAGTTGAGGAAAATGATTAACGCAGTGGTTTTCCAGTAAGTGTCCTTTGTCAGGATATTATTACATTCCTGCACTCGGTCTTGCAGAAATGTGAGCACAGGGGTAAAAGTTCTCCTGGACGGACAGGAGATGAATTTTCATTGGAAGTGGATTCTGGAAGTCCATGACTTGGCTTTGAACTTGAGTGTTATGTGTGAGTGAACTGCTAGTGTGAAGTAGAAAGTGATCTGATACATAGATTGTAAATATGAAGATCTAGATGAAAGAAAATCTGATCAGAAAGTGTCCTACACATCCATCTACAGAGCTTGTTTTTTTCACCCATATTTCTTTACTTTGAAATTGAAGAGGTTAACCTGTCCGGTTGATGATCATCACTTTGGAGATATTCAGAGATGTTCTCCATGGAAGGAAGGTTGTGTGTCTCTCAGACATTAAACAAAGAGGAAGTCCTGTTCCTACCATTGTCTTCTCGATTCCACTTTATTTCGATAGTCCACTTTAAACATTCTACTAACTATCTACATGTCAACTACCTCTCATTAGAGTATTAGTAGACTTGTTATGGTTAGGTGTTCGGGTTAGGGTTATCAGAATAAGCTGACTTGTACTTGACAACTTACTAGAATGTCTGTTGAGGAGCATCAGAATAAAGAGTTGGCAGATATTAAGCAGAGAGTCCACTAATACTCTAATGAGAGTTAGTTGACATGTAGTTGGAAATCTACTTATAGTTAGTACACTGTCTAAAGTGGATTATCGAAGTAAAGTGTTACTGTATTCTCTGCTGTGTCATGCTTATTCTTGGAGAACACCAAATATCATTTTTTTTTTTTAATCTTTTAAAGAAATGAGCAACATCTCATTACATACAAGTGAAATCAAAAACCATCACCTAGAAACCCTGGTTTGATATGGCAGCCGTTCTCATGTTGAGATCCAGCGAGGATCGGGACCAGGACCGTGGGAATGAACGTCTACTAGACGTTCGGCATCATTTATTCGTCAGGAGTACAATCATGTCGAGAGGAGCAGGGAATGAGCAGAATGGAGATTGCAGGAGTTTAAATTGGGCATTTTACACTCTGGCAGTCGCCCAGCAGAATAAGTTGTGCTCCGTCTGGAGAGGGCAACATAACCGGAAGCAGAGAGCCTCGAGATATGTTCAGTTCCCTGGGAACGTTCTTTGTCCTGACAGTTGGAAGAGAGCTGGGAACGCTGAGGTGGCAGGGTCGATGTATGTCACTGGATGACGTTCACTTTGCTTCATCAGTTCCCACAGACGCTCTGCGACAGACTGTTATGCATAAAGATATTTTGCCATCTACTGTGTTAGTAAATGTGAAATGGTGTTCAAATCCATTGTTTTGTTTTTCCATCTTATTGACAACAACCTCTACCTCATCTTCTTCATGTGTTTAACTTAAGGTATTCGGGTTGGTTCAGTCATATTGCATAATATATATGACTTGAGTAAAAAAGTGAATCTATGGATGTCACAAACACTCGAAATGGTTCATTCAAGCGACAATGTTATAATTCAGGAATAGTTGTGGAGCGACACGTTTGTGCAAAGTGCAATCTGACTATTATATCCCAAGAAATTTATATTTTTCCTGTTCAATAGAAAAATCAATAACCTAAAATATATTAATGTCACAAACTAAGAAACCACATTAAAAACCATTAAAAATAATAATAGTCATGAATCCTTGATTATGGTACAATGGATCAAAAGACTCCCTCAAAGATTTTTTGTTTTGGACAGAACTGTCCCCTTTCATCACTAGATATTAGACAATATTTACAAATACAACGTTTTAAAGCAGCCTAACATTCAGTACTGAAATCATCAAATAGTTGACATGAGTCAGTCCATAGATGGAACACTTTCTAAACTAGTTATTTTTATAAAAAAAAAAAAATAATAATAATCACAAAGTCTGTTTTGATAGCAAAAACAGTGTTGCATTTATCACATATAATATATTATGACCCAAATGCAAAAGTAGGGTTAACAGGTTTTCAGGAGCCTTTTGAATGACAGTTTTCAACTAAAAATGTAAAACTTGTTATGCATTTTGGCTGTTCATTTACATGACAACGGCGTTTTGGGAACATGAAAACACACACACAAAAAACTTTTGAAATCGATTTGAAAGTGCACGTGTTTGAAAATGATACCGTTATCGTCTCCGTGTAAACTACAAAACCATGAATTTGTGAAAACAGTGACGTCATGAATATGTATTATGTGTTCAGTCTATAGTCTATTTACAAAGTGACATCGCCAACTACTGGCCTGACATGAATAATACAGCATTTTTTGTCGTTTTCGTGGATCCCTGTCAATGTGGAACGTTTGAAAAACCCAAAGTTTTTCGCTGTCATGAAAAAAAGCCATTAATGTTACAACATCACACGATCAAACACAATCAATGGGAATAGAGAAATCTATTATGTTTACACAAGACTGGTAAGTTTGATAAGACAAAGAATTGTACTAATAAATGACCACTTATGACTGAAATTAATGTATCAAATTTAATTTGAAATAAACCACCACACGGAACAATACATTTATTTTACCACCCCTCTGATTCTGTCTTTTTATGGAATGAGCTTCATTGCTTTGCCGAGGTCTATTTTCAAAATTGTTTGTTTGCCTTTAAATATTTTAAATTCTTGCTATAGCTTACTTGCTAGCTACGATACTTTATGAAAGGCATGCAATGTTTTTTTCTGAAACCTACACGAGATGCAAAAATGCACTAAAATATATTGAAAACATTTCTTAGACTTCCCAGTGCTACATATCACCTGCAAACACAAAACACTGTGACAAGAAATGCTTAAAAAAGTGAGTATTTTTGCTCCCTTTAGTGGGTTAGTGCCCAGCAGTGACGTTAGAAATGTGTGTGTGACGGAGAGTGTGGTCTGAGGTTTAGGGAGGACGGATCTGGGCTGATGAAACAGAATCCTCTGGCTGTCCATTACGGTCCGCTGGAACAAATCGATCGGAGCGGGTGTCTGCGAGAGACGCGTCTCACCTTGGCTGGAGCCGCGGGGGCCCGTCCCGTCTGCCTCTAAAGCTTTATGGGCCGAAGCCTGAGCAGGAGTTCAATCTGAGCGTGTCCTCCTCAAATATTGAAGCTTCAGTCACCAATGTGGGAATGTTATTAAAGTACAACCAAATATCAACTAAACTAAATTGTTTTTTTTTTTAAAGTGTGTTTTTTTTTATTTATTTTTTTTATAAAATTTGTATTACTGTACTTACTACTAAGTTATGCAAAAAATTTAGAAATGCAACATTCTGTTTGTTTTCTTATGTAAAAAAGTGTCAATTAAATGAGTTGTATTATTAATACACTGTAAGACACTTCCACTTATTTCAAAAACTGAAACTTAAAAACTGAAGTTCAGTTGCTTTTAAGTTGGTTGTACAAATTTCAAATTATCAACAAAGCAAAATTGGTTTGTCAGTGGGCTTTTTTTTTCAGCCAGATCTTTAGGAAGAAGGAACCACAAATGTAGTTCATCACAATAACTGTTTAAAGACTGTTAAAGATTATTACTACTTACTAGTCAGTTATGCAATTTTTTTTTGATAAATGCCACATTTCGTTTAAGTTTCCTTAATTTTCAAAAGTTAGAATTAAATATAGCACACAATTAATACACTGTAAAACATTTCCACTTATTTCAAGTTCAGTTGCTGCCTTAAAAAAAAAAAAAAAAAAAAAATCAGTCATTTTAAGTCATTTTAAATTAAAATATATTACACTGATTTCAAAATTGAGTTGAATCTTGTAAAACTTAAATAAAAAAGTTAAAATTGCTTAAATTATTTGTTCAGTTATTGTAAAAAAGTTGCACTAACTTGCCGATCATATCATTAATATTTTCTCCTAAGGCACTTTTTTTTTGAACGCAAGCAATACAATTACTGAGAAATTTTTTGAGTACTTGTCATTCTGGAAATCATGATTCATTAATGCTTTACGAACACAAAGTGGCAGAATACTTTTAATTCGGAACAATGAATCGACTGACTGATTGTTTCAGACCTAACAAACTTCATTTTGTCATGTTTTGTTTAAAAACTTTCATGGTTTACATGTCCAAATCCTTTTTGAGGCTATGTTAATCCATCACTAATGAAAGCATTTCCCCTTGAAATCAGGATGTGCTCATAACACTCATAACTAAAGTAGATTTCCCTAAAAAAAAGTCTGGGTATAAACATAACTTTGTTGTCAACCCTTCATTTTTGTGCTGTGATTATTTGTGTCAGGTTCTCCCAGGATTCCCGTATATAATTCTATGAGTCCCATCAAAGTCCCTCAGCTCATTCATCCTTCATCATGATGTGTTTGATATCTCTTTCATATGGATTGATATGAGTGTCACGGTTAAATCCCGTCCTAGTCAGCTTGAGTCCCAGCTGCTGCTGTGATCTCACACTAACCCTGTTGTTTATATCGGGACACAATTAAGTTGGGGCCAAGCCGAGAGTCCCAGAGAGAGGGGCAAGAGTGCAGGGCAGAGGCTCGGGTTTCAGCAGCCGTCTCTCAGCCCCTCCTCTCCTCCGCACATTATTCAGCTTATTAAACCAACTCTTGCAACACCGATATGCAAATAAAAAAAACTGTGATTTTTTTTTCCTCTGCAGTTTTTACAGTAGCAACTATGCAAAAACAGAAATATATAAATATTTTTCGTTGCTAAACAATAATTCACAGGAGTGTTACTACTAGTTATGTATTTTTAAGTTTCCTTACAATTCAACACAATGCAGACTATTCTAAAATAGTAATATTGTTTTTTTCATTTATTTTTTTTTTTTTTCATTTTGGAGAATTATCTGAGAATATATATTTAAATGCCCTCTAGTGGGCCGATTATATGTGACTGCTCAGAAAATCATCCTCTGGTATGTAAAAAAAAAAAAAAAAACTCAAATATGACCTACATTACAGTTTTTTATAATAATTTTGTCACCAATTTCAGAACCTTGATATGATTTTTCAAAACTCATACTTCACTTCGATGTGTAGTTGTTAGTACAATTGTTAAATATTGGTATACAAAATATGCGATGCAGGTTTCATTATGGTTCTACACGTTCATACATCACTGTAGTAGACTAGAGAGAAGAGTACAGACACAACGGAATCATTGAATTGTTCTTTATTTGTCATTAAAGCTACACTGTGTAGGATTTTCTCCCATCTAGCGGTGAAATTGTTTATGACAACCAACTGAATATTACTTTCTAGCCCCTCCCATTCTAAGGGTTTTTTAACTCCTACGGTGGCCGTATTATTTCAAATCTGCCGGCAGTGGCAAGTAATCTCCCCCTCGCATTCGTCTCGGTGCCACTGAGTGTAAAAACGCAAAAGGAGAAGCTTGAATTTCCAGGTATGTCCCTCTTTGGCTAATGTATTTTCAAGATGGAGGCGCAACATGGCTGCCGCCATTCGAGCGGCTCGCTCGTATGTATTCTAAATGGCAGATTCTACGCTTACGAGAATACTTGATTAGTTGGTGTTTTTTGCTAAGAATCAACTTAAATTACACAGTGTAGCTTTAAGAAATAAGATTGAACAAATTCTGAAATTTATTGATGAAATATCACAACAATCAAATCACAACATAGGTTTTTCAAAAGAAAAAAACGTTGATACTTTTGGGGGGGGGGGGAAATACAGTACAGAAAAAATGTGAACTGAAGTGTTCCTCACTGCACTTCTACTGTATGTTTCCATCAACCCGGTCTTGTTGATTTGGCCGCAGTTCTCATTCACGTCACAATGGATGTTTTCATTAGCTAAAAACCTTGGAAAGAACCTTCTGGCATGGCGAATCTAGGCCTGACACTGATCTGCTGTGATGTCATTGCATGCATCATCTATGGCCTCCTCGACAGCAACATAGCGTCGGCCCAGATCCGACCTACATGTAGATTCCACACGGCCCAGATGTGGGCTGGATCTGGGCCGAAACTATATTGCTTTCTGGGCTGGAGAAGAGTGACTTGGTCGTGAGGATGCCTATCGTAAACCTTCCACCTCCTTGTGGAGAAAAACTCCTCAATCGGGTTAAGGAAAGGGGAGTATGAGTGTAGATACAGGGTGATAAATTGTGGATAGGCCTGAAACCATGGTTGTACTATTCGAGCATGATTGAACAGAACATTATCCCAGACTATTACGTAGGTCACACCATCAGCTCTACAGACCTGATTTAGCTCATCAAGGAAAGTTACAATGAGAGATGCATTATATGAACCAACACGAGATCTGCATCCTACCACACCATCCTCAGATATAGCCACACACATGGTGATACTGGCTCCACGTTGTCCAGGTACTTGGATGATTGCCCACTGGCCGATTAAATTCTGACCTCTCCTCCTTCTCTTGGCCAGGTTCAAGCCTGCCTCATCCAGAAATATGAATTTGTGATGGTTTTCATCAGCATACAGCTCCATCACCCTCTAAAAAACATTTAAGAAAAAAACATTTACTGATTACAATGATATAGAATTGTAATCAGTTTTAACAGGCATCTTGAAATTGATCAAACCTGAACATAATCAATCCTCAGTTATATCCATAATCAATCCTCAGAAATCACTCTATATGCATTTCTTTCAAACAGCACACAGTATGGCTGTTTTAAAGAAATCTGATGCCTTTTCAGAACACGTGCAATAGTCTGCAAACTCAAGGCTTCCACATTGTTGAATACGTCCAAGATGTATTGCCCAATTTCTGTCAGGTGAACATAATTTCTGGCCCGAACCAAACTGACCATATTCTGCTCTTGTTGGTCAGTCAGAATTCAGCTTCTGCCTCCCCTGTTTGGCCTAGTCTCTACTCTACAGGGAAAAAGACACAGTAAGAACAAATGTACAGTAATCACATCACAATTTATGGTAAACATTGTCATGCTGTGTACACGGCCTGAGATTTGGTTGAATCATTGTAGTTGCCTCACTCATTGTCATGCCTTGATTTATGACATAGGCTACAAATATAGCTTGGATTTAATTGTACACCCTTTGCTGTTGCTGCCGGTGTCTAGGTCTGTGATCTTGTCCTCCACCACGTTCACCCACACCTCTCAAACGAGGCCCATGACCACCTCTCCGGTGAGGCCTAGGCCCTCCTCTAAGATGAGGCCCACGACCAGCTCTCCGGTGAGGCCTAAGCCCTCCTCTAAGATGAGGCCTACGACCAGCTCTCTGGTGAGGCCTAAGCCCTCCTCTAAGATGAGGCCCACGACCAGCTCTCCGGTGAGGCCTAAGCCCTCCTCTAAGATGAGGCCCACGACCAGCTCTCTGGTGAGGCCTAAGCCCTCCTCTAAGATGAGGCCCACGACCAGCTCTCCGGTGAGGCCTAAGCCCTCCTCTAAGATGAGGCCCACGACCAGCTCTCCGGTGAGGCCTAAGCCCTCCTCTAAGATGAGGCCCACGACCAGCTCTCCGGTGAGGCCTAAGCCTTCCTCTAAGATGAGGCCCACGACCAGCTCTCTGGTGAGGCCTAAGCCCTCCTCTAAGATGAGGCCCACGACCAGCTCTCCGGTGAGGCCTAAGCCCTCCTCTAAGATGAGGCCCACGACCAGCTCTCCGGTGAGGCCTAAGCCTTCCTCTAAGATGAGGCCCACGACCAGCTCTCTGGTGAAGCCTAAGCCCTCCTCTAAGATGAGGCCCACGACCAGCTCTCCGGTGAGGCCTAAGCCCTCCTCTAAGATGAGGCCCACGACCAGCTCTCCGGTGAGGCCTAAGCCTTCCTCTAAGATGAGGCCCACGACCAGCTCTCTGGTGAGGCCTAAGCCCTCCTCTAAGATGAGGCCCACGACCAGCTCTCCGGTGAGGCCTAAGCCCTCCTCTAAGATGAGGCCCACGACCAGCTCTCCAGTGAGGCCTAAGCCCTCCTCTAAGATGAGGCCCACGATCAGCTCTCTGGTGAGGCCTAAGCCATCCTCTATGATGAGGCCCACGACAACCTCTCAAAAGGTGTGCTTTTCTGCAGCCTTCTGCCCCTTCTGTGCCCCTTCTATTCCTCTGACCATCATATATTCATTGTATACCTCCCACTGCTGGCTCCATATCTTCACTATGTTCAGTAGGATACCACTCGTCTCACTACATATACCAATATGAGAACTCAATCACCATTAATAAATTGCCAGCAACTCCTTAAAACCACAAAATAAATGACAAGGACCATCTTGCATACAGTAATGTCAAATATGAAGATGCTGTCTGTAAAATTGGTACATGGGACCATAGAAACCGTATCTGACAAAGAATGATGATGAAATATGACATCCATTGATAATGTAGTCCAGCTGCGTCATGTTCTGTGGTAATTGTTGTCAACTGATGTAGTAATCCTGAAACTTTCATGATGTAAACGTGGAATACTGTTAGATATTCACAATCACAAACCTTCAATACTGCTGAGCACCCAGTACAAGTCGAAGGAAATAAAGACACAAGTCATGTCAACATGTGAATACCATCCCGAGGCCGGACAGGAAGACAGACCTCCACTTCCTGCAACGGTAGCCAACATTAGACTTGCCTTTCATTTCTCTCTCTCTCTCCTTCTCTTTCTCTCTCTCCGGAGGCAGCACTGAGTTCATGCTCTCCACATGTGTGGTCCAGCGGCCCGGGGGAGCTATCCCACAATCCCAGCCACACGTGTGTCGGACAGAGACGGAGCAGATAAACAGAGGGGGTTTTCTGGCTCCTGAGCATCTCTGACCTGAGGACTCTACTGTACTCTACTGTACTCTACTGACTCACTGCAGATCATCCAAATTACACACTTCAGCTGCTGCACAACTCCACGCTCGCACATCCACAATTATACGTCTCACAGTCACAGACAGCTATTTAGGGATAGCTAGGGTTTGACCAAAACTATGGTTACCTGATAATGAGAAGAAGAAAAAAGCATATACAACATAAAAAGTAAAATACAGTAAAAAATTGTATGTGATACTTTATGTGATTTTTTTAATATATATATATATATATATATATATATATATATATATATATATATATATATATATATATATATATGTGTGTGTGTGTGTGTGTGTGTGTGTGTGTGTGTGTGTGTGTGTGTGTGTGTGTGTGTGTGTAATGGATGTCCTTAAACATAATTATACCTTTAAAACAGGAAAGATCATTTTAGATCTCGGAAACAGAAAAAAGGTGACGTTCTTTCCAACAATAACTCAATATTTTATTTCATATTTTTGGTAGTACAATAAGGTTTCATTTGTTAATTACATTAGTTAGCATGAACAAACAATGCTTCTACAGCATTTGTTAATATCAACATTTACTACAATGTAAAAAGTGGTAATATGCAGTTCCTACCATAAAGAGCTGTTTAACTTGATTTAACCAATACAAAAAAAGTTGTTGGTATAAATTACTTTATTTTAGGTTGATTCTGCAATGTTAAATAATAATTTTGGCAAAAAAAAAAAAAAACAGTTAGATTGTTATCATTTTAGGTTAGGTTTTGTTTCATTTTTAAAATTAAAAGTTGTCCGTTAGTTTGGTTAGTACATGTTGTAATGAAAACTTATTGTAAAGTGTTTCCATTTTATTTAATTAACAGCAAATTAACTGTAAAAATTAGAGCTGTATATAAATGCAAGTAAATTATATTAGATCCGAGTGTAATTATCTTCATCATTATTATCATTTTTATTGTATGTGTGTGTGTGTGTCATCAGGGTGGGCGTCTGCAGGGGGCAAGAGAGCACGGGGCAGGTGAGGGGGCAAATTACAAACATGTCGATTATAATTTAAGACATGTTGACTTGTCTTTAATCTAATATCTCCATCCCCATTGACAGACACGTCGGCGGTTCAATGAATATATGTTTATAGGGTAGGATTATTCCATTGGTCTCATTAAATGTACATTTAACTTGTATTTATTTTATGTTTATGGGATATAAAATGAGCCGTTTTGAATCGGCCTAGGTGTAATGTGGATATTGATATAAACATTTTATTTTGGTAAAAAAAATAAAATAATAATAATAATAATCTAACAATCTTTAAAACATGATTAACTATTTTCTTCTCTCATCTTCTCACTGTCATGTTTATGTTCAGTTAGTGTCATCATCATGGACTTTTAGTTTGTTTTCATTCTCATCATGTGTTCCTTTGTTCAGTTTTCCCGCTCTTGTTCTATTAATTATCCACGTTTTTGTTTGCTATATGAGTTGATCCCTCACATTCATTCTCTGTTCGGTCTACGTTGCATTAAGTGTGTGTTGTTCAACCTGTTAATTCTTGTATTGTCGTCATTAAACTTTGTGGTGGAATTACACTCATCATCTCCGTCTGCCTTCCTGCAACCACCGGTGACACTCACAGTTATGTAACACTGATTAAAGTTGTTTAAATTAGTGCCTGCTCATTATTTAGTCTCATAACTTTGATTTCAAATGTTAAAGTGTTGATTGAATCTGTCATAATCTGTAAAATCTTTAACAAAGATCTTCTAGTTACATTTAATCTGCGACTGTTTTAAAACATTTTGAAGGCAAACAAAGGAAAAAATGATCCAGTGGTCTCCAATAAAAACAGACGATACGTCCCATGATACAAGTTGTGAACATTTACTGAGGAATTGTTGGAATCTGTGAAAAATAATGCTAAATAAACTCTTGGATCAGTGTTTAAAATCAGTTTTTGGTTATAAACTCATGAAAAAAAGTAATTTTGTCTCAGCTTCTGTAAAGCAGAGCCCATCCATCTTTCCATTACTAAATCACATCCTACAAATCCTCTTCCAAGCTAATGTTTTCAGAAACGTTGACTTGTCCACCGTACACCTGAGGGTTTATAACCCTGTCCTTCCACAACAAATGTGTTTCACACGCTGCCGTCAAGGTGTGTGTTTCCTGTTCAACGCTGAAACTCGCTGCTTAACTGAAGAAATCAACTATAGCCACGACTGTTCGAGCAATCTGAGGGTCTTGTTGAACTATGCAAATAACGACGGGACTTGAATCTGTGGCCGAGAAGAGAGAAACCGAAAGAAAGATCCTGTCGAGGCGCAGATTAACTGGAGGACAAAATAGGGACCATTAAAAGTGATCCGAGAGCCAGAAGCCCATCATCAGGACCATTACAGGAGAACTGCGGTTTATCTGAACGTGCAAACGTCCAAGTATTGAGTGAACCAGCGCACTGATTCCAGCGACTCAATGAGTGAATTTGCCCTCAAGCGAAACGCCATCGATTTACCGAGTGACAGTTTTCAAATAGTCTGTAATAAAGTGTGTATCTAAATGAATAAGTATATCCTTTTAGGTTACACTTTACTATCAAGTCCCATTAGTTGAGATTAGTTAATTCATTAACGGTAACACTTTATTTTACAGTGTCTTTGTTGCATATGTAACATGTACTTACCATAGTAATAACAGTAAATTATACATAATTACACACAACTAACCCTCAAACAAACCCTAATCCCACCCTAACCCTATAGTAAGCACATGTAGTTGCTTATTATTACTCAGTACTTAAATATATAATTACACTGTAACAATGACACCTTAAAATAAAGTGTTTTTTAAGATGATGTTGTTACATTGTATGACGACTACTCAGTAATATTAATTAACTACATGTACGTACTATAGGGTTACAGTTAGGGTCCGTTACATGTAATTATGCATAATTTACTGTTATTACTATAGTAAGTACATGTAGTAATGTGTAACTACGTCACCTTAAAATAAAATGTCTCTGTTCATGTTACCTCTGTTCCATTAAATAATATTAACAGTTAAAAATCTACATTTTAACAATAAATTAGTAAATGTTAACATTAAGTTTAATAAATGCTTTATTAATGTATAATTGCGTTGTAACAAATACACCTTTAAAATAAAGTGTAACAATTTGGTGCCAATAAAATAGTATTAGTATTATCTTTTCAATCACACTTAAGATAAGGGTAAAATTCTCACTATTAACTAACTATTAACTATGACTTTTGCCTCCATAAATCCTAATTACTGCTTATTAATAGTTAGTAATGTAGTTATTAAGTTTAGGTATTGGGTTAGATTAGGGGATGTGGAATACAGTCATACAGAATAAGGCATTAATATGTGCTTTATTATAAACAGCCAATATCCTACTATCCATGTTAATAACCAACTAGTTAATATCGAACCCTAAACTAAAGTGTGACCATTTTTACTTAAAAAAGGAAGCATAAGCTTTCTTGTCTGAATGTTGCTGTCATGATTGTAGGATGTTTCAAGTTTCTCGCTCGGACGTACGTTACTAGTGTGTTGTGGGTGGTTGGTTTCTTCCAATGCCCAACCCTAAATATGAGCTGTAGAAACAGTGACGCGTGCCTTCACTGAAACACTCCAGTGTGTGTGTCTAGCGAGAGTGGAGCGTAGTGAAAGTAAGCTCTGTGGCAATATCACTGCATCTGAGCTTAAACAGACGAGAGCTGTGTGAACAAGGGAAGCTGGAAACTCTCATTTCCTGTGTGCAGGAGTGACTTTAGCAGCCGAGGGAGGCCAGACAGTGTGGAGACCGGCCACTGCTCCCATGAGCTCTCTCTCTCTCTCTCTCTCTCTCTCTCTCTCTCTCTCTCTCTCTCTCTCTCTCTCTCTCTCTCTCTCTCTCCTCTCACTCCTCTCTCTCTCTCTCTCTCTCTCTCTCCTCTCACTCCTCTCGCTCTCTCTCTCTCTCTCTCTCTCTCTCTCTCTCCTCTCTCTCTCTCTCTCTCTCTCTCTCTCTCTCTCTCTCTCTCTCTCTCTCTCTCTCTCTCCCCCCCCTCTCTCTCTCTCTCTCTCCTCTCACTCCTCTCTCCCTCTCTCCCTCTCTCTCTCTCTCTCTCTCTCTCTCTCTCTCTCTCTCTCCTCTCACTCCTCTCTCTCTCCCCCCCCTCTCTCTCTCTCTCTCTCTCTCTCTCTCTCTCTCTCTCCTCTCACTCCTCTCTCCCTCTCTCTCTCTCTCTCTCGCTCTCTCTCTCACTCCTCCTCCAACTCGTCACTCCTCACGCAATAAAGCTCACACTGCGACCTGTTAACCTAGTCAGGTCCCAAAATAGATACATAGCCCTGGATAAGATGCAGTAGGCATTTTTGAGGAAAAGTACTTCAAGTGTTGTTTCTATATGATTTTTAGGTGCTGAATCCATTTCTGCCATATAACAAGTTGTAAACGTCACTGTTTTGGCATAAACAATAAAAACAAAATGGCTGCCAAAAAAAAAAAAGTTTTAATGCATTTATTGCAGTTTAAACATTAAACATTAGAACTAAAACTATGCATTCTCAGAATATTTAAACATGTAAACAATGAAAAAACAACATTAACATGAAAGGGATAGTTTTTAATGGCTGCTGGAATTATGCCAAGGTACACTGGGAAGCATATATCAGTGGAAATATGCAATTATGCCCAGCCCGAAGGGGGGGACTTGGAATACACATGACCCCAGGGGGCTGCATATTGAGAATCACTGGGGTGTCCAGCCGCAAGTGGAATATTTCAAACCCAGGGGTGGCAAGGTAGCTTGCCGAGGGAAAGACACATGCTCAGAGAGGCTTACAGTGGACTAAACACGTGGGGGTTGCCCAGAGGCCGTGTTAGGTGTCGCCCAGCCTGCAGATCTACATATGTCTGTTAGCGAGGCGCCATGCGCTAGAGCCCAAGAGGATGCCACACTCCGGGTGGAGTGGGCCGTCACATCAAGGGGGCATGGTCGACCTTGCTGCTGGTAAGCCAAAGCAATGGCGTCCACTATCCAGTGAGACAACCTTTACTTGGAGAGAGCCTTTCCCTTCAGCTTCCCACCATGACAGACAAAGAGCTGGTCTGAAGTCCTGAAACAATGCATCCTGTCTACGTAAGTATGGAGGGTGCGTACTGGACAGAGCAGTGCCAAGGCTGGGTCTGCGTCCTCCAAGGGCAGCGCTTGCAGGTTCACTACCTGGTCTCGAAAGGGTGTGGTGGGAACCTTGGGCACATATCCAGGCCGGGGTCTCAGGATCACGTAAGAGTTAGCCGGTCCAAATTCCAGGCACGCTTTGTCACCCAAAAATGCCTGCAGGTCCCCTACCCTCTTGATGGAGGCCAATGCAACCAGGAGCACTGTCTTCATTGACAGGAACTTAAGCTCCACTGATTGCAAAGGCTCAAAGGGAGCACTCTGCAGAGCAGTTAAAACCACAGAGAGGTCCCAAGAGGGAACGAGAGGAGGGCGAGGAGGATTCAGTCTCCTCGCTTCTCTCAGGAAACTGATGATCAGGTCGTGCTTTCCAATGCACTTACCATCAACTGCATCATGATGTGTGGCAATGGCGGCACCATACACTTTCAGGGTGGAGGGAGACAACCTTCGCTCCAACCCTTCTTGCAAGAAGGAAAGCACGACACTGATCGGGCCTTTCGTGGGTTCTTTAAGTTTAGAAGAACACCAGTTGACAAATAGGTTCCACTTCAACGCATAGGCATGTCTCGTGGACGATGCTCTAGTCTAGCGGAAGTGATGGTAGCCACCACCGCTGGTGGTAGGGTACTCAAACCTGCCTCGTCCCGTCCAGGAGCCACACATGGGGGTTTCAAAGATCGGGACGAGGGTGTCATAAGGTGCCCCGTCCCTGAGAAAGCAGGTTCTTTCTCAGAGGAATTGGCCAGGGAGGTGCTGTCGCGAAGAGTACTAGTTCTTGGAACCAGGTGCGGTTGAGCCAATACGGGGCAACCAAAATTACCTGCTCCTCGTCCTCCCTGATATTGCGCAAAGTCTACGTAAGAAGGCTCACTGGGGGAAAACGCATACTTGCAGAGGCCCCGCGGCCAGCTGTGCGCCAGTGCATCCGTGCCGAGCGTGCCCTCGGTCAGAGAATAAAACAGGTCGCAGTAGCAAGAGTCGTGGGAGGCAAACAGATCGACCTGTGCGTCCTCGAACTGATCCCAAATCAGATGAACCGACTGGGGATGGAGTCCCCATTCTCCAGCGAGAGGCCGAAACCGAGACATATCAGCTGCACGGTTCAGGTCTCCCGGGATATAAATGGCTCGAAGCGACCTCAGATGCTTCTGACTCAATATGAGGAGGTGGCGAGCGAGTTGCGACATACGGCGGGAGCGCAGACCACCTTGTCGGTTGATGTACACTACTGTGGCGGTATTGTCTGATAGGACTAATACGTGCTGACCCCTGAGCAACGCACAGAAGCGGTGCAGGGTGAGACGTACAGCCAGCAACTCGAGGCAATTGACATGCCAAAGGCGCTGGGGTCTTGTCCAGGAGCCTGCGGCAGCATGTCCATTGCACATGGCGCCCTAGCCCATTATGGAGGCATCTGTTGATACAACAAGATGTCAGGAAACTCGTTCTATGGGCACTCCAGCCCATAGAAAACTGAGGTTCGTCCACGGGGTGAAGGTCTGACGGCAGTTACTGGGACTCGGAGCGTGCCGTGTTGCCATGCCCACCTCGGGACTTGATTGCGAAGCCAAAGCTGAAGCGGTCTCATATGAAGCAAGCCGAGCGACGTTACTGCGGCTGCGGATGCCATATGCCCCAGGAGCCTCTGAAATAGTTTCAGTGGAACCGCACTCTTGCCCTCGAACTGACGAAGGCAAATTAGCAGTGACTGCGCGCGCACACTCATAAGCTGCACGCACATGGCGACCAAGTTGATTTCCATACCGAGAAAAGAGATCCTCTGCACGGAGCAGAGTTTGCTCTTCTCCCAGTTGACCCGAAGGCCCAGACAAGCTAGGTGCCGCAGCACTAGGTTCCTGTGTTCGCAAACCTTGTCTCGAGAGTGAGCTAGGATCAGCCAGTCGTCGAGAGGAACAAGGGCTACCTCGACAACCTTTGTGAAGACGCGAAGAGACAGGGCTAGCCCGAAAGGGAGAACCGCGCACTGGTATGCCTGCCCCTTGAATTTTATATATATATACTGTATATATATATATATATATATATATATATATATATATATATATATATATATATATATATATATATATACTGGTATGCCTCATTTGCATATGTAAACATGACATTTCAGAAAACTTGTAATACAAAAAATGTCTGTCTCTATGTAAGTGAAAAACTGGAAAGGTTTTATGGTGATATCTATAACTTAAAATTTTTACCCTATCCACCTGTAGTGTTTTGGCTGTGAATAATGCACCTATTGTTTCAATGACAATTACAAGAAAATGGGACCCTTATTTCAATGTTATACGGTGGATCCTTATTCAGGAGACATTGAACTTTCTAAAAATGTGGTATAACAACTTTTCCTCAAAAATGCCTACAGGGTTACACAATCTTGAAGATTCGGACCTGACTAACCCTCACTGCCACCTCCAACACAACACACACACACAATAACACACACATACATAGCCTTATTGTAAACTATTAATAATTTCGGAGATTTTCCTTTTATTTTCCACTGTTTTGTTTCTAATCGACCACCGTTTAGCTGCAGCTTCGATTTTAAATTTTAAAGTAAAAATTGACATGCACCATAAAAAAAAAAAGTAATCTAATAATTTACAATGAAAAACCAGTCTACTGATATTCCCAGAATTCCCTGTGTGTGACATCAGCTCATGTTTGATTGCATTTGTGTTTTTTTAATAGTTTTTGTTATCAGTTATATTAGGGTTTTATGTTACAACGTATGTTTATTGCATTATTTTACTGTCGTGTGTGGTGTTTTGTATGATTGTGTATGACACTGGGCATCTTCTATATATTAATATTTCCCTCAGCTTGTGGAAAAGCTGCTTGTGATGAACTGTGATTCGTCATGTGTCTTTCTCTTTACCGCCAGTGCTATTGTGGTGGTGGTCAGTACGATAAAAGTACAAACGGATTTTAGTAGCAGCGTTGCCTTGATAATAAGGACTGTTGAGTTTGTATTTTATTTATTTATTTAATTTTAGTTTGTTTGTAACTTAGATTTACTTTTTTACTGTATTTTTGCAGCAAAGACAGGTGTACGTTTTTTTTTTTCTGTAAAAATGACAATTTTTTTTACAGTGTGTGCACATGTTGTCATATTGTGAGCTTGTCTTATCAATCTTATGATTTTAGTGTGTTAATGTTGACACAGTGTTACATGCTCATATGGTATTGTGAATAATAAGTATAAATGAGTAGACATGCATTAGCTGAAATTTGTATATTACCTTTGTAATGTCTATACTTGTGTAGGTGTATATGCGTACCTATGTGCCTGTGTGTGTGTGTGTGTGTGTGTGTGTGTGTGTGTGTGTGTGTGTGTGTGTGTGTGTGCCCCAGCACATCTGGCCTTTATATCAGGGCTTTAATTAATCCTGAGTGAAGGCCAGGCAGTGACAACTAAACTGGGTAGACTCCAGCAGTGGACAGGCCTTGATTTATGACGGTCGAGCCCCAACCAACACTGATTTATTTAAGAAAGACAGAGAGAGAGAGAGGGGGCAAGCGGCGAGGGAGGACAGAGTCTCGGTGCGGAACAGAAAGGTACTGTTTTCTGAAAGAGAGAAGAAAAAGAGGGAAAAAGCGAGGGGTTGGTTGCTCTGTGAGAGGTGCCCCCCGTTCACTGGGGCATCAGATGCAGCCAACACATACAGACAGCTTTCCTTTAACACAAGAGCCGGCGGGAAGGAAAGACTGGATATCCTGATGCTCCACAACAACCCTTCCTCACTATGTACCTTTTCAAGTCAAGGTCTTGCAGCTTTACACCTTTCTCAGACATTTCTCATACTATCTTCTTTTATGTTCCACAGGAGAAAGTCATACAGGTTTGGAACGACATGAGGTTTAGTAAATGATGACAGAGTTTTCATTTTTGGGTGAACTAACCCTCTAAGTGTAGCTTCATCTTTATAATCGGAAGTAGAGAATGAATCAGGTTTCTCAACACTCCACCTGTATGCTGATGGTCAGATGAAATGAACTTCTGCGACTGAAGAAGAGAAAAGTAACACTCTTTGAGAGAGAGAGAGAGAGAGAGAGAGAGAGAGAGAGAGAGAGAGAGAGAGAGAGAGAGAGTGTGTGTGTGGATTGGCATGTAATGGAGCTGTGCTGATGGAAAAGTCTCCCACAGGTCTGATTTTGGTCCCTCCCAGCCCAGAGTGTCGATGGAGGGTCCTACTCATCCTCATCTCTCTTTTCTTATCTCACCGTCAAATGCTGTGTTTTCCTCTCTTTTCCTCCCTCTCACACTCCTGATCTTTCATGGTAACATAAAACTCCCAGTTCCTTGGTTTCCTACAGTATCTCATGCTAAACTTTCTTCTCTTTCTTACATCATCATGGTTTCTTTGTCTTGTTTATCTGCTAATGGTATATACTATGACTATCCAATGACTGCTTATTCAGGCAATAGTGGTCAGTCTTTGGAAACCACTAAAAGTGAATTTAAATTGTCATTAATGATGCAATTACTCGACTGAATGTCTGCAAAGAAATGTTAATTGCTCAAGCTGCAAGAACAACATCACATCCTTCAAACAGAGTGGAATCTGGCTTAGGAGACTTCTGATACAATATAGCATTGTGAAACACAGTAGACGTGATGCAATTATCACAATATTGAAGACGATGTAAGAAATTTAACCCTGGGAGCTTTCATAGTCAAAAACAACCGCAGCGGTCAACCACTGTTTATGAAGCTACATATGGCAATTAACTAGATGATCAGCTTCACCACTGCACCCATACAAAAGATTCAACACCTTGAAGGTATTCATATTGTGTGGTATTCTTATGTTTAGGTGTCAATGAGTTCATCCATACTGACATGGTTTAGCTGTTGATCTCAAACTAGAAGGTGCTTTTGCATTCGTTGACCACCAAAATAAGGCTTGATCACAAGCTACCAGATTCCTCTATAATTCCCAGCTGTTTCATTCTTTTAGTTCCTCGCGTACCTCTGGCACACAGCAGGACTTCTGCCTGACGAGTACTCCAGGGGGTGTGATGATGGATTGCACTGGCCTGCCTGTGGGTCCTGGAGAACACATCTCAGAGCTGCTCCACTAACTCCTGGAGTTCCTGTTTAAGAGGGGAAAGACTTGTTCCTCCGCCTCAATTGCTTCACGAGATCTACGGCCAGGCCAGGATAGACTGATGGACTCGCAAGTGGGAAAGTGGAAGAACTGCCAGAAAGAAAGAAATTTAAAATTATTGTAGAGTTTAGGGACTAACACTCTGTCACCTAGGTCTGATGTATGCATGCCGCTACAAACATGTTTCTTGTTTCTTTCCAACCATATGAACACCGACACTTGCTTGATGATGGAGCAGGCAAATCAATAGAAGGGAACTGCACTTCCAAGTGGAGTGTGTCCATCCTCAAACACCACACTTTTGAGTATTTCAAAACTCTCCTCAATATTATTAACTCGTCTTTATCTTTAGGTCATGTTCCAAGAACATTTAAATTGGCAGTTATAAAACCACTCATTAAGAAACCACAATTAGACCCAAATAACCTAGCAAATTATAGACCCATTTCAAATCTTCCTTTTATGTCCAAAATATTAGAAAAAGTTGTGTCTGCCCAACTGGGCTCTTTCTTGCAAGAAAATGACACCTATGAAAAGTTTCAGTCTGGATTCAGGCCGCATCATAGCACTGAAACTGCGCTCGTTAAAATCACAAATGATTTACTCTTAGCTTCTGACCAAGGCTGTATCTCAATACTAGTTTTACTTGATCTTAGTGCTGCGTTCGATACTATAGATCACACAATACTCTTAGATCGGCTACAAAACTATACCGGTGTTCAAGGACAAGCATTAAGCTGGTTCAGATCATACTTATCAGACCGCTACCATTTTGTCTATTTAAACGGAGAAAAATCGATCATAACTCCAGTAAACTATGGAGTGCCGCAAGGATCTGTGTTAGGCCCTCTATTATTCTCAATATATATGCTGCCACTTGGAAATATTATAAGGAAACATGGAATTAGTTTCCATTGTTATGCTGATGACACTCAACTATATATTTCATCACGGCCGGATGAAAACGCTAAATTATCCAAATTGACAGAGTGTGTTAAAGATATAAAAGATTGGATGACGCACAATTTTCTTTTATTAAATCCAGATAAGACAGAGGTAATACTTATCGGTTCAAAAAACCGCCCACAAAACCTCTCACAATACAACTTTAACATAGTAGGGTGTCCTGTTACTTTATCCTCTACAGTAAAAGACCTGGGTGTTATATTAGATTGTAACTTGTCTTTTGAAAATCATATTTCATATGTTACAAAAACAGCATTTTTTCACCTTAGAAATATTGCTAAATTACGTAACATGCTATCTGTCTCTGATGCAGAAAAGCTAGTTCATGCATTCATGACCTCGAGACTAGATTACTGTAATGCTTTATTAGCTGGTTGTCCTGCATCCTCAATAAACAAGCTACAGTTAGTCCAAAATGCCGCCGCTAGAGTTCTTACTAGATCAAGAAAGTTTGACCATATAACACCAATTTTATCATCACTACATTGGTTACCTATAAAGTTCCGTATTAATTACAAGGTATTGCTACTGACTTATAAAGCCCTAAACGGCTTAGCTCCAGTTTATTTAACGGATCTTCTATCGCCCTATAATCCATCGCGCTCTTTAAGATCACTAAATTCGAGGCTTCTGGTCATACCTAGGATATCCAGATCCACCAAAGGAGGGAGAGCATTTTCACATTTAGCACCAAAACTCTGGAATAGCCTTCCTGATACTGTTCGTTGCTCAGATTCGCTCTCCCAGTTTAAAACTAGATTAAAGACGCATCTCTTCAGCCAGGCATTCATATAATATTTTAATCTTACAGTTAAATCCGGTCTCTACTTCATAAACGCCAGAGGAGAACTGGCCCCCGACTGAGCCTGGGTTCTCCCAAGGTTTTTTTTTCTCCATTGGGTCACCTAATGGAGTTTTTCGGTTCCTTGCCACTGTTGCCTTTGGCTTGCTCAGTTGGGGATACTTAATTTGATTAATCGATTCAACAGTGCTATTGATCTGCATTACCAAACGTGGATGTTTTACACCAGAAACAAACACTGATGTACTATTTTATTTAATAATGTGAAGCTGCTTTGATACAATCTGTATTGTGAAAAGCGCTATATAAATAAAGTTGACTTGACTTGACTTGACTATTTACAAAGCACCAGCCAATCTACAATACAATACAATACATCTTAAAACTAGAAGAGAATCATCATTTGTCATTATCTCAATGAATAGACCTATTTGATTAACTTCTTTTTTTTCTTGCATAGTCTACAAATACTAGGATGTGTGTCCATGATAGCTGTTCATCTCTGGACTCATCTCTGCTGGGTATGTAGACAACATAATCATACTAGAGGCTGGTATTGTTACCTCAATTCCACTTTTTTCGGTTAAAGCTATTGCCTCAGTTGTCTCAGTCATAATCTGTGGCCTCTTTATTCTGATAATCTCAGTTGCTTGTGAAGTATGGATTGTGCAGCCCAGGCTCATTAGAAAAACGTACCTGTGGCAACATTTTTGCAAAACGCAAAATACGTTGCCTCGTGCACGTTTCGGGACAGTTTCAAGGTGAAATGTCCAGTGAGTGGTGCTAAAAGCGTGTTTAGTTTTATTACGTTGGAGTTTGTACGTATCACCGCAGTTCTGAATTGAAATGTCCGGTCAGTGGCGCTAAAATTTGTTTACAAATCATCCACTATAGTAAAAAGTGTTTTGAGGTCATAACATAATTGTGCAAGGAACCGCATGAAAACCAATCTTTATTAATCCATAATATGCCCCTGTAATCATAATACGATTAAAAGTGTTTGCTGTTTTACTGCATCTAGTGTTCATTTCTGTTGGAAACTGCAGTGATATGTACGTATTAGTACTGAACGTATTTTGCGTTTTTCCAATGAGCCTGAGTTGGGATTGTGGGAAGCAGTCCATTATTAGTTTTATTTTTTTTCGACCTGGGCGGTTACATGCAGCTCAGGGAGCAGCAACCACTCTGCTAATATGTGCCAGTATGTGGTTCATCTGGACACACACAGTAACCCTGGGATTGCATGCCTAAGCTCGGATCTGCTGAGTTGTATGCACCAAAAACAGTCCTAACCAGACTAAGATCTCTGCCTTCATAGCCACATAACCGGGGATCAGACTCTCTGGGCCTCCGTGGTCTGGATGTGACTACTTGGGTCGTCAATTCAATTGTCATTCACTTGTTCAGGTATTTGTGGTGACTGCATTGACTTAATTTGCAGCATTGCCTGTAGTGTGCTTTACTCTACATGTACAATATGGTGGTTGTGTGATGAAGCTCAAGGTTGGGGGCTCAAGCTCATGTGGTTATGAATGTATTTAGGTAAATCTGAGAATAAAGTTGTTTAAACAACCTTTGTAGTAGCAAGTTTAGACCATGCCAAGAAGCATAGCATTTGACCACGGTATAAGAACACAAAAACAGAACAGTATTGTGAGCACTCAGTGCCTGGAAAAGCACACCCTTTATGGGAGGTCAGCCTCTGGACTCTTATCGCCTCCTTGAGGTGGCCCCCGAGGGCCTTCATCACTCAGATCTCCTCTGAGGACCAAGAGAATGTAGAGAACATAGCAGTCCTTGCTTTTATTGGATCTGATCATTACTAATATTCTCTGGAATGTCCCTGAATATAAATAGAACACGAAAAAAATGCACAGAGAAATTGAAAAAAAAAAAAAAAAAAAAGACAGGCCTGGTTTGATCTGGAGCAAGAGTTCTGGATTGCTGTGTTTTGATTGGATGGATGGAGTACTGGGGTGAAGTTCTGGGAGAGGCACAGACAGACCGCCCAGAGCGAGCTCAAGACTCCTCGGGGAGTGACTGTGGATCAGTTTCAGAAAAGACCTTGTTAGAGGTGTCTGAACAAGGGCAATAGCTATGGGAATGTGTGTGTATGCATAATACGGCTGTGCATGGTCAGTGAGGACAAAGAGAATGTCTGTCCCCTGATCCAACCAGCATTTATTGTTACATCATTTCTGTTCCCACATAGACTATATTCCATGTAAGCAGCTAGGTGGATAAGATCTGGACTGGACTAAATGGTGGGTAGTGTTAAATTATGAATATGTTTCCTCTTTATTTTTATTTTTTTCATGTTCAATAAAGTTAACATGCTGACTTTCGCCATTAGTTTTTCTTAGCACTCATCACCAAATGTTTACTCTAATATCCAACATTTCCATAATTTCCCCCCTTTTCAGTTTCCCAGGTGGTTAAATTGGATTGTGTCCACTTACAGTAAGTTAAAAGGGTCCGCGTTCACCCCATTCATATATCATACTTGTGTTTATTTGTGCTTGACATTCTTTTGTGCCTGGTGTAAATCACAGTCTCATATACCTCATTATCCCACTGCAACTCTAATTCCCCCTAAATGCACTGGAGAATATTCAGAGCTCATTTGTGGTGTAAACACTCCTTAACTGATCCAGATTAACTCCTCTTCTCCTGTTACCTTCCTCCCCTGTGCCACACAAAACTCTTGCCTTTCTTCAAAAACACGGGGGAAAAAAAGCTGCCCCAACCCCCTTTGCAACTGATGACCATATAATTTTTTATTTTACTTAATTAGACTTTTTAAATGTAATTACACTCTAATGCATTCCATGTTGAAATTAAGGCTCTGCAAAAGACTAATTTGTACTTTCCAATCAACTGTTACTGTAAAAAAGGACTGGCCTGGTCTGGTGTGCTTCTGGTGGAACCCAAGGCCATGAGCAATGGAACATGTCCATCATCCTGATTATTAGGTGGAGACCACCGGTGAAATCGGGGCCATTTGGTAGGCTCAATAACACTGAGAAAAAGAGAGGCTGAGGCACAGGAAGTGGGCCTAGACAGGCAACTGCTGAGGGAAGCACTTTTCACAAGGGGCCCAGGCCAGGCCTCGGCTAAAATCCCCTAAAACACAACGACAGGCCCAATTTAGGGCTGACATGGAGAATTGGTGGACTTCCAGAACAGTGCTTAAGAACATGTGGCAGGATCCAAATGACCTTGGTTGAATTTCCTTTTGTCAAGACGCACGTTTAAGAATGGACAATTCTTCGTAATTACCATTACGGCTGGAGTTTAGCATGCAGTTTTCGCCCCCAAATGACTTTCAGAACACTAATTAATATAATGAACCAAACGATTCCTATTCTAATAGATTTCCAGGAAAAATGTGGTGAGGGATATGTTAAAAAGCCCACATGATAATTATTAGTCTAACACCACCACCTCATCTACACCAATAAAGTAATCAATTGGTAAAGTGATTGTAAGAATAAATCCTTACAAAGGAAAGTAAGTAACAAATAAACAATGAATTTATCAGGAGACAATGTGAGTTGTCAGCAGAAGTGCACCTCCTCTTAGATCAGACGTCCCTGTGCTGTCCATTGAATCTTCCTCAGCCAGCAGGAGCTTCAAGACCTTGTGTTTTTACTGCACGACTACATGGGAGGTGCTCACTTTACGACCCCAAGTTTATGGCAATGCCGCTTAAGAGCTGCTCAGGTTTCGTTGGCAATTACCTCTCCATACAAGACCCCCCCAGTTCCTATCCCCCTCTCCTGCCTGAGAGGACAGGGACCCCCTCTGACTGGGAGGTGAACTAAGATCTCCTCCTCTCACTCTTTTATCCCCAGCTCTCTTTCTTGAAGCTGTGCTGAGCCCTTTGCAGCTGGACTCTGTTTATTTACTGGGCTGTGGCGAAATACCAGGAAAACCTGGCCTCCCACCTAACCAAATCCTCGGGGCAATGAATGACGTTCCCCTGGGTCCTGCCCCAGTGCTCTGGGTGAGGTTCAAGAGAGCGCAGGACCGAGGCTCAGACCTCAGCACTGGATGACTCAATGACCCCAACATGCTTCTTGAGTTGGAGTTCTGAGCTAATTTACTTTTAATTTTAAATGTAAATATCACCTGCACTCTGCTCACAAGAGTCCTCTGTGAGCACACTATAATGCCTCACTGCACTAGAGGATATTCGGCACATATCAACCATGTAAAGTACACTGATAATTTATGTTTTATCAATGGTGCTTACTAAGTGAAGGGTCAATCTGAATATATTAACTTGTCCTGCGCTGTTTCTGCTATGAATATTAGAGATACCCCAATAATGCGGTTGGTTGGAGGTGTGCTATTACTTTTCTAAGTGACAGGTCTTACACCTTTTGCCTGGTGTATGAAAAAACAGTGCAAAAATGTTATATTTAAGGAGGGACTTGAGTTATATGTGGAGACCAGAATATCACAGAGACTCGATTTGGCCTATTAAGCAACCACCCACTACACCTTTGACCATTCGACATTTATATTGCCCTGGTTACAAATCAAAATGTTCCAAATATCCCCTAAATATGAACAACGTTAAGAATAATTTGGTAGAGAAATATGTGTACAAGGCCTTTACAGAAATAAACAGCCAACTGTGGAGGACAAACGAGTGTGTTTATTGCATCACCCTGACAACACACTTCATTTGTGACCATCAATCAGACGAGTTCAGCTTGAATGAGAAACACAAGGAACAGTTTGGAATAAGCTTCTACCACTTCCTTAGAACTGAGCTGAACTCCAATGCATCAAGTGTTTCTCCATCTGTATGACTCGCTGTCTCTCTAAATCACTTTCCCTCTTTATTTTGCATAAAATCATAATCCATGTTTCTTTAAAAAATAGTTCCTGATAATAAAGTTCAACTTTTTTTTCCTTTTCCTAAATTATTTGTTTTTACGGAAACTTGCAGTGCACTATATATGTTCAGTCTGTAGTACAGATATAAAGTGTAATGAGAGGCACAGGAAAGATGAAACGAAATGATGCCTGACAACGTTTAAGACTCATCCAGAATTTTTGAAGGGTCATCAGTAAAATATCATTCAGTGGAAGAGGCACAGCGTTTTATTCACCATGAAACTGGAACCAAAAGAGATACCAGATGATCAGTGGCTTTATTCCAAAACCCAGTGAGCTGCCCGTTGTCTACTGTCTACATAGACAGCTAAAATGACATTTCAAACATGAAGCATTTGGGACACTCAACAGTCAGAGATGGTTCCCATAGAGTGTGTTAAGCTGTAAATTTTCGAATAAGCACATAAAGACCCATTTAACCGGATGGAACTAATTTATGGATACTTTTAAAATGAAGAAGTTGTCTCAATGCATTCTGGGATTACCTTGTCTGCAAAGCTAAATTTGTCCAAAATAGAGTCCCATTACTAATTTTAGACTGTACAGATACAGTACTTACAGTTGTTACAAGTGTTACACTATATTTCAATAGTCCACTTTAGACATTCCGTTGATAACATATTGATAACAATAAGTAATGTTGCACCTATGTGTCACCTAACTCTCAGAGTATTAGTAGAGTATTAGTAGACTGTTGGGGGTTAGTTACTTGCAAAGTTACTTACAGTCAGTACAATGTCTGTTGAGGAGCATCAGAATAAAGTGTTAGCAGATATAAGGCAGAGAGTCTACTAATACTCTAATGAGAGTTAGTTGACATGTAGTTGCAAAGTTACTTGTGGTTAGTAGAATGTCTAAAGTGGACCATTGAAATAAAGCGTTACCGAACGTAAATGGAAATCACATATTGGTGAAAGAGCTATGTGGCTGTGCTAAAAACAGTACATTTAGATATTGCTAACTATTTATGATGCTACCGGTCACTAGCAGTGATTCATGATGATGGTCCTAAAGTTTCGCGGAGGTGAGAGGAGTTCAGGGCAGCCATATAAGGAGTGTCTCAGTAGGCATTTGAGCAGACACATGGCCCCCTGACCGCCCAGGGGACGGCCCAGCATGCATCACACATTCTGGGATGGCAGTGAGGCAGAACCAGGGTGAGGCATGGGCCAGATGAACAAGAGAGAAAGAAAGAGGATGCAAGGTCCAAAGGTCTCCTCTAAACTATAGTGATACAATAAATCAGTATAGAAAACTAGTTTGAAACATTTGATAAGACAAGTCCAGAACTTTTGATGACTGTGATGTTATTCACAGCATGCTGCCTCAAAAAATGTGGTTTAGTTATTCCAAATAACAGCGGTGAGTGATCAAAGTAAATGGGTTACACGGCAAGTTAAGCATGCGTAGCAAATAAACTAATTGAAAATGGCTAAGTAAGGCAAGTTTATTTAAATATTTGTTTCTGTTGCAGCTAAGTTTTGATCGTAGACACCATAGAAAGCATGTGCTTGGGAAGAATTTACATAAAAAAACAGGGATTTTGGCAAAATGGGCTGTACACAAATCTTAAAAGGTCAAACCTTAACCGCAGCACTAAGTCATAACGGCGATGTCTTGTCGCAGCAGTTGTAATGCATGGAAGGATCCTGAGTGTATCACACATATTTGTCCAAACACCAGTGGCCTCCTCCTGGCTGTTACGAGCAGGAGCGATGGTGGGCGTCAGGGGCCTGCTGAATTCTGGGAACTGAGAGTTGTTTGGAGGGTCTCAACAGCTCCCCACTCCCTCTTGGCAGAACATCACAGAGGAACTCATGCAGCTCAAATATTTCTCCATCAAATGATCTACAAAAACACATCCCACTGCGCACACAAAGGGAAGTATGTGTGCTCGTGTTTGTGAGAAACAGCAAATTATGTTGGTGCTCTCGTATAAATGTTCAGCCAAAGCGTCGATATTTTCGTTGTTAACGTCATTGTCTTTTTAACCCAAATCGCTGTCCATGCACTTGGAAAGCCTCTGGACTGGACAGACTTTTTAACATCTGTAATGTAGTTGGTTAAAAATGTAGTGAGCTTGACCTTTGAGGATTTCCATAACAATACACATATGATAATTGCAAATCATTTAGATCTAGTGCATAAGCTGATATTATTCAGAGAATATTCTCTTACAGGATGCAAGATTAATTTTAGCCCTGGTGAAAAGTGTCAAGTTAAACACCCAGAAATCCCAGATGCCTAAAGTAGCAAACTCTTCTTACATTGATTAACTTTTTTTTAAATGTTTTGCTACCTTTTACTCACCATCTTAACTAAACAATATGACTTATGTTTTAACCTCTCTGCTGCCCCCTTCAGCTCCGGAGAGCATAGTGGTTAAATTACTGCAGGTTGATCGGTTGAACAAAAGTTGGAATTTGTGCTTATTACCTCACATTGCAACTGTTGAATTGTGACTGATTATTTGATCTCAAGTGAAACACTGATGCTTACTGATAATAATCAACAATAAAGTCAAATAAATGTTATACACTCTTAGAAGAAAAGGTTTTACTGTATATAACTTTAAAGGGTTCTGCCAGGCTCTTCATATATAGATCGGTAACACTTTAGTTTAGGGTCCAGTTCTCAATATTAACTAGTTGCTTATTAACATGCATAGTAGGATATTGGCTGGTTATTATAAAGCACATAATGCCTTATTCTGCATGACTATATTCCACATCCCTTAATCACCCAATACCTAAACTTAATAACTACCTTACTAACTATTAAAAAGCAGTAATTAGGAGTTTGTTAGTTAGTTAATAGTGAGAATAGGACTCTAATTTAAAGTGTGACCTTTTTTAATGTATAATTTTGATTACATTTTATGAATTAAACAGCTCAAAACAACCCTGATTAATAAAAAAAATTAAATTACCTGTTAAATATTAAAGTATTATGCAACCATAAGACATTTCTCCTTACAATATAGAACCTGTTTGGCATAAGGGGTTCTTTAAAATCAAGCCAAGAAGACTGTACATAAGTCAAGTTACAAATATAATACATTGTAAATCGTGTCAAGTGTCAGGAGCGAGTGCTATTACAAGCATTAGTTGTGACACACATAGAAGATAACAGGAAAAAAAATACACATTTATTAGAAATCAAGTAGATATTTCACATTTTTTGCATGAAAAAGTTATGAATTAAAGTATTGTCATGTTAACAAGCAGTAATTAGGATTTTATTGAGGCAAAAGTCAATAGTTAGTTAATATTGAGAATAGGTCTCTAATATAAAGTCTTACCTTTTTCATTTTGATTAAATTTTATGAATTAAACAGCTCATAAACATACTTGATTACTAAAAGAAAAAAAAAATAGCTGTTAAATATTAAAGTTGAATGCAACCATAAGACATTTCTCCTTACAATATCTATCAAGGGGATGGAAAGGTAAAGCGCCAAACATTAGTCCCAAACTGATGAGTAATATCTTCTTGCGATGCGTAGATCCTTTTTTCTGATTTTTGAGTTCCTTACAATATATAGAAACTTTTTGGCATTAAAGGTTCTTTAAAATCAAGCCAAGAACTTTTTTTGAGAGTGTACATAAGTTATAAATATAATACTTTTTTTCACTAAACGGTATAAATAGAATTCAAAACAGATAATAAAGTTAGCTAACTTTTAACTAAACACAAGCTAACACCTCTAAAAAATAACAGACTGTGTGTGTGTGTCTTAGTCACTCTCATAATTTTGTCAAAAACAGCCTATACTATACTGTCCCATTGTGTGCAATCTTAGCGTCACCTGTATATTTAAAGAAGTCAAATGTGCATTTAGTGAAGGGAGAAGTACGTCATCTGAATAACGGCATCAACATTTAATTCATGTATAACATTTAATGGAAATTCTGTTAAGAGGTTCGTTTCCAAGACTGAGAAAGCCGTACGAGCGTCACATAGCGCGGTGTGATTCTCATCTGTCTTTCACTCATGTGACTCTCTCTGTCTTCCTCGCAGGAGTCTGACCTCTGGTAACTGCAGCCTGTTCAAACATATCCCCGTTTCATGCGCAAACAATACAGTAGAGGGGAACGGCAGAAGAGAAAACCCTCTTCATATTGCTTACTGGTGCCTGATGAACCCACAAATCATACACAAAGACTTCTTTATGAGAACATAGTGAACCCAGTGAGATAAAAGTGGAGCGTACAGCTGAGACAGATTATTAAGCCGCAGGACTTCGAGCAGGTGTTTTCGTCCAGAGCGCCAGTGGTTTTAGGTTAGCGGCTAACTGCCTCAATCTGTGACAAGACTCCCAGCACAGCGTGTCACATGGGGCCGTTGTTTTTAACCGCTAATATTAACATTTTTCTTCTTCTCCGAGAGAGAGAGAGAGAGAGGTTTGGAGTGCGCTCTGGGCCACGTACTGTTACGTGCAGCGCTCTGGGGGTTTTTAGGCCAGCCGTGTGTTGACATAAAGCAGGGACGATGGATTTAGCCACAAGAAAATTACGCGAAGTCAACCAGGCCGGAGTGGCGGGCATTTTTGTCATTACGGGGTGGGTGGTGAAAATAAAACAGAGAGAGATGTTGAGGAAAAGCAGTCTAGAGAAAAATTACCATTTATTTTTAGAACGAGTCAATGGTCTTGCTAGTGTAGATGCTAGCATTGGATGTGTGTGCATGTTTTTTTTTCTTTTTTTTAAGCTACAGTATATACAAATCCATTCTTATGTTTGTGTGACTTTGGTTTACACTTTATTTCGATTGTCCAATTTAGAAGTTCTACTGACTATAAGTAACTTTGCGAGCCTTAACACTTAACCATAACCTGACAGTATACCACAGTCTATAATAAGCTAGTTGACATGTAGTTGCAAAGTTACTCATAGACAGTTTTCCTGTGGAATTGGGCTAAGCTGTTACTGCGAGTTCATTTCTTTTCCGTGGGTTAATTTTCTTTTCTCGCTGTTGGCAAGTATATGAAATGGTGTCATTTGCCAGTTTGCTGGTTACATTTTTATGAATTCTAACAATTAATGAACAAGAGCAAACGTGGACAACGCTGGGGACAGCTGACAGGCTTGATTCACAAATTCACACAAAATGATGTAAAAAATATCAAGGTTGTGTCTTAAGAGAACGGTAACGTATGTGTACAGTGTCATTATATTAGATGTCTGTGTTTTTTAATGTTAATTAAACAACAAAAGACAGGGAAATCACTCACTGCTCTTGACTGAATAAGTTTTTGTAACTTTAATAAGGATTAATTAATATGGATGTTTAATTTATACAGTGAAGACTATGCTGTGTTATTTTACATTTGCTTATTTTATTACATTTCTGTACCTGAAAACCACTGTCAGAACTTTTTCATTTGTATCTTTGTTATATTATATTTATTTGGGCTTTTGCTTGTAATTTAATTATTACAGTTTTTATTTTACCACTGACTGTCTACTTATCTTTAATGTTTTACATTTATTTTAGTTAGTTGTTGCAGTTGATTACCGCCGGAACTGGTTTCATGCCGATACAATATATTTATGGCCACGGTAATTTTTACGGTAATTTTTTTTAAGTCATATTATAATGTCCAGATTAAAATACCATAATTTTACATTCTGTTTGATATGAAAACCTTATTAAAATATGTAAAACATCAAACACTTTTACACATGTAAATTTAGCCATTTATTATTCTGAACTATCCAAAACACAAAAAACTCCAAACAAATCACAGTTAAAACACACTGTGCCGTATAACGAATATAAAAAACAGCATCATCCAACATTTCTATGTGAAACTCTACAAGATTGTCTTGTTGTGCATCACTACTATACGTATTTGGTCCCAACAATGTATAGGCAAAGTGTGTGACTTAGGTGTACGAATACTGGTAACACTTTACAATAAGGTTCAGTAGTCAACATTAGTTAATGTAATAACTAACATGAACTAACAATGAGCAAAACATTTGTTACAGTATTTATTCATCTTTGTAAATGTTAGTTTGCATTAACTAATGTTAACAAATACAACCTTTGATTTTAATAATGTATTAGTAAATCTTGAAATTAATATTAACTATGATTAATAAATGCTGAAGTAGTATTGTTCATTCTTAGTTCATGTTAACTAAGGTAGTTCACTAATGATAACTAAATGAACCTTACTGTAAAGTGTTACCCAAATACTACTTGAGGACATTGGAAAGTCTCTCTCATTTTCACTAATCTCAACTTTAAAATAGGAAGGTAATAAATGTGTGCCTGTATGCAAATAACTTGTATTAGCATGGGCTTACAGCAGGAGGTGATGGTGGTGCAGTGGTCATGCCACAAATGATGTTGATGTGAATGACGTGCCACGCTTATTTGTGTCTTTTATTGAGCCTCGTCAACTGGCATCACCGGACCTGAACGTCTCCTCTTGCAGAAGCTCAATCCACACGAGCACAGCTGGATCATGTCCAGATCTCCATCAGTGCACTCCTGTCCCATCCGTGTGTGTGTGTGTGTGTGTGTGTTTGAGTAGAATTTACATAATTAAACTGGCAGATCAGTTGTATGCACATATAATAGACCATAAGTTTTTTTCATATGTATTTTTTATTATTTATTTATTTATTTACAATATATATATTGCTGTTATCATGAATTTAGAGAGTTGATAGTTGAAAGTTTGATATGGATATGCCTTTTCTTTTTATCAGAGTTGTTATTTTGTCCATTCTTCATTTGGAATAACTAATTAGCCATATATTGAGGTAGAAGAGGAGTAATTCATTATTGTTTTTTAAAATAAATACATTTATTTGTTTGTCTGTTTGTTTATTTATTTATTCTAGTGTCAGGAATATTCGATAAACAGTACATAAAATAAGCTTTTTTTGTTTGTTTGTTTGTTTGTCCGTGTTACAGAGTAATTACTTAATTAATTACTTAGTAGTAATAATACGTTGTAATAACATGTAACAAAATGCAATTAACATGTAACTAAGTTATGGAACAGCCTGTACTTACAGATTGTAATTATGCACATGTAATAGGCAGCTACTGTTACACATATGTAATAAGCCGAGATGGACAAGGGTTATAGATACACATGAAGTACACTTAAGTACAATCTTGATACACTTTATTTTACGTAGCTTATCCCTGTGTAATATTATGTAATTGCAATGTAATTAGGAAGCTACTGCATGTATTCAAGCTGTGAACTAGTGAGTTTAAATCAAACTAAGGCAGAGATGGACAAGGTATGTATACACAAAGTACACTTAAGTACAATCTTGATACACTTTATTTTATGTTACATATGTGTAATGCTACAGAACGTACAAAATTACCATGTGTAACTGAAGGCTTTTCCCGACCTTAGTAGCCTAAGTACTTGTGTTACATTGTGTAGTACTAAATACTTTCTTATATAATTACACTGTACCAAGTCTGTAACACGCATGTAACCGACTCGGCTTATTACACATGTGTAACAGTAGCTGCCTATTACATGTGCATAATTACAATCTGTAAGTACAGGCTGTTCCATAACTTAGTTACATGTTAATTGCATTTTGTTACATGTTATTACAACGTCTACTACTAAGTAATTAATTAAGTAACACGGACACCGTAAAATAAAGTGTTACCTAAAGTGTAACCCTTTATTTTAAGGTGTCATTGTTACAGTGTAATTATATAAGTATTGAGTAATATTAAGCAACTATGTACTTACTATAGAGTAGGATTAGGATTTGGTTGAGGGTTAGTTGCGTGCAATTATGCATAATTTACTGGTATTACTATGGTAAGTACATGTAACATATGTAACAAAGACAGTAGTGTAACCAAAAGAGAAAAAAAAGCAAAGCTCTCTCTCTCTGTCTGTCTGTCTCTCTCTTTTCAAGCTCACTGAATGACTTTATTAATTCTGTCTGGATGCTGATGATGTCACATGAGTGATGATGACCTCACAGCGGCAGTCCAGCAGAGCTCAGGTGATTTTAACAGTTGCTGGAGTGTGTTGTGTGCCCAGACACGCCGGCGTTCAGATGAAGTATGTTCCAGGACAAGCTTTCAGGCTGTTTCACACTCCACTGAGTTTCTCTCTCTCCATACAAGCCGACGCAATCCGTCGGGAAGCTGCCTGTGGCAAACACGGATTATACAGTGTCAGTCTCAGAGAGGGCAAGAGCCGGTCTCAGACAAACAGAGGTGTGTTTACTGTGTGTGTGTGTGTGTGTGTGTGTGTGTGTGTGTGTGTGTGTGTGTGTGCGTGTGTGCACGAGGACACACACAGCTGTTTCTGTATTAGTACTGATCGATTATGTATAAATTATCTTAATGATTTATATCAATTCAAACATTTAATGATGAAAATGTGAATGTTGCTGTGTGTTTCTTGTGGCTGACTGATTTGTTTATTACGGTATTTTTATTTTATTTCATTTTATTTTATATAATTTCATTATTTTATTTTATTGTATGCCCATTTTATTTTATGCCCATTATATTTTATTGTTTTGTTTTATATTATTTTATTATATATTATTTTATTTCATGCCCATTATTTTATTTTATTATTTTATTCCCATTCTGTTTTATTTTATGTTATGCCTATTTTATCATCCATCAGGAGAACATCATAAGTCTGATCACATAAAAAAAAAAAAAGCACATCTCTCCACTATAAGACATTTGATTTGAGGAAGAGCAATGCTAATTGTTTTTAAGTAGTTTTAGAAACATGTTTACAGTGAACAAGAACAAGAACACAACACTCAAACTACACAAATCACCCATAAAAGTTCCCCTACATCTCAGAATAACACCAGTATGAATGCCTTTATTTCTATGTTCTAAATGAAATGCACGTCCAGACCAATAAAGCCTTTCTGCGTGCGGACGCTTTATTAATCTCCATCATATTCAGTTAGGTGGAGAGGTTTCAGCCTGTCACTCTTTACAACTGTTTAAAGTCAGTTCTGAGGCAGGATCATGACCGCATGTCTCTTTTGTTCATTTCCTGAGCATCAGTGTTTGTGGTGGGGGACGGAGGTGCTTCAAAGGGCCCGGGGCCGGGGGGAGGGGGGGGGGGGGGGCTCGATGCTGAGAGAAACGGGGGCGTTTAGAGGACTTCCAGTGAAGCTCCACTGCTCAATACAGTCATCACACCACACATCAATACACTGAAGAATCAGGTGTAAACAAATTACATTCAGATAATCACTGTCTAACTGTATGACACTTCACTCACTGCCACTTCGAAAACAGGGATTCATCATGTGAGAAGGAAGAGGCGACTGACTGATACATGATATTCATACAGTGGTGAAGGACATTGATTGAAACTGGTCATGATCGATCACAATACTTATCTTATTTGCCAGAATAATAGTTTGTTTTAATTATTATTGGTTACACTTTATTTTATAATATTAATATTAATATATTAATATGTAATATTAATTAACTACATGTACTTACTATAGGATTAGGATTAGGGTTGGTTTAGGGTTTATTTGTATGTAATTATGCATAATTTATAGTAATTACTATAGAAACTAACATGTGTAACAAGGACACTGTAAAATAAAATTGTGTTACCATATTATTATTATCATCATTATTATTAAAAGTATAATTAATTATTGAACATCGTTGTCTATCATATTACCTTTGATATAAGACTAAAAATGTGCTTCAGGATGAGCTGGAGGTTTGAGTTTTTGGGAAAGTTTGAGATTTTTTATTTATTTTTTTGCTCACGAAAGCTGCATTTATTTGTGCACTTATTTATAATTATAATATCGTGAAATATTATTTCAATTTAAAACAACATGACCGCATAATCCTCAAGAAATAATTCTAATATGCTGATTTGCTGCTCAAGAAGCATTTATGATTATTGTCAATGTTAAAAAATAAGGTTGTGCTTAATATTGGGAAACTGAAACACTTTTTTTTCAGGATTCTTTGATGAATAGAAAGTTAAAAAAAGACAGTGTCTATTTGGATTAGAATCTTTTGAAACATACATGTCTTTATTGTCACTTTTTGATGCATCCTTGCTGAATGAAAGTATTCATTTCTTCCAACCCTTTAAAAAAAAAAAAAAAAAAAAAAAAAAAACTTACTGAGCCCAAACTACTTCTTAAAAACACTACTTAACCATGGTAGAGTCACTGTAACGAATGGCCTCTGGTGACTTCATAACCCTGCAGAAAACAAGCAATGCTAGATACTTGTAGAGAAGAAAGCTCTAGTAAATGCATAAAAGTGAATTATGTAGAGGACTGAGTGAGCTCACGTTCTGCTTGTGAGATTCAATTATGTTAAAAACAATAGAAAGCAATGTAGAAGAGCTCATCTGAACACATGTATTAGTGTGAACCTCTGAACTCATCTCCACTGGCATCCAGCCGTTGGCAGTGTCATCTGAAGCTGTTTCTAACCGTTCCAGCCCTCCCGTACACAAAGCCTTTTCTCTTAATCTATGTAAATTCACCCTCTCACCTCTAACCCCTCGGCCAGATCCAAACCAGACGCTGGTTCATCCACATCGCGAGCACTTGAAGCGCTGACCTCCGTCAGGTGATGGTCTGGTCCTGATTAAAGCGTAACCTCTGCTGGGTTAAACCAGCACACACAAACACCAGTCGCTTCTCCCGACAGCTGCTGCTCAATCTGCGTCTAATGGTGCCCAAAACTGCAACAACATGCAGAATTAAAAGAGTGTGTGTGCTTTTGAGATTCATGTGAAATGAAAGCCGTAATTGTGGACGGTTTGGTATTTATAAAGTGTTAGGCGTTTCGGATCAGTCGTCAGAGTCGAACTCTTTGTCCTGACTTAAATATTGGTGCACTGCTGAGATAAGAGCATTATTGAAGAAAAGCAGCTTTACTCAAGCCATTTACTGTTAATTCATCTTCAGATGTTCGGGGGGAATTCACCCTTGTTATGAAAGGGGATTCCCTGAAGGGTGTGTGTGTGTGTGTGTGTGTGTGTGTGTGCTCTATGTCCTACTTAGTTTGAAATTGCACACACAAGCAAAAAAGCAAAGCCTGTATAGTCTTGTGGCACAGTCATCTTAACATGTAAAAGACATCGATTAAAGAGGACCTATTATGCCCTTTTACAATGATGTTACAATGACTTGATGTTGTCTTTAGGCTCTATTAGAACAGGTTTTCAAGCTTGAATGTTCATAAAACACAATATTTTCCCCATATTCTCCATTGTTGCAGCTCCTCTCTTCCCAGTCTGTCAGTAACGCTCTGTTTAGTTCCTGTCTCTATGAAGCCCCTCCCTTCTGAAAAGCACAGTGAGCTCTGATTGGTCGGCTGGATCAGTGTGTTGTGATTGGTCGAGTGCTTCGAGCGTGTTTGGGAAATGTCCCGCTCTTACCATAACCGCCAGTTTCAACACACTACTAACTAACTCAACCAGGCCCCGCCCCTTTATTCTGCTTATGAATTATTTAAATGAGGAATATTGTGACATGGAATACTGACACTGATGTAGAGAATAACTCCCACTGGAGGGACTTTGGAACTTTGCAGAAGTTGTTCAGGCTCAAACAGGATTAATACACACTAAATAAAGTTGGGTAACACTTTATTTTACAGTGTCCTTGTTACATATGTGACATGTACTTACCATAGTAATAACAGTAAATGATGCATAATTACATGCAACTAACCCTCAGCCAAATCCTAATCCCACCCTAACCCTATGGTATGTACATGTTGTTAATTAATTTCACTCAGTACTTAAATATATAATTACACCGTAACAACGACACCTTAAAATAAAGTGCAACCTAAAGTTATGTAAAAAAAATAATAAAAAATAGGTCCAATATAACAACATTTAATTTATATTAAATGCAAAGTACTGTACAGATTATTTACATACCCCTAATCTTAAGTATGAAACTTATGAATTGTTGTGCACCTTTTTGCATTACATGTATTAATGTAATGTAATTAATGTAATGCATTCGCATTCCTGCTGCTATACTGTATGTCTCTATGTGTCTTAAGAAATGGTAAAAAAAAAATCACATTTGACATCCAAATGTCTTCCACTACTCAACTCATGCAGACAATATCAATCACACACACACACACACACACACACACACACACACACACGTCTGTAGCTCTGCTGGTGTCATTATTTATGGTGGCTCCAGTGTTCTTGAAGGGTGCAAAGTGTTTCTAATAAACGGTTTCGAATTTCCCCAGAGTTTAACTCTCTCTCTCTCTCTCTGTATGTGTGTGTGTGTGTGTGTGTGTGTGTGTGTGTGTGTAAGGGCTTATGCTCCTAAAGAATCCCAGACTGCTGACAGCCCAGGGGTCGTCCAACTGTCTCCCCCGCCTTCACTGCACAGGAGGTGTGGAGAGAGAGAGAGAGAGAGAGAGAGAGAGAGAGAGAGAGAGAGAGAGAGAGAGAGAGAGAGAGAGAGAGAGAGAGAGAGAGAGAGAGAGAGAGAGACTGACAGACAAAAGCCATAAATAAAGTTCTCTGTCGTCGAGTGTGAGGTGATCCATTAGAGCGCACTGTCAGCGGGCCCGCTAATATTTCACAGGTAGAGGAGGTGTGTGTTTATGATTCAGGAGTGAAAGAGGGATGAGTGAGGCGCTGCAGGTCTCTCCTCTGTTAACAAATCATCTCTTCTCTTTTATTAGATGCTGGATAGGCTTATGTGTGCACAAAAAAAAAAAAAAAAAAAATGGAACCATGGAAGAGCTGTGTGTGGTCAAACTAACTTTTGTCCAATCAGAAAAGCTCTAGAATGAGAATGCCCCTCCCACGACATGAGTGTCAATAGCAAAAGCCAGTAGGAAATTACAGCCATGGTTGTGACGTGAACTATATTACTGGCCTTAAAAAAGAAAGAAAAGATGAACCCTTTGGTATGAGCCACCCATCTTCCGTTTTCAACAGGAGAGGAGGTTCAGCTGTCAGCAGAAACTACCTGCCACTGACAATCTGAAGAAAGAGATTCCTGCCACTTGTAGCCGCCAATCAAGCAGGAGTCATCGTAGACGTATATCCCATGACTTCTTATTCTTGTGCATTAGTTAAAGTGACTGTCTGAGACATTTAAGTTGTTAATGTCTACGTATTGGAGACTTGGCAATCTACGAGTTTTGTGACATCACATTACAACTGTTCAAAGGTTTGGGGCCATTAGGATACACACACACACACACACACACACACACACACACACACACACGTATATTATATATATATATATATATATATATATATATATATATATATATATATATATATATATATATATATATATATATATATGGACACATTCAATTTATGAAAATTTAAATAATTTATAATGTGACAAAACATTTCTATTTCACTGAGACCCAGAATTTTTTTTTTTCATGTCATCACATTGTTTAGAGCATAAGAAACAAATGGTAAAATAACATTTTTGAAAAATAATATTTTATTCATATGTTATGCTATGGACTCTTTAGTGGACACCAGGACTAAATTGTTAAAAAAATAAAATGACATGAAATTATGTGTATAGGCAAAATATGTTTTTTTTATTTATTTTTTTATTTTTTTTATCACCAATAAATTTTGGGGTTTCAGGATTTTTTTAACCAACATTTGTATAAAGATGATTCTCAACTATTTTATGAAAGATATAATGGAATTTATTGATACACCATTTTACTTTATGCAATATGTGGGTAAAATGGTCATAAATTAATATTCCCATTCAATGCAATGTATCCATACACTGTATCTAATGTGCACATTAATGTGTTCTTGGAGCATTTAATGAAAAAAGAAGTGTAATAATTGGAGTAATAATTAGCAACATTTTAATAATAATATCTAATATTTCATAGGAATATGTATAATTGATTTCCATATTCTCTTGTTGTGTCTCCCAAAATGCCTGATAAACAAGATTTAAGTCCTGATGTCCTCTACAGTGGACATGTGTGAAATCTATGCACTGTTCTGGAACAGAAAGTATTATTTATTTATTTTTTTAAACCCCATAACGTTTTCCTGAGATGTTGGTTTATGAAATACAATTTGAAAAGTAGTCCGATTTAAATTATTATTACAATATATTATCATATTTCCTACATTTGATCACTAAATTAATGTCAGACATTTTTAAAGACCAAGGGTAAAATAAAAATAAAAATATAATATCTATTATATTATCCATTATAAACTAAAATATAATGTCCATTACAGTGGACAAAAGTATATTCCTGGGTCCCAGGAGGAAATATGTAAAAAAAAAAAAAAAAAAACCATATACATTTTAGCATATACACTCTAAAAAAACACTGGGTTAAAAACAACCTAAATTGGGTTGTTTCCAACCCAAGGGTTGGGTAAATATAGGACAGAACACATGTTGGGTTAATTTTACCCAGCAAATTGGGTTGTTTATTTAACCCAGCATAGTTAATTCATTTTTACCTTAAATCCTCTAAACTTTTTAAAAATATTCAATACAACCACTGGTTTGTATGATAATTCCTTTATTTTCAATCATATTTTACAGTACAGTATATTTTATATCATTTTTAATACAGATTGCCAACATGTAAGTGCATTTAACCAATATTAGAAGTAAAAAATAAACATTTAGAAGTAATTGAAGTGTAATGGACCAGTCTCTGTTGTCTCGTCTCCACCGTAACAGCGCTGGATCTCGTGCCGGAGCTTGTGTCGTGTTCATCGGGGGAACTTCTAACTTCTGACCGCCACCCTGTGTTTCACTCGTAGCCGAAATATGTGGCGACTGGCTCCATAACCTGTCCATAAACAAACAGTGTACAGTTCTGAGAACAGATTTTAACATCATACATATTTATATTCTGTATCTTTTTGAATAAAGTCATAACATTTTCTACAAGGCATCAGGCCGTTTCCATCACGCACAAAAGATCGACGCGACACTCATTTAGGTGACTCACATCGCACCCCTGTATGTTGCTCTGCACAAACTTAAAATATATACAGCACAATAACAAACTTATAGACAAAACAAAATGTACACAAACCTGCATTTTACTGAAGACATGCACCATTTTGACAGAGCTGCTCCACACTTATTCAACGATAAATAACTAAATTCCTGGGTTGTTACGTCTGAAACAAAACACAAAAACTACCCAAATACTGAAAAAATAGCCCCCCCAAAAAAAAAAAATACCCAAAAGGCTCAACCCAGGATATGGGTAGAGAAAAAAAGAACCCAAGATTTGTTTGAGTGTAGTCAAAAAGACAACAGTTGTTTTAAATTGTAAGAAAAAAATCACAATATGACAGTTTTGACTGTGTTTTGATAAGATTTTCACATAAGGTTTTCAAATACATGTTTCTTTGCTGCATCTTCGATTCAGTCTTATCAATAATCAGTTGTAATTTGTAAAGAAACGTATAGAACTTCTCATATGACATCACAGGAACTTAAACAGGTTCTTGGAATCAGTGGAGCTTCTCTGATGGAGTCATATGTGAACATAAAGATTATGACATCATGCTGAAGTCATCCATTTTGTCTGAATGACAGGCCACATAATTCAGTACTGTGACTTGTTATTGTGTGCCTACAGTGTCCTTCTGCTGTAGATAGTTAGAATTAAAACAATCTCTCAGTTAGATAGTCTTAAACAATGTTTATTTATTGGAAATATGGTTTCATGAAGAACCTTTAGTGTCAATTGCACAAAAGTTTCTTTATAGCTGTTTTATTTACACTAAAATAAAAAAGTGTTTTAAGAACAGTTCACTGAAACGTTCTTTGGGAAACTCAAATGGTTCTTCCACATTATCATTGTGAAAACCCCCTTTTGGAACCTCTATTGTTTAGAGTGGAGCTAAACCTGTTTGTTGTGTTTGTAGGGATGTTTAACATGAGGTGAAATCATTGTGTGCAGAACTGAACCTTGGGTTCTTCAGATCTGTAGCAGTTCAGATCTTCTAGTCGGGCCAAATCTCATCTCCCCAACCCGAGACAGAAGCTCTCAGCCAAGCATTTAGCCAACAAAGAAAATGAAACCCTATCTCCCCCCGCAGTTTTATCTGAGCTCAGCATCAGTCAGCAGGCTGTAGAGGAATTAAAGGTTTAATATTTGATATCGTCAGGGTCATCTGCATTCATGAGAACTGGGAAAACGTCTCTTTTTTCTTGTGTTTACCCAGACTAGCCCCATAGTTTCCACATGCCATGAACACAAGTTAATGGCAGCTCTGATTTGATGTCAAATTAAGACCTCAGCGTCTGAGATATGGCAGTCACAGTTTATTTGAATAGCGATTGATAAACTAAACTTAGTGGTATCTATGATTGTTTCACTTTTTGATGTGGTCTTCATGATATGCTATTGCACTAACCGCTGGACCATTGAGCCAACAGTTCATTTATTTTTCAAATGAAATTCCAACATAGGTATGAATTGACATGAAATCACGCATAATAATACTGATATTACATTACAACTTTGTAATATTACTGTTATTAGATTCTGAGGTTACACTTATTTTCAGGTGTCATTGTTACAGTGTAATTATATTTAAGTACTGAGTAATATTAAGCAACTACATGTACTATATGGTTAGGGTAGGATTATGGTTTGGTTTAGGATTATTTGTGTGTAATCGTGCATAATTTACTGTTACTAATTTACTTATAGTAATATAACTGTAATACTACTGTTATTACATTACAACTGCATTTTAACACTGTTATTACAGAGTAATTACATCGTTATAACAGTTATAACAGAGTAATCACAGCGTTATAACACTGTTATTACAGAGTAATTACATCATTATAACAGTTATAACAGAGTAATCACAGCGTTATAACACTGTTATTACATTAGAACTGCGTTATAACACTGTTATTACAGAGTAATTACATCCAGAGTGGGAATTACATGGATGTTTAAACTCAATAAAGGGAGACCCAAAAAAAGCGTAAGATTTTTAAAACAATTTAAGCAATTTCCATTGGTTTTAATTTTCGGTTTCACTTTATTTTAATGCTTCCTTTAACACATTCAGTTGACTATAAGTAATGTTGCACCTACATGTCTACTAACTCTCATTAAAGTGTTAGTAGAGTATTGGTAGACTTTTAAGGGTTAGAATATGTTGACATGTAGTTGCAAAGTTACTTATAGTCACTAGAATGTCTGTTGGGGAGCATCACAATAAAGAGTTAGCAGATATTAAGCAAAGAGTCCACTAATACTATAATGACATTTAGTTGACATGAAGTTGCAAAGTTACTTATAGTTAGTAGAATGTTCAAAAGGGACCATCAAAATAAATGTAATAGCACAAAACCAATCTCAACAATTTCAGCTAAAAATGACCCAGTGAAATTCCTTAATGCTTTTAATTCCTCCAGGAAGTTATTGCATGTCCTGCACACGGATTCCATCATAAATCTGACTTTATCTTCGGGCCACTTAATTATTCCATCTTTCCTGCAGTAAACTCGTCTAGGCGATGACCACTGCAGAACTGGCCCCGGCGCTTTGTAGAAGCACTTGACCTCTCGTTGAGCAGACACATAAATTCCTGCTATCTGGGACGTGGGGTCGCTGGAACTTAAGCATAACTTTAACATGAGCGTCAGGTGATTCATTGCTGAATTACCTCTATGCAAGGTGAGAGAGAGACAGGAGGAGAGAAATATGTGGGATGTGGGGCGAGGTAATGGGGTGTTATGAGATGAGAGCAGCGTCAGACCAGCATCTCTGGAACGACAGGAGACGTCGTTGGTGTGTATCCATCTACACATACCCTTGTGCACAGGGAAAGACGTGTGAACGCAGCCAAGGCCGTCCATAAAAAGAGCATTAACTCTTACGGCACTATCTTCACACGGATTTGTGGAGAATGTGATGCGGGACCGCAGACAGATTTATAGGACGAGGTTGAAGATCAGAGTCTCCCATCTTCTGTTCGAATCCAAAAACAGACAGCACAGATTTACAGATATGATGCGTATTTAATGTGACTGGCAATTTAATGATCAACATTTAACATATATTATTTATTACCTGCTCAGTTTAATGGACTGGTACAGCCACATATTGACTTCTAAAGCCTTTTTCCGTAACATCTCAGATACTATAAATATTCAAAATCATTTATAAACCATGCTATTTACATTAACAAGAAAACATTATTGAGTAACTGATATTACTCAAAAACGTAATTCCATCATGTGTGTGGTGCACAAACACCTTGTAACGTGTAATTACCATAAAACTATTTACTGTGACATTTGCTATCCGCAAAGTTTGAACATTTTCACCTCAGTCAGACGGGAACACCCACAGACACCTCGGCGTGTGAAGAGGGGAAAATGCCTGGAATTCCCTCCCATCAGGCAATATACGAGTGCCGAACCGTCTTTAACAACTGGAAAACAAACTCTGCTTTGACCTGCTAGCCTTCATAGACAGGTGACAAAGAGCTTCACAAATGGAGCAGAGAAATCTCAAAGTATTCGTCTTGTACTGGCAAACACAGCCCCCTCCCTCTGTTCTCCGTTTGTTACGTGCTTGACGGCCTCAGGAGGATAAGATATTCCTCATCTCTCCCCACCCAGCCCCTCTGTTCGCTCCTCTCAGCGTGAGGGAGGAGAGGGGAAAAAAGACAGTGACAGAGGGAAAAATATGATGTTATTGAATCCTCTATACGAGTACAGACACAGTGTGTGATGTGGTTGTGTATGTGAGGGGTATCTATTGCTGTGTGTCCTCTGGTTCTTAAAGCTGCATGATGTCATTAGAAACATGTTCACATATTATCCAATCAGAGAGGCTCCTCTGAGGAGTTGATGTGATGTCATATGGAAAGTTCTATAAGGTTCTTTACAAATCCAAGTTCTGGTGTCTAAACATTGATCTAAAGAACTTATAAGAGTCCTTTTAAGCAAGTCAAGAAATGTATATAGAAACTGATTCTTGATAATACAATCTCATTAACTGAGTTGATTAACTGATTGTGCTCCTCCCAAACATTGTTAAAGGGGGGGGGGGGGGGGGGGGTGAAACACTCATTTTCAGTCAATCTCATGTTAATCTTGAGTACCTATAGAGTAGTACTGCATCCTTCAAATCTCCAAAAAGTCTTTAGTTTTATTATATTTATAAAAGAAAGATAGGCTGTACCGAGTCTTTCCGGAAAAAAACGAGCGGCTGGAGGCGTGCCGTGTGGGCGGAGCTAAAGCTACGCTTATGTGCGGATAACTAACAACACTCAGACATTTGAAGCAGAAAATCAGTTTTACTCACCGCTTGCGGTTCCAATGCACGACCGTGAAACCTTTATCGTTGGGATAATCCTTAAGCATTAGATGATCGTCGCGAATCCGGCGTCGAACTGGGCTTTGTTTATAAAACAATCATCGTCGAAATGCAGGGAACAAACAGTCTTGCACAACCTCCGTTGATGCTCTGAAAACAAACTCCATCCACTGGTCCCTTAATGCTGGGTTCTTTGGGAATCTGTGCAGGGTTGTCTTGCCCTGGCAACCAAAAACACACTTCTTTGGTGACATTGACTTCCCTAAAGTCGAGCACAGCGCTTTGATGGGCGTACTGCTTTCGCTCTCTCTTGCTCTGGTCTACCGGTGCGCGCGCCCGCGTCCTTCCAGGAGAAGTGCCCTTAGGACCCGTATAAGGAAACTCCGCCCCATCTGATTTCACACAGGTCCATACTCGAAAAAAACTTTCTGAAACTTGTGACAAACCGGAAGGAGCATTTTTGGAACAGAAATACTCCTTCAAATGTACAATTTAATTTTTGAAACTTTGTCCATATTTAGGATGGGAATCCAACTCTTTAATAGTGTAAAAAACTCAGGATGCATGAAATAGCATTTCACCCCCCCTTTAATACAACATCATTTGTAGCATCATGTAGTCCTGTTCCGCTTAGCGTTCACATTGGAATTTTAAACAGAATCTAAAGAGATTGAACCTAAAGGCATAGGGATATTTTCACAACCTGATTGGTCGGATTTTATTACGTATATATTTCGTGACGGAACTTACTGAACATCCAAAACAATGCTGTGTTCAGGGCTAAATGCGCTCGTGTTGTATGTGCGTAGTTACATATGATGGTATTCTGACCAGCTGAGGACTCGTGAAGAGCTTATAAAATGTGTAAAGAGTCAAAACAGCGGCAGGAACCCGTCCGTCACACACAAATGAAGATCTACTGTGAGGAGACCCGGTTCTGATCCTGTACCGAACTGTGATGAGCAACATCGCGACTATGACGAGAAAAAACAGGTACACTTGAGCCTTCTGTCCTTCCTCATCATGTCCTGTTTTAGTTCGTTGACTTGTCTTTGGTCCAAGTTGAGTTTATATATCAGTCGAACCGCACCAGAGCTGTTTGGAAGCGGAGCGAGACCCATTTTTTCGTCTCGGTCCGCTTGTTTGGTTCGGATGGCAGCGTTCACACTTCTTTAAATGAACCGCACTAACAGAGCAATCGCACCAGGGTTTATTTTAATCCAACCAAACATGCCAAGTGTGAACACACCTTAAGAGGTTCGGGTTAGTAGAATTAAGCCCTGTTCGGACGGTAATTGTTTCTCATGGGGTCGTAAGGTATTTTCAACATTAACAGGGGTTAGCCTGTGATTTTATTTCCGCCTGAATCCAGAATGTCACCACCATATAAAACCCTGGCTGAATTACCTACTGTTTTCTGACAAACACCAAGGCCGTGTGGTCATTTAATTGTCGTCCGAATCCACATCTCTGAGTTTACAAGAAGAGATTACTTCAAAATACAATGTTTAAATCCTTTCTGACCGCTGCAGAACGCTGTAACTGTTGCGCTTCACTGGAATTTGCATGCATTTTAAAGATGTACACTTGCTGGAAATGCTGGAAAGTATTTACAAGAACAACATTTCATCACAACTCCACCTCAGCGAACAAAAAGGAGAAAGAGAAAAAAACATGTAAACATTTGAAATGGGCCGTTATTGTGGCAGCAATATGATACAGTTTTAAAACATGTAGGCTATATACACAAGATTAAAAACATTAAAAACACAAACCAAGCAGCTTTATTTTTACCTCATGTAAATAAGAGGCTGCATTAACCCCTATTTTAAAATTACATCCCTTTAACATAAAATTCAAGAATATACGGACCATTTTGAATATAGCGTACGTGCTATTTCTAAAAGGAGATTTAAATAATTAAATAATGAATAGAACATTATTTTCTTACTATTAAATTAAATATGAATTTATTCATATTATTCCAAGCATATGACATTTTATTGACAGCAGACAATCATGCGACTGACCCCGTGATCCACATGAGAAACAACTACCGTCTGAATAGGGCTATAGTTGACATGTAGTTGCAAAGTAACATAGTCAGTAGAATGTCTTTTGAGGAGCATCAGAATAAAGAGTTAGCAGATATTACGCATGTAGTTGCCACGTTTCTAATAGTTAGTAGAATGTCTAAAGTTGACCATCGAAATAAAGTGTTACCGAGACATCTTTCAGAAACATTAAAAATCCTATTTATTCTCAGTTTTGACTGGTTTTGTAAAATAAATGGCGTAATGAAGAATCTAAATACTGCCGCTGATGAGGGGCCACATATATGTAACATGTTAACGGAGACGTTAACACAAGTATAAGAACGGGATCAAAGAACGCCCCTCTCCGACCGGGCCGCATCGGGGAGGCGTCTCTCGCTGCTCGAACCGATGATTAGTGTCCCTGTAACACTTTGAACGCTTCCAGCTCAAAGCAGAATCCAGCTGGGTCAGAGGCTTCAAACATCTTGGAAGAGCAGATGAAATATGCAGGCGTGGGTGTGTGCGGGTGGGGGGCGCTGGTTCCCGAGCCACTGAAACGCTTCTCAGAGTTTAGATGTAAGAAGATATCATATTCATTTTCCTGCCTTTAATGCGTACCTCGGGAATAAAAGACAACAAATAAAATCTGGGGGGCAGAGCACATCGCATGCCTGTCATTTTTCTCCTCGTGTTCCTCCAGGTCGCCCGTATCGTAAATAGTCCCGAGGTTCGGCCGACAGAACTCTCACCCTGAGTTTGACGCGTGATTTATTCCGCAGGAGGAATAAGATGCAGGTCACTGTCAACAAGTAAGTTGTTATTGTTGGCCGTTCGCTGCACAACTCTGTCGCACTCTTTTGTCTTGATAATTTGCTAAGTTCTTGGCAGTGCTGCGCTTTTATAGTATTGTCTTTGCTCATATTTTGACGGTCTAATCTACAGAGTGTTTTGATAACAGATTTATATCCTCTGATAATCCACCGAGAGCCATCACCATCCTGACAATCAAACATGAGTTTCATCACTGTTTGGCCAAGATAGACCTCAGAGCTGCAAAGTGATACGAAGAATAAACAAGTAATGATGATGATGACGAGAAGGGTGAAAAACACAAACCAGTATAATTGAAACTACTCAAAATCAGTGTTTGGTCTCTTTATTAGCTTTGAGGTCATCTCTATGGTTGCGTTCTCCGAAAGGTTGACTTATAATAAATGTATTACTGTGCTCATGGCTGTGACATGCTGTTGGAAAGTTTGGGCTTGGTAAGATGTTTGAATGTTTTTTAAAATAAATCTCTTCTGCTCACCGAGACTGCATTTACTGAATCAAAACCACAGTAAAAGCAGTGATATTGTAAAATATTGTTACAGTTTAAAATAACTGTTATGTATTTGAATATTACAGTGTAATTTATTCCTGTGATCAAAGCTGAATTTTCAGCATCATTACCCCAGTCTTCAGTGTCACATGATCCTTCAGAAATCAGTTGAATATGCTGATTTGCCGGTCAAAAAAACATTTCACAGCAAAAAATAATAATAATAATAATAATAATAAAAAGAAATGGTCTTAGAATTTTTGTGTTGTTTTCCGGTACAAATATCTAAACATTCTTTAATCAAGATCCATTTACTTGAGAAGCAAATATTAGTCTTGTTTTCAGAAAAAAATGATCAGAATTAAGCAGGTTTATGCTGAAAACAAGAACAAATATCTGCCAATGGGGATGGAAAATAAACTTAATTCAAATGGAAAACAAGACTAATATTCATATTAAATAACATATTAAAACTAATATTCACTAGGGCTGGACGATACACCTATCTCCCGATTCAATACTATCACGATACTTGGTGCCGATACAATATGTATTGCGATTTTAGAATTGCGATGCGATATTGCGATTTTTTTTTAACACTAGACCATTGGCAAAAGTTAAATCATTCACTTATACAGACTGTGCATGATGTATAAGATGAATCTACTGATGACGCTTCTGACTTTTATTTCAGAAGCATCATTCAATACTACATTCTCTTTAACAAATGATTCAATAACAAATACATTTTTTAAAAGTCACTTGTCTCCACCTAGTGGCGAAACAATGAAATCGATAAATGCATTATTTTAAGATATTTCTATCTAAAGGCCTGTTCACACCTGGACGAATTTCGCGCACGATATTCGCCGACGTTTAACGCCTCATGACTAAACAAAGGGCGCCAATGTGAGTGTGCACACAGACGCGAAAAACGCAACGCGTAAAAGCGTCATTTTTAAAAAAACGCCTAGGGTTCGTTTTTTTGGTTTGACGCGCCGCGTCAAAAACTATCCGACCAATGAGATTGGCGCTTTTGCTCACGTGTCTGGAGCTTCTGAAGTTACAGTAAAACACAACTTGGGGGCGCTCAAACACAAAACGGTCTTGCCGAGCACGCATACGTAACGGCGAAGAAGATATACGCCGAGTAGCGTCTACACTGCCGGGAAGAAATAAGACGAGGAAGATGCAAGGCAAGATGATGGTAGAGCTGCTGGTCTCGTTGGTGTCGGAACATAAAGAACTATATGACAAATGCGACAGCGACTACAAACATCTTGATAAAAGAGAACTGTTATGGAGTGGTATTAAGCGCCATGTAATGTCTGGGAATGAATTTGCATGTTCACTCGGCTCATCGTCAGCGAAAATCGCTTGGGTGTGAACACAAAAAACGCATTAAAAAACGCTGGTGAATAACGCGTGCCGATATTCGTCCCAGTGTGTACGGGCTTTAAAGCTGATTTACTCTATTTTGATCGCTATCGTAGACATCAGTGTTTATATTTGAACTTTAAACTTTTATCCCAGTACTTCTATGATAATTTGAACTATTGTATCACATAAATAATGATACTAGTATGACTTTGAAAAGAGTGTTTGTGATGCTGTTTCATGACGACTCTCTCCGGGTCAGCGGCAGCGCCAACACAGCTTTGAATGTTGCGATATGATTTTGTCAAAGTTTAATAGACAGACGAAATGAAAGATCGCGTGGGTGTTTGAATCGAGATCAGTCTTTTAAAGATGAATTGTGCAACTCTATTGTCTAAAGCGAGAGCTTTTCAGTGCTTTCAGTCTCACATCACTTTCACACATCTACTTGGGATATTACGTCACTGGAAATGAATGGGAGACAAATTTCATCTAGTGGAAGCGTTTGGTACTGCGGCCAAACAAAATCTTACAGAAAGCTAATTTTTTGCGATATCAAGCTCAAATTTGGAACACAACTTGTTTAGAATTATGGCTGTGATGTTCTTGCAGTTTTAGAGTAAAACATGTTTTTAAAAATACAGATTTCATATAAAAATTGAAAATAGCATTTTTGGCCATTTTCATAACAACAAACGTAAAAATCTGTAGCTTTTTTTAAGTTCACTTTTTTAAAAAACTTTTTTCACTTCAGCAATAATGTGCCAAGTGTCTCTTTGAAAAGAGATCAAACTTAAGTCTGTGCTTTAAGCACTCAAGATTTACGACAGTTTAAGTTGGAAATTAAATTTTCAGGTCTATGCTCAAAAAGTGAATAAAAGGATTATAAATACAGCATAAATATAATGTAGTACCATAAAATCCCCTAAAAATACACAATATTAAATAAAAAACATCAAATTAAAATATAGTACGTTCGTTTAATTGAAATTGAAAAGAAAAGGGATATACAAACACATATTATATATTTACAAAGCTTCACCTGTCATTTTAAGGTAATTCCACATGTATTATGGTTTCACATTAGTAACAGTAGCTGTATTAACCATTGTGTTTTGCTGAAACTATGGTTACTATGGTAAATTTGTACGGTAAGGGTCACGTGTCAGATGAAATGGCCCCTAGCGGCCGTCTGCTAATCCTCAGATAGTCATGGTGTGGTGCAGTGGTCCGTGAAGAGCCCGTGTGCCGGCCGGTGACAGCGCTGAAGGCCCTGCTGACAGCCCAAAGCTCTTCTGTCAGTGAACATTGCTCCATTGTGCTCTCGCTCTCTCTCATCCTGGCGCTCGGCCAGCGCTAGGTTAAAGTCTTCAAGCTTTCATCTGTCAGAGGCCCGTGGTGGTTTCCCATCAGCCAGCCCATCAATATCAATGCTTAAATTAGCTATCACTGAGCCCTAGCTACGAGCTATAAGTGATGCGCTTTAGGTTTAAGGAAGAATGAGTTAAAATGTTCAAATTAAACTTGACTGTCATTGCCTGTGTGTGTGTGTTTTTTTTTTTTTTTTTTACTCTTAGGTTCAGTTATTTAAAAATTACAATTGTGTCAGATTTTTTTATTTTAGGATTGAGTTGTGGCCAAAAGTGATGTCTGGAAGGGATATTTGCTTTTTGATGACCCACAATTTTTATTTACTTTATTTACTGTATTTTTAATTAGACTCCCCCTGTAGTCAATAATTGTCCAATAATCAATCATCACCAAAATTACATTTTTAAATGTTTTTATCCTTAAAAACAAATGTCTTCATGTCTTAAATATCTTAAATGTAACTCGACACCCTTGCCTCATTTAGTATACGCGGTTCTATGAATATGCAAATGAGCCCTGCCTCCACTCACTCACTCAGCTCAGAGATCCACTGGTTGACGATCACACGTTGATCTGATTGGTTACAAGGTAGTTTGTGACGTCAGAAACACCAGCGATTTCAAAGCGTGTTTTTGAGACTGTCTTTGGTTCACTGCAGTTTTAAGGAGAAAATACTCAGCAATGGAGTCGACTTATGAATTTACACATGGTTTGTCTTAAAGCGTATTAAAAACACCACATAGACACATAAACAATATAAAAGCTGGATTTTCAACACAAGAAAACTTTAAATCATGAAAATATGAGGGAAATGTTACATTCCAACATATTACAACACAAAAAAAAAAAAAAAAATCATGCATTGACTACAACATAATTAATCATTAATATTTAGCTGGTTCTCTCTAGTTCATTATTTCTTTGTTTCAAAGCCTTGCCAAAAATGACGTCCGCACAATTTGGCATGTTTCGTTGCAATATGCTTACAAAATCTTTAACATATTTTTAAAAATATCTGAATAAAGGGTGAAGATGTCAAGTGTATTTGAAGCTCTTGAGATCTTTTAAAATATTCATCATAGACACTAGAGTTCGTCCGATACAAGATTCTCAATATTTGCACTGATGCCAGTCTCTCGCCGAGTTGTCAATATAATAACAATATATACTCATATACAATATACAGTACAGGTCAAAAGTTTGGAAACATTACTATTTTTTATGTTTTGAAAGAAGTTTCTTCTGCTCATCAAGCCTGCATTTATTTGATCAAAAATACAGAAAAAAAGTAATATTGTGATATATAATTTAAAATAATTGGTTTTCAATTTATTATACTTTAAATTATCATTTATTTCTGTGATCAAAGCTGAATTTTCAGGATCATTACTCCAGTCTATCACATGATCCTTTAGAAATCATTCTGATATGATGATTCATTATCAAAGTTGGAAACAGTTCTGCTGCTTAATATTGTTTCATAACCTGTGATACTTTGATGAATAAAAAGTAAAAATAAAAAAAAAGAAGCAATTTTTTTTTTTAAATAGAAATATTTTGTAACAACAATATACACTACTGGTCAGGATGGTGTTAAACTGATAAAAAGTGATAGTAAAGAAGATTTATATTATTAGAATTTTTTTTTTTTTATATATAAATGCAGTTCTTTTAACCTTTTATTCATCAAATATATTAGGCAGCAGAACTGTTTCCAACACTCATAATAAATCAGAATATTAGAGTGATTTCTAAAGTATCATGTGATAGACTGGATGTCACATGTGACACTGAAGACTGGAGTAATGATGCTGAAAATTCAGCTTTGCATCACAGGAATGAATTATATTTTAAAGTATATTCAAATAGAAAACTATTATTTTAAGTTGTAATAATATTTCACAATATTACTTTTTTGTAGATGATTACTTATCATCTACTTTTTTCTGTATTTTTGATCAAATAAACGCAGCCTTGATAAGCATTAGAGACTTCTTTCAAAAATATAAAAAAACGTAATGTTTCCAAACTTTTGAACGGTACTGTATATTAGCGTTTATTATGAAATTTCCCAAATGTAATCTTTACTTCACTGAAATCCTTAATCTGCTTTAAAAAAAATCTGAACTATTTGAATTATTATTATTATTATTATTTATATATATATTTCAATGTAATCAATTGTAAATGATTATATTATAAGTAACAGTTCTAATCCTCTATTATTTATAACAAAATGGTATTTTCAGGAGATAGGTTGACCAGTTTGTCTTACAACATCTGGATTTTTGGAGACTCTTTTAATCCTTTTCTAGAGGATAATCTGACTTGGCTCGGCTGAACCGTTTGAATAATGCTGAATAAAGCCTGACTTATGTGGAATTTCTTTATTAAAATCTCCATTGGTTTGTGTACAGAGAGTGCTGGCTTGTCCGTGGGGAAACACATTGTGCAATTGAAAGCAGCTGAGAGAAGTGGGAAGCTTTTGAGAAGCTAAAACAAACAAATTGCTCTGGTTCTTTACAATTATGTAACCATTTCTGTGGCAGCAAAAAGGCAACGAAGGTTTAAAAGACGGGGAGGCTGTGGAGGTCAAGTTCTGGCAGAGTTCTCTCTCTCTCTCTCTCTCTCTCTCTCTCTCTCTCCGGGAAGGAGGCCAAATCCTGTCAGTTCTGGAGGTCTGAAGCCAAGACGACACGGCGAGAAGACAAAAGTGAAATGTTGGACTACATTCCTCCTTACAGGAGACCTTCTGATATCCAGATGTTGAAAGGAGCGTTTTAGTCCGAGCATGTGTGTTTCTTTCTCTCCGTTCCTCATTCCTTACCTCTCTCTGACACTTCTGTACTCGCTCCAAGATCTCCGTCAAATGTTCTCTGCTATAACTGTGCTTCTCTCTTTTAGTCGTTTGGTTACGAGAACATGGTCAGATTTGTGGCTTTGTGTCTCTAAGCCTCGACAGGACCGTCAAAATGTATTTAAATAAAGTAATTGTTTCAAAACAATGGTTTACTGTTCAATGCATTTGAAATTCAATGTTTTTATGCCAACATTTGAACAACAAATTCCCAACTCTTTTTCATTCAAACAAGACCACAACACTGTCGACATGTCAAGTGGTGTGTCATAAAACCAATTTAAAAAGCATTATGTATGTTACTTTATAATTTGATGAGTAATTAAGTAATAATCAAGTTTTTTATGCTCACAGAGGCTGCATTGATGCTTTAGGCTACACATTAATGAAATATTATTACAATTTAAAATAGCTGTTTTCTATGTGAATATATTGTAATCATTTTAATTATTTGAAGCTCAATTATTATCAGTTATCAATGTTGAAAATGTTGTTTGCTGCTTAAAGTTTTGTGAAAACCATCTTTTTTCAGGATTATTTTATGAATAAAATTTCAAAAGAACAGGATTTATTTTAAATAGAAAACTTTTGTAACAACATAAACGTTTTTACTTTCACTTTTGGTCAATTCAATGCGTCTTTGCTAACTAAATGTACTAATTTAAAAATAAAATTAGCCCAAACTTATTAATAACAGTG